>NC_080633.1:28067686-28686749 GCF_027579445.1 Ammospiza nelsoni | reverse complement strand
CTTTTTCTGTTTAGAGAAGAAAATGTCTCAGTAGACCTCTGGACACCTATATAGCAAATTTAAACACACTAATAAAATCCTATTCCTCAGTAAAATTTTACAGACCTCTGGTATGGTGGTATCTAATGCACCATAGAAAGAAAACTGACATGTTAGAAAAAAGGAAAAGTCATATCAAAACTATATCAAGATGAAATACACAATAGAGTCCAAAAAACATCATTTAGAATATGGTTAGCTCAAAATATTGAGGTACATTTAGAATAAGCTTTCAATGTTTTTTCTGATTACACTGTGAATTTGTTTCCATATGTGCAAGAGGCAAATAATGAATTGTAGAGTCAATGTGCTACAAAAACTAGTGGGTCAGAATGTAAGTGTAGGCACTCAATAGTATTTGAAATACAAACACATGACTATGGAAAATCAACCAAGTTCAATAAACCAAGCACAAAAATTGCTACTGCTTCTCTGGCGCTGCATCAAATCTACAATCTCTTGTAAAATGTAAATCAAATGAATGAAAAAAACCCAACAACAGAACAAACAAAAAAAGAAGGAAGAGATCATCTTCCACATGGTATTTAAGAGCGTCTTGTTCTGTATACGTTTGCAGTAAATCCAGTGATATATTCTGATAGCCTCTTACATGTTGAATGGCGGCTGGAGAGCTCCCAATGACCTTTGTGTATTACTGCACTACTCTGTGAATGAACAGAGTAATCCCATTCCCTGGACTCAGAGGTAAAGCAACAAAATTCTTTGAGAACACATTAATATGAGTATTACACCTACTTATTTCCTGAAACACACTTCTAAAGCATTACATTTCTATATTTACTTAAAGATATGGCTGAGAAATTCTGACAAACCCTGAGCTTGCTGCCGATGACCTGAGAGTACTATGAAGAATCCAGCACCAATCACTGCACCAAAGCTTCACAAGGACTCGAAGAACAGGGAAAAATCTTATGGAAAATACTTATACTATGAACCTTTTCCCTTGGTGCCCTGGAATGCATCCTAGAGTCTCCACATATTTTAAATTCCTCTGTCAGACAAGCAAACTAGAGGCCTAAAGCTAAACAGAATGGATTCTCTTCCTCTTCACCTGCTACAAATACCACTGGTTCATTTTTTTCCAGCCAGGATTATCTCACATTGAAGAAGTGGCAAAAGCTATAAAAATATATATATAGCATATATATTCCTATTTATGTGTATTAGACATCATAATTTGCAGTATTTAGACACCTCATAACAGAAATAATGATGGAATTCCATGACACCATGGACCAGTTTAAGGTAGAAGTGTTCACTCTTTGCTATGTCAGCTCCCTGTATATAATCATATTAACCTATCACCAAACATAAGCTAACCTACACTGCTTTTTCTCCACTGTATTAGCTCAGGAGCAGCTTTGCAGTAACACTGTCAGATCAAAGCTTCACTTTGCCCATCTCACTTTCAAGTCTAGGTAAAACAAAACAAGACTGTTCACATCTGTGCTCATCTTCTCTGTGGCTTATCTAACATATATTATACTTTAATAGCTAAAAAAAAGAATTGATTTCGTATCTCGGCACTCTTCTTTTGAGTAAAATATCACTCAAGATTAATAACCCTGGTAATGTTTTATATTAACCTCTTCAAGGATATTTGTACTAATAAAAACTATTTTAATAGTTCTTACATCTATATTTTTGACCACAAACACTGACAGTTTTTAATAATAATAATAATGAAAAAAATAAAATCCTTGACTGATGGAGAAAGAAATTAAAAGTTAATGGCCCTTTAAGAGCTATTGATGCTTTTCTTACCAAACTTAGAAGAAAAATATTTCAATAATATTTGTGGCTGAGTTACCTGGGTTTGATTTTCTCTTTGTCAGCATCTTTTTTATATTTCTTCAGTGCATCAAAATATTTTACAGCTGCTAGTGCATCTCTGTGTTTGTGTGTGCAGATATGCTGTGATTTTATGTATGTAATTTTGTACATTTTTGTGTAGTCAACTTACAACTTTAAAAAATTTTAAATTTCCTTACAATTAAACATATGATTTCTAAAGTTACATATCATCAGGAGGTCCTTTGCCTTCATGGCATCTTATAAACTGGCGCTGGCATTAGAGTGAATTATGCCCAATTCACAGCAGCACCCAGAAAAAGAAAAAAATCTTTAAGAATGTTCAAGCAAATGAAAAGAAAGAACAGTAAGGTTAACTGAAGCTTTCTCCCCAGTGCCTGGATATGAGGTGGGGAATGTCTAGCACAGGCAAAAGGTGTTTGATGTGGTACCTTGCAAGAGACCATTCACAACAATCAGAAATACTATTTAAATAGAAATTCTTGCTCTGTTTTACCCACATGTGTAATTTTATATACTTATATAATTGATATATTGTGATCTGCACATTGGATGTAGCCTCCAGATTCAGAGGATAGGATAGGGCTGCAAATAAACTGTTAGTGACCATACCTGAGCTTTCAGGACAAGGACAGTAAAAACTAAAGCTCCTGACTCTGGCATACCTTGAGTAAGATATCAAGTTATTACCGGAATGTTGTGCTTTTTTCTTATTTTAATAAAGAGAACCCAGATGTGTTCTCTCGTCCCCTTTGCTCTTCTTCATGTGAAAGAGCCATAAAAAATGAAACATTTCAAGGTAAATTCTTCATGTAGCAAATGCCATATATGGGAAAATTTAATCCAAATGTGTACTTTTTGGTAACAGTAGAAGCAGCAGAAAACAGCATATTTTAACCGGAAAATTGCAAGTAACTGACATGTCTACAGAGCTATATCTGCAGTCATCCAAAGAGAAAATGACTCCCATGAGTATCACAGAGTCTTCTATTAGAAGATTGTATACTGAACGACAAATCAAATTAAGCTTGAATATAAATGATAGCTCATAATCTAAGAAAGATCAGTGGAAAGCTCTGATAAGTATGAATCAGTCACCTTTGTTTGTGTGGAAGTCAATTTAGAGTACAGAAGTTTGTTTCAGCCCGGTAGTTCTGTGTTTAAGGGGAAAAGCTTGTCACTTGCTTGCAAATATAAAAAGCTATTTTCTTTTTCTGGCACTATATGTTAGAGAAAGACATGCTGGCTGTCTCAAATCACCTCCCTGTCCTCCATGTGCCCCAGCAGAGATTCCAAGAGGATCTGTTCCATGAGCTTCCCAGGCACAGATGTGAGGCTGACTGGTCAGTAGCTCCTAGGGTCCTCCATTCTATCTTATTGAAAGATGAGCATAAATTTTCCCTTTTTCCAGACTCCTGGGACTTCACTTGACTGCCATGACATTTCAAATATCATGGACTGTCTTGGCAACTAAGCTCCAAAGTAAACTCAGGCTGTGCAGGTGAGATAGAGCAGGCAATTGTGCTGAAGCTTGGTATGGATCTCTAAATCAAGAAAATCCTCCAGTGGGATTTATGGAAATATAATCCTAAAGCACTTGGTTATAATGCCCAATGTGAGTCTGCTATACATTGGTTTTGATGTGTACAAGCTTTAAAACCATTTCAGAGAGCAATCAGGACCCTCTCTTGCCTTTCCAGCCTTTGTCTCTCTGCCTATACTCATTCCACATGAAGACAGAAAGACTTACAATTTTCCTTTTAAAGAACCAATTATTTTATGAAATTCACATACTCCTCAAATTTTACTTTTGTTTCTTATCATTATGATGTCAGAAAAGCAAGTCCCACTTCACATCTTAGGTCAAAAATTGTTAAAGAGGACTCACATCACATTCTAAGATGTGGAGATTTAATGACTTCATTCCTTCAGGAAATGAGCCAGCACGATTTTTTACTGAATTCCTACAAAGCTCCTGTGGTACCTAAATTCTAAAGGCAAAGGCAGCAAGGAATCTTTACTGATATGTGTGTGTATATATATATATTTACACTAAAATTGCACAACACAAAAGTGAAGTAGTTTACTTCTAATGTCTCAGAGAATTGATTCCTCCAACATACTGAACAATTTGAGTGAATTTGCTTTTTAGTTCTACTGTGGGACTTGGAGGAAGATGAGATAATAATATCTTATATAGTTCAAGTCTAACACTGTTTAAGTAGGTCAATTCACCTCTTTCCCCACATCAATTCCTCCCTGCAACTGAAAATTATCAAGTCTCTGTTTCTGCCTCACAAATTGTAAATAGGGACAGCCATTAAATGGATATTGACACTATGTATAGTTAATCCTCTGGTGTTTAGAGGGAGAAACCTCTTAACTCATGATTTCAAAGTGGAGAAATGATCTGAGCAGCAAATCCTTTGTGTTCCTGCTAATCATTGTCCTTAAAAGAATTTTTGTTGTAGCACATCTGACAAAGGTGTCAGAGGCTTGTAATCGATTCATCTTTTGGCTATAAATCTGATCTTGCAGACATAGGACAGCTTTTCCTATTCACTGCTGATAGACCTATAATAAAGTTACAAGAGACACTGAAAAGATGCAGAGTTGCTGTCATAATACAGTAAGCTCAGTACCTAATATATCTATATTACATAATACTTACTATATCTATATACACTATATTTTAAAACAACTTCAGTTCTTCAATATCAAAAAAACCCTCAAAAGTGATGGAGATGCATAGAAGTGATGAAAAATGTTACAAAATTATCTCATAAATTCATGATGTTCTGAGTTCAGAATAAATTGCAAATTTTGCTCAGTCTACTTTTTCAAAATCATCAAAGTGAAGAATTTGTCTCTAGGTGGCTTCTGTGAAATGTGTTTAAAACTGCCATACACAGTAGAACCAATTTTCAACCATCCTTTGCAAGTATGATACTGCTGGACACAATTACTAAATGTGCCTGCTGAATGTGTGCTGAGAGTTTTCCTTTTCTGGTTAAGTAAAATTTTTAGATCTTGTAACACACTTTTTTTTTTAAAACTTGTGCAGAGGCAAAACCAACATAAATTCAGGAAAGGTCATTACAATTAGAAAGGTACATTTCAGACTGTAACCAGTACAAAACAAGAGTTCTGTATTGTCATCTTGCTACACATATGTGTTCCTTCAGAAACAACGTGGAAAAGCTTTATTTCGACCTTTAATAAACACCAAACCTCATTAACTTGTCAAGATGCATTTTATTCCCCATATTGCATAAATAAATTCTAGAGAGGGAATGGAGGGAGGTGGTTTACATTGCATTATAATACATGAAGTGATAGGGTGAGAAACTTAATGCTGCAGTTTGCTTTCTTTTTTATAAGCTATAAAACCCTTATTTCCAAATCAATTATCTAAATTCAAGATTAAATGTCTTTTAGAAAACATTAAATGAGACACAGATATCTGAGGCCAAGGGCTGGATTTTTTTGCATTCAGAATTTCTCTCTTTTCTCACATATACCTTGTGAATACCATATAATGCATATATTAAAGCAGTATTCAACCTTACATTAAAGAGTTGCATATAGGCTAAGTGATTTAAATATTACCATTTGTACGTGATAACAAACAACAGTGATCCCCGATAGTTTCACAAACCCTTCCAAGGCTTTTTATAAACACTTGCTCTTCAGGCACATTTTTTTACATTCTTAACTTCTCAAAATGAGCAAGTGTTCCCAGGGTATTCTAAAAATATTATAGTTGTTGACATTAGGAAGTGAGGGGAAGAAGAAAAGATGGGGACACAGGAGTCTAACTGCGGAAAATTTTCATCTGCAACATGAGCATTTGGTGCCAGATCCACTTAGGATCATCACCTACTTTTTTTCTGATAGTATAATGCACAGATGAGAACATAAATGATTTTTCAGCAGGTAAGTTGTGAGTTACATCACAGCTGTACTGTCACTTTGAACAATGGGAAAAGAGCAAGTAAATTTTCAGAATTTCTTTTTATTTTATAATATAGATGTCAATGTACCGTTATAAAAGAAAAGGAATAAATTTCAATGAGAGGCTTGAGTAAGAACATAAATAAATGGAAGTTTATCTGACAATTACCTAAATCTACATAGATATCTGGAAATTTATGAAATAAGACAAACAGTTGGATGCATATCTCTGCAAAGTACTTCTTTCAACAGGAGCTAGAGAAGGATTTTGACTCGCATCTATTGGATAGGGGTAGGCTTCTCATGTCCCTTTGCACATCCAATTTAATCACAAATGTAGCTTGATTATAAAAATTACAGAAAAGTAGGACATTATTAAAGAACTCCTTCCATCCTGCACTAAGCAAATCTGAGACTACTGAAATTTTCTGAAAAAATCTAGGAAAATCCTAGCCTAGAGTAAGTGACTACATTAACTTAAGTGAAGCTTCCTTTTCCACACTGCTTTATTCAGGCCAGGAGTTCAATAGATCCTAACATCAACTCTTTTCCTCATTGCTGCTGAGTTGCTCTCAGGCAAATTTTTCTCTGGACTTGAACAGAAATTGTATTTTTAATATGAGACAGCTTTTAAGGCAATTACTGAAACCACCACATTTAAATGAAAATTCAAAGTGGAATACATTTTTGGCAAAAATATTCACAATGCAATGTGATGGGCATAGGACCAGATGCAAGGAACACAACATGTCTACTGTTTCACAGGAGCTACCAGTTCTTTCTTTTTTCCTGCTATCTCTGTGGCACAGAACTTCTGCCATCTGCTCCAGTCAATTGTGCAAAGACTACACCAACATGTTCAGTTACTACGTTCTTTTTCACCTTTTGAAATAAACTGTAATCATCTATAAAATGTGAAAATGTCGAAAGTCCTCATCTCACCTTCTCTTGCAGATATCTGATTAGAGCATTGACCAGGACAAAATTCAGGCATTATCAGAAGTGCACTTCCCCCTGAATCCTCTCAGGCATAACTTGCATGTTTGACATCAGATTTCCCAGCCACCATCTGGTACAATGCTCATTGCAGCACTCATCCTGTCCTCCTCCTATCCCAGATGATTTCCCTTACCTCACATCCCCCTCCACCTTTTCATCTCTGCACAGCTCTGACTGCAGCTCTATGACACTACACTGAACCACCAGGCTTCTCCTAGCCTTTGCTTGTGCCAAGCAGACAGGAATGTGGATGCTTTTGCATGCTCTAACTAATCTTCCTCTTCTGTCTGGCTTTTGAACAATATGATTTCCCTCCACCTTCTTCCTCAGCACATTTATTTTATCTGCTATTTCTGAGTCACAGGAGTGATGGAGCTGCATGAGAAGAGCAAACATCCAGCCAACTCCTAAATATTAATACTCTAAAATAATTTTAATCAACAATGCAAGAAACTTCTATAGTTGTTGAGAGTTCTGAATCATATGAACATTATCAGTTGTTGTCACAGCCAAAGTAAAACAGATCTTAGAAATTCCTGGTAATTTTTACAGTGCCACTTACCTGAATATAGAAAAGCCAGAGAGCAAGTTTGAATTCAAGAGATTGATAAAGAGATCTTATTCAAGTAATGTTGTACAGGAAAGTCTGAATTTGTTTGCAATAAAGCTTTGACATTCATATACTATCTAAAGAGAGTTATTTACTTCCCAGAGACCCCCTACTGAAGAATAGCAGTTTTTTCCATTCTGCTTTTCTCTGCAGAAGAAAACCACATTGCAATGAAAAAGCTAGTTATGCATACAGAGAAGAAAGGTTGTTTTTCAGAGCCTGCCTGCTAAGAAATAATGAATTTTCTCCAATAATCCCATTCTAGGCCAACTAACAAGGAGGTTATTAAATTTTTTTAGGATACTTGGTATTAAATTGGAAATTTTTTTCTTTATCAAATCTATTGGAGTGTAAAGATGAATGCAATTCTGTTTTTATTGTGTAAGTGCTACAATTCTTATGCAAGTATTATAATAATATTACAATATGATAACATCCTTCTCTTCTATCTTAGATCTTTCAGGTTTTTCTCATAGAATCCTGTAAAATTTATCTCCAGAGTCTTCTAATTTAGGTTAACGCAAATTAGTTCTTCATTGGCTCTCCTCCCTTATTTATCTTGATCTTCAAACACACAGGCTCTTTCAAGAGTCAGTCCTCTTTAACTATTTCAGGAATGGGATTCTAAAACTCCACTTTTTTCCATTTTGTCTGTCAGTGATGACAGTTTCAACTGCCTATTTTCTTCCTCCAGAATTATCTCGAGTCTTGCATGCAATCTGTACATCCAAAAACCCTAATCAAAGAAAAACACACCCCATGCAATTAAAATTAGCAAAGTCTTAAACTCCTCTAAAATTATTCTTTCCTGGGATGTTAGAAATAATTTCTAGATGCTATAAAAATTAACTCTTTCATAATAACTGAACAGCAAAGAACTTAGATGTTGCCTTGAGTGCTAATATAAGCACTCTTTGCATGTGATGTGTTGCTGAAACTTCAGATTCTGCAACAGATATTGCCTTATGATATCATTCCTGTTATTGGGCACAGCTGAAGCCTTTGCTGTTAAAAAAAGCATCATTACATTTTATATCTACAGTGCTGTCTCACATTTGTTCTTCTTTTTGATTATGAGAATAAGATCAGCATGACAAAACCCATCATCCAAATAATTTTATTATTTTTTCCAAATTACAAGTGAGATTTTAAAATATGTAGACCAAAAATTAAACTGGCAGAGAAACCACAGAAATGCAGGTCATGCAAGAATTGAAGGTATATTGTGATGCAATGTTTAATGGCAGCAGCATGAGTACTCCAGGGTTTTTTTCCTATGTGCTGTTCAAATCCTTCTGATTTCCCTGAGCCTGAAATTATGGGTCCTAATGAGAATCCAACTGCACTGGTATAATAGGGGCACTATCCAGAGATCTTGCCCCATCTATTTTTGAATATAAAAGGTATTACACAAATTCAGGACATGTAAAAGGAGGTTTTCTTATTTGAATTTCTCTTTGGATATAATTTCTTCTCAATCCTAGAACTATTTGATATTATTTTTAAAGGTACATTTCTAAAAAGATCATTTGAAATTTCAGCACATACTCTGTGTGAAATCAGAACACTGTACTTTGCTAGCTACAGTATCATATTAAAGACTGGTCAGGGAAAGGAGAAATGCACAGTGTAGCCAAAACCAAAAAAGAAAAAAAAAGAAAATAAAAAAACCCACAACAAAATAAACCCTTCTGACTACTATAAACTGTTTTCAGTTTTCAAATACTTTTATGTGAAATACTGGTGTAAAAGTTTCTGTGGGGTTTTTTTATGTCTCATTCAGAAAAATATGATGCAATTTGTAGAAATCAAATCACTTGTTAGATGTATTTCTACCATCAGCAATTTCTCACCAGTTTAATTGCCTGCATCCAACATGGAGCTAAGTCATGCTACTTCAAAGATGCAGAAATTGCTGCAATAGTTATTTGGGGTATTATTCATTTAGGCACTCCTAGGTATTATGTAACCCAAGATGAAATTCCCTGCCTAAGGTTGTAGCAAATCCTTTGCTGTTTTCACAAAGTCAAACAAACATTTCTGAGGTACTGCTTGTGCTTATATTTGAAAAAAAACAAACTCATGAAGATTTTTCCTGAGCTGAGCCATCATTCTAATAATCCTCTTCCCTCTGGTTACATCCATAGTAGACTTACATTTTAACAAGATTTAGTTTGTTCTTATGTTGTGAGGAGAGATGCCAGGTTCAGTCTGGAAAGTGAATGGTACTGAAATCTGTTTGGATTTCTGCTTCTCTGATAGTTTAACCTTTCCACAGGTAAATTTTTTTCCAGGTATAATTTTAGGATTTTGATAATTTTGTGGAGATTTAAACATATCTTCATGGTTACAAAAGAGCCAAATCCCAGGACAAGTGCCTTCCTAACAAATTGTCAGCTTCCCCCACAAAGTGACAGCCATTGACTGAGCCTGAAGAGCAGAGATCAGTGTACAATTTAATGTGTTCTGACAGATTAAATTTGCTGAGAATCCACAGTAGTTCCAGCCTTTCCTGGATGGTATTCTGACCCACTGCTCACCAGACCAGCAGAGATAGTTCTCAAGAGATCACAGACGAATGTCAAAGACTCATGCTGCAAAATCCCCGGGTATTTAAAAGCAATACCCTTCAGATGTACCCCTTATCTAAAAATACATTCTTTAGAGAGATGTTCTGCAGATGGGATTATGGTTTCCCAAGCAGCAGATTAGACAATTCTTGAATTTTGCCTTGTGCATGGAGTTCAGATAACACTCCTCATTCACATCTTTTCAGACATCTGCCCTGTTGGTCATACAGCCCCAGTGGCACAAGGACCATCAAAACTAGGCAGAGTTTAAACACTCAAAATTTAGGCAATATACAGTTTATCTACACCTCACTGCCAAGACATTTTAGATTCCTTCCAACCCAAACCATCCTATGATTCTACACTTTTACCTAGTATTTAATTTAATATATTGTACTGTTAAGAACATTATTTCTGGTAGGAAGAGAATTATTGTCTAGAAGAGCAATTTAGTGTTCTAAATTCTTCCCAAGAAGCAAAAAAATCTGTATGAATCTCTAAGAATCATAAGCATGATATCGTTGGCATGAGTCAGATACAGATTAGGCAATTTGTGTTAGTCAAACACAGTTTGAATATGAGCTTTCTGAATTACGGCACGAGCATTTCCATGCAGTTACCTGATACATTTATGCCACATAAGCAGGAGTGTTAGAGATTGATTGGGTTCTATTGAGCAATCCAAATACCAGCAATAAGAGGAGGGACATTAGCCAGACAGTTTGCTGAGACAAACCTTGTGGGCCATGGTCCGAAGGTGCTGCACACACTGCCCAGCTGTGATGCCTCTGGGATGTCCTAACAATGCCATTGTCCTTGAGGAGCTGTGGCCATCACTGCCTGGTATGCTAATATCAGAGTTGCTGTTTTCTGAGATATGTAACTTATCTTTTCTGAGTCTGGCTTTTGAAAAATGTCCATGTGTGGCCATGAGAGAAAGAAAGTCTGGCTTCATCTGAGTAATATATATAAATATGATAATATAACAGGGTCTGCTTGAAGTGATACTGGATTTTAGGCTCAGAAAACTCTTAACAGATAGTACAAAGCACACATACCCATGCTCCTGCTGCTATTACTACTACAATCATTATTATTTCAGTGTTTTCCCCTCAGCAGTTTGATTAATGATAAAACTACAATAGAAATCACAAAATATGATAAAGAAAACCAATCCCTCGTCCCAACAGGAAACCTTGCCACAACCAAATTGCACAAGTGGGTCTTTGCCAGAGATTGATTGGAAATTCTACCCTGATTATTAACAGTCATATCTGGAATGTCATTTCTCTCCAGAATTGCTGCCTATATTGGAGCACCAATAGATGCAAAGACCACACAGAAAGGATCTTGCTTTCCATTGAACCATAGGAAAGAATGATGGCACTGTGTTCAAGTCCATTAAGCAAGCACCTTGTTCAGTTTCACAGCAGATGTGTCTTTACATGCTAAATTAGGTGCTGCAGTGTTTAACATTACCTACTCAATACACATTCTTAGAGACAGTTATCAGAGTTCAAATTAATTATTTAACATTTACTGTTTCTGCCCAAAACCTATGAATGTGCAAAAAGCTAAATATTAAACTATGTTACAGAGAGAGGTACAGAAATTCAGAAAAGGTCATGAAGAAGAATACAATTGAATCTTCCTAAAGCAAACAGCTTTCACTTAGAAGAAAACACCTGATTTGAATTAAATTATATAATATTAAATAAGGATAAGCGACAATAACGCTTTTCATCAGTAGAACCCAAAATCTGTTTCAAAGGAGATGGAGTCACTAATGGTCATATTGATTGAGGTCAGGGAGATTCCCTTAACTCACCCAGGAGGCCAGCATGCAAGCCAAGAACAGAGTTCAACTCTCCTGGGATGCAGTCCAATGCATTATTAGTAAAGCCTCCTTGGTTTTGTGTTAGCAAATTATGATTTTTTGCAACCTTACTCACAAAAAAGTTTCTCCCAGAATGATATCTTTCAGCCACATTTCAAGCAGGACCTAATGCCAGTATCTGTTCTAGCTTCAACCTAATCTGAACATACTTTTAAAAATGGCTTTTTTTTTTTTCCCCAAAAGTCTAATAATTACACAATTTCCCAAGTAAACTACTTGGGAAGTAATAGTTGAATGCAATTTTTAATCCTAAAGCATTTACAATGATTTCTATTTTTTAATCCATTTAATGAAAAACCTTTTAATCAAACCAGACTGTGAAGAAGACAGGCATTTTCATCCACATGAAGCCATTTTCTTCCACAGAACACTTCTCAGTCTGCTGTGGATTTGCCTACCTTTAGATGTTAGTGACAAGAAATGTCAAAGCATATTGCTGTTTCTTAAATCTGAAAATGTTTAAATAAAATTAAAGCTCTGAAAAATAGTGAACATTAATTTTAAATCCCCAAACAGAACTCACTTTCATTTAGGATCTAATGAAAAATAGATATGTAGTGTACATAAATGCACAGATTTATGTTGAGAGATAAAAAAGACAGTCTTATCATAGCTGATTTTAAAAATGAAGGTTTTTTCATAAAAATAATTCATCTTCATGCGGGGTCATACTGCACTAATAACACTCTACATAGTGAGTTAACCAGTGTCTGACCTCCTCAGCCATTCAATGGCAAGGAATAAACTCTAGGATATATTACAGATATGAGAAAGCAATCTGTTCTCTTCAAAGCATGTGAAAGCCACTGAGAAGCAGACAGAAGATTGTTCCATATGTCAGGGAGATCACTTCTACCAGGCAGAAAATTTGTTTAAATCACTGAAGTTAGTATGCCAGACACATTTACATGACCTTAGCCTAAAACTGTTTCTGCAACAGGGCATGGATCTATCTGTTCACCAATACTTCTATGTCTTCTTTATTAAAATTTGATTTAATCTGTATTTTAAAGGAAGGGTAGGTATAATACTAGTTGTGCCAATGAAGGACATCAAAACTTTCCATAAAATACCACAGAATGAAGTCCTGTGCAAGTATAAACCCCATTCCTGTGGCCTCCCCAAGACACTAAAATGAACATTTGAGCCAGGACTTTACACTACTCATCAAAGGCCCTGCAGGATTCAGGGGTGTGCCTATGGCACTGTACAGTCTGCTTCTGTTCTGAGCTTTCAAAAATGTTTGCCCAGCTCTTATCTGATCAACAGCTCTTCTTTGCAGAGCCATGCTAGTAAGTCACTTTTCTCTCGTAGATTATTTCATAACATCTGCAGCACAGATAACATTTCTCCTGAGCTTCCCTCTTCCTTCCTAAGGCTTCCATTTGTTCTTAAAAATTCTTAGAGCTTGTGCTTGAAAGTGATTTCTTTTGGAACAGCAACCAAAGCTGTTTCCTCATAGTCATCTTTCCCCTTTGCCAGATATGACAAAAATGTTCAATTCAGTTGCACAATAATTTAATTAGCTTAGTAAGGTCTGAGTCTCAGACCTCTACAATGCTATTTCATCTGACTACTAAATTTCAACCTTGGTTCTTTCAAGCAATAACATTTAAAATATATTTTGCATTTTAACATTCACTGTACTCAGTAGTTCTCTTCCACACATTTTTGTTTGGTTTTATTACATTTGTTCATATTTTCTTGTTAACAATTGAAACTCATAGCCTTCTACAGAATCTACAGAATCTAGAGGATTATTTGGAGAGGGAAGAAAAATTTAAAATCCATATTAAAAAAATCCGTAAAGAAAAAGATATTTTGTTTTTATTTTTTATCACAATTAAAAATACTCAATTTTCCAGCTTAATTATTTTTTCTATTGATCCAGATTTTCAGGCTGAAATAACCAACAATTACAGATCAAAATGCTTGCAACAAGAAATTTTACAAATATGAACTTTTGTCTTCATTTGAGGTGTAAACCAATAAAGGAATCCAAGTATTAAGAATTTTCCATAGGTCAGAAATTTCATTTTCCAGGCTTTTTTCTTGTTGGATCCATTAAAGCTATTTTTAGAGCCATTAAAAGTTTATTTGATTTGTTAAAATACTTGAAAGTGGTTTTTTTTTTCCCCTACCACTTATGCAGAAGCAACCACTTTGCTTATTTAAATAGCTATTCTTTTTAATAGCTTTTCTTGGGGTCTGCCTGGAAATGAGCAATTCCCCCATTTGGAGGTAAATGCATGAAAGAATCTGAACTTAGAAAGGAGTTACAAGTGAGTTCCAACTTCTTTTATTTGATTGGTGAAACATACATCATGAAGCTTTCTACTATTTCCTGAAAGCTTTTACAATTGAAGTCCACCAGCTGAGGGAAAGAAGGGCAATTCAGCAGAGGTACAATTCTTGCAGATGGTGCAAATGATAAGGCTGATTTGAAAACCTTAAGATTAAAGTAAGCAAAATAGTCTAAGGAGGACAAAGAACCCAAAAAAGCTTCTCAAGCATCTCCTATAATTTGCAGAACACTGTATTCTTTACCTCTAACTTGGCCCACAATCACATGCATTTTACTCTTACATCAACTTCATCAAGGAATGCTAATTTGGAGACACTGGATACTACTGTCCAGGCCTGAAAGGCATCCTCAGAAGCTACTCAGGAAACATAGCTAGGATACTAATGTAAAGAGAAACATGCCAGGCATTTAAAAAATAATAAATAAATAAATAAACTAGAAGAAATAGCACATCTCTTGAAAGGCAGCGCAAGGGTATCAGATTTAGTGAACAACTGTACCAGTCAGACAACAATTCCAGGAAAGCATGGTTCAGACTCTATTTCCTATTATGCAAGAACAGGTGCAATTATAATGCACAGCACTTTTCCCCATAATGATTAATACATTTGTTTTTCTATCATAAAGCTAAATAAACCCATTTTTAATGCAGTATGTAGGTATGACTTTACAGTGCTAATAAAATTGCAATTTCCTTTTAAGATCACAAATGTAAGACACAAGAGATGCAAATCTCACTGATTTATCAAAAAATAGTTTGAGCTAAAAGTGTTGAGGAAAAGCAAGTATTTTTTTCACAGCTTTTAATGGCAGTGATGTCTTGTGTATGCAGCTGGCCGAATAATGAACTACACTTATGAATAATTACACTATCATTGATTTGGTTTTTGGGTTTTTGCAGCAGCAGCCGCCCAAATTCTCTTCCTATAATGATTTCTAATTCAGCTTTAAATAGAAAAAGGAATGTGAATTATTTTCCAGATGGAACATGAGGATATTTTTATGGATTAGTGGTGAAAGAACCCAAAATGTCTTAACATATGCTTGTAGGACAGATGCTCTTATCCAGTGAGAAACTGAAAAATGGCTTGAGAAAATAGGGAATTTTTGTACAGATGGAAACAGGCAAATTTTAAATTGCCCTATTCTTCCCTCCAAAGCAATTCAATACAATTTAGTCCCGGACAAAACCAATGCATTTATGCCTGAAAGTACCTCAAAGCAGATGTGCAGGTAGTTTCTGCAATAGCTTAACTCTATTCACTTTTTTGCTGCTCAGTTCTTTATCCTATAGTTAATACTGATGCCTAAAGATTTGTAGTTTTTTTACATATTTTTAGCTTTGTAGATTGTTAATATATATAGCTGTACATTTTCTAGCACCTTCTCACTTTAGAACAGTAGTTCCCTTTCTCACATATTCTGTTTAGTCTTATTTTCAAGGAAAAGCATTTCTAACAAGGACATCCTGTTTTGCACCAGCACCTGGGAGACAAAACAAGATATAGGGCTAGAACCCTTGGAGGGACCAAGGCAACCAGTCTCCTACTGGATGTACCTGCTCGATATAATAATTAGTTAAACTTTTAAAAATTGTGTCAATTCAATGCTGTGCATGTGCACAGGGGCTATCTGTGCACCTGAAAGTTTTCATTAAAAGGCTGCTCTTTCTGTTATCAGTTCTAGTATTCTTCATATATCTCTTGATTGTGCAAACCATTAAAGCCAATGTCAGTAAACACCTATTGTATACAAGGGATAAGGATTTGTGCCTTAGAGTTTTTCTTATTCTATGCTGAGCAGCAACAAACATATCCAGATTTCTCTTCTCATAATCCTGTAATTAACTCTCATGTCTACATTTTAGAAAATTATTATAAAGAAAACATCAGCACATCCTTTCAACATCTTCTTGGTCTGAAGTAGATCTTAGCTCAGGTGCAGCCCCCAAATATCTGTGCCTAGTTTTGCATATCCAAACTAATTTCCTGACACGGAATAGCAAAAGGTAATGCAGTGACAACTAGAGCATACAGGTAAGTCCATGCTAAATCCAAACACTCTTCAAAAGGAGTGACACAGAGGTGCTCCCATACCCTCCACTGCATTTCTAGCCCTGGTAGCATGATTGAGAAATATTTAAGCTGCTAATTTAAACCTCATAGGATTTGCTAAGATTCAGCTTTATGCTGTGCAATATCACATAAAGTGGATTTCTGGTCCTGGAAAATGTAGCCCTTTCTATGAAGGACTACCTCTAAATGAATAAGGTGGCCCAAATTTAACCTGTCTCTGCCTGGAGCCAGGATGGCTTTCTCTGCTCTTACAATCTATACTTCATTTAAGAAGCTCATGGATAACGGAGATTATATGGTATGTACTCTAGTATATTAGATGAGGGTTTCTAGACACTAAAATAATTTGCACTCTGTGGGTTTTTACATAACCTAGGAAATTTAGTTCAAATGTCATTAAACTGTCCTGGGATTCAAGTGGATGACAAGTCCACTTCTGTCATGGTCTTACAATAGAAAAAGTGAAGCACTTAGTAAAACATGTTACATTTAGCTGTTATTTTCAGAGTGATAGAATTGCTCTACTTCACAGTTCACAGTTCCTTATGTAGAAATCCTTTGCTTTGTCTGACTCTCTTTGGGACACAGTCTCTCATTATGTGTATGCAAAAATTTTTGTCTTGTAGCATACTGCACAGGAGAACCATTTCTCCACTCCTATATATTAGTACTAATATGTATTAGTACACTCAGACAGAATGCTGAGAAACACTGAAAGGAAAAGATTACTAATTTATACTAAACTTAGCAGTGCTGTTTCTTTCAGCAAAAATAAGTTTCTCAGAATGAATAATAAATGTTTATCTTTAAATAGTTTGTGATCTCAAGTCATCAGTTAGGTGTACAGTCACAAGGCCATTTGAAGGACCTGGGCAGTGCACACATATGTTTTCCTCTGAATTCAGGTCATTTATTCCTTTTACAGTTCTGCCTTGTGCTGAAAACTGAGTTTGAAAATTTATACCTAACAACAGAAAGTGACCTTGCCCCTGCTTTCTGTGACCTTCCTTTTCAGGATGAAAACAAACATCAAAGAAATATTTCAGACTCTCTTTCCTCTCCAAAAGATCATTTGGCTCACCTGGACAAAGTGGTTTATATAACGAGCCTTTGTGTATATGACAGTGACTTATTTTCTTTGGAATGAAGATATGAAAAAGGATTTTTGAAAAGAGCCAAGGTTAAGATCTTATTCAAGTAAATATTGAACACATTCCTAAGAATAGCCCTTCAGATCTGGAATAGGTTCAAGAACAGTTACTTAACAGTCTGAAGAAAAAATAACTTGACGTTTTGGTTTTGTAAGAAAAATGTCAAGAGGCAGATTGGACCCCAATCATATGATAGGAAACATTTTGAAGTTTTTTGGTTCTAGTGTTTTCTGGTGAAGGGAGAAAGTTATTCAATGTAAAGGAATACTTAGCAGAAATCAAATAAAATCAGAAGTGATATCAGTTGTACAGGTGCTCTTATTTGGTTGTGATTCTATTTTAAAAAATTAATCAAAGAGGAGTCCAAATGAAAAAAATTTTTCAATGAAGAGACAGAGGAACATCAGATCCTGAAATTCTGAGTTAGCACAAAGCATTATCTGCTGAATACTATGGTGTGTGCTGGCACTATTCAGCATACAAACCCAAAGATATCTCACCCAATATGCCTGTTGGTAAGTGCCCTTCCATTGGCCAAAGAATTTAGGTGGTTAGTGCTAAGATCACTTCTACTGTACATGGAAACCTTTATTCCAGCCACAGCCAAAATGAAATACCTGAATTAAAACATACAGTCAAGTTCTCACTACTCTTTATTCAGTATTTTTACTACTCAGCTCTGGTCCATGCTGCTCTTTGTCATTATCAGAGAGGAAAAACTGAGAGATCTCAAGTCAGATTGCACAGATTGAGTTTTCCATCATGTTCCAAGAGAGTAAAAAAGTATTTTCCAAGCTTCTGGAAGAAATGGGGGACTACCTTTCTACAGCCTTTTCTGCAGACTAGTTTTTCAGCCTCCACACTCACAAGTCTCCTGTGCACCTGAGTGCCTGACTCAAGGGATGTGAGTTCTGCAAAATAAAATGTCTCTTTAAACATAGTTGTGGTGGAGTGACTACATTAGCTCTCCTGAAAAATCTGTCTTTGTCCAGAGGAAGAGGTTGGCCTGCCTACCTCCACAGTCACCAGGCTCTACTAGAATGGGATAAGAGGCATACACATCAAGTGAGTGTAAAGTGTCTGGGATGCCCTCAATCAGAATGATTAACAAGTGCTCCAAACATTATTTTTCTGGAAGAAGAAAAGCACATGACTATTATGATACTTCTAGAAACAGCTCAGCAGCAACAGAACTAAGAGATCCTGGGAGCAGAAAAGGTCTCTTCAGTACTTTAGGTGTCAAAACCAAGTACATTTACTTGTGGTTAGTTTAATTCAAAAATATAATAGCAAAAGCCTTGACACACACAAATCTTATCAAGTGAGTTGTAATCTGAAGCAAGCAAGTCTTCTACCACTTCATTGCTCACAAAGAGGGCCCAAAGATCAGTTCTAACCACACCAGTCCTAAACCAAATTTTTCTCTTACAGTTTCCTCGACCATATCAGAGCAGAGAAAAAAAAATATTCATATAATGTAACAATTTCTCTCCAGCTTTTACATGAGGCCTAGGGTCCTTGAAATGTTTTGTCATAGACATGTATGTCTGTAGATGATGAATGAATTCAATACATTCAGCTGTCAATTATTCTCTTACTATTCATTAACACACCTTGAAGAGCAGCCCAGCTAGTCTCCTGAAAGTCTGTCAATGCAGTGCTATTTCTTTGCAAAGTAGTTTTGTGAAAGCACAATGCTGGTGGGCCTACATCTAAATGATGAGATTGAATGTTGTGTTGTGTCTGTATATCTTGGACTTCTGCTGTTTTCCAAAGCCCCAGAAATATTCAAGCACACCTCCACCTCTGGTATCTCTCGCCCCCAAAACTCTAGGTTAGAGTGGAGCAAATAAATCCCACTGTAAGAAAAGAACTGGTTCAAGACCACTCCATGAAATTGAATGAGCACAAGTTTATGGGCCTGATGACAGGCATCCCAGGGTCCTGGGTCAGGGCAATCTCAGACATGAGAACAGACTGGGAGAAGAGCTGAATGAGAACAGCCCTGGGGAGAAGGGGTTCTGGTGGACGAAAAAGTGGAGATGAGCCAACAGCATGTGCTCACAGCCCAGAATGTCAACTCCATCTTGGACTGCACCAAGAGCAGCACGGTCAGCAGGTCTACAGAGATGATTCTGCCCTTCTACTCTGCCCTCGTGAGAGCTCACCTGGAGTGCTGCATCCACCTGCGGGGTCCCCAGCATAAAAAAGATGTGGATCTGTTGGAGTGAGTCTAGAGGAGTGCCACAGAGATGATGAGAGGGATGGAGCACTTCTGGAATGGGGACAAGCTGAGAGAATTGGAGTTCTTCAACCTCAGAATAGAAGGCTCCCAGGAGACCTTGCTGAGGCCTTTCAGTACTTAAAGGGCACTTACAAGGGAGTAAAAGAATGAGGTTTTACACAGGAATATTTCAGCAGGACAAGGGGGGTTAAAAGAGGAGGGATTTTGGTGCATTAAGAGAGATTGAGATATTAGTATGAAATTATTTACTGAGATCATAGTGAGGCACAGAAACAGATTTCCCAGAAAAATTGTGGATGTCCTGTCCCTGGAAGTGTTCAAGGCCAGGTTGGTTGGGGCTTTGAGCAGCCTGTTCTAGTTGAAGGTGTTCTTGCAATGGCAGGGAAATTGGAACGAGATGATTGTTAAGGTCCCTTCCAGCCCAAACCATTCTGTGACTCTATGAGTCACACATTCTTAGTCTCCTGACTGGCTGAGGCAATGCCCCATTGAAGTATCTTTTCCATTCAATTCAGTGACTTCAATAAGACTACACAGAAAATGACCAATCCAGTTCATGTGGATGTGGTTTAAAGGGTCAGGGCACAGCAAAAGACAAGATGCCCTAAGCAGATAAAAACAGATAAAAGAAAGAAGATTGAGTAAAATTTATGGGAAAATCTAGAAATAATAAAAGTATAATGCCTAGTTAAACGGTAATTGCAAAGGGTTGAAGAAAATTATTTGGTATAAAGAAATTAGATTAAACCATATAGAATATTCTGAAGTGAAACAAAACTACTTACTCTCTGATGATATTATACTTGAACATTCTGTCAGAATTTTCTTTGCTAAAAAGCTTAGATCCAGCTTTTTTTTTTTCCTTCCATCCATTCAGAAGGGCTGGATCCTCAGCTGGGCTAATTACTATAGCTATCAACAGAGCTAGGTGAGCTGAAGCCCTGGCCTATCAACTGCCCATTTCCTACAGAAACTGTAGACACAATGACAGGAGCTCCTTCTTATTCACAAATTCAGAAATGCAAGCTTTGAAAACACATGTTTTCTAAAAGTACATTATGCACCCCACTCAGACAAGCTAAATGATCTAAAATTCTAGCATAACTACTACTACTAGTTTTTTTTTTAACTCAAAAAATGGAAAGAAAATTTGTTAGCTTGCTTAAAAACCACTAGCTACTACAAAACACTAGCTACAAAACACTAGCTACTTTCATATGGTTCTGAGGCACATAACCACACTTTATACCTGCAACAGCATTTACCATGGGAATAATGAAACATTAAATTCTATTTATTATGCAAATGTAATTCTGTAATATTAATTATAATATATATTGCATATAAATTAAATAAGACATAACCCCAAATTTTAATACAAGTAATTTCTTTTGAAATATCAAACATTTAAACATTATTAAACTGGGTAATAAAGAAAACTGGGTCTGCATTAAAATAAAATGTTTTATTTGCATGACCATAAGTTATTTCAGGAGTCTGCCTTATTTATTGTGTAGGTGAAGTGTATTTATCTGGGCAGCTATCCAGTATTTTGTGTACACTTGGTTTGGGAAGGTTGGTTTATACCCTCTATTCAAACACTCTTATGAAGTCAGAGCTATTAATTTCAGTGAGGATTTTCCATTGTTACAATGGGATTACATCACAGGGAAGATAAAGAGATATTATAGCCATGAAATTAATAACAACAACAAATGTTCTTATTGGCTAATGTGTGCAAAAGCACTAGCACTTGGGATAATTCAGAATTCCCACTGTAATGTGTTTGTAGTTTGATTTTTCAGAAAATGCATTTTGTGATCTGTATATTGAAAATTCTAACAAACCAAGCAAAGTGGAATTCATTTCCTTGCTGCAAAGCAAAGGAGCATAATTTCTCAACAAATCAGTATTTTAAAAGAAAATTGGCCAAAAGCCTGTTAGAAGACCAAAATTAATTACATTCATTTTTTTCTGAAATTGAAAAGTTGCAAAGCACACTAAACCTCAGGACTGTCTGTGCTTTAATTGAATAAGAGCTTCTTGCAGTAGAAAATGCCAAAAATGCTTTAAATGTGGGAACTGCACTGCTCTAAATATGGGCATCTGTACTGTTTATAATGATGGAAAATATCCAGGTACTCTTCGGATTAAGCATTAGAGCAGTTTAGAGTGCATTTATGATAATCCACTGAGAAAGTATGAGTTTCCCACTGGCATGAGCAATAAATGCTGACCACAATCTTTTCATTGAGGAACAAAGCATCAGTTTGTATAATATTTAGGTTTAAAATATCCCGGAAATAGCTACAGTCACAAGAAGCAAGTCAGCTGAAAGAAATTTTGTCTTTTTTCCAGTCACAGGAATATGAAGTAACATTTCTGAAGCAGAAAAAAATCTTAGCAGAAAAAAACCCTAGCAGAAAAAAACCCCTTATCATAGTATTGCTATGCTATACAAAAAATATAAGGAAATGCTGGCAGGAGTTTAGTCCCTTTCTGGAGTAAATGATACTTGAGATTTTTATCAGAATTCTTCATCAGTGAGCACTTTATTTCATACAGTTGTTTATACTATGAGTTAATATATTAACTGTAACATTTAAACTATTTCATTTCAAGGGTGAGACAGGTTCTCGGCATTCTTTCATACACTCAGAGGTGTATTTGCTCTCTCCAACAGACTTCACTTTTTTGTTTTTAACTGCTTTCAAGACATAATAATCATAAAACAAATTAGATGGATAAGGAAGAACAGGATAAAATAGGTGAATTTTATATTCTTTGAATGGAAAACAGTGATTGATCAAGGGTGCTAATTTGACATTAAAATTGCTTATTAAGGATGTAAAAACTCCACAAATATCACAAAAATTTAGACTTCAAATTTGTGTGTTTTCTTACAGACATTATTCTTGTCGAAACTCACAATTTTTAAATCTAAGCCTAAACATGTTTGTTTTTCTTTCTTTTTTAAAAAAACAGAGTTACTCTTTTTTTTCTCCTCTTGTAGTTCTGCAAATTTTCCATGCCAAGGGGACTTTTGTTATTCAATGGTTTTGCAGTAAAATGAAAAAAATGCTGCAGTTCTTAAGACTTTACAGATTTTGAAAAATTACTGTTTTTCAAAAAGTTCTGTTATCATATTATAATTTCTACCTTCTGGCAGTTTATTTTAACATTGAGGATGTCAGGTGGTGTATGAGACCCCTGCTCCCTCATTCAAATATTTTAGCAAGGTACATTTATTTTATATTTTCCTATCACAGGAATTTAAGGAAACCATGCATACAAACATTTTCCTTTCTATAGGTTGTATCTCCTTAAATGAAATTGGTTATTTGAAGGATATTTTTCCTTTTCTTCTTTAAAACAAATACAGATAGCAGAGAAATCATTCTGTGTTGAATTTCAAGTATCTGACCTATCATTTGAGAGAAATTATAGAGAGTGCTGACTCTAACCTCCAGTCTATAAATTGTATGAATTTCATGCATGCAGGAATGATTAAAAAAATGAACTTCAGGGGGATGTTAATTCCAACATAATCAAGAGGGTTGCATTTTTCTGTACATTTTATAGCTTTAAAAGAAACAGTTTAAAAGGTTTTAAGAGTCTAATAGTTTTGTGAAAGTTTCTTATCTAAATAAGAATACTGAAAATATTATATTCTTAAAATCTTATATTCAGTAAGAATACTGAAAATAAAATATGTTCAGTATTGCCTAGATAGATATCAATTGAGAAATAAAGCTCAGCTAGCCAACCAGATAACTCAAGGTCTGATCTTCTTCTAAGGAATAATATAACAGCACAGTCATTCACTAGATTTGTGTGGAATATCTAGCAAAAACTGAGGAAGTATTGCTTGATTCAGACTGTGCACTCACTCTTTTAGAGCTTCACAAACCCTTTTTAACTCTAAAATGCTCTAACATATGGCAAGTGTGTGTAACAGAATCTACTCAGAGAGTGCCTGGCCTCTTATAATTCCCCATGACTCCTGTGCGTGTCCAGTGCACAGAACCAACAGATTTCATCCAGCAGAGTACTGCAAAGGAAGCAACAACACTATGGGTGAATCCCAGACATGCACAAAGCTTGAGGTTATGTTATAACAGAGGTTATGTTTTTACCCTGTGAAAAATTTCAAATCCATGTTTACATGGACAGTAATATAGAATTATATGGAAAAAGGAAAGAGAAATTTCCAAAAAAAGTTTGTCTTTTCTTTCTCTACAAAGTAATAGAATTGGAAGCTTTGATCCTCTCTAGAGATCAGAGTAAAGCACTCAAAATAGCTCAAGATCATCAGCAAAATGCAGAAAATGAAGTCCACTGTGTATTCTTCCTCACAGAATTGAACTCTAACTAGGTACACCATCAGGAGAAGTGTGTCTTACTCTTCCTATTGATACAGGGTGAAAAAGAGTCCATGTCATCAAGAATCTGAACTGCAATTAGATGCTAATCAGAACAGAGCCAGCTACTCATACAGATCAGGCAATTTATACTTTTAGGTATTAAATTTCATTGCAAGGCAAAGGACTATTTCTGTTATTTTCTTAGTATTGTTTTTCTGTGGAATAATATGCTGTAATTGCCACAACCTTCACTTTGAAGACATGTAAAATGAGGGGAATTTGAAGTAGTTTAATTTAGTACTGTTATGATGGCAAAAAAATACGTACTTTCAAAAAAACATCAAGATGAGATTTTGTATGGGGCATAAAGTAATGGAAACTTGATGCAATTTCTAGGTCCTATAAGCATAAATGTATGGAATATTAACAGAGCTGAATATTTACTATGTATGAATATTAAAAACAGTGGTGTAACATTATAGTATATTTGTATTTCTCACAAATACTTTGAGAATGAAGACCCTGTATTGAGACAGAAGTCTTCTTGGCAGACATTTTAATGTCTAATGTTTCATAATATTATCATGTAACACACAACCCAGTACGTAATGTAACCACAGTAAGAACAAAGGTTGTCATCATCCTTCTGAAATTCCTTTATGTTTAGTCTTTTTCATTTACTGCACTCTCAAAATAACTGCACTTGAAAATTTAAATCTCCCTGTTTAACTAATTTGTACCTACCGCTGATTTTCACATTTAATGAGAATATTAATGCTCCTCGGATCTTATCATTGAGGATGTCAGCTACATTCAGCAGAAGAGGGATCAAAAGCTGGCCACTACCTCAGCATGACTCCCCATTCCATCAAATCCTCTGTTCCACAGGGAGGAATTGAGAGAGCTTTTGGAGGCAGTATGGAATAGATAAAGTGCAATGTACCAGCTGTCTACCTAGAAGCAAGGCTGATCTCTGGAGGGAAAAGAGTAGGTGTTTTGTGACCCCAGGATACATTCACAACTATTCAACACTACAAAAATGTCCCTTTAGAAAACAGGCCTTGGCTCTTCCATACACAGAAATTCCTTGTACTATATAAATGCACATGATGACTGATTTCACACAAATGCACACCGAGGTTCAATGCTTGGCCAACAGTATATTTGGAAATATATACATGCAAGTGTTCATGTGGATGAATGGATGGATGGATGTATGGTTCAG
The DNA here is from genome assembly GCF_027579445.1 of Ammospiza nelsoni. Classification (NCBI taxonomy): domain Eukaryota; kingdom Metazoa; phylum Chordata; class Aves; order Passeriformes; family Passerellidae; genus Ammospiza; species Ammospiza nelsoni. The sequence goes on along the minus strand of NC_080633.1, from coordinate 28,661,482 downwards.
GAGAGAAAAAGAGAGAGACAGATGGTATTTATATTTAAACATAGACCTTTACACTTGCACCACTCTCAGACATACTTTGAATTCTTCCTATAGGAATTCAGCATATAAGAAGATGGTTTGGGATTCTGAATAAGATTTTATGCATACCCAGAATAATAATTCACCTGTTCAGAATTATTTTTCTTCTGCTGTAAATCCGGTGTCGTTCACACCCACAAGACTTCCTACATAGCTGGTAAATAAAAATGCCTTAATCTATCTCTAGGTTTTAAATGTTGCTATCTCTTACTGTGTTGAATAATGCAAATGCTACTGAGCAGGACTTTGTTGCATTTGATGTGAGTTTTTAATTCACTTTTAATTTAAAAAAATTTTTTTAAAATCTTACAATCTAGTGAAAGAGAAACAAGGAGAATTCTCCTTTAAGAGCTGTTCTGAAATGGATTTTTAATTTCTTTTGGGAGAGAGGAGTGAATTCAGACTATATTTGTGTGAGGCTTCTACTTTATCCTTCTTTCCTCTTATGGATTTATAAATAAAACCAATGAAAGAGCTACTGATTTTAGAAGCTGATTGTTTCAAAGTAACCATTCCCATCTGCTGAAAATGGATTGACTTCCTTTGCTTTCACATGAATATGCATGACATAGTAAGAAGGGAAAGCTATTTTATGGAATTTACTCTGAAACCCACAAGGTGCCATGTGTAATCACAATTTCTGAGTTGTCCTTAATAGGCAAGTTTAGACTAGCCCCGGTAATAAGCATGGGAAATTTTCTGCTACCTGCAAAAAGTTATTGTATTCATAGGGTTTTGCACACATAGAATTTATATATATATATATATTAGCCAATTTGTAGAGTTACTCAAATTTTTGGGGTTTATTGCTAATTTCATCTGATTGAGAAAAGGAAACTCTTAATGCCCAGATGCATTCCACTGTTGAAGTTAAATTATGAGGCAAAGGGAGGAAAAAAATTTCCCTTTCCTATAAAGGGAGGAAAAAATTTTCTCACCATTTACCACATAGGATGAAAAGAAAATACAGTACAAGTCATACTTTCACATTGCAAGGCACAAATTCTTTAAATTAACACATGTTAAGCCATATGAAGTATCTACTTTCTGCACAAACTTACTTTTAGCATACACACACACACACATATATACATACACATATACATCCTATAGAGGTATTGTTATCAACTGTGATATTCATATTTAAGGATTCATATTAATTTCAGATTTATTCTTTCAATATCAAAGCTTTGCTTTTGCTGTCTAGACACATACCTTTACAAATTTATGATCATTATGGGTCCTTCAAAACTCAAGATATTCTATGATTTTTGGCAGCTAAAACAAGTAAACCTGTAGGCCTACACATCCTCAAAGCAGCATGCCTGGACACCAAGAGTCAGAACATTTCAGGAAATTAGCATGGGAATAGAAAGTAAATCTAGTGTAATGAAGCATGAAAAAGGTGCCAATTATGGTGTAAGCTAGGAAGAAATGTAGGAAGCAGTAAACAGAAAACACAAAAATGTTGTGAACTGCAGAGGGAGAGAGTTAAAAAGAGAGCTCCTTGGTTGAAGAAAATGGGTGAATGGTTATTCTTCAGAATACAGGGATTAAAGAAAAGGTATATCCTTTCATGAATGGGATTTTAAAATTGAATTAATTATACTCATATCTGGGATATGAAAGACAAGGGCTGGCAGATAGAATAAACAGAAAAATCAGATCAGGTAAAGGTGTGATCTATTATTTCTACAATTCCAATTCATAAGCCATGGCTTGGGAGAACCTTCATGGCTGCTGTTTCTGAAGGGGGTAAAGGTCCAATTGAGGAGAGAAGTTTTTTTGGAACATTCTAAATCAACCCACCAGACACCTAAATATTTAAAAACTAAGTACACAAGAGATAAACATCATAACATTTACATTGCATAATCTTAAGAAATAAGGACCGTAAGTTAGTGGATGAAATTATTATAGAATGTATCAGATAGCTGAATCAGAGATGAAGCTTTCCAGTTTCAGAGGCCCAAAGGTGAAGTAGACTACAAAAAGTTCTGAATCAGCTTTGTTTATATTGAGATCTAAATGCCAGCCTCAGATCTTCAAACAGGAAGGCAAAGAGAGAAAAATGTATAACCTAACTCCAGGATCCAACCACAGCCCAAAAGAGAAGATGACAAGAGATTGCTATTTAGAAAGATATTCTTCTTACAAAACTTCAAAGATTTAAAGATCAGACATCAAGTCTAAACCACAATATTACAGGCAAGGGAGGCTGGCAACACCTAACACACACGAGTGGGTGCACCTCCTGTCTGTGCCCTACCAACCCTTCATCAGGATAAGGCCTGTGTCTGTGCTTTGTTGCCACAGAAAGCACACCCAAGAGGGGGAAGAAGAGACAGCATGTTCTGGCTGGATCACCTGTTTAGAAAAACAAGAGTTAAGAAGCCCAGCCTACTTCAGAACAACATTGATCTCTCTTTAGATGCTTCTGCCACCGACTCAAAATGACAATGTAGACCATCTTTAGGTGGATAGCCCTCCCTATGTAGGTTTCTTCTACATCAAAAGAGAATGCCTACGTGACTAACTTTCATTAAATTTCTAACATTTAGGTAGGTAAAAATTGATAGACTTTATTTTTATTAGGGTCTGTATGGAGTAGATTAAATTAGTACTTGTAGTCCAGTTAGGTGTTTGAACTATAGATGTCTATATTACATGAATGGGAAACATCTCCCAAAAAACCCTACAGACAGAAATAAATTCCTGACTCAGCTACATGTATTTGAGCTAGCAGTGTTCCTTCACCTCTTTCTAAACTTTATATATAATATCATGCAAGCCACTCAGAGTATCCACTGTGGACACAAGATTTATATCAAAATAAGACAAGCTGTACCTAACACAGGCAATGCCAGCTGTTTACCACTGTGCCTAGATTTACAGATTTACCTCATGGAGATCAGAGTTTATGCCATCCTCATTCTCAAAAGATGGCACTTAATGCAGGCTACACAGTGATCCTCTGTAAATTACAGATTATTGAATGTTGATATTTTCTGATAGAGACACATGGAAGAACAAATCTAGACTTGAAGTTTAGACTAATACCAATTAGAAAATAATCAAAACATAACTCTGAATTTGGAAAAAATCCCCAGGGTTTTGGTTTTAGTCACCATTTGCAATTGGTGAATTCTTTTCACAAAGAGCCTATGACTGGAAGTCTTTATGTACTTTACTGAAACATTAACAACTGTCACTGTAAGTTATCATAAATAATCAGATATATTCTGTGCTGAATTCCTATGTTAAAGACTATTGTGAATTGTTCTGACCAGGTGGTGAGACACTATTTAAAACCCCAGGACTTCTGGAAAAACTGGCTGATAAAGTTTTGCTTTGTCTTTCTTTCAAAGAGCCTCGCACCAAAATCAGGCTGCAGTACTCTGTTTTCCACAGAAGTTAAAACAAACAAAATATTTTCTCAGCAGAATCTCTCTGCTAGTCTAACTTGCTTTGCATTTAACAAGATGCAAATATTTAACAGCTTGGAAAACTTCAAAGGCAGTGCAACTTAAGAGAACAAAACTGGTTGCTATAATATCCTCTACATCAAATTCTCAGGCACATTTACAAAACAGGTATTAAAGAATCCCAAAACATCTTCAAGGAAATAGAAAAATACAAACCTCCTAACGCTGTAACACATACCTATCTTGCACTAACAGAGGGATCAAAAGAACAGTCTGAAGCTGATCAAGACATCAGTCTGAAACTGAGCAGTGTTTTACAGAAGTCTTCTCATTGCAATGTTTAACCCTGTGTGTAGTAGTAATGGCTCTTCTATATTTTATTATTCACTTCAAGTCATTACTAACAATTCCTCTGTAAAGCAAAGGCATTGGAATAACTGTCATGGAAAACTGAAAGAATTTCCAATGTTGGGTTCAAGTCCTGCCACTGATTTTAACCTAAATTAGTTTATCATGGACAAGTAAATATAATGATATATACATACTACTTCTAATTGTGCCTGCTCCTAGTCTACCATTAACTGTTAAAAAAAAAGCACTTCAATAAATTAAATTAAATTACCATTATTTACAGTACCATGAAAATATCATTAGAAAAAATAGTGGATTTGCCAAATTATTTTGAGCAGTCAGGAATCTTAGTCTTATCTCAAAAAGCAGAGCTTCAAGGAGCTTTATTTTGCCACCCTTCAAAAGTACTACATTCCTATCCCCATCATATATCCAGACACTCCTTGTTTGTCCCAAAGTGTGTTTATGAAGCTAGTTTGGGTGTCAGGAAATAGCAGTGTATTACACAGCAGTGATTTAAGGTACTAATCTGTGATCTGTGGAGTTGTGTGATGCAGGATTGAAGGCATCAAAATGAATGAGGAAGGTAAACAGCCTTATCACTCAGAGATCCACAGTGCAACTAAATTACTCACCCAGTGAGACTGTGTATCCATGAAACAGGAGACAAGCAGCACACCCTCTGGCCAATATTTGAACTCATTTCACACTCAGCCAGCCTTTCTCTATTCACACCCTCTGTCAACCTACTCTATCAATGTAGGGAAGGTATTTGAAGTAAATTCAAATTGAAATAAAGTAATGACATCACAGTTTTAAGTAGCTGATAGAGGCTTTTGGAGGGACCAAAGTTTATTAGGGAAGATCAAAATGCTTATGCATTGCACCTATAGAAAAACTAAATAGTTTTCTTATTTTTCCCTCTAAAATACAGAAAATCCCCTTAGTTACTCTTTATTATGACTAGTATCTTGAAATCAAATCCAATGCTAAAACAGGGATGGTGTCTTGGCCTATGACAATTAACATTTGTGGGCAAAATATGAAATTTTTTACTTTCAATGCATTGGCTCAAATTAATATCATAGAAATACTTGGATCAGTCTCAGCAAAGTATCTAGCTAGTTCTTTCCACTTTAGCTCTGGGCCTTTGTGTTTCTACTCCAGTTCTACTTATTATAAAATAGCTGATTATTTTCCTTTAGTTCTTATATTGGTGACAACTTCCCTATCAAAAGTTTTGATAGGGAAGTTGTCACCAATATAAGAACTGAAGGAAAATAATGATTTCTATGATTTCTATGAATTTTCAGCCTTGAAATTTACTATCATACAAAAAAATTAGGTGAAAATTTACACCATTTTTAAGTGCATCTATACTGTTCAAAAAAAGTCAAAAAATAGAAAAAAACATTATTATTATTCCAGACAAATATTATTTGTCTGTTACTCTCACTCTGAAAGACTCACAGCAGCTTATTGGTACTGCCTTTAGCAGCTGTGCTCATGCTTGGTTCTGTCTCCAAAGCCACTTGCATCCACATTGCCAGGGGAGACAGAGCTTGAAAAGGAGTTATCCTTCCTCCCTTCACCCCTGCCCTCCTTTTTGTGACTGAGGCTCCTTGCTAGGAATGCCAATACACTTCAGACTACACCCATCACATAGGAAAAATGAAGAATAAAGTAATGATATATAGCATGACTCTCTAGGTTGTTGCTGAAAACAAGCACATAGATCAAACGTGTCTGAAGAAAAGATGGGGAGTTGTCACAACAAAGTTGGAATACATACCTGCTTGCTATTCTACTGCAGTACTACTCATACTTTTGAGGTAAATTCAGTGCACTCTCTCAGGGAGTTCAAAATACAAGCCCCCCAAAAATGTCGCTGTTAGAAGAATACAAGATTCTGAACACTGGCATGCTGTGCTGCACACTTTGCTCCCTGTTTTTAGGGTATGCCCACTGAATCAATGCAGACTTTGTAGTTACAGCTGCTTCCCTTCTCTAATCTCTTTTGCCAAGATTAAATACTTTTAAAAAAGCATTCCTGCCTCTGTTGGATTTAAAGGTTCTGTTCAACATATCCATTTTGTTTGCTTTACAGTGAAAGCTTTGAGGTCCAGAGGTCATAACTGGACAGTACCATGAGGATTCTGCAATACCAGCTGCCTTTCATTCCTTAGGTATTTCAGAGGGACAAAGAGAATGGATGAAAATAATGGACATTCATTAACAAGTTACAAAATTCTTTACATCAATTGTATAAATATATATATATATTTTAATATACAACAGAACAATAGAATTTCTTGCATTGAATGTCTAAAAGTTGTCAATACCATACCTGGTATTTAGTAGATCTAAGTCAATGTAGATTAATTGAAGTCAGTGGTCATGTTTTGATTTTCACTGAAGCCCTGGTCCAAATTGCAATAGCATGTGTGAGGAGTTAGATCTATAATAGGATAAGTGGGCTATCACAAAAATTGCTTAGGTAGCTGTAACTTCTGTTTCTGTAAGAGCATTTGGCATACTAGTAAGAAGAAGAGCTTTAGGCCAATTCCATCATAGTAATTTATTTTATCAAAGTCTCTGAGTCAGCATGTGCAAACAGTAATTAGGTTAGATTCTTTGCCCAAGACTAATAAAAAAAAAGAGCTAATGATAGAGAAGAATTTCTTAACCATAATAAATAAATAGGAAACAGAGTGGCAGAGTAATTTAAGCATCTCCAAAAAGCTCCCAAATTATTGTTAGGATTCTTGAGGCAGCCTTGCAGTCCCCAGTTAACCCAGCAGAAAATCAGTACTCATGCTCAAGCAGAGACCCAAAGGCTCCTCCCAGGATGATATCAGAGAGCTGACTCTCACAGACTTCAACAGACCTTTGAATTCCATCTGCTCAGCAACTCATCCTCTCTGATTTTTTTCCATTCACTAAAGACGTTTATCCTAGAGCTTTTGAGTAGATATCAATACAGATTGAAGTGTTTAGATCTTGATCATAATTTTGCATGTAAGTTGCTCCATTGCATACAATGGAACTTTCAACCTATTTGAAATGTTTGGGTCTTTTTAACTTCTTGCATATCCTGGATCAGAATTTAACCAACAAAAATCATTAAAAAATCAACAGTACAGAGTCAGTTTAGACAAACTAAAGATCTGGTGGGTAGTACTTTGGGAGCTAGGCAAAAATTGTAAATCATGAGAATTCTGGGTTTCTTTGAACATTTATACTACTGTATGAGCTCCTAAATGCAGTTCAGACTTGTCCTGTAATTTTCAAGTAGGAAGTGACAATGGACATTTTCTTGTAAGCAAATAACTATCATTATCACAAGCAAATGTTGCTAAACACAGGTGTTTTTGTTTTTTATCCTTTGTGAATGCTGGGAGCTTTGAGGGACAAAACTCTGAAAAGTTACATAGATTTATGTTTGTACTAGGCTACACTACAGTGCAAAATAAGACAAAGAAATGCACTGTTAAAAACCACCTCATGATCACAACATTTGGCATTCACTTCATACAGGTGCAAAGGCTTTGCAAGACACAGTACAATAAAAAGGCAGAATTCATGGAATTTAATAGCTAAATGACATACTAGAATACTACATGAGCTTCTGTAAACTTTATAAACTCTAAGGTTTTTTTTAATAGAGTCCTTTTCCATAGCATCAACAGTCAGATTACATATAACACAGGCCTTCCTAATTATATTAGTTTAATGAGATCAGTGATAAGATTCAATGTAGCTGATAACAGTACCTATAGAGTGCAACAGAAATTACACCTTTAGATCCTGAGCAAAACCAGAAAAAAAAAAAAGGCAACTCAAAAGTTTAAAAGAGTAAACAATATTTCAGGCATTATCTCATCAGATAAGAAGCAGGTATGAGAATTCAAATTACTTCAGGGCTAGATTTAACAAAACAGAAACTATTTTGTGTTGTTCCAGCAAAGTAAAAGGGGGCAAAGAGGGGAAGAAAAAAAGATCTCAATGCACACTTTTTTTTTTAGCCATCCACTCTTTCTGGTCAAATAACAAATTTTTTCAACTTTGTAAGAAGCTACTTTTCACAATGGAAATTAAGAGAGAAAAATAGGTTTTAAAAAATTCTCACTGTCAGGGCCCCTTTTCTCCATGCTTTTACTTGTATTAGGGAGCCCTAATAGTTAACCTTCAGAAGTTGCTGTGAGCTTGTTACATGCTAAGCAAGAGAGGTGCATTGTGAAAGATCTCTGATCTTACTGCCAGGAGTTCAGAATCATTCTGTTGAGCAAAATGTATGTATGAAGAAAAAAACCCCATTATTTTCAACTGATGACTCCAAGCTGAAGTGAATACTCTGGAAAACAGGCAAATTTCAAAACATGGCTGGGAAATGAGGAATGGGGAGAAACTCCTAAACATAGACTAAAATAAAATACTCCTAGATTTATGTTTTTCAAACCAGCAGGACTTTGCACTTGCCCACATACAAGAGCCACCAAAATATTTGTTCTGGATAAGTTTAGCTGTTGAAAGATAACAATGATTTTTTTCTCTCTCTCTCTATAAAAAGGCAAAAATTAATCTTGTTTCAGGAGACAGCACTAATTATTTTTTTCTTTACTCTATTGCATGATTTGCAATTGTACAAGGAAATCGTTTCTGTGAAAAAATAAAGCATGATGAATGCAGTAAGAAACATGTATTATTTGACAGTGCATTTCTAGCAGACATCTGTACTTCACCAAACACACATTTTTATATAATAAAATACTCTATCAGCCTTTAGATTTAGAAGTACTTGAAAGTCTTCATTAACCTGTTTTTATTTCAATCAGACGAGACTTTATTGTTTTTCAGCTTGGTAACACAAAGCATATTTTTGTTCTAATGCTTACCAACATATTTAAAAATATGATTACATTTCGTATGTTTTGCATACATGTAAGGCCAAGGAAATTCCCACAAAACAGGACCAGTGTTGCTGGTTTTGATGCTAAAGGGAGCTTATTGTTAAAAATCTGACAGTGAACTGCAGTGAGAAATCTGATTTTCCTCCTCTTTACAGAAGTCAACCTTTTGGCTGTTGCTGAAACAGCTCTGACTTCATTGACTCAACCCTGAGCAGGTTGGAAACATAGTCTTACCATTCCTGAAATAATGTTTTTCTTTCTGAAACAGCATAAGCATCTCATATCTCTGAAGTATTCTAAAAGATATTGTCAGAGATTCTACAGAGTTTTTCATACAATACCCTCTTAAGCACTATTTTGTCCTTGTATTTTTACAGGATACTTTTCAAAAAGCTTATGCATTTCTGGCAAACATCAACTTTACATTTTTGAGTCCCCTAAGGTGAAGACCTTTCTCTTGGATACAGTTATGAGTAGGGTTTGTATATGCAGAAACCTACTCTCTCCATTTCATTTTCTCAGGCTAAAAGTATAATTTAGTACATTCTTAAATTCATTCCCTGGGAAAAAATATCTGCATTCTGATAAAGCAAAGGGCAAATCTTCAGCCTTTTATCTTACCTTGCACTCTACTAAGTGTTTAAGTAGCTTATAAACTACTTTTTTCTTTTTCTCTTCTTAAAGAAATGCAAATGTAGTATTTCACTTTAAAACACAAACAACTCACATACGTTCACCTGTCCAAACCATATGCATGCAGTTCAAACCAGGCACTAAACCTTCCTCTAAACATAGGAGTAAGAAAAATACTATCTCTGTCGTTTTTACGAGTATCTCTAGCTCCCCAGGTGATCCCATACAGAGTCATGAAATCTTTCCTCTGCCTAAATATCATGAAGAAATTTAACACGAATGTGAAAGCTCTTCCATGCAAATCTCAGATACAAATTAGATCACTTCTCACACAGTCATTTTTACCAGCTTTCGCTTAAGGCTTCTTCTGACTTTTATTTTTACAAGTTTCTTCTTGTTTCTTTTGAGTCCTCGCTTGCTTTCAGCAATAGCTCCTTTTGTCGACCAAGATTGCCTCTCTGCATATAATGCAATTGCTATGGTTCCTAACCTATTTGAACACTTACAAATTCATATGAATGGGCTCTCATCCTATCTCAGAGCAGGACATGAACAACTCCTCACTGTTCTCAGTATTCACCCTCACCTGCATAATTGTAATACACAAGCTCAGGAAAATTACATAAGATCCACTCTAAGGAAGAGTATTTCAATCTGTGTCAGGCATCTGAAATATAATTTGGTCATGGTGACACCTTGCATGATTCCTTTCCCTAGGCCTGTCTTTAGTTTTTCTGAGTTTTCCCATTTCAAAATCAAGGAAGCATACTGAAAAAAATACATTTTCAAATCAACAGGACTATTACATGTTACAAATCATTTCTGCTCAGTTTATACAGGAGGATCCCATGGTTTCACTCAATTTGCTAGTAGCAAGTAGTCAGAAAATAACCACAAAACAATGTTCATTTCCAATCCGATTTTATATTCTGAACTCTGGGTCTCATAAGATTTTGTTACCAAAGTATATGCAGTTTTTCTGGAGATCAATATGAAATATGATAATAGCCTCTAGGAATGACAAGGAAAGGTTAATAAGGGACAAGCCAGCAAAGCTTAACAAGAAAAACCATTATTTCTCTTTTATGATCAGTATAAAAATGGTTTTTGTTTCTAATAGTCACGCCTAGCTCATATCCTTCAATTAGCAATTGTAGAAACTTCAGCTGGAAATTTTAAGAAATCATATTCCAAAGCAATTTAATAATTGTTATTGCCACTTAGGTCTTTCATTTATGCATTTATACAAATTCACCAAGCACAGTTTTGACCATATATCCTTTGATTGGTTGAAATCACTGTTAGAGGAACTCATTTATATGATGGTATCTGCTCCTCCTGTTATTTGTATTTTTAACCTGAAAAGAGCACAAGGTAACTTGTACAACATTTCACTGTTCCTGATTCCACATGGTTTGCTGACAACACTAAGCTGTGAGGAGCTGTTGAATTCCTGGAAGGCAGGAAGATCCTGAAGGGAGATCGTGAATTAGAAAGATGGGCAATCTCCAACTGTACAAAGTTTGACAAGGGAAAAATTTGGATTCTGCACCTGGGACAGGGCAACCCCGGATGTACAGAGAGACTGGGCAATGAGATACTGGAAAACAGTATCATGGAAGGAGACCTGGGTGTCCTGGTTGACAGAAAGTCAAGTCAGCAGAGCCCTGGCAGCCAGGAGGGCCACACCCCATCCTGGGGAGCATCAGGGACAGCATGGCCAGCTGGGCAAGGGAGGGGATTGTCCTGCTCTGCTCTGAGCTGGGACAGCCTCACCTCGAGTGCTGGGGGCAGTTTTGGGTGCCACAATGTAAGAAAAACATTAAGCTATTAGAGATTGTCCAAAGGAGGGCAATAATGATGGTGAAAGGCCTTGAGGAGTACCTGAGGTCACTTGGTCTGCTTAGCCTGGAGAAGAGGAGAAGGAGGGGAGACCTCACTGCTTTTGGAACTTCTTCATGATGGGAAGCAGAGGGGCAGACAATGATCTCTTCACTCTCATGACCAGTGACAGGATTCAAGGAATTGGCATGAGGCTGAGACAGGAGAGGTTTAGGTTGGCCATTAGGAAAAATGTTTTTCATCCAGAGGGTGGTTGGGCACTGGCACAGGCTCCCCAGAGAAGTGGTCATAGCACCAATCCTGTCTAAATTCAAGAAGCTTTTGGACAACGTTTTCAGGCACTCTTGGGGTGTCCTGTGCCAGTCCAGGAGTTGGACTTAATGATTCTGGTGGGTCCCTTCCAATTCAACACATTCTATGACAAGTTTCTGTGATTCAAGTTTTTTCTCAACTCTTGGGTAAAGATGCAAATTGAGGACTGAGAATGAGCAAGGAATCAAGAATACAGACTAGGATATTTGCCAGTACTGGTCTCATTTATAAGACATGATTTTTGAAAAAAGTTTTCTACCTTAAATTTTCCTTCTCAGTTTCAAAGGGAAGAAATCACCTTTGTTTTTGGAGGTTGTCAACTCTTTCTGAATTCTGTGATATGAGACCATTTCTAGAGATACCTGACTTAATCTCTAAAGTCTTCTTCGTGTGACAAATTAAAATTAGATAAAGAAGATGAAGCTCAGTATTGCAGTTGCTGATGTATTTTTGTGAACACTTTTTCTCACCATTTTGACTTGTCACAGGGAGTACAAAATCTAAAGTAGGGAGAGAGTATAATGAGAGAAAAGAGAAAAGCATACAGCCTTTGAATAGCACATTTTCAAATGAATTAATTGAAAATAACAGATATTTCCTATAAACATTTTGTGCTCTTTTTATGTTAAGTGCTCTAAAAAGACACATCTTGCCATGATGCAGCAAGATTCTTGCATTTGCAAGGATATTAATGCCAAGAAATATACTGTAGGTGTTTATTTCTACTTCTAGCTTACATTTGGGAACTAAGAACAAAAAGGCTGGGCTAGATCCATATTTCTCTGGAGTCTATAAATTTCAAGTTTTTCTGTGTCTGTAAGTAGTTTGAAAATCAAGATCCCTGAAACACCAGGCTGATAACTCTCTGTCCTCTTGTGTTTTGCTTTTAAGCCACACAACTAAAATATTGTGTTTCTACTTCAAACAGAAAATGCTTGCATGGGTAGCCAAGGTAATAACCTCCTGAATACTCCTGCCTGGTTTTGTACCTTCTGTAAGTGTTCTAACCCAGTATTTACTGGCAATAATGGTGGTTGTAATAGTGGTTTATAATGGCAATAGGCACTACCCACAGTATGAGAGCTGCTGAATAAATCTCAGTTACCACATAAAACTCAGGCCAAGGATTTTTTGTTCGTTGCACAAAGTAAATAATGTTTATTGCTGAAAAACTCCAACCTCAAGTCAAGTATGTTGTGTTCTCACATATTGCATTATAACTTGCAATATTAGACTATGCTCAGCACACTCATCTGATCACTGGAGGAAACAGGAGAGTTTGTGTTTGAATTAAGATGGTTGTCGGGGAGGAATGTGAAGCAAGAATTTCAGTTTAAATGAGCTAAGATGGTGCATGATCCAACACTTTTCCTCCACAGAAAACAGATATCTTATCCTATTTCCACAACTGAACTATCAGAGACAGCAGTGCCCACTGGGACTCTGCCAGGGTAGAATTTTTTGGTATCCAGCTATCAGAAGGAGTGAGGAGAAAGCAGAACTATTGGAATGGAAGGAGATGCTTAAGCATAAAAGCCACAGGGAACAATTCACACATTCAGAACACCCAAACAAGGAGTGGTCCTCAGGAAATGTAGTAAGTAATACAACGGAATGGGCCTACCATTTTTGTTGTTTGATTTGGGACTTTTTTTTACATAAGAGGAGTAGTCCATTTTCCATATAAACAAGTAAACCTCAAGGTTTTTTTATTTTGTCCTGTGTTTCTTCATCATAATGCAGCTACCTTTAGCACCCCTGACCATGATCTCATGCATGATTTGTGCACAACAGGCAGCAGTGTTAGCAGGGAAAACAAGCAGGAGTCTAAGTGGTCTATTTTTGTTTCTGAAATGTTTTCTTTTCTGGAACAGCTACAAATCCTATTAAAATTATTTGGCTGCCTTTCACTCCCTATAATAATCTGACTGGCTAAAAGGTGACTTTGTGGTAGCTGCTACTTGTCTTCCAGACCATACTAGTAACAGTAATTAACACAGCAGGAAATACAAATATTTCTACAAGGCAAATAATAATTGCAAGGCAACTACACTCTTTGACCAGAGTGAATAATGACTCCCAATACCTGTACAAGTTTTTGTTCTTCAGCACTGAAAAAGAGAATATGAGAAATGTCTTTTAAAGCCTATTAATTTCTGTTTAGCATCTGTTAGAGAACTGGATAATAATAAGAAACAGCTGAGGAGAACTAAGGAGAGATCAATATTTTCTTCCATAGATATTCTGTATTCATAGGGATGAGCTCTGATTGATTCATTTGTTGGGAAAATGAGATAAATACAACTTCAATTGGAAAAAAAAAAAGGCTTAATGAGGGCTGAAGTCTATATGAAGGAAGAATATGAGACTAATATCAAATCAAAAACCAATTCCTTAACAACTCCTCTGACTTTGTTGTCATAAAGTTTTGTGATAAAGTTTTGTGTGCAGGAAGAAGTACAGTGGAAAGAAAATGGCTTCTTCCCTAAGGCAGACTCCCCAGTGTAAAATCATCGCATCAAAACATGATAATTGTGGGAGAATAAAAGGGGAATTTTTTGGCTGAAATAGTATGAGAGCATCATTTGTCCTTCTCCAGTTTGCAGCTGGAGTAAACACCTTTATTCTTATTTCTTCTTGCTCATAAAAGTGTTGCAGAGCTGATCACAAGAATACATGCTGCAGTCCTGGGACAATGCAAGCACAAGCAGTATCAGCAAGTCAATCTGGCACCTGATGCCCTCAGAATATTGTCCCTCCAAAAAATATATTTTTTTCATAATCATTAAAGCACATACAGAATGCTTCTTTCCTGCTCCACATCAAATTTCATTTGCTTCTCAGCCACAGATACTCATCTCAACAAATGTTAAACAGAGAGCCTACACCTGAAAGAAGCATTCTCCCATTCACAAAGGCATAGAAGAATGAAGCTTAACTATGGTATGAGAGATGAATTAGACTAATTAAAAATGAATTCTGCTCAGTGCCGTGCTCCATGCTAAAAGCTAATTACAGGTTCACACTGGGAAGTATTTTGATGCATATATTCTAACCAGTCAGTGCTGTGCATCCTTTGTCTGTACCACAGGTCTCTGTACCCTCACTGTAATCTAGTGGTTCTAGCATGTAGAGGGGGCAGGGAATAAGCAACAAAGATCCTCAGGGTAAGATCTTGGGGTCTTAAAAATCTAATCAAGGAAAGTAAATTTCACCCATGCAACTAGTTCAAAGATTTTTTTCAAGGTGCATACAGCTCACTGAAATCCAAAGACAGGTCTGGAATTTTACTTGTCACTGTTTTTTAAAGGAAAACTGAATCAGCTGTATTTAAAGTCAGATCATGGGAGCTCTGCAGTAGGCTGTCCTGAAAAGTGCAGCAACTGCTCTTGTCCAGTATAGATAGAGCCAGTGTATAGAGGGGCATAAAGTCATGAACAGAAAGAGAGCTGAATGTATAGCTGTGCATGTAGACTCAACTGCTCTTGGCAGCAAGGAATCAAGATGCAATACTTGGGCTTAGCACCAAATTACTTCTTCTGTCTTTCATCTCTTGGTGGTGGTGAAGGGGCAGAACCAGTTACAATGCCAAGTGCTGCCTTCCAGCCAGGCAGGCTGACCCTCCCGCTTCCAGAGTTTTCAGTGGTGTGCTCTCTAGTATTACAAATATTTTCCCAATATATGACAGAAATTTCAGAGAAACCAAGCCATTCATAAGGGTTCATCCCTTATCATCAAAGCCCATCATAATATTTCATTCAGATCTCCCTTGCTCATAACTGCTAGAAAACACTAGCAGTTATGAGCAAGAAAAAAACTAGCAGAAAAAATTTCTTTTCAAATTCTGAAGAACACTAAATTAGACCATCACCTGAAATCACTGCCATAATACAGAGTAGCAAGTTTGCTTTAAAGAGTATCTGTTCATGTGATTCACTTTTCCTCAAAGCTTTGTACTTAGGTAAGTGCTCTTTTCTTCATCTAAGTTAGTACATCTCATGAAACATCCCAGTCTGCAACTCGCTCTCTGTAACTCACTTCTCTAATAAAAATGTTACTATTAATGACCCAGTAAGCATTGCAATCACTCATTGACACAAAACCACTTCTGTCAGGCCACACTGGCCCACAGGGTACAAAAAGGGCCTCATGCCACAGTATGAAAGATTAAGAAAAATGGTAGAAATATTTCAAGATTCAAATCCTTTGTTGATAATTCTCACAGCAAAATGCATCATTGTATACTAACAAGAGACATCTCTTTTTGCACACTGATGCCCTCCTTGGCTGATGAACACCCAAAAGAGTTTATGAAGGATAGAAGGGACTCTACATCCTAACATTTGAATTTCCTATCCTGCCTGGAGAGTGTGGCATCATTAATCTCAACAATTTGGTAAACTCAGCTGAGGATACATCTGGTCATGACTTCTAGGTAAACCCTAGGAGGCCAATTCCCACCTTTGGCAGTGCAATTTATTTACACATAGATGATGAAAAATCAGCTCAAAAATTCCATAGAAGGCAATAAGTCATATAAACACATACAGCAATCTGCCACAAATAAAAACACCCCAAGAAAAAATCAATGCAATACATATTAAGCAGAAATTATCTGAAAAGCACAAGATCCAATCACTTAAGCTAAACTCTGTTCTCACATACCAGAATTTTTACCCTTATTTTGAGTGCCAGTCAGTAGAGATGGAGAGGATTACAAATATTTGTTCTGGTCTCAGAATTAAAAGCTTAAGATCTGAAAGTTTTGTTTCTGTCTGGTTTTAGACAAACATTCTGGATGGTTCACACATTGGCTACATTGCAACTGTCTCTGCAGTTTGGTGGGGAAAATGTAGGGGTTTAAGTTTTATTTTATTCATTGATTTTACAGGAGTCTTTTGGAGGCCAGATAATTCATCTGAGTGGGATGCTAAGTGCTAAAGCTACTAGGTGTCTTGTCTTGCTTCATCATGCTTTGGCTTCTTCATATTTCAGAGGAAAGTATCTTGATATTTGGGGATAAGCTGAGATATTTTCCCTTATACAAGAACTGAATGAAGTTAAAATAAATGTTATTTCTAAAATATTCCCCTGAATACTGCTAAATAAAACCAGATTTCTGAATATATGGAGAAGGAAAAAAAAAAAAAAAAAGAAGAGAGTGTTGCTGCATTTGCCATTAAACATTAACAATGTCCCGAGTGATAAAACAAGAGAGAGATATATACAGTCTTTATTTCTCATCCTGGGAGATCATCAGCCACAGAACTCTCCCAGGCCTGTCTCCAATAATGACCAATTTTTCACAGAGCTTCCATCTAGAAGAAGATGAGGTTATGTCCCAGGACAGAAGGAACCTCAAAACATAATTCAACCTTTCCTGAGAAATGGAGTTTAAATCAGAATCCTGTCCAAATGCACCTTGAAAATACCCAGGGAGGGAACTCTACTACCTCCCTGAGGAGGTTGCTCCAGCGTATGACTGTTCTTACTGTGAAAAACATCTTGTGAAAATATCTTATGTGAGGATTAAATCCCTTCCAATGCAATTTGGACTCATTTCGCCTTGTCCTCTCCATGAGGCCTTTTTTATAAACTGCTCTGTATCTTCTAATGCCCATGCTGATATTTAGAACTATACAATTTAAAGCTCTGAAAAGTTAGATATTTTTGTTTGTGCTCAGATGAAATGCGAACTTTAAATAAAACATGTCTCCAAATCTTCCCAAAGCAGCAACAACAGGAACTCTAACCATTACAATCCACATTCCATGAATTACAAAATACTAATGGTAGAAGAAATCCAGTGAAGTCACATAAAATTTCAACTTAAGGAACTTTTTTACAGCACCTTCCTCTACATATCAATAATATAGTTTCTTTCTAAAGCATCAAGAAGATCTTTAGAGATTTGTCAATGAAGTATGTGTGAATTCTGTTTTACTTTCTTTTCCAACCTTTCACTCTAAACACATAACCATGTTTAAAGGAAGAAAATGTAGGCAATGGAATCAGGCATAATGCAGCATAAGACTAAAATGTAAGAGGGCAAACAGTAGTACTTAAACCTTTCCTCTAGCTCTTGGTAGATTACATAAACATAATTGCATGGAACAATTTTCATGTTATTTTAAATATTGAATACACGTTCCATAATACTTTTGTTTAAAATCCCTCCCTGCATGTATAGCAATTAATCTTATCACATTGCAGCTGGTGATGCACTGTTCCATGAGCACACTGTTTTCAACTGGACAGTCCTTTTTTATTTTCTCTTTTTTTTGTCACATCACCATTGGAAAGAAGGTTTCCTGGAACTTATTTCATTTTACATCGGATAATACCAAGCCTTCATTCAATACATTACCATAAAAATTAAGTATCAATTATCATATTTACATGAGGTCAGTGAACAAGTACAGGAGATGGAAAGCCTAAAGGATTCATTGTATCTTCTGCTACAAGGTTGTAAGAGAACTCTTGATGAGAATAAGGAAGCAATGAGGAGGAAATAACTCCATTTTTTGTGTGCAGCTATTTTTCATATAATGCCATTAATACTTAGGTAAATAATTTTGAAACTAACATGTCTTCTTCATAATCTGCCTTCTCACAAAAGAGCACAACATTAGCCTCTTTTTCTTCGGCTATAAGTCAGTCACTTTGAAATGAGGCACTGATGGATTTTATTTTTGAGGAATTTTCCTCTCTATTTCTGAATTACTACATTCTAATCAATATATACATTCACAACATGCTAATGTAATCAAACATTAGAAGTGGTCACTGCAAACACAGCATAGTATTTATGTCATGCATGTTTGAAAAAAAAAGAGGAAACCCACTTGTGAAAGAACTTGCAAAGGAGAAAAAATACTTGTGAAACCATTGTAAAGCAGAAAGGCTGAGTATTATTTTCAGGAGTAAAAACCTCTTTGCAATACTAATAGATAATCTGTAAATATTTAATTTTGCTTCAAGGAAAGGAATTAGCAGAACAGTGCTCTTTGATCAATATTTGCAGCATTGAGTATAATTTCCAATGGGCTTGAATAACAAAATGCTATGTGTTGACTAAAATATGCTACACACCATTAAAGCTTAATATAAAGGGTCATGAAAAACTTACTTGATCAGGAGGAAGACAATAATCTGATCTTAGTCTGATCAATCATTTCTTGCATTGCAGTAGCACTTGTAGCCATTCTTTTCTGGAAGCTTTGCAAATCGTGGACAAATTCAGTCCCTGAAATCAGGAGGTTAAAGTTATTAAATAAATTAAGATGACTTTAAAGAAACAGGACAAATGGAAGTATGAGCAGTGAGAAGGTAAAAAGCCCAGAAAGGTTTGTGTTCATAGATTAATAAGGTGTTCAGTTCATCATTTTGAATAGGAATCATATTGCTTTCATCTTTCTAGCTTATAAAATGAATAAGAAAAAGTTATTGTAGCTTTTAACCCAATTTCATTTCATACTTTGCCATGAAAGCCAAAAAAGGAACAGCAAATGAGAACAGAAAAGCCTCAAAGAAGTCAGCACTGGTTGTGACATCCAGGAACCGTCCAAGCAGTTCAATGCTCTGTCAACATCAGGAAACCACCAAGCACCATTTGGGAAACATCAGCATGTGTACTTAATTCTGGTCTTTTAAATTTCACATTCTTTCAGAAGCTGAAAGAAACAGCTGAAAGAAAGCTGCCTTGAAACAAATATTGTTCCCATTTTTCATTCAAAATCCTTCCACATATTTGATTCCAAGAGAAAAGTACAAACAGGGAATTTCACATCATATAGGTTTCTAGTGCTAAAATCTTTCAGAAATAAATTGTTGCAATCAACCTGCTTCTCAACTCACCACCCTTTCTGTTGCACCATGTTAAAAAGTCCAGCAATATGGACCTGCTCCAGGGCAATATGGACTCCGGATTCAGAGTATGGAATGACCATCTTTTTTCTCAAGGTTGAACATGGATGAAATCATCCCACGACAGAAGCACACAAACATTGCTCTCACTTGCAAAGGAAGAGACAGGGCAGGGACTTCCAGTGCAGGCAAGCTCCGTTCCCTCTAGACCCTCAATCTTCCAGGGCAGAGTTTATTTCCCAGAGTACATCCCCTGTGGCAGATGCTGGATCATATCAACAAAGATAACTTCTGAATACACTTGCATAAAGTGTATTTCACCTATCATTTCTAACCAGTAAAAGGTTTAGTCAAGTAGCACTGTATTTCACATTTAAGTTCACATATCCTTCAACTCCCATAAGGTTTTTAAGTGATATATGTCAAAAACTGACTTTGAATGTCCAAGGAAAGCAAATGGAGAAAACTATATATAATCTTACATAAATTGTCACTTATTCTTCAAGTATGAATCAGTAAAATAATTCCTAACATTTTCATAATTTCTTTTCAAATGTAGACCTCCTTTTTCTCTTGAAGTATTCTGAATTATCTTAGATTATTATACATTTCTTATGATTGACCAAGAGTTATGTTAACACTTTATGATTGTTTTTAACAATCTGATCCCCCATTGTTACTAACTTTAATCAGGAATCACACATAATCCTAATAATCAATGAGGGATTTTAGAGATTAAATTTCAACAGAGCAACTGAAATAAGAATTCTGGCAGATCTCAGATGCACTGAGATCTTACTGATGCAGACAGATCTCAGATCTGAAATGTCATTCACAATTACCCCGAAGACCTTGGCTCTGAATCTCCAAATAACTCCAGCAT
Source organism: Ammospiza nelsoni (assembly GCF_027579445.1). Lineage (NCBI taxonomy): Eukaryota > Metazoa > Chordata > Aves > Passeriformes > Passerellidae > Ammospiza > Ammospiza nelsoni. The sequence goes on along the minus strand of NC_080633.1, from coordinate 28,641,182 downwards.
TACACAAGCTCTCATCTTCCTGCTGACAGGTTTCAGGATTTGATTTCAAGGGAGTATAAAATTCATCCTTCAGAAGTATTGGGTAAGATAAGAGTACCAACTTAACATGGTGGGGGAAAAACATAAAGCCCCTCTGTCTATTCTCACAAATTAAGCACCAGCATGCAAACAATTAGGAAACAAACAGAAAGAGAATGCTTCCCCTATGCAGCTAACTAAAGATTTCCAGACTATTTTTTATTCAGTATACTGTCTGAGACCTCAGGATAAAACATTCCTCCTACTGACAATAGAGATGCCTCAGAGCCAGATTGCTAGTCTTTTCCATTTTTTATGTGAAGGACTTTATGAACCATGTTTCTTCCTATCCTCAGCTGCTATTCATCTTCTAATATGTAGTTACATTTGCAATTGCACACAAAAAGTAAAGTTCTTTTATGTTTCATTCTTTTCAGAGATCTTGGTTGTGTTATAACCACTATAACCTCAGTGGTCTCTTACACCCATCTATCACTGGTTACTATTAATCTTTAAGTTTTTGTGTGATTAAATTGGAACTGGACTCCTGTTCCTCTGAAGAGAAACATGGAAAAGTCACTTGTATATACTTTGCATGCAGACATAACTTTCTGTACTCTGAATTCCACACCTATGTGTCCAATAGGTACACAAACACAAATAATATTCACAATACAATTCTTAATGGATTATGATGGATATTCAATTTAAAAATTACTCTTGATTATCAATTCCTATTGAACTGGCATAACAATTCTGCATGAGTTTTCACAGCATGGAAAAATACATCAAAAATAGAAGCAGAGATATAGATAGGAAGAGATTGCTGGTTTCTGCTCAGTAAAGCATAAATTCTAGATATTTTATATTCATAAGTGCTGTCATAGTCCTAAAGAACAGGGAAAAGAAAAAGAAAAGTCAAAAATAATATCTCTGTGGCATCATTTCCCAGGGAGCCAGAAAGTACATTCACTAAAAAAGGTTACAATTTTGTTTGGCAAGATGGATATTCGCAACTTGACTCATTAACTGCTCTTTGGTAGAATGACTTAAATAAATCAAATAGGTTTTCTCATTTCTCCTCTCCAAAGAACTTTATCCCAGATAATTATACATGAAGACAAAACGATATTTTACAGGAAGATTTAATATCTCCCAATTTCATGATCTAAAATTTGGAACACCAAAATTAGTTTATTGGAAAGTATTAATTAGGATGGCAGGTGAGAATGCATGTAAACACACACATATCACCAATTATTTGGTCTGGTATAAATTTTCTCCTAGGAGAAAAGACAATACATGCTTTCCAATAAAGACAGGCTTATCTACTGTGCAGAGTGATCATACTCCATGCCACTTACATGTCTACATGGTCATGGCTTTTTTGCTTGCTCCTGACCTATCAAATTTTTGGTAGTTGTCTGGCTTAATTCTGACCAGGTGATTTCAGGGAAAGACAATTTGCATAGGTTAAAAATTACACCTATGTCCCTTTCTAATTTTTAAATTGTTTTATATTGCTTATTCACTTTGTGTTTACTTTACAAAAAGCATAAAATCAGCACAGCATTACTGTGATTCAGATAGAAATCCCTCCCCCCCCAAAAAAATTATTTGTGCATCTGAAAAATATTCCATCTGCTGATTTTTTTCTTCTGGTACGCAATTATCATCAGCAAGAAGCTGCAAATGCCATTTGATTATTGAATCGGATTTAGGTAAATCTTTCAGACTATAGGACAGCTGGTATAGGCACTTAGTCTGAACACCTGTGATGGGCAAAAGAGTCTTAACTAGAGGAGTTTTTACTTAATTTATTCATTGCCAGTAACACCAACTTCTGAATAATAATTCAGGCACTGGGAAAAAAACTTCAACATAGAATTATGGAATACAATAAATATTTGGAGCTGGAAGTGTTAAGGTCACCTAGCCCTACCTCCAGCAGAGAGAAGGGTCATCTCTCATCAGGTTGCTCAGAGCCCTGTCCAATCTGACCTTAAATGTTTCCAGGCATGGATCATCTACCACCCCTCTGGACAACCTGTTCCAGTGTCTCATCACCCTCAGCATAAAGAAGTCCTTGCTTATATCCAGTCTAAATCTGCCCTCATTAGTTTAAAACCATTACCCCTTGCTCTATCACAGCAGACCTTGCTAAAGCTTGTTCAAACTTTTCTTAAATGACCTGTTTAAGTACTGAAAGGCTTCAATAAGGTCACCTCAGAACCTTTTGTTCCCCAAGCTGAACAACCCCAACTCTCTCAGCCTTTCTTCATAGGAGACCTATTCCAGCCCCCTGATAATTACTGTGGTTCTCTGTTGGACCCATTCCAACACATCCATGTCTTTCCTGAGCTGCAGATCCCAGAACTGGAACACTACTCCTAGTGAAGTCACATCAAAACAGAGTAGAGGGAAAAAATCACCTCCCTTGATCTGCTGGCCACACGGCTTTCAGTACAGCCCAGGAGAGGGCTGGTCCTCTGGGCTTACTTACCTGTAAAAAACCTTTTTAATGTTTTTTTGTATTCCTTGCCAAGTTCAGCTCCATCTGTGCCTTGGCCTTCCTGACCCCTTCTACACAAGCAGGCAGTGTCCCTACACTCTCACAGGAGTTTGTCCAACATGTCAGTCTTGCTCTCCATTCCTGAATATCTTATTTCTGGGGATGGAGAGCTCTTGCACTCTGTGGAAAGCATCCTTGAAGACCTACAAGCTCTGGTGTGCTCCCTTATCCCTGGGGGCAGTTTCTCAGGGTGCTCCATTGACTGATTCCTTCAACAGAGGGGAGTTTGCTTTCTGTCTGCAGGATGTCAACAACTTCCCCTGGGGACAGTGGTCCTACAAGGGCACTGCTTGTCACAGTGACAGGCATTAAGGCAGCCTGGGGGAGAAAAGTCATCAAAAATTTACTTAATCTAATTGAGCCTGGAAAAACAGTTTGAATATTGATTTCTAGCCCCTTGACCTTTTTGAAATAACATAATTGGCCCTGAGGAAGGAAAAGCTACACACTGCTGATATAAATAAAAATATTTATTAGGTCTTGACAGAATATGTTCAATCTTTTCCTGGTTCTACAAAATAATTTTCATGGCAAGGAGTATACAGATTATCCTCAGAGTTATTAAGCAAACTTATAAAATGTATATTTGATTGAGGCAAGTGAAATATAAATATTTTTAAAACTCAAATTTTAATGTATTTTCAAGCCTACATATCTGAAATCTTTCTCAGATACTTTTACTAGAGAATATAGAATTTCTAAAACATTCTTAAAAGTTAATTCTAGACCTGCTATGTAAATTGAGGCAAAAAAAAAAAAAATCAAGTTGTTAATATTACTGAATGTAGTTTACCATTAGCGAAAATTAATAAGGGCTATATCTTATTTTGTCATGTTTGCACTATTAGATAATGCCTAAACAGCAGTAGTGTTCAGAAGAATTTATTCAATAATAATAAAGTTAAATATATAATCTTCCTTGCAGAAATAAAAATATTCTAATTTGTCATTTATATTTGATAACTTCTGATCAAGTGTCAGTTAGTGGATTTCCTGCCTCCAGGCCAGGCATCTGTGTCATCACTCTGTTCTATCCCCTCAGAAGGCAGAGCCACAAGTGATATGGACTGGTACCTTCCTTTAAATGCTGCTCATTCATTCCAGTTTCAGAATATCATTCAATAAAAGTCTAGTCATAAACTTGCCATATAACAAGATTTCTCCAGAGAAACTACTTTAAACCAGCAGTTCTCTGATATATCAAATGATAATCACATCATATTTTCTTTTCCCCATTCAGTCATTGAGATATTACTCTGAGAAAAGAAAATATGATAAAGATTTATTTATTTTAAGCTTTGTTACATCTGAAGAAAAGTAATTCATCCTCCAAAAAAAGCCATCTTGCTGCAACTAGAACAAAAATAGCTTTATTTATGTGGAAAAAAAAATCACTTTACCTTACAATCATTCATATCAATAACATAATAATTACTGTACATTTCTCTTCAGTAGAGAACCAGCTAGAAGCAGATTCAGGCCTCAGAACCCAGACAAGAAAATGAATTACTTGAAGACTTAATCAGCACTTATACATGGCAGGAAGTGATGCTTATAAAGGCAGCACCAAGATTTTGGCCTGTTGGCTACCGTAGTGCCATAAATAATTAGGAAAATTTGCCCTGAGGAGGCAACAAAGGTATTTGATATAATCATTAAAGATTAGAGGACTGAAAATTATTCTTAGTAGTGCAGCTACACAGCTTTTACACCCTTGGGAAGTAGGTGGATACTACCACGGCTTTCCTAGATAATAATACCAAAAATACAGTTACAGTTCAGGGTATAAGCAGCAATAATTGCAGTCACCAAAAATCAATCCTGTTGTGGCAAGGGGCTTTGTTACAAGGAAGCATTTAACTATTGATTGTACTGATCTCTCAAGGTATTTTGCTGGTTACTACATTAAAACAATAGGTGAATCATTATTCAAGGCCATATGTTTATTCTCAAGGGGAAAAAAAGATCCAAGGCATTACTAGAGACTTTATTTACATTATTAGGCTCAAGACACATTTTCCCTTCCTTGTTGTATTTTCAGATGTCACTACTATAATTCAAGCAGTAACTCAATTATGTCTTAGCAAAACCCTCAGGGTTTATCCCACCCCAAAGATGATTGGACTTCTTTGTGGTAAAACACTGCCACCCAACAGCTAAACAAGACTTCAAGGTTTTCAGAGCCTGTTCCTTATCAAAATAGTTTCCAGGATTACACTTTTCTGATAGGTGAAAGCAGCACTATTGCCTAGACCTCTCCATCAGGTGTCAGACAAAGAGAAGTCTGCACAAGCCCCACCTGAGGGGATACAAACATCAGAACATCCAGTGCCAACTCAGTGCAGCAAACAACCTGGCCACTGACAGCCTTACAGACATCTGCTTTTCCCCTGGGACACAACAGATCAGCTGCTCTCAGATTTAAGAAAATGTACAATTCCTATCCACTTCTTCCAATGGAAAAAGAAATAGAGTCATGAAGATTTCCAGTCACTATTCCAGGCATGTTCAGATGTTAATGAGACCATGGCCCAAATTCTGTCATATATATGTACATCCATCTCAGCATGAACATTGTACCTGCTTTTGACAGCAAAAAGAGTTTATTTTCATGAAGTTTAGGAAATTACTTATTATTAGACAAATTTTGCTCTGAGTGTACAGTGCTAACAGATGGATAATTGTTTACAAATGGTTTATAAATAGTCAGAAAGAAAGCTTTGAATATTTCACTGCTTTGCAAGGAACTTCCTATAGGTACACGATAACAGTGTGAAGAGATTAATCTAAATTGTATGGTAGGTGACTAATTTCAGATTCAGAATGGGGAAGAGGGGGAGCAAAGGCCTTTTTGACTGCCCACAAATGGAAATGCTACACAAGGCAAATGAATGAAGGGAACAGCTCAGCTCCCTTTCTAAAATAGAGTCTGCAGGCTCAAACAGAGCAAAGAATGGAATCACATTCTGGGTAATCTCAGAATTTTAAAATGTGTGAAGGGATTTGGAGCTGGAAAAAGCTGCACATAAAGCTGAAAGAGCTTTGTTAGCTGCTATTATTGTACATTCAGCAATAAGGGGCGGGGGCCAAATTCACTGCCATTTATTAGTAGATAGAAATTAAATTTTAAGAATCATTGGGATCTATTCAATGTAAAATTCAATCCAAAGTATTTTGGGATATTTATACCATAAGAAGTTTTTCAAAACATTTCTCATTTCCTAGTTACTAGAACTAATATTAGCTGCACATGAATATCAAATGTAATTCCATTTCAAGTATTTTTTTCCTTAATACAATATCCTAAATTCAATCTGCCCTATAAATGGTTCTGTTAAAGGCAGTTGTTTCAAATACCAGCATACCAAACCACATCTCTATTGCAGAGGAGACAGAAAAGAAGTATGAAGAGAGAATTTATAAGATCCAAATATAGATTGGCTATTCCCTCCTCATTCTTCCATTGTATGCTATTCATTTAAATATCTGCTTTATAATTCTATCCTCAGTATCCTCCCCACAGGTATTTTTATACAAATTGAGAATAAAAGTGCTTAGGATTACATTTGTCTATTCAAATTCAGACACCATTTAAAAGTTAGCACCACTTAGTTCACATTATATGAGCCAGATTTTATTGCAGTTTTAAAATGCTACATAAGGAATACAGTTGCACTATAGAGAGAAACTGAAAAATATCTGCCAGAGGTACAAATGGTGACAGGTTTTTTAGCTATAGCACCTGTGTGTCTCCAGTACTGTCATGTGTGTTGGAGGAGAATGGTGTACATTAGAGTGAGAAAGGAGTCTTCCCTAATCTGGCTTTTCTAGAGATGTCACATGAGTGCAGAAACTTAGAGCAGCACAGATACTGATCTGTCAGTGAATGCATCCCATTCAAAACCAGTATATCCACAAGGAGACCTATTATAACAGGACCCTGTTTAGTCCCTTGGTTTTTTGACTTAATGGAATATCAGAGCAGCAACTAAAGGAGACATTTCTCAGAGAATCTGTTAAATCTTTTCTATAGGTGTACTATAGAGTTGAAGAACTTTCCTAATAAGGGAAGAGGTAAAATTAAAAAGGAATGAAAGCTTGCCTGTGAGCAAGTGACACTAAGAAAACACAGTGATTTTTTCTTTTTTAAATCATCCTATATATTGCAGTAATGAGAAAGGATCCTTGCCATTGAGAGGCACTAAAAATGCTTCATCTGGACTTCTTTTCAGTAAACCTTTGGCTTTCACATCATTGCCTTACATCTGTGATTTCCCAATCATTCTACTATTGCCAACCTATTGTACACATTTCAGGATGCCAGCCAAATTCTGATAATGGCATCATTAAGAGAGTGATATTGCGATGGTAAGTGGTGTATTACTTTGCTCATTTTGGCAATCATGATGTCAGTAATATCCTGTTCCTTAGGAGGCCTAATTAAAGTCTTTCGTTGAAATAATCAACATTCGTGTTCCCAACCACTTTGCAACTACAGTAATTCTTTGTCTGCCAGCTGTGAGAATTTCCTATCCTATCCTCTCACATCAGTAAACCAAAGGGAAAAAGTTCATTTCACACTTACATAATATAGTCATGATTGAGGTAGTAACAGACATATTTTGCTTGTAATAATAAAGCTTAAGTTGTGAACTAAGCTTGAAATAGACTCTACCCAAAAAAATAATGTATCAAATTCAGCCCTAACAAAATATTTTCAGGAACCACTACCTTTTAATTAATAGATCAAACAGCTAATCCAGTCACTGATGCAGGGAGAATATGACCAGACTTCATTAGGATCTAAAGCAACCAAAACCAGCAAGCAGTAGAATTTATTTGTATCAAAAGTCATTTGCAGAAGATTTACTGTGAGTAGGACTCTGGATCACGAATTCTAAAATATGAAACTAGCCTTGAACCACGTCAGAAAAAATATATTAAAAACAAAGACATACTATCTGGAAAATAAACTAGAGGGAAAGGTACTGCTGTGCACTTTTGACTCTCTTTCTACCCGTGTTACTTGGCATAATGGCTTGAATCTAGAGCTAACAATTATTTCCTCCATAAGGCAGAGCCTCATGTCTGAACTTTAGTCTGAATCCACTGCCAAGGAGAGCCATCAGCTCACTGTAGAAATCCAGAGAAATTCTGTCTAAGCAGAACTCAAGATGCCAAAATAATACCATGTAAGAAATGTGAACAAGGAACATGAGCACCGTTATGTGCCTGGGATCCACAGCTTAAAATCCTTTTCTGAAATAAAAGGACCTATTCAAAAGATCCTTTTAAAGAGAGATTCATGCTCTTCTTTGTACACAGCTGGGAGAGGATATATATGTCTCCTTCTTCAAAGCCCCACACAAGAAAGGTTTGAAGCCCCACAGAAGGATAATTGAAGACACCTTGAATCCCATCAACTTAACATTTCAGTACTGTGGAGAAAAGAATGCAGGATTCTACATGCAGGAAAAAACCCAGAAGAATCATAAAAATTTTAAATTATAAAGACCTTTGGATGCAGTGTAGTTCAACCTCTTGTTCAAAAAAACCTAATATAATTTCTGAGAAACTTAATCTAACTTCATATTCACTCAGGGCTTTGCCCAGACAAGTTTTAAAGATGTCCAGGGCTGGAGATTCCACAGCCTATTATACTGCTTGATCATCCACAGTGAGCAGACTTTTCTTTATGTCCAGTTCTGTAGTAGTGTTTCTTGTGCCTTCATCACAGACCTCTGAGAAGAGTCTAATTTTATCTTGTCTATAACTATTCATTAGGTATTGGAAGACTCAATTTGAAGAGCTTAAGTCTATGTGTCCTATTTAGAAAAGTATTCAAATGCTCAGCTCAACATTATTTTGGATGCACAGGGAAGGAGAAATGCACAGCTCAACACAGGTCAAAACTGGTCAAAATTTTTCCACGCACTATAAAGGATATTTTTTAAAAGTTTTTACTTCCCTTTGATTCACAAAGTGGTAATAATATATTTGTTTCTTTTTGTAGGCTTACTCACCAATAGGAAGGCATTTCATAAATAGCTAATTGGAGAATGTCATATTTGTAACTGGAACAGTCTGAGCTGGATTTGCTGACAACAAGATAAATCGTGCCAAAGCTGGGAAACTTGGAATAATATTGCTGGCATGCACAAGTAATAAAAATTTTAAATTTAGTTTTCACATTTTAGAGTATCTAAAATTACTAGTCCATGGGATTCACTAGCAAAAAAATTCATGAAGCAAGTAAAACCATTCAACATTTTGCATATTTGGAAAGGCTGTGTAACATTCAGCTGCTGTTAGCAGTTCTAAATCCCGTAAATTGTAGGCTTTAGAGTAGGCCAGTTAATTGAAAGATGGAAACAACTTCAGCAATTTCTTCAATTTCAGAAAGATGATTCGGTACAGGAACCATTTTTTTCTGGTTATTCCACATTACCTGAGAAATTACCTGTGTACATATATTTGACTGTAAAACAGTTTAGTAATTAAGCCTCAAAGAAAATCTTAAGGTCTAAATGTGATGTTTTTATAAGCTGATAGTGAAATTCTACAAATTCTTCATGGAGCCACTGTGTTCAATGCATCGGCTCCTTGTGACAGATTGCATGATGGTACAAACTACATCTGAAGTTAAAGGCTTCCTCTTGAGTCAAACCTGTCCTAGTTTAATTAAAGGTGTGATTTCAACTCCACAAGACCAGAAATGTGACATCTTTGCCTTCTCTAATTTAATTCACACTTCACTGGCATTTTTTAGGTAATTTTCATCTCAGGTTAAATTGATATACATCAAGATTGTACTGAGTGCAACCCCATGGATGGACTAACTCAAATTTTAACCATCTGAAACTACACTGGTAAAGACTCAGTGTGTTACACACTAACAAGGCTGGTAGCTGGAGGAAAAAAAAAAGACACTATCTGGCCCTTACATTACATAGCCAACTGTGAAATTCTGTACATCTAAAAAAGAGGTTGGGGAGAAGATAGCAAAAAACCAGATCAGCATTGCCTAAATAGCATAACAAAGATTTCCAGCTTGTACCATCTGAACCTTGTTTTCACTGAACTCTTTGAACATACTTTCACTGTTCTATTTTTCATTCTACAGGCTGTGTCAAATATTAAACATATTAATCCACCTACTCTTTGGTATTACACAGTTTTCATAGCTAAAGTGCTTAATTAGGTTTTGATTTGCAGTTTCTAATTAGTAGCAGAGGCAACAAGATGTAGTAACAAGCTGTAGTACAGAACTACCAGATTTAAGGAGGCAAGAGGCATAATAATTTAAATTACTCATACATATTTTTGGATCCTAGAAACATAATCACTTAAGAAAAAGATATGACCATATTCTAAGCAAATTGCCTAAAAGAAAAATATTATAATGCAACAGAAGTTTTAAAAATTAAGCTTAAAAATTCTTGCTTAAAAATCCGGATTTTTAAATAATTTTTAAAATCTATAGTACAAAAAACCTGAGAAAACAAGCATAATTTCTTCAAGTGTTTTGTTCTATCTTGTAGCAAGGTTGGGATGAGCAGATAGATTTTTGCACTACACATTGAGAGTGTTAACTAAATAGAAGATTTTTGAGACATTACAAGTGTGTGCACACCGTTATTATAAGAATTTTTTCAACTTCCATACCAAGGATCAAGGAGTCCTGGGTGTGGCCTGAGATCATCTCAAACACTGAGGAATGGGGATAGGAATAATTTTCTTTGTTCTATTCTCCAGTTACTGGAGTGGGACCAAATCCTCACTTACAAAGATTTTCATTCATTGTAATATATTTTTGTTATTACTACTTATTTCAATAGTCTTGTTCAGTTCCTGCTTGAACTGCTAAATCCATTGATTTAAGGAGTCAACACTGCCAGTGCAAGAGTTACTTTTCATCTGTGTCATAAGAAAAGATGAAAGAGACAATCTGAATTACAAAATTCTTCAACTATTGACTTCACTTCTATTTGCAGCTAAGTAAGCATAACCAGATTCCAAACTGCCTTGGGGTTAAAGTGTTTCTCCCTGTACCACTTCTTGTCACCTCTATCTGACCTCTCCACAGTCCCTCAATATCTTTTCTGAGACTGAGTGAGAATCTCAATTTCATTGCTGACATCAGACTGTTGATTTATTGGTATAGCAGCACTACAATGTATTCCTTACTATTCCCCATCCAATACTTTATTACCAGAACATCTTGTTTTGATTTTGTACAACTGCTGCTCATTAAAGCAGACTCTTCATCCAGCTATACTCCAAAAGAGGCAAGCCTATTTCCTGAGTTATTACAGATAATTTGGAATCCTGGATGGCAACTAAAAGGTCCATATAACAGTTCTGGATACATTTAAATACATTTCTCTACTCTAGAACTACAGGAAATAAATATTGCTTTCAGATGTCCTACAGGCCATAAATATCAAGCCAAATAAGTCATCCAGAAAACAATTCAAAGCATCATGAAAATATAAGAGATGGATTTACTGGGACTGAAGTGCTCTGACCTATCCACTTGGACAAAAAATTATATGAACTTTTCCTCTCAAAGAATTTAGTTCATGCAGAGATGAAGCCCATTGAGAAAAAAACAACAGTTTTATTTCAGGTCTTGATGAGTAGAAGAATGCTTAGCCAGGTTGCAGAAACTGGAAAAGTAGGCAGCTGAAGCTTGGTATAGCACAGCCACCAAGGTGTCATCTCATTTCAGTGTTAGCAATGGATTTGGATTTTACAGTTGTGTATTTAATATTCTGACATGACCCATGGATCTGTGAGCTGTGGGCTTTCTAGAGTTTTGAATCTCCAAGTCAGAACGGATGTAGAAAAACTTGAAGAGATCAAAAAGCTGCCAAAATTGCCTGTTCAAGAGTTTTTGGAGGTGGGAGAGAGGCAGCTGAGGGCAATCTGACTGTGATGTAGGTGGGAAGCAGATGAGTACTTCCAACAACCTGAAAGCAAACTGTTTTGGGTGGTACCAAACAGTGTAACAAGAGAGAATGTTTGCAAACCACAGCATGGGAAATTCAGATTGGACATAAGGAAGGATTTTCACTGGAAGCATGAAACCCTGGGGAATGGTGTCTATACATCTTGTGAAACATCTGTTCTTGGAGGCTTGGAAAATTCAGCTCAACAAAGCTGATATGGTTGAGACATGTCCCTGTGCATAGCAGGGGGTTTGGACTCTGTATCTTTAGAGGTCCCTTCCAACATTTCTGTGTTTCTATGGATCCAAATATGTTTTTTTCCTCACTCAGAAAAAATTCCTAAATTTATTCTTTCCTGTCCTTACTCATTTAGAAACACCTTTCTTACAGAGTCCAAATTGAAGCCAATAATCTTTGCAATGCAAGAAAAGGGACTAAAATGTCTTCCCACAGTCCTCTGCAGTACTGCACAATTTCTGCAGACAAAACTCATACAAGTTAACATTTCCTTATTGGCTCAGACACCAGCAATGGCATTACTGTAGCAAGAGAAGAGCTCAGGCACACTTTGCAGCCACCTCTGTGAAGATTAACTATATTCTCAACAGAACCTAATACAACTAGGTTAAGGTAGACAGGATTTGTCTACAGCAAGTTGGAAATAATTCCTTCCAGCAAGTTTGAAATAGATGCACTCACTGTTAAATGAGGTAATGTGACAGTAAATATCCTGCTTCAGACATGAATGCAGCTCCCTGGGCAGTACATTTCTCATAACATTCTCTGGTTAGAATTAACTGCTTTTAGATTCTGTCAAAAGTGGCTCAACTATAGTTACCAAAGTTTTTCATCCTTCACCTACTTTCATACATTTGACATCACATTATGTTCATGCCTCTTACAAGCAAGCTTATTTCTGAATTATTTTCTAACAGAAAGACTTGTCCATTTACCCCCAAGGCCACCATGTTCATCAGAGGAAGAAGCACATCATAGGGATGTCACAGTGCTCCCATGCAGTTTACTGTCAGAATGCAGGCAGGAGTCTGGTGTCAATCTGTGCTACACTGAGAAATCCTTGAGAAAACAGAGGCTTTCTCACTATTGTGAACCCATTTCTGTCATTATTTTTTAATTTTATCACTCATACTAATTCTGGTGAGGGCATTTGGGACTCACAGAGTGGGGGAAGATGATGTGCTATTAGAAAAATGAGTGCCGCCCTGCCATATTAGTGCACCTGAAAGAAGTAACACTAACATGCAGAGCAATCAGAGACAGACTGTGCCAGTGATGAGCTCCATCTGAATGCTTTGTGGTTACTCAGCAACCGAATTACTGAGAATTCTCTGCCCAGAATAATGACCCAATTCCTCATAATCTCATTATATGAATGTTCAGCTCTCCCTTTGCTGTCTCAGGCAAGATGCCACAAAAAGGGAAATAAATAAAAGATTATGTAACCACGTAACTATGTAATACTGTATTGCCATTGCTAACAGACCAAATGATTCATGCAGAATTACAAGGCTTCAGGACTCAGGCTTGTCAGGCTTGCTCTGCCTGAACTTCTCTTGACCTGCCTCTGGTTTTGTTTTACCTAGTTTAGATGTGACAGCAATAATTTCTTGTATTGACCACAAGTCTACGGCTGATTTATTTTACTTTTGTTTATCTTTGTATAGTGCAACTTTATATCCTTTCATTTACAAATCAATAACAAGCAGTTATCCTATGGAAAATGGAATGTTTACAACTCTAACGTGTTGAAGAGAAGATGCAGTGAAGAGAGCCACAAGCAGAGGATGCTGAAGGAGAGGGCACAGGCTGGCACTGTAAGTCCCTTGACTATAAAGAACTTATCCACAGTCAGTTAAAGACATGTAGACCTGGAGCTAGACAGAACTCATTTTAGGGAATAAAAAAAACAAGAGTCTAAGATAAGGAAAATCACCATATATTGTAAATTTAGGTTTAATGGAGAACTACATACCAATGAAAAAAGAGAGGCATAAAAGTATGTCAGAAAATGTATAAAAATCAGTCCTGATCAATCTTAGAACAAGCAAGAAGAGACTATCTACACAAACATATTCCTCACACCATGTCAAGATGTTGATAGTTCACTATAATACCACACCAACAGCATCAGCAGGAAACCATCAAGCTCAACAGCCAGACCATCAGTAGAGACATGAGGCTAACACTTGAAATGGGGTAGGAAAGAGGAATTGTACATGTAACAAGTTTACCTGTGTTATTGGTATGATTTTCTTTTTCTGTTAGAACTACTCATAGAATTTCTTGAATTAGGTAGTTAAATTTTTAGTCATGGTAACAATAAATTCTTATGCATTAATTTTATATAAGACTATATATGGAGACTATATATGGTTTGTTTCTACTGTGCCTATAAACAAAAATTTGAGTGTAGCAATGAGCAAAAAAACCCCAGTTCTCTATGTGCTGAAAATGAAAAAAAACCCACCTCTCAGAAGTAGGAGTAGTCTAATTTCCATCAGCAATTGAATATACACAGATTACCTCAGCCAGCTAATTTAAAACACAGATGATATTAGTGCTCACTATTAGGATGAGCTATGATAGCAGCTCTTAAAATGTAGCATGATACAGACAGAAAGGCAGGTCAGAAAGTTCTGTTTACATTTTGATAGAACCCAACAACTTGGAAGGATTCAGTGATATCAAAGCATGTTATATTCAAGTCTGGCTACTAAAATAATTGTATGTTGCACATAATTAACTTCTAATATTCATTGCCATGATAGATGTAGGATCACTTAATAAGATTCTAAGAAAGTGCTGGAGGTTTAAAACATAAGCACATCTTAGGAAGGATAAAAAGGACTGAAAACAAAGATTGTATTCCTCCTGCCAAATAGCAGATTCTCATCTGAAACACAGCAGCACAGAGCCACTTCCATCAGGGGGTGATCTGTTACAGGCACAGCAACTCACATGTTGCAGGGCACAACGTGATTTAAGGACAATCCCCATTTCTGTTGTTCTCTACTATTACTTGTTTCCTTGCTTGATCCTCTTTGTTCAAGACACTACTCTAAACTACAGAGAAAACTTGTCTGATTCCATAGAACAATGAGTAAACATCCAAACACTATCCTGAAGAAGAATTTGGTTCTGATTTTTAAAACCACTGTAGATCAGTGACACCCATTACATATGTCCTTGCACTACAAAAGCACTCACTCCTCTTCTCAAATTTGATTTACCACATAACTCATTGTACTTTTTGTATTGAAAAACTGCCTCAGGAAAAATAATAATTTAGCTTATAACCATTGACAGAAAAAAGGCATTTAAAGAAGGTGCTGAAAAGAGAGACACTTATATAATCTTTACTTGAGCCATAAATACATTTTCTGTAGTTTTATGTTTAATGAATTTAGGATTACCTTATTAAGAAAATAATTTCCTTCTTGTAATTATTACTACACAGTTATCTAGATGTCCTAAATTCTTTTAGTGTTCATTCAAACTACACCTGATAACAAGGAGAGTAACACACAAAGGTAAGATGCCTTTCTGATATCAGTTAGAAGAACCAGTTTGTATATAGCAAGCTGCAAATGACAGAAATAAGATTTTTATATAAATCTGCTAATGCACAGAGCTCAGGCTGTCAGTCAGTGAGAAAAAATTATCCATATCCTGTAATTAAACCAGATTTATGATATCTAAATTGTGGTCAAAAGTACAGTATGATGTCTGTCCTTAGCTATATAAGAGTGTTTTCTGGTAAAACATTGGATATTAACCAAGTAGAAGGTGTCCTTCAGCATAGGGGGGACAAGAATTTCATTTTCATAACATTTCTCATGGCCAAACATGTTTCAAGTTTCAGAAGTCAGCTACCTGGTTTTCCAGATATAGATTTTCCATTTGTGTTATTTCTATGCCAGAAATTCAGGTCCAGAGATAATCCAATACTCCTCCTGAAATAAAAGGAATGGAGATGTCAAATTTCTGAAGATGGATTTGATAGATCTGAAAAAAAGAAATAATGTTTCCACTACTTGCTACTCAGTTTCATAAAAGAAAAATAAATGGAGCACACACAGAACCCTAGAAAAACACAGCAGTTTGTCATAATGCTCTTTCAATAATGGGTGAATATTTTTGCCTTTAAGTTGCCAACTCCTCCTTGCTGACTGTAAAAGTAAAGATTTCTGTAACCTCTAGGTCTAATTTGATTGCAGCTCAAAGACAGGCAAGTGAGCAAGCACTTGGTAACCTAAAATGCTATTTGTGTACTCAGGAGAGTAGCTCAGGAAAACTCTGAACTTGTTTAGACATTGAAGACACCTTGGGAATGCAGTTTCAGGCTTTTACAGATCATCAATAGGAGAAAATGGTCTTTCATCAAGGTAAGAGTAAGATTGCTTGTCTGTCATTTTGCAAGAGTGTATTTGTTCAAGCACTTTGGCAGCAAGGTGGGGATAGTGTTGCTGGCATTCCCCTGAAGTTCATGTTTGTCCTCCCTCAGCCACCACAGCTGCCTCCTCTGCTGCCTTCTGCATTTTCCACTGCTTACTCAAATCTATTTATAACAGAACAAGGCATATGATTTTGTATTGAATCTTAAGATAAGCCAGTTTTGTGCCCAAATAACATTAATAATAACACAATCCCGAGTTAAAGCCATCATCTTCTATTTATTCACAACCTCAAATTCGCACAGGGGTGCTGAATTCATCCCCAGCTGTTGACAGAACTGGCAACAAAGTCAATTAAGGTTTTCTACACAGAAAAGAAGGCAGAATCTGATGCTTAGCTTTCCAAGCTGCATTTCTAAAACTCTGCCTTCCCTCCACAAAGGAGCAATTTGAGTAAGTGGTTTCTCTGTAGGCAGTCTTCAATAGCCTTGTCAGAAAACAAAAACAAAACAAACAAATGAAGCAAACAATACAATGAGAAATAATGGCTAATAAACAGGGAAGTGCAGCAATCTAATCATATTATAATTTTCTATTTTTATACACTTGGGACCAAATCCAGAAGTGATGTGAATCATTCAAGACTGAAATTGGTCCTAATTCTTGCTGTCTAAAGAATCAGTGAATCAGAGTCAACTGGAACAGGTGGGGGAATCTATCTAGAAGAATATTCATCTCCCAGCCCTTATTCTTATATAGTTGGGTTTCCAACATACAAATTCTAAAACTTTTTAAAAAAATTCTAAATGTGCACATAGATAGATACGTATATATATATCTAGGTTCGTATGAACATATATATACACATACACACACAATGCAATGCATTTGTTTCAAAAGCCAGGTTATTGTTTTACTGTCCCTAATCACTGGAATACCTAATGCACACAATCAGTATATAATCAAGGAAGAAATAAGTGATGTTGAGCAGTTAGCACAGAAACAGTGACATTGGTTTTTGCAATGCACACAGGTTTTACTGAGAAAAACAGCAGAATTAAGGTGCTCCCCACACTTGGTTCGGCCTGCACGTAAATGATTTGCTAGTTGTGGGTTCAGCTGTTGTAATATAACCAGATTTAGGTTACTGAGGCTTTGTTCATAGAATTGTCTAGAAGATAAACAAAGTGGCATTCCCTGCATTTTCCTTATCAACAAGATGAAGAGTTTTATATCTTCTGTTTCCATAATTGTGAACAATCAACTTACTTCAGCAGACACATGGAGAAATACTGCAGAGAGCAGAGATGTGCACCACCAACAGCTTTCTGGGTGTGCACATCAGCATCAGTTCTGGGGTCAAATTCTGCCAGTGCAGTTCTGCTTGTATGCCATTACTGCTTTGCCTCCCTTTCTTATTTCATTCTTGTGACATACTGGGCAATATTTTGTTAAAGGGTTTTTTTGTTATTATTTTGATTTATTTTATACTTCTCTTTCCTACCTCCTTAATAAAAAACAAAATATTTAAGCAATAAGAATATCGTATTCTTCTTCATTGTAATTCTAATGGCTGTTGGCAATTCTTTGTTTGATGAAGATTTGCCAAGCATTAGATAAATTTGGCCCCGCTAACGAATAAAATGTTTCTCTTCTTTTTTCCTAATTGGCATCTATCCTGCAAAGAAAAACTGAGCTGGGTGTAGGTAATGCTGAGAGAATAAAGACTTCTTTTGTACCTTTTGTTTCCTGCTTTGCTATGAATCTTTCCCATTTCATGTGGCTATTAGGTGGATTTGGTGCTCTGAACAGTAACCACAATCCCCTCCAAACTGGACAATCTCTTAAATTTTTGTCATGACACAATACACAGTATCCCATCGCAGAATTAATTTAGACTTTGTAGGAAAATAGGCCATGATTAGATGATGCTCTTGAAAATACAGCTAGACTTAACAAAAATTAGATGATGAATAATAGGGCCAAACCATGGATTTCTTCCGGTAGGAACAAAAAAAATATGGGAATATCTCCTCTAGAAATCAATCTGTATAAAAGTATCCCTCTTACTTTGCCTTGCTTACTGTACAATGACAGTTCCTATATAATTGTCCTATATATAATTGTCTCAGATTACTGTAACAGTATTGGAAACATTTCCACTCATCAAAAAAATTGTTAGGTCTTAATATCTCTGTAATGGCCTTTGACACAAAATGTTGTCTGTTAGCAGAACACAGACTATTCTTAATGAAACTAAGTGCTCGAGAGGGAGGTGATAGCTGTGTCCAGATTTCTCATATTCTGGTGGGGTAAGGAGTCCTGGTTTTGGCAATTCTGCTAATCAGTTATAAGTCTATCCTTACATATATTTCAATACTCAGAGTCAGTCTCATTAGTGAATTCTTTTGCTGAATTGACTCAGTAATGGAAGAATTCATCTTAACTATCTCTTTAAATATTTCCAACAATTATGCATCATTTCACTGTTGTACGGATGTTCTTTCACTTTCTCATACTTACAATCAGGGAAAAGAGATATTGATCTCTCTCTAATGAGACCAGTGTGACAGGCAGATAGGTCTTACTCTTCAGTACTTTTTTCTAATCTCAGACTACAAATAGCATAGCCAGGTCAGCTATTGAATAGCATGCACTCATTCAATGTCTTCTAATTGCTTTTCTAAGAGTCATTTAAAGCATTCAGTCATAATAATTTCATAAAATTCTCATTAGTTTTACCACAGTCACTCTCACTTTAAAATTAACCTAAGATATGTGGGAGGGAAACAGACAGGAAAAATTTCTCAAAATTTTGTTTATGAGTTTTGTTACTAATTTCAGCCAGCAAAGAAGCCTGAACCCAAAGGTTCAGGCTTCTTTGCTGGCTGAAATTAGTAACTCAAGAAACCCAAGTTATGATTTCAATAACCCAAGTTATGATTTCAATAAGTGCTTCCTCTTATGAACACAGTGACTTAAATTACTTTGTCTCAAATTTGAATCTGATATAGGGCTCTTCTGTTAGCTTCACTTCAGTCTTTCTAAACATGAGTGCTTCTCATAAGCCTTTTGCATGTTTTATTAGTAGTGAGGAACATTTCTCAGATGTGGAGGATAAGAGGTGTAAATTGACCATTAAGGAAAATTTTTCAGACCAATGTAAAATCATATATTGGTAGGAAAGTGCCTTTAAATGGAAAGAGAACAGATTTAGAGTAGATATGAGAAAAAAATTTTTTACTGGAGACGTGGCAAAACAGTGGAACAGATTGTCCAGAGAAGCTGTGGATGGCCCATCCTTGGAAGTGTTCAAGGCCCTGTTGAATGGGGCTTTGAGAAACCTGGTCTAGGGGAAGCTGTCCCTGCACATGGCAGGGGGCTTGGAACTAGCTAATCTTTATATTTTTTCAAACCAAACTATTCTACAAATCCATATTCAGGCTTGTACATAAAACTGGCTTAAATTTTGATACTGTTTAACATCCATTATTCCTACATACATTAGAAAGATCTTCAGAAAGATTATGCTACTTTTATCGAGACACCATATGTCATGAGATTTATTCAAGGACTGTATACAATAATGATATAGGACTTTTTACACCCTCAATATTAAATATTAAACAATACTACAGTTTTTAGGGATTATTATACAAATGAAGGGACTCCGAAGACAGAATATCAAAGACAACCAAAGCTGTAGTCACTCCTGCAGAACCTCACCCACAAGCCATGGGCCAGGGAGGCCACTTTAGTCTCTAACCCTCTCTTAATCAGAGTTTACCAAAATTAGGCCATATCTATCTAATCTCTGCTGTTATTTCCTTTTTCCAACCTGTCTCTTTCTAAAAAGTAGCTTTTCCATATGCTTAAGATAAGCCATTTACCCACCTTCACAACAGCTCACACTTCTTATGTTTGAAAAATACTAATTCCCTTTTCAAAGAAATGAAAAATCAGACAGAAAGTGGTACCATGTCCTACAGACACTCTTTTTCTAGTAGTGTTTCTGCTGCCTGTTACTGGTTGCTTTTTGAATAAAGGCTGAATTATATGTTCCTTTGAACGAGCTGCCACCTCCACTCAAATACTCATCAGCATCCTTAAATAAAGTTATTTCTTGTTTGAATCAGGAGAACTGGAATCATTTGATGACAAATATAGGCAAACATGAGGTGGGGGTGTCCCTGTTAATTCAACCACAGATATCAGATACTTTCTATTTAACCTCTCACCCTTTCAGCTTCCTAGGGTGACATGAGCTAAGGAAAACAGGAACCATTACCTTTTCACCTTACACTTATTATTATTAATAGCAATAATACCTTATTGTTGCATATAAAACTGCCAATTGGAATGTACGCTGGAATAATACTTATTCCATTAAAATAATACATGAGTGTCCTGGTTGTGGCTGATACATATAATCAGAACCTTGAGAATACAAAGTTTTGGTTTTATTTTAATCACTGGGATGTATGTTATTGTTATTTTTGTCAATAGAGTTGAATTTTATGGTCATTTTCCACTTGTTTTCAATCCAAATATCTCTTAGTAATATGAGGGAATACTAAGCCTTTTGTCAGATTTTGACACTTTCATCATGTTACACTACACATTCATACACTTATTATGAACTTTTATAACCAGCCAGCCTGTGAAAGCAACATTTTGTCAAAAAAGCTTGATTCTTAATAAGCCTGCGTTAACAGAGAGTATAGAGAGATCAGCTTGGTGCAAGGATTTTGTCTGTAATTCAGTGGGAGAAGCAGCCTGCTGTTTTAATGAATAACCACCAATGACTGCTATACTAGCAGATATTGATTTCAGTGGGGCTACTTGTCTCCTAGGCTGACATTTAATATCTGTTAAAGCGAATCTCCTGCTGACTGACTTCAGCAAAAGCATTACATTAGGACTTCAGCCAAACTTGTTGGTATTAGTAATTCTCCTTGAAAATATCTTTCAATCAGCATTATGAAAAGCTAAAAGCAAGGCAAAGTTTGATTTGGCAGAATCAGAGTGAATAGCAGTAGAACACAGAAGAGGGGGAAAGCTTCACCAGTTCTGCACATAACAAGTTAAGAGATCTCCTAACAGAAAGCCTCCTGCCCTGACAGCGTTGCAGATACACTCTGCACTCCCACATCACTTGTTATGACTGTGTCAGTGTAGAGTCTCCTGTTCAGATAACAGCACAATAGATAAGAGGGATAACAACTGCCTTGTCCTGTAAGAAGCAAAGAACATGGATTCACAGCACAGCACAACACATGTCCTTGCTTTCCTCTGTTTAAATCAAATGGGCAACTCTAGTTTACACCAATTTTCATTCATCTTTCTATTACACTTAAAGTATGATTCCAGTCTTAACAGGCATTTTTTTTCTTACTTTGCTAGTTTTCATTCAGCCTTACTTTAAATATTTCCTCTGCTCTGGCTACTAAGAAGATGCATTACATGTTTACAGGTCTAAATCTAAAACTGAAAGTTTAAGAGTTCAAACAGAGGATATTTAATTTTTGTGATGCATGTAATTTCTTTTCTGCTTTTTGATGCACTCAAAACTGTCCAACTCCTTTAATGTAGAAGCTAACGTCAACTTTTCAACTGAGGCTATCCTGCACCTAGAACTGGATTTCTCCACCTTCAGACTCTGATTCCCAGAGTTTCTTACCATCTGCCACAAAAAGGCTATCACACTAAATGTCCCTGTTTCCACCTTAGAACAAGGACAGTAAAAAAGAAAAGACTGCTATAATCTACATGAGATAGCCCAGTACCTTGCAATGAAAGGATAAAAATTACCTGAATGATAAGAAACCATGTTGAATGCCACTTTTTCTAGCTGGGTAGAAAATGAAGGATGGAGGGCTTCTAAATTTGGGGGAAGTAACTCAATAATGACTGTTATGTGTTAGGAGTGAAAGACATTACGACTGAATTCTCTCTTTCAATTTCGTTTGCAAGAAAGATTCAATTAGCCAGGGCTGTGAACTTTAGTGATGACGGTAAAAGGATTTTCTTATTTTGAGGTTTTCATTTGTTTGCTTTACCTTTTGCTCGTTCATTATGCCTCTCTCCCCTAAAGGAGTGACAGGGTGAAATGTATTTCTGTGGACCAAGGGTCGGGCTGAACTTCAGTTCTTATCTGCTCAAGGCTACCAGGCTGGCCAGAAAGGAGAGTCACAGCAAGGACTGTGTGCAGCTGGGTGCACACAGCAGAAACCAAAGGCTTCAGTGTGCAGTTTGCTGCCACCCAGAAAGCTGCAGAGCTGGCTGGAAATGAAAACCTTCCACAAAGGTGGGTAAAAAAAAAAAAATGCTTCTATGACCCCTATCACTGCTTTCCATGAGTTACTCTGAGTTTTCCACTTTAAACAGTTCTCTTGCTCATTTTCTTTGAATTGTGTTTCCAGTGAGTCTGTATAAGCATCAACATAAAACTTTTCCCCTCAAGTGCATTTTTTTCATTGCTATGCCCTCGTGTAAAACTCATCTTTTGATTTTGTTCATGCTACTACAATGCTAATAGCATTTTAACCCACTTTGCACTGTCATGAATGATGACAAAATAGCAAGCAGTGATAAAACATCTCAATAGATAGGTTTCCTAGGAAACTAAGACTGTATAAGCTTTTTAGAATCAAAATTTTAAATTAATATATAAATAAAAAGCAAATGGTTGCAAGACTTTTTCTTTCCCATGATGGTTCTAATGGGATCTCCTCTGAGAATTCACTCTTATCATTGGTCAGAAATCTGTACAAATGTCCTCTCCACATTACTGTGTATTGTAATAATCTCCTGCTCTTCTGTTCCAGATTAACAGGCAAATGGGAAACAAAATAATACCTTTTATACAGATATGTATATAACAAGTTTTCCTTTCTATCAAATTTTAAGAGGTGAATTTCTTGGAATTTTGTCATAAAATTTTGCCCGTGAGTCTGTTTTTTATTTAGAACAAATAAAACTATATATAAAAACCCCAGAGGAATAGTGCAAGTGAAAGGGTAAATTCCATTTCTGGGACATGATGAATTTAACTTCATTTCCCTAAAAACAGTTGAAGAAATTCTTAATGAGCTTGACATAAATACATTTTACTGAGTTAGAGCAGCAAATCAGACATAAATATTTTTAAACTAATGTACCACAAAAGACCATTTTCTAAATTGGATTGAAGCAATGATGGCCATGATATCTTTTAGTATAACAATAACAGTTGTTTCAGTATAACTTAAACAAACATATAGTGTGGTAGAGTTCTGTTTGATTGTTTCAAATATTTTAGGGCCAGAAACTCTCATGTCTCAATACTTCTGTAAGACAAATTCACAGAGCCTTATTGCAGTACCAAGTTCAGTTTGATGATAATTGCATCCTTTAGAAAAACAACCAGCATTGATGTTAAGTGTGCAAAAGTGAAAAATTGTTCTCAATGATATAAGGATTTCTTGCCAACACTTTTGAAAATGTGAACCTGTTCCAGTATTTGACTGACTAGTTCTAAACCAGACCTTGCTGTACTGCTGTATTCATATACTGCTGGACTAAAAGCTGACAATTAACTGTTTCCAGAAGCTTGATCCTGTGCTAACTCTCCTCAAGTCATCACTACAAATCCCTTGGAAAAAAATTAACAACATTCATTTTCCTGGGCCTCTCAAGGCAGGTGAGGCTCACCAGGCAGTGACCCCGGACCACTCCTCTATTCCTTCAGGACACCTTTGACTTTGGAGAAAGGGCTGTTCCCACACAGGAATGAAAGGCAGAACTGGAAATACTCTGTGTATGAGGCCAGACTCCGTCTTGTGCAAGGGCTAGTTCAGTGTTGTTTCACTGCTTAAAAAAGAAAAAACAGGTGGTGTGAGTTATTATTCAGTGTGCTGTGAAGTAATCACAATGACTAATTTGACTCATTTTCGCATGCTAACTTCAGAGATTTTACTCTTTCTTCTTGTTCTTTTGGTTCTTTTAAATTATAAGATTGTAGTTTTTATAACAGATGAGGAAGAAAGCTATTTTTTCATCTCAACATCATGAGTAGGAGGTAAGTGGAAAAAGGCAGATAATTTCTCAGGCAATTTAGCAGATCATTAAATAGCAAAATAAAATATTTTTCTAAGTTTCAAAGCTGATAAGAGAGCAGGAACAAATAATGAATCTATATTTTCTGCAAAATCCAAATATCAGTCATTGTAAAGTTTCCCTACATTTTACCAAATATTCCAGATTAATTTTTTTCTGTTTTAAAATACATTATATAACAGAGTTAAAGCAAGTGGCACCTAACTAACAAACCTGCAAAATGTACAAGAGAGAAAGACAGTCAATGGGAGACTGAATGACGACAGAAGAAGCACTTGGATATTTACCAGAAACAAATTAAATGCTCACATTTAATGCTCACACATTTTTCTACAGCCCCCTTCTCTGCTGAAGTGCACTATCCTACAAGATTTTGCCTGTGCAATTCTTTCTGGTGCTAAGATTTTGATCCAAAACCTGCTAAATCCAGTTCTAATCTATATAGTCACTGATCAGATCTGCTTGTATAAGATCAGGCCTTACACAAGCAGAAAGCAGAAAAAGGCTTCTCAATTTCTTTTAACGCTTGCATTGTAAAGGCAATTCAATCTGTAGGACAAAGACCCCCAAAAGAGCCATCTATGATTTGCAGTTTCTAATAACTTGCTCTAGGAGAGCAGGAGAGCTCTGCATCTCATTTTTTTTATATTTGTGTAGTCTTCTCTTGAGAGCAGTTCCCAACATGAGCAACACTCCCCTATTTTCATAACATTTCAGAAATGTGCTGGCCTATTGCCCCCTCCACCTCTCTGTCCTCAGGGCACTGTTGAGCTCAAATTGTACTGCTGAGAGTGAATTAGGCCCTGAGCACTTTGCTGTCAATGTATTAGCTAAGATCCACATGTTATAACTCAGGCATGCAAAGTCTCTATCCTGCAATGCTGCTATGCCCCTGGGCTTGCAGCTAAGCACTTTGCCATCTGAAGCACTCCTTCCATTAGCTATGAAGCTTGGGCTGCTTTGGTGATTTTTTTTCTCCCTTTTCTGATGGTTTGTGCCTTTGTCTTGTTATTGTTTTCCTCTTCAGCTTCTGGCATCCTTCAGCTATGGAAAGATACAGATTTGTTTAAGTGCAGCCAGGCTACTGCTTCCAATGAATAGCTTGCAGTGCTGAAAATATGAGAGTCTCAAAATGCTCCATTAGTGAAACTTTTTCCAGTCAACTGCTATGTGGATCTGATAACACCAGCATTGCTTTTTATCTTTTTCCTCAGAGTTTGTATACTTTGAAAAGTGCCATAACTCTTCTCTTTTTCTTGAATGTGCCTGGAAAAATTTCAAAAGTCTGGATCTTTCTTGGTTAGAAAGCTGGAATCTAGGAAGAATGCCCACCAACATGAACAATAGTTTGGTTGTATATTCAAAGTATATTTTAACCAAGGGCTCTCTGCATGTTTTGCAAACATTAATTAATTACTCATTCTGTGAGGCACACACACATCAGGGTCTAAATTATGCAGCTGAGGAAACAGAGGTTCACCAAATATCAAGGTCTAGCATTTATAGAGGCTGGTTACCCACTGGTCTCAACAAATCAGAATTAAAAGCATTGAGTACTTGCAAATACCTTCCTACAAGGCTATCCATTAAAAGCACTACAGATCTGGAAACAAACCAAGAGCCCTAATTCCAGCCTTATGTTCATTGTTTTTCTCATAATTAAAAGAAAATTACACTGGTCATGATGCTTGGCTCCATCCATTCAGGAGATCTTCAGCTACTGACCGTGGCCAAATCATGGCCTATTGCAATAGCTCTTTTAGCATAGACAAGTCAATGCTTGTCAGGGACTGTAAAGTTTCTCTGTTTTCAAGAAGAAGCATCAAGAGATTGATCTCTATGATTCAACAAAATAGAAAATGCAAATCCTGTCCAATGAAAACAAATAGAAACGCAAATCCTGTCCAATGAAAACAAACAAAGTTCTCCTAATCTCTCTGACAGCATTCCATGCTGGTGGCAAAATACTCTCTGAAGTTCTGCATCTAACAATATTTCAGGATATGGGAATTTCAAGGGTAATTTCTTCTTTTTAAGGTAAGACAATTTACTTTGATCTTAAGCTCTTTATGAAAGAGGTAAAAGTCAGAGCAAAGTCTCCTCTTGCTGCCCAAACATTATGGTGTGATCTGCTTTAGTCTTTTCTGTGGTAAGAGGTATTTGCTTGGAATAGAGCCTGGAGTTTATTTGCTATTCACATGATGGAAGAATCCTTTGTATTTGTAACCATAAATATTGGGGCTCACAGCATCCTTTTACATCATTTTCTTACATTGTGTGTGGGATTTTTTTCCCGGATTTTACATTCTGATTTTCAAGCAGAATGCATTAAAGATAGAAAGCAAGCCCAGGGAGAAAAAAAGGAAAGGTATTTGTTCTTCGTGCATACTTTTGAGACCTGATGATGAAAGATTTTGTGATTCTTATCTAATCTGATGGTTTCATCTTTTGGATAAAAATTCTACTCCCTTTTTATCCAGCAGCAATACGTTATGAAAGAAAACACATCTCACAGAACCCTGGGATATATAATATTTGCAAGTTCTGGATCTATTCCCTGCCACTGTGCTAGAGATGGAAAAAGCCATGAAGTTTATCTGAATATGATTATATGATTTTAGGGATGTATGTTGCTTGAAATCTGAAGCCTTAAGAGTACATAAGGTTTCATTGAATGTGAATTAAATACAACTTCCAACTTTCATTGTTCACTATTTAAAACGTCTGTTGTTAAAAAAAAAAAACTTCTGAAAACAGTTCAAAACTTCTGAAAACAGTTTCTGCTGCATCATTTTTTTCCCTTGCGCAGGAAGGTACGTTGTTGTAACAAGGGATGTGATGTAGTAAACTTTCTCACCTGTTTTTGAGGGTTTTTTTCTTTTTATTTTTAAGTGAGTGGTGGAGCTGTGATGTGGAACCAAGAAAGAAAGGATAAGGTTATGCAGAATGGAGGATTTTATTAAAAGCCAAATACTATTCATAATTCACTTCTCCAATCTGATATTTGTAAGTAAACAGAGTTGGAATGTGGACATTAGCTCTTTGCATGTGTTAATTCAAATTAATTCTTTTGCCACGGAGAACATTAGTTTAATTTTGTTCCTTAACAGAAAGCTCATCAGTTCCTGGAGATGTTTACATTATGCACTCTTCAGGCTAGATAGCATGATATCTATGTCTTGCACAGCACTGAACACTCTATCAGATTTAAGCAAATCATAAATAACAATAATAATAAATTGTACACAAAATAAACCATCATTTTCCTGGCTTTAATGTGTGCCTGGCAAAATTTCAAAGGTCTGGAACTTTTGTCTGAATACGTGTGTTTAGTCAAAACAATGCTCCCAAATCTTCCTTTTAAACAAATCCACTTCCCCAGACTGTTTCAAACCCAACTGTGAAATCCAGACTTCAGGATTCAGTACCTGGATTTATGTGAGTTATTTTCATGTTTTCCATGTCTCAGCTCACTAAGAGAATACTGGAGCTGATGTCAGTGTTACAAACATATTTCCTACCATATTTTTAATAAGAAAAAGCATCAAATCTTGGGAATATATATTTTGTTCTTGGTTGCTTCTATTGTGAGAGTCCATAGAAAGAAAATTGTAAAAAAAAGCAACAAGAAAAACCCCAAACCAAAATAAGCCTGAACAACAGGACTCTGGAGTTTTTTTTCCATCATTCTCTGATTCAGAGACAAGAGTGTTCCCTGGAAACTAAATAGGACTAGATAAAGAGAGGTAGTGGGGGGGGGGGGAAGACCATAAAAGGCAAAACTCAACTTTCAACCTAGATTTTTTTTTCATCAACTTTTAAATCATGGTTTTCATTACTACCTTCTACTGCTTTTATAATCCCACAAGGCCTAACTTGACATAGCCCCTAGGCACTGAAAAATCTTTTTTATGACTAGCTCTCTAATGTTATGCATTCCTTCTGATGTCTCCACCAAATCACTCCCATCATCTCCCTCATCTTTCTGCTCCAAAGGAACTCCAACCCAACGCATACATCCTTGAAGTATCCTAAATTCTGTGTTGTGTGTCAGTGACAAACAGAACTCTTGATAGTTCATTTGTTAAAAAGCATTCAGAGAAGAGCTAGCGTTTCCCCTATGAATTAGTTATCATTCTTAATCTTATTTCTTAGTCAGATTATTGTATCAATGTAAAATTATAATGTACATTTTTCCTCTGCTGATTCAATTTATTGTTCATGTGTAGTGTTCTGGATAAGATACTATTTTTAATTTTAAAAATAAAGCAAGAATATACACTTTACCAGAGCTGACAGATATCTTAATGAAAAACATATAAAGGGAACTATGGAAAACAATTAGACCCTCTTGCTGCCCAAACTCATTGGCCAAATCATTTTAAATCATCATCATGAGCTGTACCTAAAATAAAATTGCAAAACTGTATTTTACTTAACAGTGAGTTCAAACTGCACAATAACTAAATATTGCTCAGAATTAGTTTTTATGGGATTTGGATAACTAATTCAAAGATCCTTTGAAAATCCCAGCCAGAGCTGTGTTAATTCACACTCAAAGAAGAGACAGGAATGTGTGTGCTAGTGCAAAAGTTAGTTAAGAGCTGATTTTACATTCCAGATCAATGCTATAATGTTCTGGACTGGATTGGGTGGATACCAGGAATAAATAACACATTTTCCCCTGAATTGAAGATCAAAGCAAAAGCAAAACATGGCTCTGATCAGGCATTCAGCTATCACAACTTCTTTACACAGGACACACTTTATACCTCAAGATTTTATATATATATATATATATATATACACACACACAGAGACATATAAATTAAAACCCATCCAGACCCATTTAAAAATCTGTTTTGATAAGTCTTTTCAGTTGCTTTTAAAAATAAGATATTTGCATTTAGTCTTTGCTCTTAGAGTAATACATTTTTCTTGAACTCCCTGCCACTCATGTCACCAGTTCACAATTTTCCACCACTGTAATCTACAGCAGTGCCTCTGCTAAACTCTTCTAAATAAAATTCCTGGTATTTCACCCAAAGAAAGTTTTTCTTTTACAAAACAACACTGATATTTTTAGAACATATGCAAATCTTTGAGAACACATGCAAACCAAATACACTAAGTATCACTTATTTCTGGTTGCTTGGGTCACAGCATTTTAGAACTCCCAACAAAGTATCTGAGTACTATATACTGTTTACAAGAGTGAAATTGTCAATAAATCCAAGACAGACAAAAGACTTCTACAAAGTCAACATTTGATCACTGTGATGAAATAAAAACTCATGTTCCCCTTCAGAGACTCATGGTAGGAGGACAAGGGTTGAGTAACTTGTTGATAATTTTCTGCTAGCGCTACATACATGATGGTTGCTTCCCATCTTTCTCCTTCACTCCAAATACTGCACAGCAAAGAGCAGAAGACCCTTGGCAAGGCAGAGGCTGCCTAACAGATGCTCAATTGACCAAATGATTTCAGGATCACAAGATAATTCTGGCAGCTGTAGTGGAAAAAAATCCCTGAAGTCAAATGGTGTAAGCAGTGAGAAAATCAGCCTCAGGAATCCTTAAGGCAATCACACTGCATACTCCAACGGTTTTAGTGATCACAAAACATGAGATAAGCTATACAAAAACAAATTCTAATTCCTTGCTGGCTCATTAGCATGCAGAGACATGGACAAGTTGTTCATTAATCTGTGAGAAATTGATGTGAAGAGTCAGGGGAATGTTCCAAGAGAAAGGACAAGAGAAATTACCAAAAGACCTTTCTATGTCTGAGGCCAGGCTATTGTTTCAAGCAGTTCTCTGTGGTAGGATCATATTGTTCCTCACTAACCCAAGTGATCAAATCAGAATGGTGAAAATTACAGCTCCCTCTTCATGTGCTCAGCAGTTGCTGATGGCCACTGGGACCCCTGCCTTTCCTTGTGAATTGCTGACACCAGGAAGGAGAAGCTGGAAGGACTGCAGCCTGCACAAAGGAAAAAGCCCTTTCCTCCTTTTTCCTCTCACATAACTCTGCAGAACCAAAAGGCATAAAACAGCACTTAAATAAATGATTTTAGTATGCAGGATACAAGAATAGGAAAGGGCTGAGTAAACACATGGAAAGAATAAAATTCCAAAGCTTGGTGTCATTAAGAGGCCCAGACTCCCCACTTCACATGTCTGTACATCATTTCCTTTCCTACAGAGGCTAAAGTCAGTACTGTGACTGTCAGTGTAGGAAGCTGGAACAGTCACATTACTGGGCAATTGTTTGCAGCAGCAGAGCTGTGTCACAGAGGCAGTGGACTTCATGGAAGAAATGTCCCAGCACTTTTATGAGTTTGCCAGTTGGATAACACTGCAACATCGGGTTCATAGATTTCTGACTTTTTTTTTAATAGGAACTGTATTTACATGCAGAAAGAAGGAAGGTTTTGATAGTGCAGGATTAAGGTGTGTTTATTTCGTGCCTGACTTCTACCATACAAAGGACTTTGTGTTACTCGTGCAGTCATACAATAGTCTGGAGGGTAATAGAAAACTCCTGAATAGAAGGAAAGAGAATGGTACTGAAACAGGAAGACAATCACCAATTCAAGTGAAATACAAAGGAAGCACTGTGAAGGCCTGGTCCATAACCTTGAAAAAGTTTTACATCATCTATATTTGATTCAACTTCATGATTTATCTGTCCTTTGAAATTAAATAGTTTAAGTACTGTTACTTTGAAAAAGGAAGAGTATAAGAAAGGGGAGGGGTGTTCCAAAGTGGTGGTACAATATGCCACTTCTTTTGTCTTTGTACAGTGTACAGGCTACAAAGACACTGAAAGTGCCTCTGGGTTTCCTGTTTTGAAGAGGGAAATGTGATCATACAAGAATTGTCCATTGAGCATCTAAAACCTGATTCAAAACCACATGGACATTAACACAAGATCACTTTCAAAATTGCAGAATACAACAATTCAACAGAATCAATCCAACAGAAAATTCATGTAATAAAGTTATTTTGTATATGCACAGGGCAATAATAATAGAGGCAGCTTTATACTGTAGCACCACTTCCTCTGAACATGCATTTTCTGAAGACACAGGTAGTAAACCAGAGAGGAAGGTGAGCTGAGGGGTGGAAAGCAAAAACAAGTTCAGTTAAACTTCTCTTTTATAATGTTTCTGTAACACAGAGATTGTTAGAGTTCCCACTTTTGCAATTTCTAATATAATTTATTATATTCTAATTATTAATATGTTGGACTGTGAATTAATGATAAAAATGTTATTTTAACACATTAACTCTTGCTTCTAGAGAGAATGTAAGTGCAAGTAAGTGCTGCAGGGTTCCCAGCAGAAAGGTTGTCCCTCTGTGTGCAGAGGATCTATGATTTCCTGACTGCTTGATTCTTCTAGACTTATGGTTTTCTGAATAGGAATCTGGCAGTCAATTTGGAGGAGGTGAATTGGAGATGGAAAAGTTGTTTCTGGGCTAAAATCAACTTCTAAATCAATTAAACATGCTGTGTAACAGTGTGAGGATTTTGTTCCATCTGTTGTAAATATGAACACCTACAGAGCTCCTCTCAAAGCTAGGACTTCAAAAGCAACTGGCCAAATCCATTTGAAGAGATGGGATAGAAGCCCTACTTTCTTAGTTCAGCTAAAGCAATTGTTCAGTGATGCTGGAAGCAGGACTCATATCTTGCTGTCTGTTCTGTGACTCTGAGCCTCACTCTCTGCTGCCCTGCTGTGGAACACTTTCCAGAAAGAGTACAAGCCTTTGTCTTGAAGCGCTTTCGGATTTAAAGCCACTGTAGAAGCATTAGGGAGATCTGCTCCTCCATTTGTTTTATTTATGGAAAAATAACATTTCCTTTGGTTTACACCTATGGGTGACTGTGAGTTTGGCTTTTGTGCTTCAGTGAATATCTAGCCTGAATCTGTCTCATCTGCTGATTACTTCAAGCTCAAAGTAAACCCCTGGCAGGACATGCTGTGCAGGATTCCTGTGTTCAGTCTGCAGAATCAAATCTCTCTCGTTAAGACAAGATTTGCTGAAAAATCAGAGCTTGAAATGCTTGTACTTTTCTACTATCAAATGACAATTTGCAGAGGCTAGCATGTTCCTACCTGGAAGCACTGACTACTAGAACAATTGAGCTAAAACTTACGGCAACTTTTGCACTGCAAAATCTTATGAAGAAAGGACGAACAGGAAGATGGATACAAAAGGCTTGTTTATCCCAAAGACATATTCTGCAACTCATATTCTCTGGTTTCATATTATAGAGTAGGGAACATCTAGGGCACGACAAAAATGTCTTTTGCCCATGTCTGAATTGCCTTTGTGGAAAAAAGGGCACAAAAAAAGCAATGACAGTCTTGTTCCAGCATGAACCTGATCCACATCCAGATTCAAGAGCTACAGACTTGAAATATTTGGGTGTAAAATCCTTCCTTATCAAGGAAAATCCAGTGATGACATCTTTTCTGAACTGAGTACCAGATGCTTTTGGAAGGAAGAGTCATTTGAGGAAAAGACAACTCAAGCCTGATATGGTTTAATTCACACTTCATAATATGTTAATTATTTGCAGAAAACCTTGTGATTTACATCTATTTGTGGAAATGCACAGATGCAAACACCATGATTTATTTCTTACTATAGATAGGATTAATCAAGTCCATAGTGCAGAAAGCAATGGCTATAATATAGCAATGGCTATACAAACACAATCTGTTTTCTGGGGTGTTGTCTTGTAGATAAGAAGTTACAAACTAATATTTTGTATTTAGATCAGAAATTAAAATTCCTACAAATTTACAGTAGTGCAGGGGTTTTTTGCCTCTGGTTTCATTCCAAGAGTCTGGGACATGTCCACTGAAGCACACAGCTGCAGTGGCTGAAGATATTACTGCACCCACGGCTGTCTCATCTCTCCTCTTGAGACTGCTAAAGGCAAAATTATCTGCCCACAGTTCAGCCACTCTGTTTCATAGTTTTCACACAAATTGACCTCTGTGAGCAGTTTAAGCTCATGTGTGAACAGCAGCAGCAGAAATCTGAGCATTATCCTGCTGCTGCTTCTCAAGGGCAGACGTGCAAGGAAATGAGCTGCGACAGCGATAGCTGCAGGCTCTGCAGCAGGACACAGTGTGACAGCGAGGGACCACGGGGAAAAGAGCTGCCACCCTGGCTGTGCACTGTCACTGAGACCAGGGGAAAAGAGCTGCCACCCTGGCTGTGCAGTCACTGAGACCAGGGGAAAAGAGCTGCCATCCCTGGCTGCGCAGTCATTGCTCTGCAGAGCTGCCCATGTGAGACCCAGGAGCTGCTTTTGGCTCCAGAGAACAAAGGTTACCCACTGCCTAATATTTAAACAGTTTGAGCTTAAACATAAGTTGTAAAATCAAGTGGCTTAAGGTGAGCTTGTAGAAGAGCCTCTGTAAAGAGATCTGAGAGACAGAAAACAGGAGTCCTGAGAAGGAGGGCAGTAATACAAAAAGGTGTCTATTCACACAGCACTAAACCTCACAGGGAACAAATTCCAGCAGAATGAAAGTAATGTGGCTACCAGCAGCTTTTGCTCATGGAAAGAACTGCACTTCTGCAGTGTCACTGTGAGCTAGCAGACATTTTTATTAACTAAGAACTATGGGAAAGTCCTATGACAAACAGACTGTTAAAAATGCAGAACAGGTCAGCAAAGAAGAAACAAGCTTTCAAATATTTATATTTTTTACACTTTGTATTTTTTACATTTTATATTTTTTACAATAATTTTATATTTTTTACAATTGAAAAAAATTTTTGTACACTTATAAAAATTGAATAAGCTTGAATGTTCATAAACTCCTGGAATAGTTTAGTCTGGAAGGAAGCTCTGCAGCAGGCCCACACTCAGAGCATAGACAAAGCCATATTTAAAGTTGGATTCAACTTGTAGATTAGGCCTGGTTTCTCAGCTATTAACAATGACTAACCAACCTGATTTTTTTTTTTTTTTTAACAGCTGTTTGAAGGGGTAGCTTTCTCATCCTTTAAATAAATGTTCGCTGTGCATCTTATTTGATATCACAGCAGAAGGAAGAGGCCAGACTTCGTTCAGCAGACTATTGTGAGTTTGACATCACAAGAGAAGAGTCCTGTAAGAGCCATGCTGAGAGAGCAATGTGCACACCCACCCTGGCTTTAAAACACAGAGACTGTAAAGACATGCTGAGGTAAACTGCAGCGTGCAGCCTGCCTGGGACAGACCTCAGTGAGCATCTCTCACAGCACAGCTAAAGCACCTCCTCAAGGGATGACTCACAGCATTAGGCAAACTGGAGTCAAAATACAGCTTCTTTAGCATTTAATTACAGGTCTTAAAAAGAAAGCTATGTCATAGAAAAATGTTTTAAATTAAAAAAATACAGTCTTATACCACAGAGAGGAGCAAGAAGAGACCTGCCTCAACAGCTTTGGCTGCATCTGCACTGTTTTCTCTGAAATCACTATGCAAATAGAAACTTATTCTATGCAGTTCATGCTCTCAGCTACCAGGTCAAAAAGTCAATAGAAAAAAAAGCCTATTATGAAAATCTTATGTTTCACTACAAACTCCATTGAGGATTCAACTGAGCTTGTTAGGAGAACAACACTATTCAGTGTAGTACAGACAGTGGACACACCTGCCTCAGTGCGGAGAAAATAAAGTTTGAGAAGTCACGCTTCCATCGCTGACTGAAGACAAAAAAGAGTGTACAGTGAGATTTCCAGCCTCAATACGTCAAACTAGATTTGGCGCTGTTTGTGGGATCTTATTTTTGGGCCAATATTTCAATCTCAGAAATAAAACCTCTCATTTTTAGTAGGCCAGTGTTTGAAAAAAATAATCAAATATAAAATATGCTCAAACATACCTGTGCAAAATTAATTGTATGGCTGGATTCAACCCCTCTCATTTATTTATTATTCAGCCAAAACTATTTAGTAACAAGTTCTAGCTCTTTTAATCTCTCTACCTCTCTAAGAGTTGCTGATAATGAACGATATTTCTGGCTCTCCAGCTGCAATTAAGTGTTATTCTTCCCAAAAGAAAGGGAAACATCTGTGTTTGCATCATGTTTGTTAACCACCTAGCACCTGGATCACAGTTCTAGGAACATAGTCTGGCAACTCTAAAGAACTCTAGAGAATTAGAGCCCAGACATCATAAATAGTGACAAGAATTTGGTACAGAGCCATATCAATCTGTTTTGAAAAAAATCCAGGTTTTCATGAGTGATTGTCCTAACATCAAAGTACACAAGGTATGTTATGCTAAATCAGGTTTACAAGCAAAGCTTGTAAAGAGAAATTAGATACATCTAAACTGTATTGCAGAGATTGAAACCATAACATCAAAACTTGTCTTTTTTTCTTTTTTCATTTTTTTTTAAATTTAGGTAAATTTAAGTTTGCTTACAGAGCAAATAATTATTTAACTCCTTTCTCCAATAAAGGAGTTCTCAGTTGTCTGGACAGACAAGTTCTGACAAATCTTCCTGTGAGGGTTTAAGGAGAATTCAGCTAACCCTGTGCTACCCATCCCACTCCTTGGAAGGAAACTTTTCCTGGCCATGGAAAGAAGTATTTAAGCCAGTAACCCTCAGCCCAGGGGAGGTAACAGCTTAAATTGGCTGCTCTTTTCTTCACTGCACATGGTTTGGAAACTGAAGGCTTACAAAGACCACACCTACTCCAGGCAAGACAACCTTGCAGATTATCTTTACCAGAAACTTCATGCTTTGGTAGTTCTGAATGAGTCTGGTTTGATGGCTCACGAGTTAGAGTATGAGCACTGATGATTATACTGATGCTTTGATGTTTTCTGCCTTATGTCTGTAAGGTTCGCTAGGCCCTTGAAAAATAGCATGGCATTTAAACCACTCATGTTTGTGCTCTCTGATGTTTCATTTCCTGTACCTGTGACCTTAACGGCTACTTTTAACTTATTTCAATAATTTTTCACTCCTGAATTACGACTGTCTATCTCAGTTTTGACAGAATTCTTTTAAAGCTATTTCTGAAGAAATATACACATTTTAATGGCCTTAAATGAAACTTTGGTTCAGAATAATACCCAGAAGCTTGCAGTGTAATGTGCCAAATTAAAGAACAGAAATTTGATGGTTTTTTATTTAATCATTGACTGAGCAAGTCCTGATAAATCCTCATGGAAGATCTGCAGAATAACCTGTATAATGTCATTTTGTATTTAAGTAGCTTTCAAGTTAAAGAAGGAATCCCTCTGCCCACTCCCTGGAAGCACATTCAGAACACAGATCTCCTCTCTGTAGTTGCAAAGCAATGTGCTGCACAGCCCTTGTCCTAAAAGCAGCTTATCCCTTCCTGAGCAAGCAGGTACCAGGCACACAGCTCTGCCTGTCCTGCAGAAGGATTTATGGTGTAAATAGATGTCAATGGGTCTGTCAGATGCTCAGCTGGAGAGATCCTGCCTGCTGTGTGCACACCAGGGAGCGTGAGGGTGTCCAGGCTCAATGTAGGAGTGTGGGAATGCCTGAAAGAATGGGATGTGTCAAAGTAGTGACTGCATATGAAATTAAATCTTTAATTTTGGTAAAGCTGCAGGGAACAAATAATTTCAATGCCAGTTTAAAAGGGAAGGCATTTCAAGGCAATACTTCTGAGATTTTTATTTTATCTTTCTTTTTCACCATAATTAATGATTAGACTGAACCAAAGCACCACAAATCTGTTTCCTATCACTTCCTCCTCTTGTAAACTAAGAAAAGAAAAATGTTTATAGGTCTGCCAACTACAGAAAGCTGTATATTTATTTTGTTCACTGGGAATTTTACACACTACAACAGCACAGAATTATGCAAGGGTTAGTAGGAAACACTACTATTATTTCTAAAACATACATTGAGATATTATTAGAAAGGATTATAGGCCATGTTTTTGCTTTGATGCTAAAAATAAATTAGACTAAAATAATTTCTGCTGTGGATAATTTCTCTGATTATCTGTGCATTCAAGTAATTCTTAGTTTTGTTTCCACTATAAAAAAAATTATATTATCCACCATCATTTAGGCTGGAATGCAGATATTCAATACATATTGCTCTTTTCCTAGCATGGCTAACTTGCAGGCAGTATGTGAGGTAGGTCAGCTCAGGCATATCCATTTACTTCTCCATTGGAATGTCCCACAGGGTCAGGCAGTGCACAGAGGAAAATAGTTTCTGGGTGTGATGTAACATTTGTAAACCCAATGCACTCATCTGTCTGCATTGCACTCATGTTTTAAATGCTTTTATGTGTACTGCAGCAACACTCAGCAGCCCCAGACACATGGCAGAACTAAGTGCTACACCTGTACACACCAACCAGCCACCCTGGTTTCAAATATTAAGCCTGGAGCTTGTCTTCTAGGTAAACATTTGATTGCTTTCCTTCATCCCCTTACAGTGATGTTAAGTCTCACTAGTTGCAGCTAACATTTCCAGGGAGCTCCATTTTCAGGATACCTCCTCAGCCTAGAGGCAGAAGTTGGCCTTTATTGTTCCCAAAGCCTGTCTAACATCAGATCAAATCAACACACAGCTCTGTGACAATTGATTTAGTTTCATAAAAATAGCCAGTACAGTACTAAAAAAATACTATTTCTAGCAGCAATTCCTCACAATGCAATTGCACAGCCAGTGGATACTCACAAAATGCCCCAAATATTCAAGGAGTTAGGTATCATGAATGTCAAGAAAGAGACTAAGCCATGTGCTCCAGGGAAGGTAGTCAAAGAACACAAGAGAAAGACCAACTTATTTGACATAAAGTTGCTTTCAAGCACTTCAGAAAGTTATAGGGACACTATCATGACAAAGATAATGATGAACATTTTCAACACCTTGGCCATTTTTACAATTGTAACATTTCCAAATGTGGAAATGTTGCAGTGCTGCCATCCAAAATCCATTTCACAGTCTGCCTGACTGCTCTATTGGGTTTTTTCATAGAATAAAAACAAAAGTAGCTTTTCCCCCATCCTTAGAAGGTATCACTGTCTTGGCTCCAGGCCAGATGGTGCAAATGCTCTTGGTCACATGGACAATTGCCTGCTGACATTCAAATCCACTCTTCTAGCCTTTCATATCTGTGTTATTCTCCTGGGTCTGTGCCTGCACAGATATCATTTAAGATCAGATCACATAGTTATGACAGGCAGGGAGCTTCAGTTCAGTCTGGTAGCTGAACCTTTGACACCATTTCTGAACTTAAACACACAGAAGAAAAAGACAGCAAAGGAGATGAAGGCATGGCTGGAACTCACTGGGTACTCTTTGACACAAAGGGACAAAATCAAGAGTGGACAATATCTAAAGCCATGTGTAGAAATTTCAGAGGCTTGTTTTCCAGATTACCATTTTGACTACATATTAAATATTCTACTTGCCAGGTGCAAAATCTCCACTGCCTTCCAAAGTCAAACCCACCTACTGCATCTGTATCCAAGACTGACCTGAAACTGTCCAGCTCCTGACAATAAAGGTCTTCCCTGCTTCCAGATTTCTTTGAAATTGCCCTCCTCTTTCCATGGTGAAGTAGGAACTGCAGATCCAGAGAGGTTTGGGCTTGGGTTGTTGGGTTTTCTGTTGGGAACTGTTTGTTTGTTTAGGTTTTTTCAGAAGATTTGTTCATAGTATTGACATTGAAAATACCTATTTTATAAATGTGATTCTAACCCTTCCCTAACCACTATAATTAATTAAATAAATGTCAGAAGGATAAATTACAGTTTGAGTGGAACATCTATATATGGCCACATCTCATATAATTCAAATACAATCATCTGTTTAAAAAGTAGAATTTAATATATATATTAAGTATAGTGTAAACCACTAAGAGCTTAATCAAGTGGTGATAAAGATGAGATTTCCAGTATGGACACCCAGTCCATGAAACATCTATTTTTCTTAACATACATATATATGAAATAATAGGAACATGTGAAACACATTGACACTTCTCATCTCTTACTGTGCTTTAAAATTGCTTTAAAATGAGCAAAAACACTGCATTTTTTTCCTGACAGTGAAGATTTGATTCGGATTTTACTCAGGTGTCTGGTTACTTTTCAATATCTTTTTTAAACAATTCTGTCATTCTGCACTCAGGACAAGAATATCATGTACATACTATACTATATACGAGCAGAAGAACCTGTGCCTAAAATATGTACTTACAGGCCCAAAGATGGCATATTGCACACTAAAACTGCAGAACATCTACTTTCTTTTTTGTAAATGGAAAAAGTTGAGCAGTTTAAAAGAAGTGCCACTCTCCTGTGATAGGCCATGCATTTCTTACAGACTCTGCAGAATATCCATAAACTCCTCTTTACTATCTAATATTTTTCCACTTTAAAATAATATAAATAAAATATATATGTGTATATATATATATAGCCTCTTGGTCTCTTGGTATGCATATGAAAATATATATATCTTCCCCTATTTATGAGTGCACAAACTCTACAGGATATCATAATCAATACCAGATTCAAGAAACTTTTCAAATTAATAAACATCAGACAATTTATTGTTCACTAGCATTTAATTTAAAATTGTA
Organism: Ammospiza nelsoni; assembly: GCF_027579445.1. NCBI lineage: Eukaryota > Metazoa > Chordata > Aves > Passeriformes > Passerellidae > Ammospiza > Ammospiza nelsoni. The sequence goes on along the minus strand of NC_080633.1, from coordinate 28,601,520 downwards.
CTATTGTTGCTGCATTTAATGCTGTGAAATTTTTATAGTAAGCTATATAGAGCTGATTGGAACCATATTGTATAAATATGTGGCAATAATCTGCATTAATTATTCTCTTACTGTGTTCTAATTTTGACATTACAACAAAGGCTACTTTGAGAAAAAGGATATATATCACTGCAAGTTATGTTTATTAAGATTGATTTGGGAGAACTAGAGCTGTAGAGAACTTGTGGGCCTAAGAATATTTTTCAGAATAAAGAACTGCCAAGTGAGATGATAGCTATTAATTAAATATACTGGAACTCACACTGTAATTTTCATAGTTACACACTAATAACACAACTATTAAGATAGCAATTCAAAACCAAATATTTTCCATTTTGTAAAATTACTAAAATAGTTTCAACCTCAATAGGAATTTTCCATGCACTTCCAACAGGTTAAGTACTACTTATTACCCAAACAAACTTACAAGTTTAAAATTACTTTGGTTAAGCCTAGGAAACATTTGTGGAAGCAAAAATAAATAAGCTTTAAACTCCTTTTATTAAACAAGATTGCTGAAAATCAAAGAAAAAAAATAAAAGAAAGCCAAACAAATAGCCTAGCTCAAAGCACAGGCAGAATGAGCACGCACTTAAAGCATGTGCACAAAACTTTAATTAAGTGTCTCTTGTGGCAGACTTACAGAATTTGTCTGTTTTCCTAGAAACCTGCTTTTCCAAAACTTTGAAGGACCTACATTATATCTGAGAACTCAACAACCTCATTTTCAAAGCATATGAAACCAACACTCAAAACTGACTTGAGATCACCCACACAGTGTGAATTTTTAACATATCTTTCTTTGACCTTATAAACTTAGTAAGGCTGGAGTTTTTCTGGCTTCCGAAAAATACTCAAAAATGTGTAGGATAAGGTGAAATTTTGCAAGAGGATTAAAAGAGAACCTTTATTTTTTTAGATTTCACACAATTTATGGAGACAAATTTTTCTCACACTGACCATGAGCAGTTTTGCAATCAGATCGCTCTCTTCCTTCTGTCCTATCATCTCCAATTTTCCACCCTCTGTAGCATACCTATTTCAGGCAGGTACTTTTTTTTCCTCTCTTTGCCAGTACAGTGTTTAGCTCACTAGGAGTAACATGTGAATGAGTTTTCCAGCATTACCACAATATAAAATTATTATAATAGTTCTTTGCACTTTCTGATTTTGTCCACTCTGAGCACAAACAAGAAGCAATGAAGCCAAATAAATTGACCAGAAGTAGTTCTTCCCTTATTGAGCTGTACACAGTCATTGGCTCCAAAACACACGTGGTATCCAAGCCTTCACTTCATTTTTTTCTGACTTTGTGGCAGCAGACAGCTTTGGTGCAGTTAACTATAAAGTAATATGCTAAATATGCAAGACCTGCCATCTTTGCCATCCAAGCTATTCTGCAGCCACATAAGCAGCCCAAAATATAAACAAACACATAGGGCAATGGCTAGCTAATTTGGAAAATAGCCCATCTTTCTCAAAGTGCAGGGAGTCGAGTAACATCCCCCTTTTGCTCTGGAAAGAATGCTCCTCTGGCCAGCAGACTCCAAACCACAGCAGATGCGCCCACAGCAGCTGCTGCTGCTCCTACAAGGCCCTCACAGGCAAAATTCCCCCAAATCTCTTCCCACCATGTTTCTGGATGTGCCAAGAAGTTCAGTGCCACAGTCTTGATTGGCCTGGATCAAAAATTCCCAAGCCTGTTTTGTTTATTTTTTAATATGTATTTCTTCAGTGACTGGAGAATTACAAGAAAAAAATAATTTTCAACAAGAAACTTTTTAGAATTAATTACACGTAAATTTCTGCTTTCTTTTTTTTCCCATCAAAAAGCTCCAAACCCTAAAATAAACCACATAAATGATTCTCAATACAGATTATAAATTGCTTACGTGAGCCCAGACTGAATCTGAATTTTGAGATTTGGAAGGATTGTTAAGTACAAGGAGTACAAGGAGAGGAAAATAATTAGAACTTTGTCAACTTCATAAGGAAATCAAAGGCAAGCTGGAAAAATTACCTGCCTTCTGCAAAGAAATATATTGAGTATACTTTCCCTGAAGCTGTTGAATGCATAAATTCCATATTTTCTGAATTTAAAAGTTTCTGTGAGGGGAAAAATATAATTTCAGCTACCCAGTCTGTTGCCTCTCCACACACACACCCCCTCAAATCCCAACAAACGAACAACAAGAACACTATAATGGGTGACCTAAATTGATTGCCTAACTTAAAAATTTTGTCTAAAGATGTAGTAGAAAATTTGAGATCCTTTACAGAAGAATAGTTACGTATTATCCAATCTAAGAGAGATATAGGCTGAACGAAAAGAAGTCTTTTTATAGAACCCCTAGGCAATCAGACTTAGAGTCTTGTTTAACAGGAAGATTTTGGGGTTTTATGGTTTTTTTTAAGTAGCATTTACTGTGTTGAGACATGGTTTTCTCTTCTTCATATAAATACTCATACTTTCATATCAATAATGATTTCGTGTATAAATTCCATGCAGTCATGAAGTAGCAGCTACTTCATCTTTAGAGACACAAACAGCCTTACTGGGCATAGTTTTGATATTGATGATGATATTGATGGCTGGTGCAGAGCTTAGCATAATACTGATCTCAGGTGACTTCATGTCAGGAAAAATGCTTTGATTAGAGGCCTCAAATACAAAGCACTAAAGGCACAGCACTAGTAAGGCATTACTGTCATTGATGCATAGTTTCTGTGCAAAACCCCAATGAACAGGGTATTTAACAATAATGTTTGCATGCCTTTTGTCTCTTTATTCTGCTTGTGAATGCTGAGAAAAACTGCAGCCCTTATATGGAAAAAACCCACAGGAATTGCTCAAAGCAAGAGTACAATAATTACTGTTCTCTCTGACAGCAGCAATATGTGTGAGACAAACCTAAAACTCTTCCCTTGCTCTAGCCAGTAGGAGAGAACATTTCTACTCTTAGCATTTCACCTATTTCTTAACTTTGCTTGTTCCTGCTGTGTCCTGGACAGAGACATTGACTTTTGTAAGTAATTCTTGCTTCTCTATCCTCTAGAAAAAAAAAAAAAAAAAAAATTATAACAGTGAAATCAAGAAGGTTCTAGTTGGTAGCCATACAAATATTTATCCTGTTAAAGGCAGGTCTTTGGCATATTAACAAGTTAAGAACATAAGAACACTGGTGACAGAACTGCTGCAATAACTAATAGTTATGACTGATAGAGTGAAGCCTTCACTCTTCTGTACTTGTAGTTAAGAGTGGTCCTCCATAGCACTAGTATAACATATGTTTTCCAAAGTAATCTGTAATTCATAATCAGTTTCTTTCTAAATGCATGATTTTCAATATACAGAAGCTACATTTTGAAGATGTGTCAGTGATCCTGTGTCTTAAGGAGTCACACTTAAAAAAACGAGTGACCTAACATCAGCTGAGAGGTATCTGAGGATAGATGCCACCTTCAACAAGAGCAGCCTGGAAATAGGATATCAGATGTCTGCTCCCTGCCATTCTGCACCACCAGTCCCCCTGATCAGTCACTTGAATCAGGTGTAGAGTGCTCTGTATCTGTTATGAGCTCTTGGATAGTAACCCACCAGCATTTGCTGCAATGCCCTAATAAGTAGGTTTGTAACCCTATCCCTGAGCTACTGACTTCTGTTAGGACAGAGGCAGACCCCACATGCCAGAGAGCACATTCTGCAAGAGCAGTCCTAACCAGCAGCAAGTTTATTGTGAAGCTACATAGAAGGTTTTAGAAAGGACAGATGATGACTCAATGCCTAAAAAAGCCTACACAATTCTATGATGATCTTATTGAACAATACACTCAAAGGCGACTGTGCCATAAACATGGTGATTTGTTCTCTCCTCTCTTTAAACATTCATACAGCTGTGCATTTACAAATGCACACATATAGATGCAAAAAGGCTGGTTTTTGGTCTCTTGTAAAGAGATTGTAAGAACAGTATTGCAGCATGTCCCCTGAGACCCGAGCACCTGAACCAGCAGTAACTTCTGATCAGCACAGGGAATCACAGAATGGGTCAGGTTGGAAGGAATCACCGTGGGTCACCAACCTCCCTGCTAGAGCACACGGCACAAGATTGCATACAGATGGTTCTAGAAGTCCCTTCTGAGCAATTGCATGCTTTGTAACAGCATAAAGCAATTACAGGCCTTGTTTTTATACAGATTAAAATTTAACCTCCAGATGATCCTTCATTGAAATATTTCTGTAGCAGTTACTTCTGGATTTTCTGCAGTAGCAAACAGCATAACTCCTACCTCATCCATTTAATAAATTTAGTAAACAAATTGCAGTGCAGTGCAGATGCAATTTGCAAAGTTCACTGCTCCTCAGTTTGAAAGGATTGCCTTTAAAAAGGAAAAAAAAGTGCTCCTAGGATTGATACTGTATAAGCAAGAACATCAAACACTGTGTTAGGGCCAAGGTTTGGTATGTGCTGTAATCTTGAGAAATTGTGTATATATATATATAACCATATATGTGATTACTCTTTGCACCTACAGTCTGTTGAGAGCATGGCCTCTTGGACTGTTACTTATTAACTGCAGTCTCTCCCAATACAGATAAACACAGAGGTCCTCACAGCACAGCACTCACCGTGAAAGAGCATTCAGCTCTGTACAAGCACAGCAAGTTCCCAAGTGCTTTTGCTGAGGCCACACAGAACAGCACTGATCAGAGCTCGATGCAGAACCTGTCCTACACAAACAGTTCCTTACTCACATTGCACTGTCCTGTGCTTGCTGCAGCAGGTAAGATGAGACAGCAATTTAAATGAGAAATTGGACAAGTTCTCTGTGCTCAGAACACATTAAATCTGTGTAAAGATTCAAAGTGCTGCTGTACAGTTGCCACTGTTCCACCCTGAACAAATGGGCTAAGATGTTTATAGGCTCTTAGCTTTTTCCACAAGGCAGATAACAAAACAAGTTATGCTATTCATATATTTATATCCTAGGCATGTGCTTATTTTTGTGTTTCAGCTTTGGGAACCAATAAACAGCTGTAGTAGCCTTTCGCAAGAAGTTTGCTGAATTCCAGTCATACTTATTTCACAGCTGTGCTTCCAAGCCCTGTGTTACTCTCACAGCTTTACTTACACTGCTGCAAATGACAGCCCTTCCAATGGACAGCTCTCACTGCTGGGGCACAGCTTTTCTCTTTGGATCACTGTCCTACCTTGTAGCTGTAAGAGTGTGTGCAACACTAAGCAAGAGAAAAATCAGCAGAACAGTACAGGCTTCATTTCATTTAGGTCATTAGGAAATGGTGCAATTTCTTCAACAGAAGCATGAATTTTGTACATTTAACACCACCATTTCCTCAGAGAATGGAATCATTACCAGATCGAGGAGAGATATCCATGCTCTTTATAAAAGTACATAGAATTAACGAGAAACAGTAGTGCTAACATCCCATTACTATTTAAATTACTGGAAGTCTAAGCTCAGTGCAGGCACAGAATCCTATACCCTGTCACATACTGGAAACTGCAGCGATATTTAAAGAAACTGATGAGTTTGCCATTTTCCCTATCCCGGAAAACTGAATTGCATTGCAAGTTCAACAAACTGTTATCCATAATTAAATTCTTTCATTAAAGACACATTGAATTTAAGTCAGTCCATCCCACAAAATGTATAAAATAATCAACGTAGAATAACTTTGATGTTGTTTCTATCCATGGTTGCAACTATTTGAATAAAATTAAAATAACATTAGAATTTGTTATGTAAGAAAACACAAGCCTGTGCACAGTACAACAGCATCCTGGTCAGCCCCTGGAGAAACACTACCACCATCATACACTGCAGGAAGAAAACTGTCTAGCAGTAAAAAAAAATCCCATTCTCACAACTCTGACAAGGGACAATGGTTGTTTGGCTTTTTGGAAACTACTGAAAATCCTGAGCTAATTACTATTCATTAGCAAGAAAAACAAAGTTGAATTGGGATCAGTGTTGGATATGTACTATATTTTAAAAACTTCTGGCTAAAAAAATGGTGAAGTATCTAATGATGCTGAAAGTTCTTAAGAATATTTTATTACTTCTTTTCTGGTAAATGGTATTTTCCAGTCCCCATGCATAGGTGTGGATTTTAAAAATTTATACATAGCTTTGATTTGCAAATACAGTCATTACCCTGTAGTCACCAAAAAACATACTCATAAATATGCAAGTAATGTAAATAATGGTATATTGATAGAAGTAGAGTATATTTACCTCTCCAGAGGAGTACGCTGAGCTTCCCCAAAAAGTCTGCTTGAAATGTCCTAGGAAAAGAACAGAGTTAAAGATTAGTTAAAGTTAAGTGATTATACAACTCCAACAACTCCAGACAATATTTAAATTATTGATGGGGTCTGGATTGGTTTTTTGATCACTTTGATCTTTACATAATTAATTTATTTGGATGTAAAATGTAACTGTTAATGTCATCAATGAATTTCATGACAGTATAAAACTAAATTCTCAACACAAAACATTCTTTCCATAGAAAAACTAGTGAAAAAATCACTAATTTACTAGAAAAATCCTAAGCATGAAACTATTGTGAAAGCAATTTTTTTTTCAATACTCGAGCACCTTTGCACAAATCCTGACAGACTTCACTTCAGTTTGTACATATTGGTGCAGCTCCCAAGCCCATGGAGATGGGGGCCTGGCCACCACTATCTTAGGTGGGAAACATTGCTGTCAGGGCAAATGATGGCCAGTCTGAGTGTGAGCACTGCTGTACTTCAGCCAGATGGTCAAGCTAAGATTAATATTTTTCAAAGATAGAAGGGAGAAGAGATTACTCCAGTAGCAGGAAAGGGAAGTTCATACAGAAACAAGGCTTCATGTCCTGGGAAGGAAAGGTCTTAAGGGGGCAGTAGAGGAAAAATCTAAATATGTAGGAGAGATTCTTTTGTCATGTGGAGTAAAATCCTGCAAGTACTTAATACAGTTCTCATTTCTAGAGCTGTTTATTACTAAAAAAAGAAATCAAGCCAAGCCTTGCTATGATATTCCAGTATAGCAGGGTTCTACAGCACACTACAACTTTTCAAGCATTCTTCAGTACCTCCCTCCAAACTCCTTTAGAACAGACTCAAACAAATCCCAAGGGTTTTTCCAGCACCCCAATGCAGAGAGCAACTCAGTCTGGGATGAGTGCTGCCCTACTGTGAGGGCAGGTGCTGCCCTCCCTCCGTGCCCAGACACAGGTGTCACCACCCCACATACACTGAGCTGTCCCAGGAACACAAACCATTACTTCTAGGAAAACATGTTGGAATTGTAACCATTTCAGGTACTGCTCCCCAGTGTGGTTCAGGCAGAGCCACTGCAGTTGCTGTACCGGCATGAGGAAGGACAAAATAAACAACCAGGAAGAGGAAAGAGTAGAACCATCTCTTTCAGCAGACAAACTATTTTCTGAATTTTGTAAGCCATTTACTTATTTCCTCAGAATTTAAGTTGAAAAATAATGGCATAATATGATACAGCAACATTATAGCATTATATGCCATAGTTAAATCAGGTTCACCCCCTGAAATTATTGAAGGGCATATTACAAAACACTATGAGGTTCAATTCTAAATATGAGGAGAAATTGAATGACTCATCTATGATCCCATACAAAATGAAAGCACATTAAAACAGTGTCACTTTAAATCTCCTGCAAAAGTGTGTTTTATTGCAGCTCAGTTCCAAAAAATGTCAAAATAACAAAGAATATACTGCATAAACAGAGGGCTTTTTCCTCAATTTTCACATCACTATAATAGCACTTCCACAAGAGTTCAAGTTAGATTTGGTTTGAGATATTTTAATACTGTTTCTGATGAGATGGAAAAAACAGAAGTTCATACATTTTGCAAACACCTACCACATGACCAGTAAGCAGGAGCACACTGACTTGGTTGCCTTGGGAACATTTACTGGCTATGACACTTCTGAGGAATATTTGTTTGTTTGCTTTATATTTATTTGCAGCCTAACCACCCCTTTGAAAGTTTTGTGCAATTCAGGAATGGTCAGGCATTTTTTCAAGAACATGCTCCTGAGGTAGGCGCATGCATGGGCTGGTGAGGGGGAAAGGCAGGGAGGTGTTTCTGCCAGTAGCACAGTACTGAGGCTGAGGTTATTTCCTTATGAACTTTACATTTCAAACAACATAACATGTTCCTTCTTTGGATAAATTTCCTAGAAATAACACCTTCCCAACTGTGAACTGTACATTTTGTACATCTCAGTACTACTACTCATGTGATGACTCTTACAAATTTACATTTTTTGTTTTTCCCAAATATTGATTCCTGGGAGAATTCACAGTAGATTCATCTTTTATGAGATATCGGGGGAAAAAATCGGTTCTGTCCACATTTTTCTTAAGGGTCCACAACTATAAAAAGCAATGATTCTATTAAACTGTTGCATGAATATGTACAAAAGCTAAATAAATGCCCATGTAAATTCTTGGTTCCTCTGAAGCTAAAACACTTAAATAGTTTCTGAAATATGAGAATCTAAACCATAAGTTTCAAGTATTATTTTCTAATAGCAGTGAGACAGAGTGTGAAAGTATTGAATTCAAAGAACGTAGTACAAAGACCACGGGACTCAACTTATTTTAGTTGGGCATACCCATGTTTATGCAAAAAATTTATGGATTATTAGGTTTCTAAAGTATTATGAAATAGGAATTGACTTCAAGCTGGCAAATTGCATTTCTCAACAGTGTTCATCAGTTTCTTTGGAATGCATCTAGAACAAATTTAATCATTATGAATTTGCCCCATTGAGTTCACCTTTTCTCTTTTTTTCCACCAATGAAACTCTAGGCTCATTCAACCAAAGCAAACAGCATTATCAAGGCGTATACCTGTGTAAGCATAATTCAGCTCTGCCTGCTCCTATACCAAGGTTTTTCTGCTGTAATGATTGACTGATAATTTTTGTTTCTTTCTAGCTACTCCAAAGTCTGTTGTAAAATGCATTTCTGAAGTGAGTGTCAGCAGCAGCTGTGTCTGGGGATTGACCACCAGCATGGTAGACTTAATTACTTCTAGTGAATTGAAAGGAAACAATAGAATATAATTGAAATTTAAGAAAAAAGGATGCTAAAACTCCAATTCTCTATTATGTATGTGCCTTTATAAATCTAGATTTCACAACATGATTAAAGACAACCTAAAATATGAGGGAGTACAGCTTATTATACAAGTATATTTTGTCTGTACTTGAACTAAATGGAAGCCTTTGATTCTGCTTAATGACAAATCACTTTTAACTGAGAACAAAGAAGTCTAACCATAATTACCACTTGGACATTGGTGATTTGTTTTAGTTGCACCTGTGAAAGATAAAAAATTAAATGGAGCACCTACAGCCTGTTGCAAGGCGCTTATGTACTTTTTATTTGTCACCTTTTTAAAAGTAATTTCAGGTACTGCAAGTAAATGTCCCTTTTCTGATTCTTAAGAAATAGCAGGAAAGTCTGTATAAAAATTATTTATGAACCAGCAGGTTTAATCAATGCTGAACATTCAGCCATTCTTTACAACCCAGTTAAACCAAACAAATCAAGATTTTTACTGAATAAAACCTTTGAGTTTATTTTCTTCATACCTTTTAGAGTTTGGGAACACATGATGTAAAATACAGCCCCCTGACTCGGGGGCCATGAGGGAAGTTGACTTTATAATAAAGACTTCTTTTGGGCAACTGAAGAATGACAAGGATGGATATCAAAGTGAGTCGAAACTTCCCTAGCTTTTCTGATAAAACTCTATAGGATATTTTGAAGTCAAGAGAGATGCTTTCCAGCTTTCTTCTCCAGAAGAAAAACCATGAACTTTTAAGCAAACTAACCTTGTTGTCTTGAAGAATTTCATTAATTTGGGGTACTTTTAAGTGTTTCCAAATGACTACACTGAATTTCAAGGGAGAAAAATCAACACATTGTGCCTGCTAGAATAAATATTGCACAATATATGCAGATGAATACAAAAGTCTAGGAAAACATCTCAACTATTTGTAGACTTCCTGCCATGCAGTCGTACTAAGGTGCTATACAAAGCACTTTTATTATATCAACCTTTAATATCTCAGTTCTCTGTCAGACAGCCAGTCATGCAGATTTTTCTCTTCCTTGTACATCTTTGAAGCTTGACTGATGAGTGTAGTAAATCCAAGCTTCTTGGTTTTCCCATTTTCCTGTGCCAAAATACATTTCTCTCAGAAAACTACAAAAGCCTTCTGATTTTTATTCTACTCAAATCTGTCACTTTCATTTTAGTCTTTCCCATGACCAATATACAGCAGAAAAACAGAGATAGCTCTAATGAAGTCTATTTAAAGAAATACCCTAAACACAAAATTCATTCCATGGAATCCTTCTAAGAAGTAGCACCACTGCTATCTTGTGGAGAACATCTAGTTTATGAAAGATCAGGATGTCACATTCCCTGAACACATTTGAGTAAATTATTTTAAGAGCAGAATTTACTTCTGGTCTACAGTGCCAGCAGCACCCTTAGAGAAATGGAGAAAGAGAACTGATGAATCAAAGGGCTGTGTTCCTCTTGCCTAGTGTTTATGGTGTAAAAGTTTGATATCTAGTCTGTGCTGCTCACATTATCTCCCTCTATTGTGAGTGGAAGCAAATATATCTCTAAATATATCGGTGTTTAAGACGACTGTAGAATAAAGTCCAACACTCTCTTTTCAATGCTAAAGAAGGCTGTTTCTGTCCACTGGTGAGATGAAACATCTGACCACCTAAAACCAGGATGTGTTTCTTAGGGGGGACATTGGGGTTATTTTTAATGAATCCCACTCAAAATCCACAAAGCTCCTGAGGGTCTGTACCTGTCCCTGAAATTTCAGGACTAGGACATGGACTTGGATAATATTATCCGCCAGTCCTTTTTTTTTCATTTGCTCTACTCACTTGTTTGCCAAAACAGTCACCTTGCATCAAAATAAAAACCTCTAGGCAGAAGACCCAGGTAATTTTGTCAGGTTGTTCAGCAAGCTGATGCATCAAGCTCTGGGCTCAGAACTTGTCTTTAAGCTGAGAAGAATCCAGTATTCATTTTTGTGTCCCTTAATTGTGTCTTACTTAATTTTTTATGAAGGAACCTTGCAGTTGTTTTAAGCATTATCTGGAGCAATGCAATTCCCTGACATCACTTCCCAATCTTTTGAACAGCTTTTGCTCATTGTTTCTTAAGGACCAAATTCCTGCTCCACTCTCAGATCACTGATTCCCATGGACATGTAACAGTGGTAGCAAAAATGTTCATGTTTGATAAAAGTGCTCAGAATTTCTCTATCCTTTCATTTACACCGTAAATATCAGCAACCCAGAGGAAAATGCCAACATCCTTTTCCTGGCCTCCTCATTCTTGAGAGTTCTCAGTGGCCGTGTAAGAATCCCTCAAGACCCTCCAGGATCTTCCACTATATCCACTTACTTGTCTTCAGCTTTCTGTCTAAAACTGTGATTTTCTTTCTTTGTCTCCCACTTGACAAGCTGAAAGCTGCTTCTTTCTTTTTATGGACACTGCTAACTGATCTTGTTGACCAACTAAATCAGCACTATGTAGCGATGAATCTGTTAAAGCATTTCTAAGATATCCTTCCATCTTCTTTGTATGGAGAAGACAAATAACTGGAAATAGGAATACTGGCCTGTGTAGATGAAACATTGTAAATGACAGTGTAATTTTCTTCAAAGTTTAAAACAAACAGTAGCATATGGCAATGTGCTTTGGTTATCCTGGATATTAATCCTTGGATCTATTGGATTGTATGGGTCTGGAAAGAAAAATGAGAAAAAAACACAGAAAAAGAGATAGATGCAAAAAAAGTGAAATCCAACAAAAGTCTGTCCTTAGAAGAAGACTTGGAATCACATGCTTTCAAAGGACAGCCTCTGGAATCACACATAATGTATCTCTTTTTTCTTTCTCCACAGAATCAGTGGCATCACTTCCATTTCTCAGTCTTGTCTGTGGGCATGCAGTAGTATTCCCTGAATACTACTGAAGGTGTCCAGTTTTCAAAACACAGAGGATCTCTGACAACTATTACTGCTTGCCCTCCCCTTCCATGCAGAAAGCCTGATAATTTGAAAGAATTCTAAGCTCCAGGTAACAGAAAAGTAGGGCAATGTTTTCGAAATTAGATGCCAGAATTAGCAGAAGGCTTTTCTACATGCAAAAATCACAGCATGAGCTGAGCTACTTTCAGAAATCTGCCCCTCTTTCAGCTTTACAACACTGTGTGTGCAATGTCTGTTCCACTTTGGGAAGCCTCTGTGCTGCCACGTGCAAGCTGCCAATGAAGCAGAGGCTTCATTCAAAACTCCAGGTAATCATTCACATGTGCATGTACTTCCACCTTCCCAGAGAATGCCTCTGTTACACATTTCATATGGGAGTGGTAAGGTGATGGACATGCTCTCCTAATATTTCAGCTGCTCTCTGTACATTAGGTCAAGTGAGGCATCCCATCATTTGAACATTTACTCAGTCTGCTCCCACTACTGTAGACTCAAGCAGCTTCAGGACCTAATGCCTGCTCTAATCCTGCTCATTGTTGCTATTCAAACAGCTTGAAAGAGGCAGGAAAGGGAGGTTTCTTGAGCACTTCTTCCTAAGCATCTCAGAGCAACCTGCTTGAGTTTTAAAGAACAAATCCAAAGCAGGCACTCAGAAGCATAAAAGAATCATTACAGAAAATCACTGCCCAAGCCTTCCTGCCCTGTGTAAGCACATGGCAAAAATCTTGGCTCTCCAGCACTATCCATCTGTCACAACAGCTCCTTCTCTGCAGCTGAGCCAATCAATCTGAAAATTTGGGTGTATCAGTCTCCAGAACACTACTAATCATCTGTTCCCAAGGGAGAGACAAGTATCAGACTACGTCAAAACGTTGGCTTTGTTGTGGGAATGTGACCTAATGCTGTAATATTCTCTTGCCTAAAGTTCAAGTGAGTTTTTAGAAAATGGTGAAGAACTGTGTTTTGGGGTTTTTTTCTCAACTATCCTCCTGCTTAATTAGATGAGATTATAAACAAATGTAGTCTGTTAAATCTGACTGTGCTTTTATGATAAAGTGTGGTTAAACCCTAGAACAAGCCATCAAAAGTAAGTGGAGGTGGACTGGAGATGGGATGGCAGCTATAGATTCACATAAATCAACAGGTATTACAAGCATCTACCCCACCATTAGCTTTATAGGTGCACATGTGTTTCTCCTATCCACTACTTTCTACAAAAAATACATTTCATATTAAATGTATTTCATATTAAAGCATTCTAATCCATGAGGAGAATCTACTTGCCTGAAGGTACAAGCAAGAGTGAGTAAGAGAGACTCAATACTGTCAAAACTTGCGCAGTCCTGTTAACACACAGGGAGAACCCAGCTGTCTCTTTCCCAATGACAAAGTTATGGAGAGTCTCAAACTGCCTCTGGCAATAAATTTGCTACACACTGTACCACCACATAATAGAAAACTCAATTTGAGTTAAGAGGATGAAAATAAATTAGTTTTGAAGCTTGATATATCCAAACATTATTCTTTCAAAATGTAGTTCAACAGTGCAAGTTGAAAACCAATGCAACACCAAGTTCTAGATTAAAAAACAACTGATCACATTATAAACACAGCCTTGGTAAAAAGGCACTGATAATTACCAGGGTGATTTAGGAGCTTCTCACAGTCCAGACTATAGCTTCTGCACAGCATTGATTTTCAACCTAGAATAGCCTTTGTAAGAGATTTTTTTTAAAAAATCTACATAAAAACAGAGATGCAGATGTGAACTCCTCCAAGGCAGTGCAGATACTGCCATTGCTTTTACTGAAGTGTTCATTCCACTAAACACTTTTTACTTCATCAAACCACACGTAGACAAATGCAACTCTTGTCAACTGCACCTTTTGGTTCATGGTTATGAATGTTAATGTTAATCCCTGCTGGGTCCATGGCACTCAGCAGAGCACAGCACATCACTGGGCTCCACCAGAGGACATTCATCTGTTCTTCTGATGAGTGCCCAAAACCTGTTGGTATTTGGAAGCCTGGGGACACCAGGCACCCTGAGGCTGCACTCAGTGATCATGAGCAGCCTGTGGCTGGTGACTCCTTGATTTCACAGAGTTCTCAGCGCAGATACATGCATCCAGTGGCATTTTCCTCAGAATTAATTTCTTAATCTAGTTCATATTAAAATGCACATTTTTGAGAAAGATAACATGCTTATGTTTGATGGATAAAGTTTAGTAACACAACATAAATTAGCAGTGCAAACTCTGTCATGGAGCACACGGATTTTTACAAGCTGAAATTTTAGATCTTATTCAGACTTCCACAATCTTTAAAAAGCACCTGCTTATCAGCTCACACTCTGCAGCATACTGTAAGGGCTCTGATACAGCACAATTGAGATAATTTTGTTATAGGAACTATTAATTATGAATTTGCAGCACCAGATTAAATCTACAGGGGCAATTTGGAAATAAGATGCTTACTAAATGTGATTAAATTTTTTTAGCTTTCCCTGAAGACTTTACAGCTGAATGCATCTCTGTCACTCATTTCTGAGAGATTGAAAGATGAGCAGAAAATCCTGCTTTCCACTTTTCAGAGTGACTGTCATTTGCACATGTTGCACTTCCTCCCTCTGAAAAAATGTCTTTTCAATGTGGGCATTTCTCATGCAAAATAATTAATTTGTGCAACATTCTGTTCTACAGACTAAAAGAGGAGCGTTTCGGTACACTATGGGATAATTCAAACTTTGGGTCATAGCTACAAAAAATGTGATGCTTTGCTTCCTTTTCATATGCCACCATCTAACAACTTGTATGTAAAATTTAACAGAAATATGGAAAACACCATAAGCGTACTCTTGGTGCTAAACATTTATATCTGCGCTAAATATCTCACAATAAATATTTTAATGTACTGCACACATTCCTGTTGCCTTATTTTGACATTGTTCTGAATTTCATGGGCAATACCCAATGCTACACTTTTTGAAAGTCTGTCAATATTAGTTCTCAACTCATCTTCAGCTTAGGAGGTTCTCTACTACAAAGTTTGGTCACTATTATACAAAGTTAAAATAGCTTGTTTCTGGGATTCAATGCTTTAACACAAGCACATGTGCACCCACAATAGTACACAGCCATGCCAGCAAGTCTGTACAAGTTTACTCAAGTACAAAGAATTACAAAGCCGTCAATTAACTCAAGAAATTTGAGAAGTGTATACAAAGCAAAAACAAAAGGTTATTTCCATTAAAAATACATTATTGCTCATGCACCTGGTTGTATTTTGCATTAAATAGCTCCCATTCCCCAAAATAGTTCAAGAAGACTAAAAACTGCTGCCAGTTGCTTCAAAAGAATTGTTTTCAGTAAGACCAAGATTGTTCAAAATCACTAAACTGAACTTAATGCACAAAACCCACAACAGAGTTTAACAATTTAATCCTGCATGCAGTATTTCTCTCTCAGAGTAGAAACCAAAATGTTGCTTTTTTATTTCTACATCTTTACCCATGTGAGAATAAAATTCTATGCCACAAGAGTGAATAAGGGCTGAATAATATCCAAAATCCAGATGCCATGTGAACAAAATATTCATTACTGAAACATCACAGCATTTAGTTATTTATAGACTCTATTCAGACTCCACCACTAGCAAGACAGCACATGCTACAACATTCTTTTTGAATAGCCTTTCAGAGCACTTGAAAGATCCATTTTACAAGCCTGTACCACCATCCAGAGAGGAGTCATGTATATAGGGTAGAAGTAAAACACAGCAGGCAAACACATGCACTTGAAGGAATAAAGAACATCTAATCACTTCTCATGTAAAAAGAGTGTTGAAATGTTTTCCTGTAATACTGACATTCACTCTGAGAGCTCTTCTCATAAAAGATCTATTACCCTTAGAGATGCAGCATTTTGGAAACATGTGCTGATATTTTCTAAGAGACCACTTGAAGAAAAAAAGAAAACTGCCTGTCCCCAGCTGGCACAGCCAATCCATTTTATGTGTTTTTCTGTGAGTAAGGACTCCAAGACAAACTTCATCAAGAAGTATAACTTTCCCTTTTGACCCAACCAACTAATCTTTTTAGCATGGTCCTGCCTGCAGGACAACCTTGTGGAAAAATATCTTTGCAATTAAGTAGATCTGTTCAAAAGTCAATGTATGAAATACTGTTTCCATGGGCAAATGGAGGAATCAGGCAAGAGACTTACAAACAGTGATGTCCAAAATTTGCTTTTAGGCTGGTTTTGGTGTAAAACCTTCCCTATCATTGCTTTATTCAAGGTGGAAGGAAAGACAGAGACTCAGAGGATTCACCTCCTCTGAGGATTCACACCCAGTACAGAATTAACCCCCTGAAAACACATCTGCCTGCACAGCTGGAGCATCCCACACCACACTGCACCATCAGTCCTCCTTGTGTTTTATACTGCTCTTCTTTTCCTTTCTCCCCCAGGTGCACACACATACTTGCCAATACAAGCCAGTGCCAGGGGCCACCATCCAAAAGGTAATTTGGAGACTCAAACTCACACCTTCATCTTCAGAGCTGCTGCTTTTTTTCCCAGGTAGTGAGATGCTCTGCTGACCAGCCAATGCACAGGTCTCCTGCTCCAACAGGTCTGTGGGCAAGAGAGGCCCAGAGGCAAAGGGCCTGCACAGATCTTTCTGATTGCAGTGGAGAGATGCAAGACTTTCTAAGATTTGTCCTGGAAGGCACAACGCTTACCCAAAAGTAGAAAAGGAAGCAATGGTACAGCAATTCTGGTCATGAGCCTAGAGCTGTGATGGCATTGTAATAATAAAGGGATGGGACAATGTGAATAGTGCCTTTGTCTGCTAGGCAGCTCTGCCATCCCTGTGCCATTAAGATGACATGGCCACCTGCCGACCTAAATGTGCTCTGCTGCATAAACATGTCAGGCTCATGTGAAAGCAGTGCTTGATTTAATGGTTTTTCCTCCTGGATTTTTACACACAAAAGAAGTCATTACTTCCTCTTGACTGTATCACTTCTGTTGTCCACAATTAATTAAATACAGAAACATCTGAAGGCAGGAGCTGACACAGCAGCAACAGTTGTAGATCTCTGTTCAGAAATGAAATGAGGACAGATGATAACTACCGGTGTTTGACCCCTCCCTGTTTTCCTGGGTTTGGGACAAGCACCATATTCTATAAGCAGACTCCTAAAAAATACAGTATGTACAAAACAGCAGTGGTGTAATGCTGATATGAGGATTGTGAGTTCATTTCATAAGAATGATGTAATTCCCTTCAGCTACCTAATTAATGAGTCAGAGGTGAAGTTTATTAGAGTTCTCCCACTTCATTCTCTTTCACAGTTGTATTTTTATATCTGTTCTTCTGCCACACTCACAGTCCTCCAATAGCCATTACAGGATACATCTTAGCCAGTGAGTGAAAACACTGGTCAAGGAGAGAGGGGAAATAATTTATTTGGCTTGGTTTTGTTATTTTTTTAATCTTGTCAACACAACTTTTTAGGAGTTTTTATTTAGTACCTGATCATGCTTTGACCTTTCACTTCCTTGGCTAATAGATCAGTAATGGTGTCTCATGTATAATATATGCCATCAGGTTAAGTCTACTATTTTTCAGAGAGTTTACTATTTTCAGGGCAGAACTACTGATGAGATACTATTTAACCCCAAATTTCTCCCACTCTTGTTGGCCAGGCTGCCTTACTAGCACTGTCCATTTTTGTCCTCAAATTCATATATTTCTTTGAGATTTAAATTTCATATCTGCACTTCATCATGTGATTTCCTTATGCTCCCACAAATGTTGGTGAATGGGGTTATCAGCTACAGGGAAGATTTAATGTTCCAATGTTGCACAGGTTGAGCATATAAACTTTGAACAGTGTTGTCACAACATAAGCTGAATGTATCAATTCTGTGTGTGCATTTTTCCAATTCCTTTGCCCTCCCACAGTTTAAAAATTCTAAATTGCAGAGCCTTTAAAAGCAAAGTCTTTGTCTTTCCAGTCATTAGATGTGTTTCTGAAATGACTGTAAAATTAGCTTTTCTATTAAAAAATGGATTATTTTCTATGCTGTCATTTTCAAAGGAAATATGTAGCAATATAAATTAAACATTAAATGCAAAGCTCTTCTATAAGGCTATTGAGTAAGAAACAGAAATGCAGATAATTAATGAGAATATCTGTCCTTGCATATTCACTTCCCTCTCCAGTAGAGTCCATTAATCTTTAAATGGGTTTGAAAAGCACACACATGTCAGCACACAAAGAACATGTATTAAGGACACTAAATAAATTAGGGACACCTAACATGACAGGGAAAAAAATATATTTCTAATAATTTTTCCAAGCCACTTTTGCACAGTTACCTTCCTGCTCCTGTTACATGGATAACCAGGAATTCCTGGGAAGAGGAACAGGGAGAATCCCACCTCTACTCCAAACTGTTTCAATTTTTTTATGAGTGATTATTAAGACATCTATTTTGGTTAACTTATAAAACCTTTTATCTTATAGATAGGTGCACTTAAATGTCACAAATGGGGAAAATCATAGTTATAAATTGAGTCTTGTGGAGGCAACTTGTCTTGCTTCTGGCAGAAAAGTTCTTACAGTCTGTTCATTCCCACAGTCAAGATGTTTATAGTGAGGAGGAGACATACCTGTGCTTTGAAGCTAAACAAGGCTTTTTAACAAAACTAATTCTGATTGTAGAAATAAACAGTGAGACTAAGGAATGACAACACTTAAGTGTTCTTACTCCTTATCTGCCCCAAGATCTTCAAACACTTCAAAACCTGATACAGCCTGTTACACCTCAAAACATGCTCTGTGAGGACAATTTCCAAGCAACTTACTGGGATGGCTCATGGGTAGCTGGATTTTTGAAATTCCTTAGTTTTCTCCTGTACCAAAAAATCATTTTGCCAGGTAAAACAATTTTGGAACTAAAAAAGCCGGGGGAAAAAAAGCACCAACCCAAAAAAAAAACCACCACCAACCCACAAAATAAAACACCCCACCACCCAAAAATCCCAATGTCAAAGAAATACCTCAAGACAAAACTTTTTTCTCAGATTCAAGTCTTGATGCCTAATTACTATGGGTTCTGTCTCTCCACCAAAGGCTAGGTTGCATTTCACATTCTTGGGGTGAAACACCTCATTCTAATCTTTTAGTTCCTTCCAGAACACTCATCTGGATTTGGATGAACCCCATCTACATTTTTAAGACTGCAGTCAAGAGGTTCTGCAATATAAAAACATCATCTCCTCAAGCTGCCAAAATTTTGCACCTTAAAGGCCACATAATTGGTCATTCCATCCTCTGGTTTTTCTCAACTATCTTATAGACTTCCATGGGACCAGTTGCAGACTCTAGTGCCACTTGTTCTGCACAAGAAATTGTAGATAGCTCCATACTTAATTTTTTAATATAATTTCTCCAGTCGGAAAGGAAGAACTCCATCTCCTGTCTGTGGCCTCAGGTGACACAGCTCCAGCAGCCACATCTCACACATGGAGACTCTATTACTCTGACTTATAGGTTAGAAATTGAAATCACAAAGAATGGGGTCAACTAAAGATGCCTCAGCTGCTTTTCAGTAAAACTTCTCAGTGTAGAAAGGGGTTTTTACAAAAAAAGAAAAGTCTGATATTTGTGGTATTTTGTCTGAAATAGTTTAAGTTTAGAAGTTTTTCATTAATTTCAAGGTTTGCATTAAAATGTCATGAAAACCAGATAGTGGGTAGGGTTTTCTGGTTGAAATTTTCCACAAGAGAATAATAACAAAAAAGTCAACTTCACGGACAGATTAATTAATAAAAAAGGAAAATAGAGTAGAGCTGCAGAAAAGTCACTTTCAGACTTTACTTAATCACATGATCATCCCATTGTAACAATCTGGACATCCCATCAAACAGACATGCAATTTATCTTGCTAAAAATGCAGCAGTATTTGTTACCCTGAAAACAGAAAGGCATTTCACCCAAAACAGTAAAGTTATGAGGATTTTCTGTACTTAATATTATGTTAAGAATTCTGTATTAAGTATTCTGTACTTAATATTATGTTTACTCAGATGTATGTGAAAACAGTATCCATTTTTCAGAGATATCTTGTCTCCTTTGCAAAGAAAAAGTAAACATGGCTTCAGAGTGTTCCTACTTAGATTTATATTTCATGATAATGTGAAAATAACAAAGTTAGTGCTGCACATAGTTGGGAATTTTCTGAACAAAAATGGGGAAAATGGGAATAAAAATAACATCTTCAAGATCTTTTTTTGTGGTTCATATCTCTTTATGCTAGCTCTCTAGGCCCTAGGTAGAGTTATAGTCCCATTGGAAAATTATTTGGCCAAAAAGCACATCATCATACATCTTCTAACACTGTATTAAACAATATTCTGCACACTTACAGCTCCTACATGAAAGATTGGGAAATGAGATGTTCTACTGCCTAATGCAGGCAAGGACTTCAACAAAATTATAAAAAGCAAAAAATTATTGGGTTCTGGGATCCAAGCACGCTACAGGAGTTCTTTAACTACAGGATGATTCCATTTCTGACAGCACTGGAGAGAATCTGCCTCATTTTATTTTGTTCTCCCTACACAAAAAGCTTCAAAAGAACACAGCTTTCCTTTAGTTAATATTAAAAAGAGGGAAGAAAATCTCTAAAAATGCCATGAGTAGGAAAGCTTCTATCAAGAACTGCAAGCTCTTTAGGCAGGAGCTGCTGCCCAACAGCAAACACAGCTGTGAAGTTTCACCTCACAGGACAGCAGACAGCAGCATTTGCAGTCACCAGCCAGCCCAAGTGCCCAGAAAGGAGCTCTGGCCCTGTGAAGATTGCACCAAGACCTGCATGGTACAAGCCTGAGCTGCCCTTCAGTCATCACCTCCTGCCACCCAAGATACATTTCAGTAAAACCCACTGCAAAATTTGCAGCTCAAAAGGATTTGCAACTCTAAAGGATTTGATCAGGGAACAGTGGCTGGGCAAAGTGTTACCTACAAGTGCCAGCCAAGGAGTGAGATTGCACTTGCCAGCTCAGGCAGTTTCAGTTTGCAACCTGAAGAGGAAAGCTTCCCACCTCCAAAGCTTTCACCACTCCTGCCTGCACACTTCCTCTTCTTCCTTCACATCTGCTCAGGTGTTTCATGGGTCTCTTTTGTGAATTAAATCTTTGCTAACCTGGCAGAAAAGTAACCCAGCAAAAACAACTGGGTGCTTTCCTATGGAGCTGCTGAGTTAAACAGCTACACAAAGTAAGGTCCAGAACCACCAGGGAGTTGGGCATAGGGGTCAGCCTGGAAGAAAAGGCCAGAGAAGAGGTGAAGCAACACATCCTCTTCACAATAGAAATGCAACTCTCACTCAGCTCAGTTTGCTCCTGAAACAGCAAACTATGCCCAACCTAATGAGGGTAATGCTCATAATTCACATCAAGCTGGTTAAGGAAAACTTTTATTATATGCTACAAAATCAATAAATTTGGGAAATAAAGGTAGCTTTTTATGAGAGATCATATTTCACAGTTTCTAGTTACTCCAAACTGATAGGCTTAAAGGTTACAACCCTTTGTAATATTTGCATTTGCTTCAGTTAAAGTAGGATCAAAGTCTGGAACTTTTATAGTTCTACTACAATTATTTTATCTTAGATGCACGCCTACAAATATAAAAATACTGCCAGCATCTGATATGGAGAAACATATTCACACAAAGTGCTGTTTTGATATGCATTGCTAGCACATTCCTATTTCTGCTGTTATTCTTGGTTCAGTCATTATCCTTGGTGGGTTTGACCAAATGAAAGCAAAGACCACTTGCACTAGAACACTTATGAAGTCATTTTTGCATGCCACAGAATAATGAGTTAGAACATCCTGGGTTTGATGCCAGGTTCACATATTACAGAAAAGGAAAAAACTAATTTAAACTTTGATTTTAGGTGTATTTGTATTATCATTAAGTACAATACAGTCATGGAAAAAAGCAATGAGCTAGGACAAGAATGAAATGGGAATATCGCAGTAGATTTACAAATAATTTACATTACATTTACAATATTGAGTAAAGAGAAGAGTTCAGATCTTGCAAAACAGCTACAGCTTTTTTCTTAGCTCACTGAGATTCATGTTCACATGACTGTTATAAAAACATTAGCAGAACTAGAGTTTTAATGTGCTCTCTAAGGCCAAGAAAATTAATGGTTTTTTTGGTAAAAGTTTCATCAAAATTAAGGAGGTTTTAGCAAACTTAAACTATTTCATCTTTCTACACTACCAAGAATCACAGAATAAGTCATATTGACAAAAAAGAACAGAAAAATCCTGTACTTTAAAAAGCAGGTCATTCTTACTTCTTTTTTCCTTGGATTATCTCATTGAACAGCACTACTGTGCCTACTGTACAAAAATACAATCTGTGCTTGTTTCGGGGCTTTGTTATATCTGAGTGCCTTCATAAGCCCACCTGCCGCTGACATATCCCAGGTTTAAATACAGGCAAACTAGAAAAGTTTTACTTCAGAAGTCCACATGAGCACGCTAAAGTAGAAAATACCATTTCATATTTCAGATGTATTTCAAAAAATACATCAAATCAAATGAACAATGACTAACAGCCCATCTAAGCTTCATCTAAATTAGAATTCTGCAAACAAGATTGCTAACAAAGGGGAGTACTGGGGCATGCTGAATGGAAGCAATTTTTGTATTTTAGCACCACAATTGTTCATCATAGCTTTGTCATAAATTTTGCTGATTAATGAGGAAATTCCTAAAATTCATCTTTATCATACCTATTTTCTCAGCATTTGCCAAATGCACCCACAACAGAGCACACATGGGAAGGATGTGGAGCACCCTGATCACAGCCAAAGCACAAGTTCTGAAAGAACTCTTTTTCCTGCTCTGATGAGATATGCCCTCCTGTGTGGGATCTCAGCACCTCAGGATGGAGGTGCAGAGAGGCCGAGACCACCCTTGGGGGGCTCGGGAATCCTGGAATGTTGCCAGAAGTGTCTGGTGGCAGGGCTTTGATCCTACACGGGAGACGACACCTGTATGAGGACTGGGAGGAATTCACTGGGTGAATGGTGAAGGGATAAGTTAATTAGAGTGTAAGACACAGGTTTAGGATTTTGGTACAGGGGGGTCTAAAGAAGTAAGATGGAGGAATTGGGGCGTGTCCTGTCCTTCTTCTTCTTCTTCTTGGCCTCCATCTTCTGTGGTGATGGTGGCACTTTGGGATTGGTTATTACTAGAAGTGCACCGGTTAATAAGGGTAGAAGGTATTGGGGAAAAATGATAAATATTGTACACGTAACTTCGGGTATAAAGATAAGTGACCACCCGGGGGCTTCGGGAGTGTGCCCATGGCTGACTTGCTGTGCAGACCTCTGTCAGGCTGAAAGAAAATCTTTTAGATAAACAATTAATAAACACCAAGACCGAGACAAGATCAGAAGTCTCTCCTCGTCCTTTGAAGCGCCGGGCTCTTCAAGGCCATCCCTGGGCCTTTCCAGGCCACCTAAACACCTAGACAGCCCAGAAAACTTACAAATGGCGTCCCTGAGCAATCTCAGGACACAAATCAGCAAAGAGAAACATGAAAGCGACACTCCTGCCCCTTCAATTAAATTAAGGGACCCTGAATATTCAAAGTAAATTATTTAAACAAATTAACCTTGCTGGAGGGAAGAAAAAAAAAAAAAAAAAGAGCTGTCTTCTCTTTGATTATGCATTGAGCTGGTTCAGCCTGCAAAAACAAAACACAATCAGCAAGATCTCTAGGTCAATAGATAGCAGGTCATCAGTCACAGGGGAGGAGGAGCAGGCTGGTCCTTTCCAGTGTCACCTTCCCATTAGATCTATTTAAATTTAAGGTCACACAACACAAGCAGTGTGGTTTCATTCAAGTTCCTTTTGCCTGGGTATGAAGCGGACCAGAGAGCCCTGGAAGCTGAGATGTGTGTGGGATTTTTGATTCATTTGACACTGAAGGCAGGTGTGCTGTGCCTGGGGAAGGAAAGCAGACAAGAGATAGTCTGATGGCTGGGGCAGCTAAATGACCCTCTCTAAACTCAGGTTCTGACCTCTTCATCTTGCTCATGTGTGATGAGAAAGAGATCATGAAGGCAGATTCTCAAATACAGTTACTAATTTTTACAGGTGCAAAAACTGTGCACCTCAGTTTTTGGCTCATAAGTGGAGCTGCCAAGTTATTCAATAAAACATCCACCTAAAAATTCTAAAGCAGTAAAACAGAACAGGGTTTTCCCCACCAGTTTATCCAGGTGCACAGCCTGCTATCAGCCCCTCAGTCTGTCTCTCATCCCACCAGCTAGTGCTCCCAGCTTGGACAGCTCTCCCCACAACCATCTCACAGGTAGCTCTCGTGCCTGCAGCATCTCTCTGAGGTGGGGATGCTCCCATCTCACCCAGCACTGACACAAAATTATGCCCTTCTGGACCTTTTGCACCAGAAACTCAAGTCTAGGTCTGATTCACTGCCAGGCAATTGTAGACTTCTGACAGGATAATTTCTCAGACAGCCTTTGCACAAAAAACAGTAACACAATCATGAATTATTCCTTCAGCCTTTCCTAAATGACATTATATACCATCCAAGACACAGATCCTTCAGATACTCTTGATATACTTGACAAAGAGTGGAAATACATCAATTTAGCCTTTCTGAGCCTACTCCTGACCATTCTGCTGGAAAGAACATTTCTGAGCTCACAGTACACTGATCATTCATACTAGGAGAAAGGGTGAATTATTCAGATACTACATTTAATGCAGTAGGATCTTCAGTGGCCATTAAATGAAAAGTTTATTTCCTAGTTTATTTAGGAATATAGTTTTACCTTAAGGGATTATCCATCCAAATATTCTGTGTATACCATTGCAAATGTTCATAAATACATAGCAGAAAACAATCCCAGCACAAGTAATCAGGACTAATGTAACTGAACTTCTAATATAACTGAAGCCAACAACCCAGAAAAATGAAAAGTCTCTTCCCAGTTTTATTTGGAGCTGCATGACTAACACCTTCAACAAAAGGTTGTTCTCAGGCTGTGATGACTTACAATTCAGCACTGTCTTCCGATAAAGTACCAATTTTGCTTTAAAATTCACTAGGGTTTTTCAATATTTAATACCCCTATTTTCCACTTTGAGCTTTTGTTTTAAATATAATCCTACTCCAGTAAGTCATGCTGGTTATGCGTATAAACCCATTATGAAAAAGAAAAAATTACTAAAATTAATAAATTGTGAAAGCCTAGAAACATCTCTCCCCTCCCTTACATTTACCATATCATTTCTGGAATGTGAAAAGATGCTATTTTAAACCTGAGTAGTTCTGGATTCAGGAGAAGTGGATCCTGGTTTAAAGCCAGGGTTCATTTGCCTTCCTGAGCTTCCAGGATGTTTGGTACACATATATATGTGACTATATTTGGGGCAAATAGATTTTAAGTCCTGTAATATGAATTACTCTAGCAAATTATTGGTGTAATATTTAAAATGAATTATGAAAATAGCTATATTTAGTCTGAAGCTCTAATGTTACATGGTGTCCTCACCATAGTAACAAAATCTTTTAAAGCAAGAGAGGAGAGGAAGGAGCTTGAATTCTTGCACTGCAGAGACTAAGGAAGTCAGAGGGGAGGGAAAATCCCACTTCACAAGCCTATAAACTTCAAATAGCAATAGAAAGGCAAAAAAAATCACCAAAAAAAACCAAAAAAACCACCAAACAAACAAAAAACCCACAAAATAAAACAAAACACAAAACAAACAAAAAAAAAGAAATTCCAAACCTATAATTGTATTTATTCTGTGTTTCCAAGACCTCATTATAAACTTCTAGAAACATATCATAGAAAGAGTGAATATTCAATTTTTTTAAAATTAATTAAAGAAACACATTCCACAGTATTTCACCAACACCAGTTAAGAAAGGTTGCTTTCTCAGTATTTTATGCTTCACTTGCAGAAATTTACTTATTCTACAAATTGAAGCAAGAAAGAAAATAAAACAGATCTTCGTTATGTCTTGGCCACTAGATGATAGACAGTTTGCAGACTATTTGGTGCTACAACAGAAGGATTCTGTTCAGCAGAGTAAAGATATAATAATGAACAATAGATCCTTCACAGCTGCCAGAATAAAAGTTGATGCTGGAAGGGTGATGAAGTCAGTGACCTTTCAGTGCTGTGATCAGGAAGCATAATTTATGATCTCCTGGATCTCACTGACAGATTTCACATTTAGTCAGACAAGACACAGGAAGGGGAATTTTGCAAGCTAGACTCAAAGTTAATATTTACACTGTATATTTAATGGTCAGCACCCAGCATTTTGCCTACAGTGACTCTGGCTGGACACAAAGTTAAGATACAGTGTGCCTGCAGCACAGTGCACAATGCCCTTGCAGAGCAAAGGCAGCACCAGGGAACCCTCTCTGCCTTTCTACAGGCAGCTGGCAGCGCTGCCAGAGAAGGGCATTGCTGACCCCCTCCTCAGAAGGACGTGCAGGATACAGGAAGGTGCTCAGGCTGCTGCCAGGGTGGAGCTCCCAGCTGTGTCCTGCTGTGCCCAGTGCCTGCCCTGAGCCTGTATCTGAGCGTGGCCTATTGACATATCATGTGGATGCTAAGGGAAATCAGGGTCAGTTCCGCTGCAGATACCTCCAGTGCAGTCATCTAAAACTCAGAGGTAAAATCCATGCAGGACAATTTTAAACTTGTGTTTGAAACGCAGTATTGATCTAGCAGACAGCTTTCATTTAGTGGTATGACTTTAAAAAAAATTCAAGTCAATTCTCTTATTCTTTAATATATTTCAAAATTTCAACCAGTAACTCCAGACTGGCTGCATGCAGTTAGAAACAAACCAACAAACAAAGTAAACATACACAACCCACAAACAAACCGAGGAGAATCATTACACCCATCATTAACTACTGCTTTGGAGGAATGTGGCAGAGCAGGCCAACCATGTTTAACGCTAGATCCACACTCTCAACACAAAGCAGCATGACTCCATATAGCCTAAAAAGGGATTAGAGTGCCTTACAGCATTGTATGCTATTATTATAGGATATATCATGAGCACATAAGAATTGGATCATGACCACACACACGCCCACTCCTGATGATTCTTTGTTTTCCTGCAGATTATCTGCAGTTACCACCCCAAATTCTTTCCAATACATATCTGTATCCTTCATGCCCTTGTCTGTACAGTCCACATCTCTAATATCAATTGTAGTGGTGAGTAGCATTGACAAGAGTGGTGCACTCAATATATCAGGTAGTTCTCCTGTACAGATTACAATTATCTCAACATCTTTTATTAACACTGCAGGATTAAAAATTACTTGCAGGGACAGAGCTTTTCCTTGTTGCAGTGTTATTGTCAGTAGGCAAAAGAAAATCATTGTGAGGTACCAGATGCTGAACAGTTGGTTAAAACTGTGCAATGATGCATAGTTTATGGTTTATTTAGTATGGGTTTTGTGGTTGAAAGGGAAATAGGACAATGAAACAGGTTTAGAAGAGAAGAAAAACTCAATAATGTATTCTTCACATTCTTGACCTTTCCTAAGGTATTAAAGACAGGTTCCTTATTTTTATGTACAACTCCTTCCAAAATAGGCCTACAAATACTTTTCTTTTACTTTCAATTTCTCTGCTTAGTAAACAAATCCAAGCCTTAAAATATCAGGCATCAGAGCAGCCTACCTAAGTGTTTAGACCTCTGTAGAACTGGTCTAATTAAAAATAAATACATAAATAAAACAAATGCACTTCACAACAGTGCATATTTCTAAGAAAGATGGTTTGGTACTCTGCCCCTCTCTGTTGCATACATCTGTGGAGGGGTAAGACTCTTCCTAGGCTTCCACAGATGTTGATTTTCCCTTTCTTCAGAATACAGTGTGAAGTCTGATCCACTAATCCTTTGCCCCTTATTCAGAGCGTGCAAGGGTGTTTTACAAAACAAAACAACCCTGTGAGCTGAAGTATGCCCATTTGCAAGCTCATTGCACAAGACTATCTCTGCAGGAGTCTCACCATTCCAGTTTCTGCTCCAGGCAGCACACCTGTGGTTTGAGAACCTGAGCATGGTCTCCTGCCCTATTAGTCACAAAACTGTCACAAGGAGTTGGAACTGGTGTACAACACTTCCTGAGCAGCTGGGGCTCCTCCCTTGCTCAAATCTGACTTGAGAGTTAACTGATAGTAGCAAACCAAGTGAAAAATTCTTGATTAGGATTTTCTATTATAGCCGTGCATGCTAGAGGGTCTCTGGAGAATAAAGCTGTCACTGCTTACATATCCATTTAACATATTCAATGTTGTACAGAGTCTTTTACAAATAAACCAACTCTATTTTGTACATACTATACACCACATATGTGCATATTCTATTGTTTCCAGGAAAATTAAACAACATAAAGCCATGTAGGCATAAAAACTAATTTCATCAGTGCCCAAATAATTTAAATTACAAGGTCTACATTAACTTTAAAGAATAATCATGTTCAGTAACTGATTATTGTTTCCATAATAATAAGTTAAAATACTGTTTCTTTTAAATCTAAGCACTACTTCCAGAGACAAAATTCAAAAAAATTAATTCTGATTGTCTTTCCCTGATAAATTATTTTACCTTAGATTTTGAGTTTTGCCATTCTGCTCTACAAATGTTTTACTACTCTTATTTCTGAGCAAGGCTGAACTCCTTGGGAATTAAATTTTATTTTCAAACACTACAAAATTTAGCATTTGGGAAATCTTTACTCTTGTTCACTGAGCCACTATATCGGCTCTAGTTCTCAATTTTACTGAGAACAGCTGGCTTGAGAAACAACTCCTAAATTTAGACTACAAGTAGATTGCTTGAGAAATAATTAGGTATTGTTACATGATTACAAAAAAGAAACAGGCTGTCAAAGACTCATCCCACTCTTAGAGTCTTAGTAGGGGTGTGAATAATTACATACTCATTTCACAGTAACTTTGTTGAATCAGTCGCTGCAATATTCAGCATCCTGGAACAAGATATCTGTTTCAAAGAAGAGCAATGGCAAAATTGCAAAATACCTTAGCATTTCAGATAACACTTCAACCATTGGAAGACTGGATTCAGTCTTCAGTATATCTTTATCATATAAGCTGGATTTCCATTTCCCTCAAAGCTAAGCAGATCAAGTCAATATAGAATTATCATGGTTTTTCTCTTTTATGTCACAAAGTTGGACATGGATACATGGTCTGAGTAACGCTGCAAGTCTGAGTTCTCCAAGACACGTGGAAGGTTTTGCACACAGAGCAGATCTGACAAAAAGCAGAAATACAAATGCATTACACAATGCAGAATTACAAGTTCATTAGAAGAACATCATGAAGCCTCTCTGTGTACAATCAAATGGCGCATTGGGATTTCTGTGTGTCTGCAGCCTTGGCATGTAGCTAGAAATTCCAGCCAAATCACAAAGTTCCTGACTCTACTAGAGTAAAAATTCCTAGCAGAGGATGAACAGAGTGCAAGGATGACTATAGTATGTGGTTATTCCTACACTGACCAGAGTATGAACACATATTTTTATAATGAGGATGCAAGGTTTGGTTTCTTATAGAGTTCACAATTATTTGGTTACGATGTTTAAAAATATTTAGCTCTGTTATTGCTTATGGCAGAGTGTTCCAAATATTAACAATATGTTATGTGGATCAGCCTTGACATCTAAAAGCAATTTTATGAGAGTTAAATCACAACATTAAGCAAACCTGATGCAAAATTTTCCCAGCTTTTTCCAATTTTTTTTTGTTAATGTAGATTTAAGAAGATGAGTTAATGTTATAATGTAGAGCTTTATAACAAGCATAAAGAAGAACAAGACTCAATTTATCCCGGGAGGGAGAAATAAGCAGCTCATCTAGAGATGGCCACTTCTGTGAATCTATCTACTAGGAAAATATCACCTTTTACAGGCTGAAGAATCTGCGTCAACTTGAAATATAATATGAAAATCACTAAAGAGAAATCAAATAAAATTTTTGTACAACGTCATAGCAATGTATCAGACATCAATATGTTTTGACACAATAGGTAGAGTTTCTCTAAAATCCACAGCTGTATTTTTAAACAAACCCATCAAATAGTGGTTAAAAAATTACAAGGTCTGTTGTGGTGTGCTGTAATGTCCCATTTTAGACTTCCAGGTCACTTCCCCAGGTGTGGCAATACCTCTCTCCCTTCCTCCTCGCCCCCATGCTGAGTGACTCCTGTCAATCAGGCTTAACATTCCAGCAAGGCCTCGTGTGGCTGGTCAAGTTCAAAGGATGCCCTTCAGGCCTGGGGTCATTGGCCTGTCTCGGTGTCCCTTGTCCCTGAGACCCTCCTCCTCCCACCTGGTTGGTGGCTCACCTGTACCTCCCCGCCCCCTGTCCCGGAGCTTAAAAAGGTGATCAGACCATGCGGCCGGGATTCTGTTGGAGCAGTTGCTCACGTTCAGACCTCTGTAATCATGGAATCAACCTCTGGATTTAAACCCTCCAGCAGAATCCATCTCTTTTTCTCTTCACCATCGCCTGAAGCTAATCCTCCTGAGGTAAACGGGGTTCCTAACAAGCCTGGACTTGCTCAGTGCCCAGCTGCAATCTCCAGCAAGCCAAGGTATCTCTGGGGTGATTACACCACAGTTGCTGCCTTTGGCCTAGCAGAGAGGGTCAGACTGGCCCAGGCACTATCTGGTAATATTGGGATTCATATTCCAATAAAGGTCTAAATTCAAACCAGAATAAGTCCAGAAAATACAGCAGGAAGCAAATTACCTCCTGTGAAAATTCTGACATTCTGCATCCATTTTCATTTAAGCACTTCCACATTCCCAGCCCTTATTTTTACCCATATATTTTTCCTATAAAATTACTTTAATAATTTTAATAACTCCTATAAAACTACTTTAATGATTTTTGATAATATAAAATTTATATATTAAAAAGCAGCTATATCATTCAGATGCATATTTCTGCAAACTGCATTAGATTCATTTCATATTGGGACCATCAGATGGTAGGGAAATAAGAGATTTTCCAGAAAATCAGTCAATTTAAATATGCACAGAGAAATGCTGCACTGTTACTGAAGGGCAGGCACAAGCTCAGCCTGCTGCCATAGTACCAAATTATACAGCCCTGGATGGCACCTCTGGAAAGAGGAGCTGTATAAATTCATATCTGTTATTTCCTGGGTCACAAACCTAGCAAAATTCTCATTGACTTAAAGAAAATAAAATAATTGAATACTTGCAGTTTTGTGAAGGAAGGAAAAGGCAGAAGAAGACTGGAAAATTGAAATATTATAATGTAGGAATAATGAAAGTAACTACAGTAAACCTAATTTTAACACAAAACTCATTAAGTTTAATGGCAGCATTTCTCTTCATTTAGGTTAAGCAAATCAGGTCAATATAGAATTGTCATGGAGATTTTTTTTCAGGAAAACAAACATGCCACAGAATTAAGCATGGATACATGTCCTGGGTAGCATTACAAGTCTGAGCTCTGAGGCACATAGAAACCTCTGGAAGAGAGAGTTCTAGGAACTCTTCCTTTGGAGAGGAGTGGAGCAGCCTGCTCCCAAAACGTCATCCCCAGATGAGACTGCCTCCTTCTCCTCCCCATGCTGAAGGAATTCAGAGTTTCACTCACGTGGAAAGGAAAAGGTAGTGAGAGCATCAGGTCCAATGGGTCACCAGCTATCCAAAAAGAGATTGAAAGAATAAAAAGATCAAAAGGGAGAGAATAAGACATTTTTATCTGTTTCGATCAGTTTAAGTTATATCAGGATTTTTTTCTGCAGGAAACATGCCATAACATTTTGGGCAGATGGGTCATTTTATTTAGCCCCCAACAACATGGGATTGTGATGCTAAATTCAAATTTGTA
This sequence comes from Ammospiza nelsoni, assembly GCF_027579445.1. Classification (NCBI taxonomy): domain Eukaryota; kingdom Metazoa; phylum Chordata; class Aves; order Passeriformes; family Passerellidae; genus Ammospiza; species Ammospiza nelsoni. Next base: position 28,569,386 of record NC_080633.1, on the reverse strand, counting down.
CACAGCACTCCCAGATCTCAGTCCCATCAGGTATTCTAGTATTTGATTTAAAACAAATTTAAAATAATAAAGGAAAGCAATATGGTGGCAGGTAAGTTCAATGCCCCAATTGTAAAGCCTCTACAGCAGCTGTCGAAAAGAGTAAAGGAAAAACATGCAGCTAAATTTGATCAGCTGAGATGGGGACAAGTGCTGCCACTGAGAGAACACGGTGTGAGAACTAGAATACTAATAAGCAAAACAACAAGTAGAGGTCAAATGCAGAATGGATTTCTTTCCCCAAGTTGGAGATGTGATTTTTTTTTTGCCAGTGTTTAAAACATTTTAAATAATGTGAGAAGCTTGGGAGCCTTTGGAAAATCAGAACTCTGAAGAGTGAGAAAATATTCCTTTTCTAAAAGAGAGACCTGCAGAGAGCTGAAGGATAGGCCTTTAATCGAAATCTGGGGAGTTGCTCAGCAATGATCTCAGGAGAGCCTAAGGCTGCTCCATTTCACTAAGCAGGCATGTTGGGTCAGATGTCTTACCTGTTTCTGAAATGTTACCTGCCCTTGTGTAACCTCTAATTATAAGTTTCAGTGAGAGTCTTTATAAACTCACTGCAGCTGGCCTTATTTAAGCATGGTAAGACTTGAAATGGTTCAGGACCTCTGATGCACTTGCTTTTCTCTTTTGTGTCTATCAGGCTTTTATCTTTCTCAACTGTCTCTTCCTGCCCCTACCTCAATTTCAATAGGATCAATTCTTACAAAAACATTTCTTTCTGTGGGACACTAAAACCAGGGAGAAAATAAGTTGGAGAATGTAAGAAAGTAAGTAATAAAAGAAATTAGAACTATACAAGTGATTAGAGCAAGGTAAGCCTGGACAACTCCTGTATGATAATAAGAAAAAATCCACTGCCTTAAAACTGTACATCCAATTCCTGACCATTTCCCTGAAGCTGGATGTGTCAGTTCATGTAAGTCTACTTCACAGTGTCACCTTGTTACTCAACCACACAACTCAAGAGCCCTAGGATTTGATGCAAGACCTCTGCAACCTAGTTCAAAAGGACAAAGGTTGGTAGGGTTTCTCCACCTGACAGCCTCCCACACACAGCCAATAGAAGCTCTGTGCTGAGATAGAAAAACATTGTCAAACTCACAACATTTTCAAGACAACACAGTTGTGGTTTGCACCCCCAAAAAAGCAAATTTTCATCCATGCAATGTAAACATAGCACCTCATCATTCCAGCTGTTGAATGCAAAATATTTTTAAATGCACAGAAAAACAGTGTCAGAGTTTGCAAAATCCTCAGCTCTTTAGCTGGTGAGACTAAAAGACTTTGTTGGAACAAAGGATATTTCAAAACAACCTTCTGTAACTGCATATTCAAGTCTAATTTGAGGCTTCAAGTAACTCTTGCATTTGGCTTGACACTTGTTTCTTACACATGATTCTCAGATGGAAGACTGCCAAAAAATACTTATTATTCCAATTATAAACAAATGGTTCTGCTTGGGGAACAATGGCTCTGACACTGGGAACCTTCATGCACGCCCAGGTATTTGTGCCATATCGGGAGTTCTTACATGCTCACTTCTTTTAGTGCTTTCCCTATGAAAAGCATTTAAGCTAAAACAAAGCATGGCACACCCACTCTGCTTCAAGGTACTGCCTCACAGGTGGTGACACGTGACAGTAATTAGAAGGGTTTTGGCAATGCTTTGATGGCCAGCCAAATTAGTATGTGTCCCTTCTAGTAACTCCAGTGAGAGCAAAACAAGTTCAAAGCATTCAATTTACTCTCCAGAAAAGTAAATACTGCAAACTACTGACTGAGCAGACTATTAACTGAGAATTACTGGGGAAGAGATTTCAATTCATAAATATATGCGTATACATATTTGTGTGTTTACGTGTGTGTATCCACCTATACAGACATACACACAAACACACATAACTTGTCCTTTCAAACAACAAAAAGAAGGCTGAGACCAAAAGCTTGTGACCAAGGACAGTGGTTGGCAAACACACAAAACGGATAATGAGGAGCATTCGTTTCCACAGTCTCCTGTCCTGCAGGCACCTGTGGAATGCAATGAATTAATCTAGAGTGTTTCTAGCTAAATTCAAAATGAAGACCTATAGAAAGGGTGTTGGCTGCAGAAGAATATGTGAGCTGTAGGAAAAAAAAAATCCAAACAACTGAAACACACACTTTGGACTGGAAAAAAGAGTGATAATGAGAAACAGGGAGAGTTCAATATCTAAGGAGAGGCAAAAACTAGAACAGGCCTAATATAAAAAATTACTTTTAAATAAGATGTACTTGAAAACTTGAGGCTATCTTTAAAGGAGAAAGAAAACACAGTTTTCCAGACTGCGTTTCCAGCTACCAATGCCAAAGGCGCTTCACACCAGCCCAGTTTGTGAAGCACCTCATGGCCTTCAAACAGACCACATAAACAAAATACCTCTAGAGTTAAATTGTGGTGAAAAATACACACTTATAAAAATAACCAGATGACACCCTATGTACCACTGATGAAATAATGGGAGTACTCATTCCTTCTCACACAAGAAAACCCAAATACATCCATACAAAAAAGAAAATAGTTAACACAGATCTGTGAATTCAGTGGCGAATCCAAACTTTTCAAATGTTCTGAGCAAAAGGCAAAATGGCACAAAACAAAACCAAGCAAAAAGGGCACTCCCAGGGAAAAAAAAACAATCAAACAAACAAAAAAAAAACAACAAAAAAACAAAACAAAAACCAAAAACCAGCAGCTCAGCACTTCAGAAACACACTCAGTTTGTGGCAAACAATTTTAAATTCTCAGTCTGCAGGTCAGGTCCTGACATGCTAGCAGAGCGTGCTCTCACCATTTAGCTATGGGCAGTACACTCTCTTTCCCTCTTTCCTACCCCAATTCCAAACAATATTTTGTCAGATTTTACCCCTTTCAACAAAAAAAAAGGTTGTGACAACATATTTCAAAACCAGCATAACTTTAACCAGAGACTTTCTAACAAACTCTTTCTCCTATGATGAAATAACCACCATGGCAAAGATGAGAGAGCTGTCAAGAAACTGAGCAAACTGGTAACAGCCCAACATCTTTTACTCTGCTTAATTGCACATCTTTCCTTTGAAAATCTCACCTTTGGGGCATACTACTTTTATGTTGCTTCCTTACTATTTTTCTGGCTTGTCTGGCCATTTTTATGTCTCGATTGTTCTAAATTGCTCTTTTCAACTCTCATTAATATTCTTGTGTCTCCTTTCCTCTTTTCTTCTTCTCACCATCCTCGCCAAATTTTATTTGCACATTGCATGCTCTTAAGTTGTTTACTACATTTTCTTCCTACCCCCAGCTCTACACATTTCTCTCCTGTTTATTTCCTTCACTAGTTTCAATTTGGAGCATTGGAGCAGATCATCTATCCTAAATTATCTCTTAAAAAGATAGAGAAGTGTTATTAAGAAATAAGTAGCTTTCTATTTCTTATATTTTTCAGGAAAAAAATAGCTGATGTAGGAGTATAAGGAAATACAGAATGGTGTAACATCCAGTTACATCCACAGTTAAACCATGCCTTTGATTGCAGTGCTAAATATCTGTGTTCTTTCTTGCTTTGTGTCTCTCTTTAAGCGAAAGCCATTTATTTTCAGATTTTAAAATGCCACTTTGGGTTGCTATATTTTTAAGACAAATCCATAAACTAAACCACATTAAAGACATTTCACTTCCCTTTTGTGACAGCTTTCGTTCGCTTTTAAGTATCAAAAGTGACAATCAAACCAGGTTATTACATGGATGCAATTCAGGGTAATAATAATTCCCGAATTTGGGCAGCCAAATCCACACTGAGACCCTTGGCACCTTTTCCAAAGGTTTATTTATGTCTTACATGTGCAGCTAAAATAGAAGCCCAAGCACAGCACATTTCAGAGTTGGGTACAGCCAATACAGGTCATAGGTGCACACCTGCTGTGCGAGTGTGAGCTGGCTGTGCTGACCCTCAACAGGAATGCATTGAGAACACCAGATACAGGAAGAATCACACTCAATGATCCTACCAATTCTTTTAGTTTGCCTGTAGATTTAGGATTCCCACACCACTTCTGTGTAGCAAGGCCTCTTCACATTTTTCTGATATTTGAAAATCTCAGCCTGCCTGTTCCCAGAAGCCTGGGCATGCTTTGCCTAATTTGTTTCAATGTGGTGCCAGACCAAAGAAGACTGGCCAATCCTCTTCTAATGGGTTTCCAAGTGGTACAGTAAGGAACTATGAGTGGGATTCTTGTTGAATCTGATGAATATTTCGCCTTCCACAAGGGTTGATTTGGAAAGCAAAATAACACATTTCTTACCCTGAGATCTCTGAGGGGAAAGATCAGCTGAGTTAGTACTTACCATCATATAATTAGTCTGTCTAAAGGCCAGAACAAGATGCATTAGGTTTCTAAATATTTTATATCTCACTGCTCTGCCACAAATGAAACTAAGTCCAGCAGATTGCATGTTTTAATTCCTGAAAGCTTGGCAGTGTCAGAGTTTTATAGAAGATGCCCTTCATCCCTTCACAGAAATAATGGTCATTATTATATTACCTATAAATTGTTGCCCTATACTTGCCCCTTGGTTCTTGTTTTGATATTTAAATTTCTTATAGCAGAGCAAGGGAAGAGCCCAGTATAAATGTCATTAAAACAGATACTAAAAAGTTTCTGATTTGTAGCACACAGTATTTACCATTAATCAACTTTAACAGATTGAATACACTAATGAAAACACAGTCACTACTCATCACTTTTTCTGTAGGAAAGCCCTGAGACATTTTTTCAAGGAGGTAGTTTGTATTCCTGGCACTACCTGCTGTATAAAGCATGTCCTTTCTATAAATTTTTGATAGATGCATACCTGCTGCTAATTTATAGTGTAATACCCCATTTACTCCTTTTGTATCTTTAGCAGCTTACACATATGCATTTTCATATTGAACTTTTTTTTGCCTTCATACTGGATTGATTTAGGGAAGAAAATATTTTCAGGGGCTATATGTCAGAAAATGCAATAAATTATTGCAAAGTCAGTCATTTATTCTCCCACAAAACAAAATAAATCTGCAGAATAACCTCCCAAACCATGGATTTTAAATAGTGTATTCCAAAGAAGCTTCATCCCAACAAATCACGGACTACAGCTTGTACTTTGAATATCTTTGGTTCAAATGAGAGAACCAAGAACAAACATCTTAATTAAGCAGATAAAAAGAATCTCCTAAATGATGCAGTTCTGACACTTCAAAACTAGAAAAATTCAGAATTTGGCCTGCACAATTTACCAGCTGTCTTTTTTGCTGTCAATTTTGCTCCAATAGTCTGTTTGGAATTAATATTTATGCTGCACAATACAGGATTTTATTTTGGTTGTTTTGTTACATGATCTTGCTCTGCAGGAGAAACACAGGATCAGCAAAGCTTATCCATTGTTGTCTTTGATGACAGATTACTAATAATGATAGATTTTTAATGATACACCAGAAAGTGTATCAAACTGGATGGTTATGAGGTAGCAACTGTCAAAAGAAGCTGCTCTGAATGCTGCACATAGAAAGCATATATAATGGTTCACTTCTGTCACTGACAGCCAATTCGGATGGTGTACATTTTACATTAGGAGATTCTTCCTTTCCCTACATGAATGAGATCAGATGACCATTCAGAGGACTGTTTCTTTTTTTTTTTTTTAATTTGTGTGTAACATATTTTAAGGAAGCTAGCAGAAACATCTTTTCTTCCCCTAAAACTACAGCAATTAAGAAACATCAAATTTATAAGGGAATTTGGTATGTATTATGAAGACAGTAAAACATGGACCACTATAGCAAGGAAAAAGTGGAAATGAATTTTTGTAAACAGATTATTTTGTGTATTTAATACACCAAAATGCCACAAACTTCTTTGGTTTATTATAAACAAAATAATAAAGTAGTACAGACATGTTGCAGCACTCTTTTATCCTTTAGAGTCAAAAAATAAAATGACAGATGCAATACATTCTGGTCAACAATAAAGATTTCCCTCAGACATGAAAAACTGCACCAGCTGTCTCTTTATTCCAATTTTACACGTAGTTTCCACGCTATCACAGAACTACCAGGCAACAGGCCAACACATGCCAGGCTGGAACTGATTCACCTCTCAGGTCATGTGGCTCATGCCGTCTGCACACAGAGGGGACAGACGCATTTCTCCACAATACACTGAAAAACACTCCACAGGCACCACTTCCTGAAGGACCAGAAATCACATTTCATGCCTCTAAAACTCTGCCCCACACATAAAGGAGTGCAGGAGGTAGAGGGGTGCTGATGTCTGGCACTGTTCCCACTATCCCCCTCAGCTGCCTCTCCTCACTGCCACCGTGCACGAACGCTGCTCTCCAGACAAGGTAATACTGAAGAGAAGCGTGGAGGGGACTGTCACTTTTACATGAGCTCTAGGATTTCTCTAAAGCAAGGATATCAATATAGTCCCAATTAACAGCTAGTTTACAGCCTTGAAACCAGCAGGTAGGATACCAATAAATTTTTTTGGACTTATACAATTTATCTCAGCTTAGAAAAGAGAGAAAGGTTCTCTGGGTCCAGTGCAAATGACAGAAATTTTACCTATTTACGTGAAGTGTGTAGGTAGTATCATTCATATGCTGCTAGCTTAAATACAGAAACTTTAAGCAGAGTCTAACATGATCTGCAGTACATCTTTGAGCCATTCTTTTACACCTTTGGGAGCTAATCATCTTGATACAAGAACTGATCCACAGCACACTTTATGTCTGAAGTGAATGTCCTTGCCACTGAACGCACCATAACAAGGACATTGGATGTTGCAACCATTGTCTGATTATCCCCACAGCCATACAGGAGATTTAGTCACATTAGAGCTGTTAAAATGAATGCAGCTAAGTGGCTTGTACTGCTTTAGAAAGCTCTATCAGAAGCAAATTAGCTGACCTCTTAGGGCATATGTAATCTCTTCAAAGCTCTGTCTTCTATCAGGTAGTTCAGCTGTTCTCTTGTGAAGAGGCCTGCTTCTCACTACAACTGCTAAGTGTTGAATTTAAAGAGTAAATACAGTTTTCAGAGGCTTTAATTAAAAATATTTCATAAGTGTGAGGGTGCACTTGAAACCTAACAAGCAAGATTTTAATCTCCTCACCTACAGTAATCACTTCACAGCACGGGTGCTAATGGAGGCAGCAAGGATGGGAGATACACTGATGAACCAATCGAAACCAAAGAAAAATACAAAATATTTTCTCTTAAACAGGGCTTGCCCAGCAATGACAACAAGCAAGTAACCAAAGATTAATCTGGTTATTTTGATACATCTCAAAGATGTGCAGAGTCAGTACTTAATAGCCATCTTGTAAACTTTCCTTGCTGTGTTGAGATTGATTTCAGGTTGTGCTGCTACAAAGGGCTTTGCCAAAGAAAAACCCAGAGGCCCCAAACATATCAGTGGATTTGTCTGAGTGCACAAGTCTCATTAGCAAAAGAAATCATGGGATACTCTCACAGAACCATATATTTTCTGTTTAGTTTACCTGGATTCTTGTTCAAAATAATCTGAAATGTTGTAACCTCAAATATTTGTCTTATCAGTTCAGTCCAAGACCATGCAACAGAACTGTCTTAAAACAAACAACGAGATGCTTTGTGTTCTGCTTCACAACACTACATTTTCTGCTTTGCAACACAGAGAAAAACTTGTGAGAAACACACAAACATGTAGACACACTTAACATCTTGGCAGCCTGTGCTGTTTTGGGACTTTTGGATTGAAATTCCTCCTCCATAAATCCACAACCATTGCTACATTTCCTGAAAAAGGAGAAGTTGCCATTTTCTAACTCAATGGTAATATGTTTCAGATCACCACCTGGACACCTACTCTGAAAAGCAGACAGCAGCTCTTGAATCAAAAGGTATTAACTCCAAATAATCCTGTTTGATAGCAGGTGTGTACACCCCTCTTAATCTAGACATGTAGCAATTTTGATTGGCATCTGCACAGTAGGAAAAATAGGGACCACTAACCCACTGTGTCCTACTGGAGACCTCAGGAGAAGGCACAGATACAGAAGCTCATATACTCAAATATGGCATGGCAAAGCACTTGAAAGTCAAGGCATAATTGCTAATTTCTTTTTGATTAAGGTTCTAGGCAGTGCTATTTAAATACTGCATGTATTTAAAAATATATATTTGGTGTTACAACAGAAAACCTTATGAGTATTATCTCTTCCCTAGTTGTACAGTACAAGTATCCTGCTGAAATGAAGTACCCATTAACGTGTCAGAGAAACAGAGAAGGTAATTGTTTTGGTTATTATTAGAGGAACACCTTAAGCAGAACCAATCCAAAAAACCATGAGCTCCTAATTTTAACTGAGAGCTCAAATGCATCATAGAATCACAGAAAGGTTCGGATTGGAAGGGTCCTTAAAGGTCATCCAGGTCCAAGGCCCCTGCAATGGGCAGGGACCCTTTCCATTGCTCAGAGCCCCATCCAACCTGGCCTTAAACATTTCCAGGAGCAGCACATCCACAGCTTCTCTGGGCATTTTATGTGGAGCATTTCCATCTCCTCTGAAGTACCCTTAACAGTCAGGATTCTCTGGCAAGCTCTATGGTAAGCACAGACAAGAGCAAAACCACGAGTGAGAAATAATAAAATTCCAAGTATAAAATCTTCAATACTTTTCCTCTATAAGGGAGCAGTTAGTCCTGTGAATTAACACTTCTGCTTACAGAGAAGGCCCTTAGGAACCAAACTACTAAACAAATTGTCTTCAATGTTGGGTGTCATTAACACCAATTATTTACTGAGGAAAAAAGCACCAACAAAACAGCAAAAAACAAATAACCACCAACATCTAACAGTATTTAATTAACTTCCTTGTTGAATATGTTCAGCTCTGCATTTATTGATTCCCATACATAACAAGATAAAGAATCACCATTCTTTCCACTTAGAAAAGATAAAGCAGTCTGCATGTACTGAGAAAGATCAATACAAAGACAGGTAAAAATGGCAGAACACTCTCTGAAAGATCATCCAGAGAGAACAGATGTCCTCTTCTGGTTCTATTTCATGATACATTCTTTAGGAGAAAAATTACATATAAATTTAATACTGGCTAGAGACATCCATTTCTTAATGAAATCTTCATGCTCATCAGTAAGAGTAATACTATATTGTTATCTATTATTATGGACTATTGATTACTTAGTCATTACTATATATTAAATATTTAATATATGGCTGGCAAGTTAGGTCAGTACTAACACTATTTCAATAGACACTAGATTTCAGTAACAAGTTTTACTGAAAGCAAAGCAAGCTGAAATTACATTAGTATTTCATGTGAATCCCCTTTCCATTTTTATTTCTGCAAGTCTTTCTATAGCACTAGATGATTATAGGCAGAGTACTGGAAGCAATTATCTTGCATCTTTACATCTGTATTTACTGAGATAATATTCTCCTAAAACCAGCTGCTTTGTGCTGTTTTAGTTCTTAATTGTAAAGTAAAACTCAGAACTGTGACAAAAAAAGTGTTTGGTTCACAAAGTTCATTTATCAACATCATTAGCCTGCAATGAAAAGTTAAGCTGATATAGCATTTTTTGTTGAAATCACCAAATTCACTCACTGGAACTAAAAGTTCTCTCAGGAGACCAAACTTTCTCAGAAGCAAATATGCTGTTAACAGTTTCCAGGGAGTCTCTCCCCCTTAACCTAGTTTCTCATGAAGACACTTAAAAGCTGCCTGGATGGTGAAACAGGAAAAGTGTAATCACAAAGTGCTTTGTAGAATCAGAAACCACTTCCTGGCCAGCTCCTTTGATGCATTTTTGAATAGGGAAAATAAAAATATTTTAAACCTGAAAACAACCATTATCACATAGATCCACTTGCAGCATGAAGACAGAGCTAAGCAAGAGTACAGATATATCCACAATTATTACTCAAATCAGGACAGCACTGCAGAAGCAGATCTCCCAGTAATGTCCATTTCCTGAATTCTCTTTTGTGTTGCAAAATCCATGAATTGGATTTCTTTCTGAGAAAATAGGCTGAGAAAGGCATCCAAATTTATTTGGACCTATCCTTCATCAGCGCTATGATAAAAAAATTAAATAACTTTAATATTTTTATGAAGAATAAAGACTCTAAAGTTCAGCATAGGAATAATGGCCATGGTATTCCATGCTCAAAGAGAAAGCTATTTTACTATATTAGTTTGATGAGTAATGTGTACCAAAATTAATGGTGTCATCTACAGTTCAGCTCACTCAATCTGCACCAATTTGCTTGGCAAATACTTGTTCTCTGGACAAATAGCACTAGGTCTTCACCTTTAAAAATTAGGTCAGTGGCACAATGGTTCCCTAGATTATTGCCTGCTGAATGATGGCTTGGCATAATACACAGGTGCAGGTAATGAAAACACTGTTAAATACACACACTTCCATGAGCACTAAGGTGTGAACAGATACCTGATTCACCAATGCCTGGCAACTTGTGATGAGAGAAAACAAAGCAGCATTTTGGAAGCACTCTAAAGTGCCTGAAGATCTTGAGTGAATTTGGAGCCAAGGAAGGCTTGTTCTTTTGGAGGATATCAGGCACTCTAGATTTGCATCTCCCAGACATAAGCTATGGCCTTAGAAAAGGAAGTCTCTATCTAATGTGATTTCTTAAATTGGTGTTTCACCATTTTTAGATTTATTTTGAAAAGTAAATAAATAAAAATATTCTCTCATCTGCTACATTTGTTTTTATTTCTGAAATTATTCAAATAAAGTTTCTGGTATCTCTTCACAAGAAAATAACTTTACTAGTGTCACAGATATTTCAAAATACCTTTTAAGAGTTGCTTGCCTCAAAAAGAATAATAAAAATGTAGCTCTCAGGCATCTATAACTCAAAAAAATAAATGCTTTTGCTACTTCTAAGCAAGAAAATGAGCTGTTAAGGTTACAGGATTACTTTTATTTAGCTTATAAATAGCTCTATGGAACCTCACTTTTGATGGCAAAAAACAATGTGGTGTAAACTACATATTCCACAACAAGCATATTTATCCTTCTTCTCTCAACACTGGAGTTTCAATAAGTCACCACTATTTCAGGATATGCTATAGTCAGAAATAGTCAGCAAGTTACCTTTAGGCAATAAACAATTTTTTATCATCCCCCTTGAAATGGGGATTTTGCTGGAGAATCAACCCATTAGAATCAGCACGACAGCTTATAGGCCAGAATGGTCTTGTTGGGCAAAATGATGATTGGCAAAATTTTGCCTGTTCAAAACCAAGAACACTTTGCAGAACTTAACAGAAATTTTCTGAAAGATCGACATTTTTGGATAAGCCTTTACTTTATTTTCATGTTCCCAACAAGACAGAATACCAGAAACGTCAGCAGGACACCAGCTCCTGTGAGATTTGTAATCAATTTTCAAAACCAAACTTTGGTTAGTTCACTTAAGATGAAGCCAAACTTTTGGTTGCTTAGCTGAACAACAATGGATCATATAGTTTGAGATTCCCTTCAAATTATTTCACTAACAGAAAACAGAAAAGTATAAAGATAGTTAATCTCCTACTGTAAATAGACAAGTTTTTTTATGGGCTTGACTTTCTTCCAAATATAGCATCCCAAAAGACTTCTCAAACAACAATTAATTATGATATATTTGCTTTGTTTCTACACTGTTTTGATTAAAATTATGAAGTCAAGGGTTAACCAATGTGCACGGATACCATATGAATGGTGAAATGAATGCAAGGGGAAAAAATCCAGCCTGATCTGAACATGAACCTTAGACATAACACTGGTGTTTTTAAGCAGAAGCTCAGAAAGATCCACAGGGCTTTCTCTGCAGAGATGTTTTTGGGAACATTACTGAGAATAAATCTATTAGAGTTATGGTTGACTTTGAAGAAAGACATTATGACATACAGGAAAATTCACAGAAAAATTAAATAGTCCCTTTATTCATCAAATATAGAAAGGGAAGCATGTTTAAAAAAAAAAAAAGGAAGCAAAACATGTCCATTAACATCAACATTATGCCATTTATTGATGCTTTTGCTGCTGTAAATATGTCCTCCCATAAGGGATGATGAAATGCAGAAGTATGAGGTCACACTGTGCAGTGTAAAGCTCAGACCACTGAAAGGTACAGCTCCTCCAACCTCTTCCCACGTTTCTCATCTCTTCCACCAACTCTATCAGCTCACCAGACAACCTGTGAGAACCAGGTTGAACTACATGGGAAAAAAATCTAAACAGCAACAGCAAAACAAAAAATTAAAAAAAAAAAAAAAACCACAAAAAACCAACAAAAACAGAAAAAAAACCCCAAACAACAAGCAAGTGGACATTTTGCTACTCTTTAACTGAGTTAAAGCAGATCAGAAAAGGATCTAGAAATCTTCAGGGAAGCAAACTAGTGAGACCAACAGAGCTGGGAATCAGGGAAAGGAACAGAAAGAACACCATGCAATGGGAAATAGCTGGGCAAAAATAAGTTAGAACATCTAAGTAGCATATTCTGCATTATATTTCTCATGGAAGAAGTGAAGGTACATTAGTTTTATGGCATTATTTCAAATGATGGCATTATTTCAAATAATCAGGATGAAAGTGGTTATAATGACTAGAATCAGTATAATGATTTCTCAGAGGTTCACTCCTCCCTCATAGCACAGCAAGCTTGTTGAAATAGCCATTACTTGTGTCTGGGCAGAGTTTCTCATGAGATTTGCTTATTTATAATTTGTAAAAGGCATATGTGTAAAACATGGTGATTTCTAATATTTTGGCCAGAAATCCAAGGTAACTGAAAGATTCAAAATACTTTCAGATAAATTTAATCCAAATATCAGGAAATGGGAAGAGGTGACAATTAAAATATGATTATACGATTTAGGTCCAAATGCAGCAGTTTATCCCTGACACAAACAGGCCCAGGATCCTGTGTTTGAGGAGAGAACATTCAGTTGAATATTTGCTACTGATATAGTTCCTGATTCCTTATGGGACTTACTTTGGAGCATTTAGTGAAAAGGCCCACAGCTATTGATGCTAATTGCTGATCTCTGTTTCAGGAAATTACCCCAATTACTCCCCTTATGAGCATAGATATAGCTGTTCTTCTCCTCCTACAGGAGGAAGCTTTCCATGTCATTAAGATATTTTCTGCAGACACTCAGCTCAAGGCTTGAGCAAGATAAACATCTCCAAGATGTTGGGTTTTCAGGCTGTTGCTGTTTAGGTGGCCTGGAAAGGCCCAGGGATGGCCTTGGAGAGCCGACGCTTCAAAGAACGAGGAGAGACTTCTGATCTTGTCTCGGTCTCGGTGTTTATTAATTGTTTATCTAAAAGATTTTCTTTCAGCCCGACAGAGGTCTGCACAGCAAGTCAGCCATGGGCACACTGCGAGCCCCCTGGGCGGTCACTTATCTTTATACTCGAAGTTACGTATACAATATTTACTATTTCTCCCCAATACCTTCTACCCTTATTAACCGGTGCACTTTTAGTAATGACCAATCCCAAAGTGCCACCACCACCACAGAAGATGGAGGCCAAGAAGAAGAAGAAGAAGGACAGGACACGCCCCAATTCCTCCATCTTACTTCTCTAGACCCCCCTGTACCAAAATCCTAAACCCTGTGTTTCACACTTTAACTAACTTATCCCTTCACCATTCACCCAGTGAATTCCTCCTATCCTCATACAGGTCTCATCTCCTGTGTAGGATCAAAATCCTGCCACCAGACACTTCTGGCAACATTCCAGGATTCCCGAGCCCCCCAAGGGTGGTCTCGGCCTCTCTGCACCTCCATCCTGAGGTGCTGAGATCCCACACCAAGACATATACATTTCAAAGATCATGACATCCTTAGGACCTCCTTTCTGATTTTATCTGCTGTAATCATTTGGTATATTGTTTGGGGCTATTAGTGTAATCTCGATGGGAAGTTTGAAAAATGAAAGACAAAGAAAAACCTTAAAGTGAATTTTTGAATATAACACCCTGAACATTGCTTAATTGTCAAAAATAAACTAAAAATTACACTCATTATTAAACAGAACTTCATGTGAACAATTTGAATGTGTTTGTGTTTAAATAAAAATACCTCAAGAATAAAAACTGAAACTAATTACAGGAAAATGGCAACATCAAATTTTGAAAATTTCAGCTGCACTTTTTGACTAGGGTGCCAGTTCCCAAGGTTAGATTATACAAAAAATCAAGTTTTTGTTTCTAAGAGATACACACTTGGTTACCTGACTGCAAAGATGTCTAATTTGAACTAATAAAGGTTCAGACACTAGAAAGCATGTAAGAAGTCTAAAACTAAAAATAACAACAAAAACATAAAATACAGAAATAAGACAACTTCAACCTTGATAACTACCTCACGATTTTTTCATATGTAGCATCACTTACAATGAAGATGGCCATGTGACTTCCCTATCCCCTAAAAAAAACAAGTAAAGTTATGATTATGTCTGTATAAGACCAAATAAAATACAGAACACAGAATAGCACCAATAGCACACAGAGTAACCTGGAAGACAAATTTCTGAATTAATATAAAGTTTCATTAGCTATTGTTGCTTATCCTAAAAGCCAACAAAATTACTTTCCATGAATGCTAAAATAGTTGGGTACAAAACACACAGTGAGGGGATAACATGAAGATCAGTGATAACAATCAATTTCTGCAGTCTCTCCCACTCATACAACACATGACACTGAGCTGCATCTGCACAGAACCCCAGCAAAACTCCCAGGTATTTACATGGGTCTATCCTAGCTGCAGAAGTATAAATATACACTGAAGAGAAAAAAAAAAAAAAAAAAACCTGCCTAAATCAAGATTAAATTGAAATGATCTCACAGTGAAAGACAGCAGAGGACCACCCTGTAATTTACCATCTTCTGACATGATAGTTTCTTTCATGTTCTGTTGTGTGCCTTTAGAAACATTTGCATTATTAGTTTTTGCCAAATTATATCATTTGATATTTAGGATCCAGACAGTTGTGCCAAAAACAATGGCCTGTAGTAATGGCCATGCTATACCGATTGGCACAAGCAATGCCACTGACCTGGCCAATAGCTCTTTGAGAGCCAAATTCTCCCAGAGAAATGTAATAAATGGCAATGGTAATCCCTTTGGGATATTGTGTGACATTTTAACTCTGTTTATTCTCAAGCATTTCAGAGTACTTATACTTTCTTATTCATTATATCAATCAACTGATTGAACCAAATTATTTGGGATTAAGTTAATTATTCCACAATGGTTACTCAGACAGAACAGAGCCTTTATTCCCACCATGTCCAGGCTGGATCTCATCTCCTCAACTGTATATACTGAAGTTGCAACATAGAAAGCCTCGATTTCCAGTTGTGGTTATACTCAGGTGAACAGTGTTACAGCACACAGTTCCCTATGACCAGGCAACACTGCTACCCCCACCCCTTCCCAAGCACATCCAGTCACAGAACAGAATTCCTGGATCACAGGCAAATAGCAGAGTGGCAGGGATTATACACCCCAAATACTTGTTGAAATGGTATTTGTTTATTAGAGCATTATATTACAGCATTTCTTCCACTAAATATGGACACTCCACCACAGCTTGGAATCACTTGCACTAAGGCCTCCTTACACTGGAATTTTGCTTGTACCCCATAAGGACCACCTTCAAAATGCAGATTACAGTGGTTGCCTCCAGGAACAGATCACAAGTGATAGCATCCTGTGTTTGAGTAAACCAGGACATCACAGAGAAAAAGTTCAAGAAGACTGATTGTAACACATAAGAAATAACTACAAGACTAAGATGAACTGCTAAGACAAAATGGGTGACCTGGTAAAAAAAGGCCTTACTCTTCTCTCACACAGCTGACTGCACCAGAGTTACCCTGCTTTACTGAGACGTTTTAGGAGGCCAAAACTGACGCCAATCAGATCTGAATCTGGCCAAACGCCTACAAATGGAGTAGCTTCAGATGCTGGCTAAAACTGAAATGGCAGATGTACTGTCACATGGCAATCAGGAAATTTGTTCTGCTTTCTTTCCCAAATTGCTACTGACCCCAGCCATATCCTTATGTCAATAAGGAAGTGTGAAAACAGGAATCTGAAGAAAGAGTAGACTATTAAAAAGCTTAGAAATCTGTTTTTAAAATTGTGGTTTTATCAGCAAGACTTAAATATCTAGTAGCCTTGCTTCAATACTATTTATGTCACTAAAAGCAGTTACTAAGAATTTTGAGCTTTTTCTCCTGGCAGCTTCCTCTGTCTTTTACTTTAATCTCACAAAAACTAAATAAAAATCTTTTCAGGCACAAAAGAAGGCTGAATGCACTGTAAATAACTGACCCATTTCAGGCTTTCTCTTCCATTGTGCCTAATTCCATCTTCCAGGATAAATGGAGAAAAGACTGACTAATCAGAGAAGCTTTTACAGTTACAATGGACTTTTATGACAGTTGCCATTCACTGATGCTTTTGTAACAGCAGGGGCTTGGGCCAGCAGCAAAAGTACCTTACCACTTTCCCAGATGATCTAACTCATTGACCCCACTGGGGGAAGAGCTACAGCAAGGGACAGAACAACCTCTCAAGAAGTGGCCCTTTGTTAGTAAGAGAAAATGCACAAGTCAGTGAAAGGAAGGGTTTATAAATCTTGAGACCACAGAACCACTTTGGCAGTGATTTTGTTGTACAACTCCAAGAATTTCAGTATGAATGCAGGTAATACCAGAAACCTGCAGCCTGGCTAAGGTTGCTCTGTGTCGTAGCTAATCTTGCCTTTTCAAGACTTCTATTTTTGAGCAAGAAAACATATCCTCAACAGTAATTTTGACAAAATAGTTTTATCTGCCCCAGGTTCTTTCACCTGAAGAAACCATGGTAGTCAGCAGTTTTGTCATTAAATATCCCTAACATTCCCATCTCCAGAAATCTTTGTTTTCTATAGCAAAGACAAGTCTTGAATGGTTCAAGGACATTACTGGCCTGCAAGTAAGCTACATAAACTGAAAATTTGTAAAGTGTTGCTTGTACCACAAAGACAAGACAGACCTTGAAGTAGAGGCATGATCAGGTCTCAGCTGAACTAAACAAATCAGATAAAGGAGGTTAGCTGCACCCTGGCATGCTTCATGAAGAAGCAGTCCCAAAGACCCCATATTGAGCTTCTACTCGGGGCTGAAGGGCAGTTACAGATGACAACACAGCCAAACTCTTGTGAGCAGTGGTAAGCAAGCTAAACATGGACCAGAGGCACAAGCTGAGCCCTCAGACAGGCACACACACAAAACTCCCCACAAAAGGGACTGCAATGAACAAATCTAAGAGGGACATGCAGCACTGGGACAGGTTACCCAGGGTACTCAGACGGACTCCATCCTTGGCAGTTTACAAAACTGGAACAAGTGGTGGCAACAATCCCTGTTTAAGGAAAAGACTGGGCTTCAAAACAACACTTCTAGCCACCCTTGCTATGATTTTGGGAAAACAGTGGGCTAGGTAGCCTGTTTTAGAGATGTTTAAAAAGCTTTATTAACCTTTTGTCAGAGCCAGGCAAAGCAGGGAGGGGCAGGAGCCAGAGGCAGCCCCTCTGCCAGGCCAGGGAAAAGAAGACTCCAGGGAAGTGTCTGGTGACACTAGGGCACAAGAGTGCAATAAGAGAGTAGTGTCATTACTGGGACAAAGTAAAAGTGACAGGTAGAAGGAATTAGATTATTAAAATGATGTGAATAAAGATTTTTTCCAGGTCTTCTTGGAAAAGGAGTGAAACAGACAAACCTGTTACAGAAGTGAAGAACACTGACCAATGTAAAAACTGCCATACAAAATGGGTTCCAAGATAGAAGCTTTGTTGAGTACCATCTGAGAGAACTGTTGGCTAGAACAACTACATGTGACAACTTCCTTTCCAGAGTTATGGCTTAAATAGACAAAGAATATCCCACGACAATAGGTAAAAACCCTTTTATGGGCCTAATACCACCACTGTAGTAGACATGAGTCACATTCAGAGGGACTTTTTACACATTTAATATTGTAGGTTATAAGCTACATTTATCAGAGAAAAAATATAATATATTTACTCTGTTCTTTCATAAGATCTGTTTCAGCTTATAAAATTAATGATAGACACCTAAAAAAGTAATTTTCTTTGAATAGCCAAGGCTTCTTGGAATAAGCCCTTTGTCCCTGTCTTGCTGCATATCATGCAGCTATCATGTTTATGCTGTAATATCAGTAGCTAATTTCCTTCATTGTTAAACCCAGATCCTCTTCCTTGTTTCAATCAATTACACTGTATCACCCAGGCTGATTGATCCAAGACAAATGTGACAGGACCTTTGAGAGTCAGTCTAGCATCCAGTGATCTTCTGATGACTCGGAGTGGTCACATCAGTCCATTAGCTGTGATTTAGATGAGGGAATGCTCCATTAGGCTCTCCCTATTTCTTAATCATTTCTTCCAGACACACTGGCAACTGCCCTGGAGTGGACAGGGAGAGAAAAAACAGCCTCCAGGACAATTGTGCTGGAAAATATGAGACCTCTCACTCAGCTTCAGTGACTGCAAACAAGAGACAGACGTCATTCCATCAAAAGTAGACAATTGTAAGGAACAGTGGAGTTGGATCCAAGCCAGGGTGCTTTACTGTCAATAGTACAAGCCAATCTTTTTGTCTCATACAAGTCTTACTAGTCCGTGACACATTAATCATTACTATTTAAGAAATTAAGTATTTCAGAAATTGTTTAAGAAATTAAAAATAAGCAGAGGTCCATCCTAAGAGAACGGGATGTGCTGTTTTAAACTTCCTGCATGCAGGGAACGGGAAAGAAGAAAAAAAGATAATTTCCAGCTAATTGTTTATGTCCTATTCTTTGGCAGCTATGCCAATAAAAGCACTGAATAATGATCCTGAAAGGACCAAAACAAGAGAAATTACATGTTCAGCAGTTCTTGTTATTTGAAATCCAGTCGTGTGTTTTATTTGCTTTTCAGCTTTACTTTGGTGTGGCCTAACAAAAGGAAATAATCCTGTGAGCAAAATATCTGGCCAAGAGACAAAAGGGCTGCCAAGCCTGATCCACAGGTGATGAGTACTTGGCCAGCAACCAAACTTAGGCTAAATTAAATACAATTAAAACAGACAAAATTGTCCATCTGCTTGTACAGTTAATATAGACAGAGTGTAAAAAGGTGCTAATAATGAGTAAAGAGAAAACCTTACACTACATGCTGAAGACCAAATGTCCAGCAAAAATTTCTGCTGTAAAAAATAAGCCAAAGCAAAAAGCCTGACCAAAGGAACTCTAGCAAAACACTAATATGAAGTGCCTAATTTTTTCATGATTGGTAGCAATAAAGAATAGACAAATTTTTCAGCTCATCTATGAATGGCAGAATTTGACCCTCAAATCTAACATCTTTTTCATTTTAACTGCAGTAGCTAAAGGGATATTTAGGAAAATCTTAAAATATGAATTAATCAGAATTGAACACCCAAATTGAATTCTTTGCTCTGACTCAAATCCACAGATTTTACGCAAATCCTCTCTGTCACATTTTAGTCTACAGCTAAATCTGTCGTAGTTTTTCACTGCCCATAACTAATCCATGTGTCCCAAGCTGTGTGTTCATACTCCCTGATTTCCCTGCACCCTTAACACACTGGATAAGGAAATCAAAGCAAAAGACCATTCCTTTCCTTGCCAGTGTTGTGTGTCTTTGCTGGGTGAGATGCCTGAACAGCTCCACAGTTCAGTGCTAGTGCTGGAACAAGGGAAGCAGCTGAGCACACAGCATACCAGAAATGAGCAGGGAACCAGGACTGCCTCTTTCAACAACAGCCTGTGGTTCTGCCTCCTGAGTGCTATCCTAAAACTGTATCTTTAATTTCATAATTGTTTCAAATGAGACAGTTGTGGGTTGATGCTTTGCTCACTTCTTTCCTCCTGCCAGCATTCAGGCAGCCATGAATGAGCCACAGTTGCAAACTCATGCT
Organism: Ammospiza nelsoni; assembly: GCF_027579445.1. Classification (NCBI taxonomy): domain Eukaryota; kingdom Metazoa; phylum Chordata; class Aves; order Passeriformes; family Passerellidae; genus Ammospiza; species Ammospiza nelsoni. Next base: position 28,549,250 of record NC_080633.1, on the reverse strand, counting down.
GGGTTTGGTTATGATTTTCTCCCATTAAAAACATGTTTATAAAGACAGGAAGAACGGGAATACTGTTTGGATATTCAGGAGTTTTCACAAAGTGATATTACTTTCTCTTTCAAAGAAGAGATGTACATTTTTAGCAAATAATGCCTCATTAGTGAATATTCATGGCTTAAAGCACATTTTAAACACTTTAAGAAAAGCAATTTTTGGTGATTTAACATATTTTTATAGCTTCTTTTTTTCTTTCCTTCCTTCCTTCCTTCCCTCCTTAAAGACAGGCACTAACTTAGGACTAAGCCAACACCACTGAATGAAAATATATTGCCACCTCCAAGATGACCACTAATAGGAACTGGAGAGTTTATTTTACCAAGTACCCACAGGTATGTTAAATCACTCCTAAAATCAATGAAAGTCCAAAACAGCCCACTTTGTGCACTAGCAGGACTCCTGCAACCTGAATCCAGCTGCAGAAAAAATGTCACCAAAAAACCCAAAAACATCACTGCCAAGACATTGGTTTTTATCTCATGAAATGGTTACATGGAGATTGATTAACCCCTCTAAGAAGGGACACCTTGGCTGGCATGCTTAGTTTGGTCTCCCATGGTCGCTGAGCAGACTGCATAAGCTTCCTGCTTGCTGAACTGAACACTGCTCCGGGCTGAATCACACTCCACAGTGCAGAAGGAGCCACACTCACACTAACACTTCCAGACCAGCAGCACCATGGGTTTGGGTAATCTAGGCCTAAACTCATCAAAAGCAACTCTAACTTACAGGTCTTTAATTCCTGATCTTTATCAATTCTTCCTCTAACACTCAGAAAGGAATAGGCAGAAGAAAAGGGGAGAACGACACTCATTCCTGAAGTAACCAGCCTAAACATAGTAGTGTTTCATTAGACAAGGACAACACTTTACACACATTTAGATAATTATCCCAAAACAGAGTAACAAAGAATTCTTGCTGTGAATAGAAACTAATTTATATTTCACAGATGTCAGTAATTTCACTAAAAAACATATAAGAACAGCTAGTTCTTTTCTCTGTTTACATCCACAAGAAGTAGCTACTCATTAGAGATTAGGCAAGATTAGTTAAAGGAAAGTAGCAGGACAACAAAATGAGTAAAGAGAATTTTAGGAAGTTACTGTTTCTGGAAAATCCATCATCTGAGTGCAAAGTTTAAATATGCTTCCTCCCATGCCCAGCCTTAGTAGAGACAGTCTAATTTCTTGGATCATTTTTAAAAATTTGTACTGAATCTCTGGTAAATATTTCCGATAAGCCTTTCTACTTCATCAAGTGCTCTAACAAAACAAGCACAGAAAGCAGTAAGTATACAGCATGATTTCCTTTCTGAAAAACAGACAATTTAGAATAGTACCCATCCCTCAGGCTGGATATTAATCCTCATTTTTGAGAAGAGCAAAAATTCTTAATAATTTTTTGAGAAGAGTAAGGTTCTTATCCATGGATATGCTCCAAGGGGGAGGTGGGCAGGGTTGGCTGGGTTTTTTCTAAATGTGCCTATCTTCATGCACACAGCTATCTTACCAGAGGGTTTAATGCATTCCCTTAACCTCCAAAGGTCTGGGCTTACGCAAAACTCCTGAACTCTGTCATTCCAACTCCAAGCTGTTTATACCAGAGAAATTGCAGAGCAAACACACCAATCATATCTTTATCAGCCCCAGCCTCACAGCTCTGCATCACTCATTTTTATTACTGAACAGTTTGGGTTTTTTTTTCTTCTTCTTCTTTTTAAGCCATGCTAATTAAGAGAATCCAATGAAGTATATTGTACAATTTCTCCAGCAGAACCCCAAGGGCTACTATTTCAACTAGAAGACAATCTTATAAGCAGAGTTATTATTGGTAGGGAGAGATTAGCTTGCCTCCAGTAGCACTGGAGTACTGATAGCCAGCGGTACACACAGTGAGCACACGAGCATGGTATGAGAAACCAGCCAGGATTGCAAATAAAGCTGCTCTGCTAATGAGGAGCTGGAGGAATCAGAGCATGAGGAAACACCAAATTAAGATGCCTTCCTGTCTCAGCCAGCACTCACTTTACTGCCTCAAAGGTCCAAGTACCTTTAAACACCCCCAGCATCAACAGCACTGTATTTACTTCAGTTCTTACCCAGAACTTTATTCCCTAAAATCTCAGGTCACAACCTTTTATATTTTGTTCAATGGCTTAAAGAGCAGGTGCTTGCATTTTATATAAAAATGCTGTTAAAAACAAGTGTACTACACTCGTAATATCTTCTTGTTGCAAACATAAGTGAGATACAGACTGACCTTCTCAATTGCCCCCAAAATTAACACTACAGGTTAAGACAATAAAAATAATTCAATACTGGAATTAATCCAATATTTGAAATTTTCTTGATCTTTCTTCTCTACATAAGGCAGATGATTAACTGGAAAAAAAATTGTTAACCCTAAAAATTAAATAGCATAAAAATTTAATCACACATGAACTATGTCTTACATCCTCTCCACCACAGACCTTGCAAGCGCACAGCCAGTGAAGGACAAAAACAGCTTTCCAAGAAGGAAAAGTAGCAACTGTTTGCCTTGCCTAAGGGCTGTCCAATTTATCAGTACTCGATGAGACTGTAACTCAAGTTGTTTCATTTTTATTTTGTGTAGAATTTGGGATCCTTAGAGTTACTAAACACTCCTGAAGCCTATCCTGTTAGGCCTTTATTTGATAATGGTAATCAGAAATTATAACTAGAAGGGAAAAGGAACATGATGTTGAGTGGACTTTGACATTCTCCAGAGTATATCCCTTGCTGAAGGGAGTAGGCAAAACAGGACACGTGCTTGGATCTCTGCTCACTACTTGTCATGATAACACAAGGCTGCCTTTGCTGGTAGGGCACAACCATCAGCCAGGCAGTGACCAGCAGCACTGCAGGAGCCACGTACACACTTTCCTTTACCCCCTGCTAAACCCACCTGGGGGAAGGAGCAATGTCCACTTCAACAGGAGAGACCAGCCCTCAGATACCCCCACTGAAATAATCACATTGTGTTATGAAGTAGTTGATGGAAAGACAGAAACTGTTAGAGATTAAGATAGGACTAACTACTATTTATTACTTCTCTGTAGGCTTCAGGTGAAACCACACTGAAGGGAACTCCCTCCCCACCCTCCGCAAGTTAATAGCGTCTCGCCTCAAACACGTCAGCTCACAAAGCTCCATGTCAATCTAAATTCTTTCATAACCAATATCTGACCAAAGCTTTACCCTGATTTTACTCTTGCAATGGAGACCAGAGACAGCTAAATGGCCTGTGAGCAATCTCAGACAAGCCTTTTCAGAGTGACAATTGACTGTGAAACCCCAAAGAGTAGGTTCAAACAGCCATAATTTGAAAGCCAAGATAGTCGGGGCAGTTAGGCAAAAAGCAGGCTACCTAAAATTGTTGAACAAGGCTTAAATCCAAACTTGTGTAAAGTACTTTCTTTTTCCCCATGTTATATTAATTCTATGAACACACTTCTAATTGCTCACATTAATTTGCTATTTACAAAACTGGCCAAATACCACTTGAATACATAGTTTTAGAAAATGTTAATGGGTTGTACAATTATTAGAACTACAGCTGAACAAATACTAGTCCCCAGTGGAAATGGGGAAAACATCCAGTTGATGCAAACTGGTTTAACGCCCTTCAAACACTTGAAGCAGCACTGACTTATCCAAGCGAGGAATCTCTGTAGAGTTCAGACTTATTTACAGCCCTTCTGTTGTTTCTGTCTTTTTCCTTTGGCCAGTCTTTTAATAATGACAAACATGTTTCAGCTAGCAGATTGTCCACTGAATATTCAACACCAATGATATTTCTTATGGTAGCTACTAAATGACCACAAGAGAAAAGCAGTTTTTTCTATTTCCCAATGGGGCTGCTTTCAGGAATGGGACTTGAACAATTTTAGTCCAAGCACTTGTACATGTAGAGGTTTGTGCAGATACTTGCATGCTGAGGTTGTACTGACCATAATTTTTGCAACCAGATTTATTGACAGAGCTTTATTAAATAACAAATTCTACTGAAAACTAATCTGATCACTATAATTACTCATAGAACAAATTTAATTTACATGGAATATATTTGCTAATGCTTTCTCCAGTAGCTACCAGATGCTATTTATACAGCAGAGGCTGAAATATAGACAGAAAAGAAATTAAACCCATGAAAAAAGAGATAATAGGTGATGCTTCTATGAGCCTCTCATTGTTTTCTGTCTAAAGATGAAACTAAGCATTAGTCAGTTATTTTTGTCCTAGGGCATCATGTGGCTATTACACAATACTGGACTGAACAAGTCTAACATCTCAAAGCTGCAGAAAGATGGATGCCCTTCCTCCATATCTCCTTCCATTCACTCCCAGCTTCATGTTCCCTGCACTGACATAAATACACCTAGCCTTACAACAAACTGCTTCAGCTCACTAGTACAGTCAAAAAATAATTTTAAAAAGCAAACATAAATATGCATAGGTTTTTTTAATAGCTTTTTGTTGGTTAGTGAATTTAATCACCAGCCATTCTAGTGACTCACAGAACAAGGACAACACAGAAGAAGAAGACAGATCCGTGAGGATGCAGAGGACAGGTAGGAAAAAAAGGGGAAGAAATAAGGACAATCTTTTAGTTACAGCAAATGAACTGGCTTAATGCCAAAGTTATCTTCCCCATTATGTCAGAAAGGAGTGCAGTCTTTTTGCTTATGCATACACCTGCAATATAGTCACCCTAGCAAATATTAAATAGATGCTCACTCACAAGACATTTCCAGGAAATAAGCTTCTAAAATATTTAGAGACACCCATTCTCATCCAACAAAACCATTTTGTATGGTGTCCTGTTTGCATGACAGGTAGAAAGGTAGAGTAGAAATTACACTGGAAATAAGGTTACCTCTTTCAGTTAAAATTAGTTCTGCTTCAGTGTTTCTAGTGCCACATTGAGACACAAGTACGTGCAAGATCCATGTATATATCTTCATCCATAATGCAGGCACTAGCTAGATGAGCCAAGTATTTTCCCCATCTTCCCACTTTCATAGCCAAGAGAAATATTTGTCAAAGCATCATTGTTCTGCCTGTTTTCAAGCAGAGCAGAACTAGATTCCCCTCACTCTAAGAGTCACATTTACTCAAAATCATTCTGTTGCACCTGAAAAGCCTTTTGAAATAAACATTGTTAATGCTCAAATTGTCCAGAGGGCTCAAAATTAAGGACCAGATTGAGTGCAGCATGGAAGACTAGAAGATACAATAGCAGATTATGTTTTCTTCTTTTTAAATTTGTCCTATTGTCACCAAAATTGGTAGGAAAAACTTCTTAACATCTTAATGTGGCATCAAGAATCAGGCATTATTTATTCAGCACTGGATGCACAGGGAATATTTCCTCTTATGGTGCATACTGAGTTCCTCTTCTCAGTTGTTTAACATGATTTTGAAAAATAACCACTGTATTTTCCATAAGTTAGGCAAATTGTTCATCTGGTGACACTATGAAGCATTAAATTGCCTGTAACAGAGGTAGCAGCCATCTGTAAAAGCCCAGTACATTCCATTGCTATAGGAAACAAACAGCCTAGAGGGATCAAATGAGAGGAGAGAGATCAATGAGTCAAATGCTCAACAACCTACCTTGCACTGCCATTTTCAGCTTTGCCATACAATTTAACTCAGCTGAGACTCAAACAATACTGGCCTACAGCAGTTTTGCATACAACACCAGGGTAAAATTAGTTATGACATCCCTAACCCAGCTGAAGCACAAAGTCACCTCTCTGCTCCTCTCCCATCCTGTAACTACACCATTTCCAACCTCAGGCCTCTGCCAAAACCACCCATGAGGCCACAATATACACCAGGGAATGTTCATTGATCCACTACCAATTGCTCACAAAAGCATTTCACAACTTTCAGGTGATTTTGGAAAATTTAAGTGCCTTGGAGAATCTATTTTTCAATACAAAGCAACCAGATTGCTGTTCAAATCTCTGACTCATCATTTTTACAGCTGTACAACATGAGTAAAATATTTTAGAAGTAATTGGCCTTTCTTGTTCTTTCTGAAGTAATCTTACTGATATGACAGTGCTTTCCACCAAGCTTTCATGCAATGAAATACCAGAGAGGTTTCCATTCCCTTATGGATTCTGATCATCTGAGGGGCAGGGAGGAGGGGGACAAGGCAGTAATCTTCATTGTAGTCCCTGGGTATTACACCACTGGTTTGCTCCCAGTTGCATGAAAATAATCCCAAACTCTTCCAGCAAAACAGAGCTACGATTGATCCTGAAAGTACCAAAAAACTAATTCTTCAGTGCCAGGAAGCTGTGGCTGCCCCATCCATGGAAATGTTCAAGAAAAGGTTGGATGAGGCAACCTGGTCTAGTGAAAGATGTCCCTATTCATGGCTGAGGCAGGGTGGGACTGACTGATCTTTAAGGTCCCTTCCAACCCAGGCCATTCTATGATTTTATGATCACATTAGAAGACATCTGTCTTTAAACACTTTATAATAATTCAGTGAAGTAGTTGAACACAGTCCTCAGCTCTCCCTCCATGCAATGAGGACAACAATTGTCTCAATTCATGCAAATGTTAAAGACAAGGCTTATAATTCTTCTACCATCAGCAGCTGCTCACTGTTTTCTTCAGTATCTCACCAGTGTGGGGAGGAGATGACCTGATGACAAGACATCTGGCAGATGCCAGGTGAGGAGCCTGGAAGGAGGTCAGACTGGGTTTGCTAATTAAAGGGATGTACCTCATACCCTTGAAGTTTAGGGGTTTGTATTAGAGGATCTTTATGGTCAACTCTTCAGTCTGTAAGTGCTCATTGTGTTTATCTAGAAGGCCTTGTGCTGGAATTCTTTTGACAAACAAACTGCCACTGCTTATCATGTTATTCTTGTCACTGATGTGACAAAATAATTCATGAAGGGATTTTAAACTGAATCTGATTTCCCTCCAGCTAGCTGTAGTCTCTGGCACTTAGGGAATACCTGTATGGAAGTACTTGAGGCAAAAAATAAATGTAGCTTAATAACTCGAATATTATTTTTAAAAACCGCCACCTTATATTGAAGAGTCTTTAAAATTAGTCTGCCAGCAAAAGAACAGCATTTCTAGAGGAAATTTGGAAAATTTACAATTCTACTTGCACTAATCAAAATAACTAGGAAAATTAGAATTTTGCTCATTTAAAAGAGTCAGGTAAAACATGTTAACAGAATAAGAATAAAGGTTTAAAAAACACCAGCCTGAATTTTGAACTGAAAAATGTGAGAATTACTTACAGCATACCTAATTTTTATTGGTTTAAATTAGTCTAGATACACAGGTGTTGCCTTAATCTGAATAAATATTTCTTCAAAATAAAAAATTTTGGTGGAAAAAGTCCTGAGCTTGAAACCAGACCTTAACCCAACCCAGCATCTGCATGACCTCACCAGGTGCAGAAGCACTCTGGGCTGAGCCACTGAGCACCAGGCTCCCACCCCATATGCACAAGGGTCTACAACTCCCCTACATAAACTCCCAAAGCACCTGGCCCAGTAGGTAAACTAAGAATGTTGTTATTTCTTTTTGACAGATTCAGGTTTCCCAATAAAATAAAATAAAATAAAATAAAAATTAAAATAAAAATAAAATAAAAATAAAAATAAAAATAAAAATAAAAATAAAAATAAACATAAACATAAAAATAAACATAAAATAAAATAATTTGAAAATCACCTTATAGATGTGAGGTTGGGTGGGGCTTTGGAATCTGCTCTAGTGGAAGTTATCCCTGCCCATGGCAGGAGATTTGGAAAAACATGATCTTTAAACCCCAATCTTTCAATGATTCCATGCTTTACTTAGGGAACTTTGGGGTTAGGTATTTGCATGCTAACAGACAATCAGAGGAGCTAAGAACCACATACATATTTCTTAGGAGAGTGCTTTTCTAACAAGAGGAGCAGACTAATTGTGCAAATGATCATTGGACATGCATGCAGAAGAAAGGAAGTTCCTGCCCAATATTTCTTTGTTCCTAAAAAGCATATCTGAGTTTTATATGCTTTTTGAAGTAATTGGCTAAAACAGCTAAGCCATTTGTTTCCTAAATTTCAAGTCCAGATAAGGCAGAAGTGCATTTTTCTCTTGGACAATCAGAAGGGGAAGGGTGAGGTGGTTGGAGCCCCCTTAAGCCCCTACTCATTTATTCCCAGCCACAAGAAACAGTCATCATCATCCAGCCCTCAGATAAGAAAGCTTAATGGCAATAAATTAATTAATTAAAAGAGTGCCAGAGATATCTATAAGAACTCTCAAACCTAGCAATCCATCTTGCACTGACCCTTGCAAGGCTGTTCAGCAATCCTTGATCAGAAGTGTTTCCAACAAGGCAGAATGAGCTTACAGTTCTTACTTCTAAATATGATACATAAGGATACATACCATATTTATCAGGCAAGAGGTCAACATTGCAATTGTTTCCATAGAATTACTTGAATTATTCAAACTTTCTTTTTCTCTTACTTGTGGGGAAAAAACCCAAAACTGAGATAGTATCTTTTTTCCTCCCATTGTTAATATTTTATGTTAGAAGTCTTAAATATTTATGCATGTTGGGAAAAGTTATTTTCTGTCAAAATGGTCTCCCTTCAGAAGAACAGCCTAGTCTTTTTTCAGTTACTTCTAAAACAAATGAATGATTCAGTGTTTTATTTTTACTGCAAAATTTGCTCTTGGGCCTTATTTCCACTGACAGATATAAGACCATAGGGTTGAGAATATCACCTAAGACCTTTCTCAAACCTTCAGTTCAAACAGGTTTTCTAGGGATAAAGTTTTGATTGCTCCTTTTTTTAATAATGAAATCATTTTGGTCAGGTTTTGATGCAGAATTAAGTACTAAACAAAAGAAAATAGACCATTTAAACAGAGAGGTACAAAACCAGTGTCACTGGTTTTCTTAGTCTTGACCGCAGAAACTCTTTCATTACAATGAATGCAAACAAAACATTTTTCTGTAATATGTCTCAAACATATATTCCAGTTTTGTACATGTATTTTGCCAGATAGCACCAACCCATGCTGCTCTGGTGTGACTCCAATAGTCTACCCATGGTACTTAGGGCAGCTGAGTGGATTACTCAGGAGGTAAGGCCTCACCCAAGGCCTTGAAGGAAAACAACTCCAAACTGAAGGAGTTCAGCAGAATTAATGTTGTAGGACACCAGAATTGTACCTTATTACCTCTTACCCTGAGCAGACATGTAGTTTTCTCTTCCTCAGCATTACATTAGTGAGTTTTAAGTAGTTCAGCGCCAGTGACTCAAGACACCTGCCTGCTCCTCAGGCCTGGTATTTGCGGCCTTCTCAGACATCCAGAGATGCCACAAACAAACACTATCTAGCCCTTACTGTCACAGTTAAATTGCATGGCTCTTGCAAACCCTATTTATTCTACACCTCTGCATCACAGGCACATTGCCACATGGTCTGACAGAGCACACCTCCGGCTTCCTTTCTTAGGCAGCTTCCTTTCTGGGGCAGCTACGGGAGCATCTCCCATTGTCCCACACTTCCCCTACAATGGCTGTGCCTTGTAACAGGAGCAGCCACAGAGGATGGGAATCCACACCTCAGCTGCCAGACTTTGTAAATGTTCAGAACCAAATGACAGTCCAGAACCAACTACCAGTCCTGTCCAGCTCTCCTTCCCAACCTTTTTGTATGAGGACAGGACAGATCTTGTTGGGCATCAGGAGCCAAATCTCCCTGCAAACATGAGACCACCATTATGAGTCTAAACTGATATTCTAGATTATGATTTGAGGTAGTTTTGGTGTGGTTATATTTTGCCTTTGCCAGCTCCAATGTGGACATCAGAAATTCCTACAGAAGAGCAGAAGATACAGCTGCAGGTAGTAACTTCTTAAACTGCCACAGCACATTCTTCAAAGTCCTCTGTGGCACCCTTTGTCCCCCATAGATCAATCCTAGGCACATGACACACGATGCTTCAAATTGCATTCAGGAGAAGACACATTTAAATCTCAGTTGCTATAGCAGCAGAGAAATGGATTGCTTCTTTTCAACTTGATTGTAGAAGCAGCACAGACCGGAATCCAGCATCATTAATACTACTTGAGTGTGAATTTTTTTCTTGCCATGACACCCTTAACATTTTGGGTTTGCACACACAAAGAGAAAAGTTGTAGCTACACCCCGCACAGGCTTGTCTGAGTCAACTTGAAACCAGCTCAGGGCACTGTTCTGATCCTTTAAGACAATGCTACTGTGAGAAATGGCAAGCCACTCTCCCTGCTTTCAATCCAAACTCTGTGTCAGCAAGCAATTCAACTCAGCAGGCATCTGTGCAACTCTATTGCTGGCTCAAGAAAAAAGAGAGGACTAGCTTCAACTTCTCTTGGTGAGTCAATGGACCTCTGGATTTTGGCAGGAAATCACGCCAACAAGCAACAGCAATGCTTCAGCTACAGCAGCTTTTATGTGGAAACAGATAAAAACCCTTCTGGAGCTAAAGATGCTTTATGTTGCAAAATCTATATTTCTTAACTAGTTTATCTAGCTCAGGTGTATGTGGTCAAGGTGCAGCCCTCTCCTGACCACAGTGTGAGAAAAGACATGGTGACTAGATGGAGTTCAAATGCCACAATCCAAATTAGAGACACCATGTCACCTATTGAATATTTTAAAGCAAACGAAAAGAACAAGAAACAAAACAACCAAAAAAACCACCAAAAACAAACCCCTGAAAAAGAATCCTTCTTGCAGACTTCAGGGCAGGTACTGAACAGCAGTAATTTTCATTCCCAAACAGTGTTTTTGTTCTTGTTATTTAGAGTATCTCAGCTTCTTCTCAAATATCTCCATTACACTCTGGAATTTCATACAAAATGAGATGGACATACTTTGTCAGTGTCTCATTAAGTTTTTTACCAAGAATCAGGCAAGGACTGGAGATCAGAACTGACATTCCTCTCCAGTGAATCTGTTCCACATAACATGATGTTAAGTACATTCCATCCAACTTACGTTTTACATTTTCACCTTCAGTCACGGATCAGTTCTCAAGTACTCTTACCTTCCCAAGTTTCTTCATTGGTTTGTTTTTTAACAGTAATCCTAAACAGTATGCCTGGAGGGGGTAGATTGCAAATGCCATGACATTTTCTCTTTCTATCAGAGGAAAAATTTGTAAGGTATGAACAGCCTGTGAACATTTTGGTATCTCTTCAGACCAGATCTAGAACTGTAGTCATATAGATAATGAACTCAATATCAAAATTTTTGTATATCCCATCCTGAATTATAAGTTATCTTTAAGCATTTGAGGGAGCCAGAGTTCCAAGAGCTTGGAAGCAGTCTTTGTACAGGTAAATTTCTTTCATTATTTTCTCCATAACAAAAATCCTGAATTCTACCCCTAAAAAGACAAAAAACAAGAAAACAAACAAGCAAATACAACGAGAACAAAAAACTGGAAAAAATCACCAAAAAACCCTTTTTGGATGTTGAAGGGGAAGGATCTAAAATGTGTAGGAGCTTCACTACTTCAGCTGCACAAATTCCTGTTTGCATATGCTAAGAGAGGTTTCTTTATATGCATTTCATTTCAGAGTTCTCCCTCTATGAATTTTAATGTTTGGGAGTTTTATTTTTAAATTTTGCATTAGATGAATTCTAAAAGATGGCTGTGATGATGAGATGTGCAGGCCCAGATCTGAGTTGAAATTGTTACTGCACAAAACCTGATTTGAATGGAGCTGCACAGGAACATTTTTGAATCAATTCTTCATAAAATAATAGTTCATAAACAGTATATAGTAAATAGTTCAAAAATAGTTCATAACATAGTTCATAATATTTTGAAACACATATTCTAATAATCCTTTGAGGCCCCATATTTTGTTTTAGCTCAACAAGTATTTAATCCTATCCAGTGATCTATCTTTCAGCCATGAACTATTCTTACCAGAAAGCTTATTTTTATAGTCATTTTCATAGAATAATTCTTTTCAACTGCTTGAAAATGCATATCTTTAAAATAAAGGTATAGGTAGGTCTGCACAACCTTAAACAAGTGCATTTTCAAGTGAAATTTGACATAAGATGCCTGAGAGGTTTAGCTTCTCTTCACCACACATTGCTGATAAATTCCCATTTTTGCTACAGGCTTTGCCAAGTGGGTAGTTTGACATGTCTGAACACAAGAATCAGAATATAGAAAATCTTGGTATAAAGAAACAGTCCCTGGGATTTGCAATTCCCACAATGTCTCTTCTAATTGCATTTTTACCCCAACTGATTTGTCTGCAATTAACAGTTCTGCCTCCCCTCTCTTTGACACTGACTTAATTTCTCAAGAAGACAGATTGTTGAAAAATTTGCTCTTGGCTGAAGGATAAAGACCCAAGTGCCCTCAAAAAAGGGCAGGGAGAAGAATCCTTTCCTCGGGCTTTTTAGTAGAGTGATAATACATTTATGCTCATATCTTCACAGAAATGAAGGCCAGGGACTTCCCTGGTGAGGAGCCTTTATCAGTCAGACACTATCACTTTCCCCCAGACTCCTCATCTCAGACCTGCATGGTTAACACCCCTTAGTCATTTAGTACAGCCTCATTTGCATGGAGCGCAATGAATTACATTGACTCCAAGGCCTAGGCTATTCAAGAGCAAAACTAGACAAAGTCATGCATATCATGGAGTTTGGCTGGCAAAGACTGCTTTAGTAAAATAGCTTTGGTTTTTGCAAATTAACAAAATTCAGCTTCCTACAGCCCTTACTACACTGTTTTGATGCCAGGTGCAATTAGCCCATAACAAAAGGGTACAACTGGCAAAAAAGAAAATTTAATAGCTGAGTCACAAGCAGTTTCATTCCCCTTTCTTCAAATTCAATAGAAATCATAAAGCAAAGACAGGTTAATTTCCTCCTACAGTGAGTTATTCTGGATAGCATGTGCAATGCATGTGATAGCAGAGCAGAAAAAAAAAGAAAAAATCTAAATACAAGCCTTGACCAAGTAACTATTACATATTTCAGTCTTATCTTTTCCTTTGTCTCATTGTTAGTCAAGAGGTTCCGATTCAACACAAGAAAAGACAAATGTAACACCTCATTGTGTTTTGCATCTGATAATCACTACAAAACCTGTACCACGGTCTCAGCTTGAAATCCTAATGGAATAGATCCTCCAAGCCTCTCCAGTCCAGTTTGAAGTTTACCTTCAACCACAGTTCCCAAATTTAACCTTCTATCCCACCTCAGACAACAACCTGTGGTTGGGGATTGTGGTTTAAGAAAGGCTCCTGGAGAGCTACAGAAAGCAGAAAATATTCCCACCTCCAAAGTAGGATAAGATTGTGAGCTTGTAGAAGGTGAGCAAAGAATGACCTTTTAGGAGTTCACAATAGGGCAGGTATGAAATTCAAATAGGATCAGAGGCAAACAGCAAAATCCCCTGTTGGCAAGAACAGGTCCCTAAGCATGGAGTGGCCTCATCTGTGTCTGTTTCAACCATAAGAACAAGCTCTTGAATGCATAACTCAATTCCATAGTTTCCCTCCCCTCTAAAACTTCATCCTCTATCTCTCCATGCACCTGCTGTTGCTTTACTTGGAACACTTAGTTCTGCATTACAAAATAATAAAAAGCAGTTTTGATAAGTGATCTCAAAGCCTATGCTATTTCTGTAACACGCAGGGATCAGGCAAGATTCAGGATTAATAACTAACCAGATCAGACCCTGTGGGAGCCAGCCCTCCCTCCCACTCTGCACCAGTCCAAAGACAGGAGGTACTCTTAAATGAGGTTGGCAGCATCTACTACAGCAGGGTGGGGAAAATAGAATAGCTCATTGCATGCCAGCTTTAAAAGCAAACTCCCCAGGGTAAGCATACAGACAAGGAGCCTCTTTCAGTTCTGCATGGTTCCTGATTTTGTTCCCAGGAGAGCCTGCTCCTCCCAAGCAGATCCATTTGCCTGCAGTGCCATGGGCACCCCGACCTCCCTCTCCCACTGGCACTGAGGTGCTGGCAGTGCAGGTGGGCACCTCCCAGCTACACCTGGCTAAAAACAACCTTGTGTTCCTTAGCAATCCCCATCACACTGTAATGGAGGGCATTGACTGTAACTCCTTATCACAGCACTTACATCAGGAAAAAAATTGCCCAGGAAAGAGCTAATTGTCTTGCCAGGCCCATAGAACACATGCAGACAACAGGAGAGAGGAAAGCCCCTGTCTCAGGCTGAGACCTCATGACAGAAGTTCTGTTGCAAGGCCTTTCTCCTCCCACACCAGGCTGAAAAGCCACCGTACACTCACTGACAACCTGGCAGCTCAGGGCCACCACGCCATGCAAGGATGCTGCTGAGGCAGTCAGGGAAGCACTCCTCCTCCTCCTCACAGCCTTACAGGCCATGTTCCCATGTGCCAGACACTGTTCCAAGTGCTGTCCTGCCACAGCTGGTAAAAGCGGCAGGGCACTTATCTGACCCCAGTGCTGGAATTGGAGGGGAAGCAGAGCCTGGATGGGTCACTTGGCACCAGCCCACACCAGGAAAAGTGTCAGAGATTAATTGATCCAGGAAAAAATGGCAAACTCAACAATACTCCCAGATACAGCCAGTTCATTAGGCTGAGATAGAACCACCACTGCCATGTCCAAGAAGGACATTTACTACTACTGTCATACCACCCCTGGCAGGCTCAGCATCTGAAGCGACAGACTTGAATCACCTTTTTCCACAGCCTGATGTCACTGTTGGTGGTGTTCTTACAAACAAAGGTCAGCCTGTGAACTCACAATGCTACATGGTGTATGTATATTTGGAATAAAGCAATCATCCTGCATTTTGCTGCCTAATCTACACAGCACATGCAGGACTGCTGAGTGGGGGAAACCCAACATGTCTATATTTACACATGCATGAGGAACCACTCAGAAATCAGCTCTGCCTGCAGAGAGATGGGGAAACAGAGGTGGCAAACCTCCAGAGGAGGTTCGAACACAGGGCTGATAATATAGAGATGGTTTTGTCATTGCTGAGTCGAGACCTTTTCTGCTTTTCCAGCTGCCACACTGGCAAGGGGACTGGGGGTGCATGAGGGGTTGGGAGGAGACACAGCTGGGAGAGCTGACCCAAAGTGACCAAAGGGATTTTCCACACCGTGTGACATCATGCTCAGCATATAAAGTAAGGGGAAGAAGGAGCAAAGGGGGATGTGTTTGTCTTCCCAAGTAACCATTATGTGTTATGGGGCCCTGTCTCCTGGACATCTGCTTCCCCATGGGAAGCAATGAATTAATTCCTTCTTTTGCTTTGCTTGTGTGTGTGGGTTTTGATTTCCCTATTAAAGAATCTTTATCTCAACCCATGATTTCTTCATCTTTTACCCTTCCAATTCTCTCCCCAATTCTGTTTTTGAGGGAGTGAGTGAGTGGCCCTGTGGGGTTTGGTGGCTGACTGGGGTTAAACCATGACACACAGCCTCAGCCCACAGCAGTGGAGATGCTCAACATTTGATAGTTACAGTCAGGTCAAGGCCACCAAGGCTGCCTCTGACCTCGGGGTCATGCAAAACTGAAACTCTGCAGCCTCTCCCCATCTCAGCCCTGCAGCCAGGCACTGGGAAGAGGCTGAAGAGTGGAACAATAATATTTTCTTAAATCAAGGGATTTCCCATAAGTTGGGTACACTGGAGTATTCAGAAAGCAAAGGTCAGAACAAATGTCTGCAGTGAAAAATCTATAAAGAAGGTAAGTTTAAAAGAACCACTGAAGGTGACTTTTGCACTTTCTATCCAACACCATGTTTCCCCTCCACATAGTGCTGCTTCTTTCAAGACCAAAAGCAGAAATGTCACAGTGCCATCAGACCACTGCATTATCACTTATAGCACCTTTTATTTCAACTTCTTTCTCTTTCTCTGAAAATCCTTTTCTCTTTCTCTGAAAATCCATGTTTTACTGTCTCAAGAGTGTTATATCCAAGTTCAGTTGCAAAAGTATTTGGAATCTGAAAATAAAACCCATAAAACAGCAAGGACCCAAAATGACACATCACCCCAAAGCAAAATTCATATTACTTTCTTTACACTTCCCTTATGGATGTAACTGAGCAGTTCAAAACATAATTAGATGTTGAAAACGAAAAAAAAAAAAAAAAATTTTGTTATGTTGTACTTGTGGGGTTAATAAAAGAAGTATTCTTAGTTAAAATTAGGTCTGTTTTAACTTGACAAATGCAGAGTTAGTTTCAGGATTCCTCAGTTTATTCTAGTGAACATCAGTGCAGTCAAGCATCTTCTGTTAAGACCAAAGAATATAAGTGCTTCACAAGGGCTCTTTGCAGAAAAGGATACTGAAGTGATAAATTTCTGGATTTTTGCTTTATTAAGAATCTGGAAACCAATACACATGTTATCACAGTACTGAGCCTTTTACAAGGACTGGAATACAGCTCAGGTTAAAAAACAGACAAGATTAAGGCCTACATCACTACTACAGTTAGTAAGTGACCTGCCCCAGGCTGACAATCCTTTATGAACTCCATGACCTCTTTGGAGGTTTTAGATGGGACCAAAAGGACACTAGACAGTCACCTGGTATTAACATTAAAACTTTAAAGAGAACAAAGAAAACAACCTAAACTATCATCCTTTTAATATGTAAACTATGGTAAATTGGAAGACAGCAAAATCATCCCAGTCTGAATTGTTTTTCTTCTTTGAATGCTTGGCTTGCTGCTCAGTACAGAATGTTCCATCTTCCACTTTTTTTTAAGAAGACACATAGGATCTTCAGAAAAACAGCACATGCTCACAGAGAAAAACAAATCTCAAAGGACTGGCAGATACTTGTGATTTCTGAGCAGCAGTGGGGTTTTCTAACTACAAATTGTTCAGATGTTGTGGGCTTGACAGAATCTATTCCAAGCTTGTTGTTTCCCTGCTCTCTTTCACAGATTTGGAGTCTCTGATGAATGCTATGTGTACCAGCCCAGATGCTCTGTTCTAGCTATAAAACAGTTTTAGTCAGCTAACTGGATAAGAGAGCCTAAAATAGTGCAGCTCTTTACTCTTTATCAGCTTAACATTTTCCACTACACACCACTAGACTCTCAGAAGTACAAACCAGCCTGGTTATAACTGACATACATATTCTGGGGTATTGTTTAATGTTGCCTTAATATTGGATTGAAAGTAACTAGGATTTAACTTGTCCTGTCATTCTAAAATCTTTGTCCTGTCATTCTAAATTGTGCCCAAATATCACAGCTAACTGAGCATTTAACCATTACAGCAATTACTTGCAAATTAACAGTATTTGGAAGGATTTGATCTTTCTTTCAGTTTTAGAAAAGACCTTTAGGAGTTTTGTGCCTTGTGTCCTCAATCCAGTTCTGTTTTCTAGACTCTCTCTAGACACTAGAAAGAGCTATATTGTTTTGTTTATTGTTTTTATTGTTTTTTAACCATTACTATGGCCATTTCTCCAGACCCCTAAGATCAGAAGCAGAGATCTAAAACTTCTCCTGTTCTAATCATGGCAGAATCACGTATCAAATTTTAACACCAAAATAATTTTGACATGTTGAATCTCTCAAATCCCTTGTGGCACCATGCCTTTTGGCAAAGCTTGAGACACTAGTCACGCCAATAAAGCAGTTTGAATTGAGCTGCCTTTTTGCCCAATCCCACTAAAACCATAGTAATTGGTTCAGACAAAGAGGCTCAGCTGTTTCAATGAGGACTAAAGCTACCAGACAATCTTGACAATGGCTTTTTTTCAAGCCTGGCAGAATGAAATGTAATGCAAATGTTCCTATTCTTGTTACTGGCCTGGAACATTTACATCTTTCCAAGCTGTCTGATTTTTCATGTGTGTTCACATTCCAGGACATGTTGACCAGTTTCAACCAAATGTACCAGAAGGTGAAAAGTTCCACACATTTCAGACCTCATTATAATCAGACTCATTATAATCAAGAAATCCTTATAGGAGGAAGATGAATGCCTCAAAACCAGAAAAAGATTCCCTCAAACTCAAACCACTTTAATCAGAAAATTAATTAAGAGACACAAACCCTAAGAAGACACAACATAACAGCCAGAACTTTGTCTCATGGAACTATTTGAGTTAGCAATAGTTGAGTGGATTTTTAACTCCTTATAGAAAAATTTTTCCAGCTCTAGGAGGGACTGCTTGACTTCTTGTGAAAGTAGCAACACCATGCACATTCACCTTGGGTACTCAGACAACACTCCCTATCAGAAGTGTTATATCAGAACCTGCTCTTTTGTGGCTCACTCAACACATCTGTCTAGATATGGCTCTCATTTTTATCAAAACCAAATATAAACACAACAATGCTCCCTACACGAGTTTCAAGTCTTATGTAAAAATGTGACACCTTCAGGATTTTCATTATTCTGTATTATCACACAACAAGCCACATCAACACCAGGGACATAAACATGCAGTACCAGGGACAAAACCTTGGTAGTCTTTTAATATTAAAATAGTGATAGTATTTTGGCATCCTTATGAGAGTTTCAAATGCAATTTGTTTTCATCAACCCTTCCCAGTAGTAGTTTGACGTTTCAAGAAAATTATGAAATAAGTTTTATTCTACATTTTGAAGTGAATTATTTGATTCTACCAAGAACATCTAAGGAGATAACTAAGGCAAAATGTCAAAGTGAGGTTTTCTGTCCAGCCAGATCAGAATAGCTTTGTTATTAATCTTCTTTATAAACAAGATTGAGGATATCTCTAATTGGAAATTCCCTCCTGCCCACCCTCTCTTCTTCTAGTAGGACTCTTCTAATCTACTTGGGAGCAGCAATCATACAGAAAATCATCAAACTGATAAAGTTTTCCATCCCATCATTCTTTCTTCCTTTTGCTGACCCAGCACCTCTCACATTCGAGTCTTTTGCCTGCAATGTAAATGAGCAATTAATTCAATCTAATCTAGCATCCCAATGAAATATCCTTTTCCCTTGCTGAATTCTTATCCTATGGGACTTATTCTCCAGTTCTGCAGTAATCTCTTCCAGGATAGACAATCCACATCTAAAAGAAACATTACAAAACAATAAACCACTTAAAAACAAATTAATTTGTCAGTTTATGTTATATACTAGAAAGAAACAAGAGCTATGCATTCAGAAGAGGTATGAAAAATTCTTCACTTTTGCAGACCGTTTTGACTCTATTCTAAACACAGAAAAAAGAATCTCCCAGTTTCCCCTTACTTGGAGCTGCTCTGTAATTTATTTCTTACAGAAACCTCTGAAGCATTGCAGACTCCAGGAATTCTGCAGGTGCCTTTAACTGCAGTGCTGCACATTTCTAAGTACAGAAGTACATTTGGGTGCTACCAAAATCTTTTCACCCTGTGTCTTCATCAATAAGATTCAACAGCTTTTTTGCAACTGAAGAGTTTTAATGTAGCTCAGATCTCTCTGAAGTGGCAGACATACGGATTTCCCCTGGCAAAACTCCTAATGACGAACAAGTCTTACAGTAACCAGACAGGAAGGTGCTAATTTCCCTTACTCTGACAGAGAGGTGCACCTCTTGGCACAACCTGGATTCTGCTCTCATCTGCATCTCAAACATCCACTAACTGTGACAAGCCTGCTGTAATGTAGGATAATGTTTGAAGGTCCCTCAAACTGCAGCAAAGTAAAATTCTGCATTGAAAGAAAGGCAGCTTCACCACGAAGAACCATAAATCTCTTTGTATATAAATATGGAAAAAGCAAGTAGTTGTGCTGTATTCACAAATACTTATATTCCAGTCAGATACATGGTATTCCTGACAGTAGAATTAGTCTGAAAGCTGGCTACTACCAGAGTCATAAACAAGAGTCAAACACTGCTGCCATGCTCCAGTAGCCTCTTGGTTTCTGGCATACATCTGAACTAGCTGACCTGAATAAAAAAGGAAAACCAAACCAATACAACAAAAGAAAAGGCAAAAAATATTACACACCCCCAAACAAAAAACTTGATTTCAAATTAACAAGTTTGAAAAAGTTTGTCTAGCCTCTCTCAAAACGCTTAGCAGAAGTTCCTGAGTTACTGCTGATGTGCAAAGAGGGCTCTCTCTGTACAAAGGGGTCCTGTACTATCAGGATTCAGTGAGGCCATGCAAAGATCAGTCAATCTTTCTGTGGTTTTAAGCATTTTTCCTCAGATTTGTCAAAAGCATGCATGCAGTTACACATGGTTTCACACTTCCTATTGTACAGAACCCTGTTCTTTTAGGTACCACATCTCAGGCTTAAAGAGCAGGGAGCCATAGGAAGATAGAAAAGTCCTTTACTGAAAAGGCATTTCTTGTGAAATTCTCACCCTCTAGAAGAATGCTTCTCTTAGAAGAACATAAAATATTCTGTAACAGAAAGGGGAAACATGCTGAAAATCCTCATCTCAACACCTACAGGATAAAAACCAAAACCACTAGTCCTAGGGAGTGTAAACCAGCACCCAGAATCTGAACTTCTGCTTCTCATGTGAAAGACAATCAAGTTCCCTTTTGTTAAGAACATACTCAGTGAAAAATAAAAAAAAAGGGGAGGGAAACTGAAAATAGGAAGCCAGGCTACAGCTACCCACTTGACAGCAACTGCAAGGGCCAAAGAAATATCTCTCTGTGAAGAACAGACTTAGGTTCTTTGCAGGGTTTTTTGGCCTTCTTCAGAGCATCAACACAATATGCTCTGATACCAAAGCACGATGTAGTCTGAGATTTCTTGCAATTGGGGCATATAAGGCATTGTAAATAGAATTAGTGGTGGCACTAATGGGTCTGTCCTCCATCATCTGACTAAGAAACAGTAAGACCAAAAGGAAATAACAAGGACCAGTTCAGAATAGCAAAGATCTAACTGAAGGCCAGGATACAATGAGCCTTGGGAAGGTAGAAAAGACTTTTGCCTCTTCCTACCGGAGTTTTAACTTTATCTATTCTAAGAGCACTTAGGGATTTTCTCATGCCATATTTCCAGCTGGAAGTGCAGCAGAGATGACCAACACCTGAGATGTGGTACAGAAGCAGCTGCAAAGTCTGTTTGCATGTATTAGGTAAAGGCTGAAAGTCAAATGTGTAAAGGAAACCAGAGGTGGTTTGAGCACAAAGTAAGAAACAGGATTTATTCTCTTTCTTCCTCCATTGAAGCCTCATTCCTGTTTGTAACAGATGGCACATCAAGCATGTGCTGGGTGATCTTTGCTAACATTTCACATTTTGGAAACTGGCTTCCTTTAATCTGGCTGTTCAGGGAGGTACATGTGACAGTTGTAGTGTGCAAAAGCTGCAGGGCTGCATTTCTGGACTGCTCCTTGCTTATAAAGAAAACACTCTCCCAGTGAGGAAAGGTTAGGAGGGAATTGAGAATGAGGGAGACAGGGATGGAAGTTAATACAGTAGTTTAGTAGTTGGCTCAAAAGCTTTAGGGGAAAAGCCCTAAGAGTCAATAAAACAGAATAACTCCTTGGAAAACCTGCATAAAGAAACCTATAGGGGCTTACAGGCTGTAAAACTCCTGTACAGGGAAGCTTTTGCAGGGAGGCTAAAGCCTTGTGTCAGAACAAAGGGAGACCCTTCCACACTTCCAGATGTGGGGTATGAGTCTAAGGCAAGAAAGGTACAGATACTTATCTTTCCTTTCCATGCTTGTCTTAGCAGATAGTGACCCGTTCTGAGCTGTCTACAGTTTTAGAGGGAAGAAGGAAAGGAGACCAGGGGGAGTCCAGTACTGCATAAATTGAAGCTGAGCAGGGGGAGCAGCCAGCATTATGACACTATAAAGCTGGACTGGATTAGATCAGCTAATATAAACCTGCTTCTTACTGCTTGCTAAAACAAGAGTGAAAACTTTTGATGCTGTGCATCAGAAACAGGCTTCAAACTTCACAGCTTCATTAAAGTGAAGTGTTTGGTTAAACATCTTTCTTTTAAATATTTTTATTTTAATTTTAAGCATCTATTATTTAAATGTAAGATATAAAAGACAAAAGGTCTTGCATTTAATTACAGGTTATTCCTTTCAGTGGAGATATTGCATTATGTAAATGGTACCTTTTGACGTTGGAATAGAAATTGCCACAAGGCCCTTCTGGGATCTGTTCTGATTTCCCAAGTATTTGTTCTATTTCTATACACAGCTGATGGAATTGCACTGAAATAAGGGTTTATTTGTTGCTATTGCTGCAAAAGGGAGAAGAATGGTAAGCAACAAATGAGCAGTGCAACAAAAGCCTCTAAATTAGGCACTTCAAAGACTACAGGGTGAATTCAGATGACTTCAGCACTGCAAAGGTATACAGACCAACAGGGTGATTCCATGAACTTATGCTAGGAATTTATGGTTCCCCTACAGTCTATAGAAAGAACTGGATACCTCTGGAGAGTAATTCCAAAGCATATAACAGCTTTGGCTCCAAATTCAGCCATTCCATAGGAAATCAGAGCAGGCATCCTGTAATGTACATTGAGTAATTCAAGCACAGGCACACATCAAAACCTGGTGTACAGGCATGGAGCGACACCTTTATTCTCCAGTGGATATCCCAAAAACCAGCACACACACTTATGAGAAAAGGTGCTATGTCATTCTCTTGACTTGGTGCCATTATCACGAGAAACAACTGACATAGATGGAGGCTGAGGACTTGTCCACACTGTGGAGCTGAATGCTTGTGAGGATGCCACAAAAATCTGATACAAGGGTACTCCTCGCGGATGCACAGCACTGAGGGGTAGGTGTTTCAAAAGTACTATCACATTCCCACAACCCCTCAGCCTGCAGGAGTGCATAATCCAAGACCAGGTGAGGCATCTCTCAGCTGCAATTTGAAAAGATGACCCTAAAACAGAGTTTGGAAATAAATCTGACAGGTTGAAGCAAGAGATCATGCCTAAGCTGTGGAAGTGTTCTCCTGATGGCAATAACACAACTTCCAAGAGGAGCATCTATGCCTGAGAGTTTCTCTGCTCCCAGGAGAGTGGCCGGCTCAACAGCACTAGCTGCTCTGCTGGGGGTGCTGACCATTGACACAATTTTAAAAAGCAGCTGGGTCTTGCAGTGTCGACAGGACTGATCCGCTGCTACCGATTTCCCTGAGCCCTTCTGACCTTCCAATGAGCAACTAATGAGACACAGCCCCAGCAAACCACATTTGAACACTCTCAGGGGGCTCCTGCTTCGATTTGTACCAGTGCTCCAGGACAAGAGGCATGATGAGACCTTTGTCTTCAGAAGCAAATTAAGGAGGCTTTTGCTCCACTGTTTCCCTTCCATCCTCCCAGGAACAAGCATGAGACTGACATGGATGAGGAAACACAAGTGGCCCTGCCAGGGACAGAATAAGGGAGTGTGAAATCCTCATTCAAATACTGCTATTTCCAGCTGATTACGTGACAAGCACAAAAGGGAATCTCAGCACCGCTCACAATGAGCCCAAGAAACTTGGCAGGTTTCTCTGACGCGGCTGGGAAGCAGCCTGCTGCCGTAGTGATTCTGCTCCTCCCTCAAACGCACTCTGCTGGGAAGGAAGGAAAATTTGGAAATATAAACAGAGATCAGGGACCATTTGCAAGGGGACTTAACAAAAATCTTCTCTTTAGGCAGAAAAAACGTGATTGCTTTCAGTGGGGAATAAAAGAAAAAATAAAAAGAAAAATATCAAAGTCCTGCAAAAACTTACTAGCTCTGTTTAAAACAGCATAGGAATAGTAAATGCAGAATTGCTCTGAATTTGCTTCTGAAAGTCTATTTCTAAGGGTAGCTGGGGTGTGACCAGTATTTTTTTCCTCCTGAAAAGATGCCAGCTGCTGCTACTTTGGGAACACCTCTGAGTCAAACAAGTGGGAGCATGTCAGGTGCCTGTTAGACTTTAATTCTAAGCCTCATGTAAACATTTTTGGCTCATCTCCACAAAGGTGAGAGTAAAGTGTCTCAGAGTGGATTGTGCTTGCACTAGTGGAGATGCATCAGTGCTGACAGTGAAGAAAAAGGGATGTCTTGCAGATGAATGCAAGGCAGCCATCCTTTAGATCCCCTTCCTAGTGTGAATCAAAGGATGATGGGTAAGATAGGGAAATCAGAAGAGGTCTGGGAATAATCAGATTGAGAACTCTATTCCTTTCATTGTAATCTTTTCTGAGTAATAATCTTTAAATTAGGTTAAGGTTATTCTTTGGATCGAGATACAAGGTTTGAAAAGCACTATTTTTATGTCAGCATGAAATATCACTACTAATACGGACTTCTACAGATGTCATATTTCATTTCTACATTAACAAAATCTTAATTGGAGGAAATTTTTTAAATTTTTGACATTCTATGGAACCTTGTGATAATTATCCTGATGCCAACACTTTAAAGGGGAAGGTCAAAAGTCAGAAGCCAGTCACATGTCATCAAGAATGTCCTCTGGAGACTTAGTCTGCTAAGAGTCTTATCCTAATCCTTCCAAGGTATTCCTTAATAGTAACAAATCTGCACTGAACCCTCTGCAGAAAACTCCTGTGCAGAATGTAATGCCTGCTCAAGTAGCTATTTATTGCAGAAAAGGCAGAATTTTAAAGAAATTGCTTCTTTCATACACTGAGATTTTAGCAATAGCTATGAGTATAATTCAGCTTTGGATTTCAGATTTTTCTTTTAGTCAGGTTTCAGATTGTACTGTTCCAATACAGAATGAAATAATATTTAGCCTGTGACCTTTAGTCACAGAGACTCCTGGAACAGACAGCCTAATATCAGTGGTGTGCAGCAGGGCTGAAGGACACAGGCTACACCACGTGCGCAGCCCTTGAGAAATCTCCCCCACAGAACGAAGAAAGGAATGAATCCTTCTCCATGCCCCCTTGCACCCCCTCCCCCATTTTACTCTGGAACACCACAATTCAAATATATGTTTTGGAGGAGGGGATTAGTGTTCAAATAAGTCAACATGGGCTGTTTTCTTCCTGCTCTTAGTGCAATAGTGAAATGTCATAGAAAGCACCAAATACTAAACAGTTTAACACTTCTTTCCTCTGTGCCTTCTGCTTTTTCTTATACATTTTTAATTGGGCAAAGAGGACTAATGCAAATGAAATTAAATTATGGCTATTAAACTGTGTCTCCTGGGGAAGGTTTTCAGCATGGTTAGCAGGGAATAAGGCAAACTTCTCCTTTAGCATTAATGAGAGTTTTGCTCCCGGTTCCTCTACGCACAGTTCTGACAGCACCTCCTCCTTGACAAGCCCTTCAGCTTTCAGTGTGTTTGTGTGAATCGAGACTGGGCCTGTTGAGGACTGTGACACACACCTATTGCTCATTTATAACTGCAGAGATAGGTAGAGGCTCGGGGAGATTACAGAAATTCAGAAGTGTATTGTTAAAACAAGGAAGCAAGTGCACAAGAGCTGCAATTGCAGATAATCTCGTAAAGCACAAACACAGAGCATGGCTCCTCTGTCCAAGAGGCTCTGGAACACACCCTGCTTCTCCCTGGCTGCCCAGACACCCCTGTGCTGCTGCTTAGGATACCCCCACCCTCCAGGCTAAGGGAGAGCAGAGCACAAAAAGCCCCCCAGCGATGCTGGTGGTGGCACTGATGAGCCCAAACACATCCAAGGCCCCCAAGAGTGCCAAGGCCACTCCCCACACCACACCCGGGTTACAGGGACATCACTACAGTGACAACATTCCTCACTTCAAAACAGTTTTCTCCTGTAGGACAGCTAGGAAAAGGGCATTGAGTTGTTCTCTTTGTTTGGGCTTTTTTCTTTTTGGTTGGTTTTGCACTACACACAATTCACTGCAGAAGAAAAGCAGCTGCCAGAACTGCATTCCTGTCCCCTGGCTCCATAAATGACAAGACCCTCAGCTAAAAGTTTTGCTGGATGTAGGTTCTGCCCTTTTGACTCACTTTTTCTTCTTTCATTTTGGCAGAAGTAGAAAACAGGGAAATGAGAAATTGATATAGATTCCCTTTCCTTCTTGACTTAAAAAAGACTCCATTTTTTACATATCATGGTCAAGCAAAACAATTTATGAAAAGATGCATGGTTTTCAGACACTCCATGGAACTAATCTGCCTTTCTGACAAGTCTTTTTACTACATACTATCTAAATTTAGTTTAACTTTTAGTAATTAATAAGAGGAGTATCAGAAGCATTTCAGATAAAAATTTGTTGGTTTTTTTTTCAAATCACCTGAAAATAGTCATAGAAAGGACATTTTCTATTATAGAATTTCCTAGTCAGATAACACTTTCTGCTTTTTGGATCTATCATAAAGTGTGTTAAAAATTAATATTTTTTCACATCTATAACACTTATCTGTAAGAAGATAAACCTACTTTTAAATTTTTATTTAAGCTTGTATACTACAAAAATAGATAGTAGTTCAGAAACACATCCCTACAACCAGGCAAGAACTGAAGCAATAGCTTGGTGTAACTTAACTTCATATACAATGCAGAAAGAATTAAACCTCAGAAGGAATAAAAAATAATTATAGAACTTGGAACCTAAACACACAACCTGAGGCATTCAACTGTCTGCTTTGCTGGAAACTAGGAATAAACAAATGAACCGAACACGTACTGGTTTTTACAGCTACCTCTTCATAAAGAACACATTCCTTCCAAAACCAGCAAGAAACAGAAACGAGTTGGCAAGAAGATGAAATCCCTTTACACACAGTGTTTACGTTGAAAACGCAGGCAAAAAAGAGAATGTCAACTGCAGCAGCTCCAACCTTGTTTGTCACTAGATTAACTGGAGAGCCAGCAAGGACAATGACTCCACCATTCATGCCTATTAGGCTTGCTGTGAAAGGCTCCATTCATCCACCAGCTGGCACGGTGGAAAGATATCTAAAGATGTGAACAAGGCAAGGGGCAGAGGCAGCCTGGCCCCGCTGCAATCTAAAACCAAAGCTGCAATTAATTATATATGGAATGCAGCCAGGCTCTCCTAGCATTGTAATCAAATGGGACCACACAGAGAAAAGAAAACCCTTTATCACATCACATGCACTCAGAAAGACAGACAGACACACAGAGCCCTCCCTATAGGAGATTATTTTTTCCAATTCCTCACGACACTATTCCTGTTGACAGGCTATAGTGAGTTTATATCTTAAAACTTCAAATAAAACAGAAGTTTGCTGCTTCTGTTTTATTTCCAACAAAAGGCTTACATGCCTGTTTGTGTATTCTTTTATCAGCAAAATCAGCCACTTAACAGAATTTTTCTTTGTTTCGTATATGCTTTTTGCCCTCACACTCATAGCAATAATTTAATACTATTCCAGTGCTTGTACCCTAGAGATATTTAAATCTACAAGATTATCACTCAAACCACTTGCAAGTTATAAGTCTAACCTGGGAAATTCCTGATAATCCCAACCACACATTGGCACAGCCCACACAATTCATGATGCTGTAGGCATGTTTTAAATGAGACCAGCTTCAGCTAATTTCCCCTTAGTGTAATTCTCTAGGACTGCACAAGCATTTTTCCTTTGGGTAAAAAAAAAAAAAAATTATCACAAAAAGCATGGCTCTAAACCAAATGAGAAAAAAAAAGTGCCCATGGATAGCCAGAATGATGGAATGCCATCAATATCACCCATATCACAAAAGCAACAGCATTCCCAAAATTTATCTGCTGTGTGCAGTACTAAACTTACATCTTCCCATCACAATCATTATTAAACACTATTACTGTACTATTTTGAATATGTAACCAAATTAGGACCCCAGGATGTACTCCCTGGCATACACATCAACAGTGAGATACTCTAGCTGAAGTATTTGCAATCCGATAAAAACCCAATCAATCCAAAACAAAAAAAAAGTCCATTTTACATTTCTTTTGCTTAAAAGGTGGGCACAAAGGCAGTTGATGGCAGAAACAGGAAGCAAAGAAAGCTCATCCTAGGCAGTGATTTAACCCTATATGCATCCTCCTTTATATTAATTATCATTATTTCTGTAATTTGATTATTTTCTTGATTAATATAATTTCAATATACTTATTTAACCATGTAATTGCTCTTCAGAGTGCAGCACTAAAATCAATGAGAAACATCACTTAGAGAGAAAGAAAATGAACTACGGTCTTTGCAGGATGAAGTACAAGTTATCTGAAGATGGGATATTACTTTAAGCTTATTTTTTTACAGTGCAAACGTATCTTGGATTTCAAGGTAGAAAAATATTGAACAAAAATTAAACTATTTTTATGATGAATAAAAAGTTGTGAAGGCAAAGACAGGTGTTTAAACAACACAGATAGTGAAGGCCTGCATCTGTTTTGTTACAAATTACACAGAACCGACCCCAAAAACCCTTAAAAAAGGTAATACTGCAACAGCCATTTCTTATTATGAAGATATGTTATGCATTCACTGTGCAAAATAAAATGCCATCCTGTAAAAGGCTGAGCCAGGCCCAGTCCAGTGCCTGCAGTGTAGCTCTTGTTTCACTGCCTGCTGTACTTGTTGGCAGATGTTATTTTCACAAACTGTCACCACGTATTTTGACACAAAGGGAAAAGGGGCAGATTCAATGTGCATTCATGGATACAGATACTGCTAAAATATGCAGACATCTAAATCCCCACATAATCCAGCACATAATAGAGCACCAGTTAGCATCTCTCAGGAACACTGGGCTTTTCAGGAGAAAAACACAGGTCTAAGGATTTCTGGAGTATTTTTGCTTTGTTTATCACTGATCATTCAGCGCATTCATAGGACCACAACACATCAAAAATTCAACCTGAAAAGGAGAAAGAGAAGTTTCAAAGACCAGATGTGGCTGCACCAGCACCTGTTCAAATGGAAGCAGAGACTGGCAGAGGAACCTGCTGATGATGTGCTGCACATAAGTGTGCCTGAGTCCCTCTCTCCTGTGGATAGCCTCTGTGCAGGCATGTGGGAATATTATAAGCAGCAATGAGTGAAGGGAGGGGCAGAAGAAAAGCACCCTTTTGAACCTGAACCCCCAGGCCCCCAAGCACAGCTGGCTCAGTACTCAGAAAACCTACATGGAGAGGGGGATGGAGACACCCGAAAGGAGCTGCGGGCAGCAGTCTGAAGTTACATCATCTCTAGTGCACTGTGAAATTTGAACTTCTCAAAGTTGGAAAAATAGAAACACCTCCACAGCATGACTGTGCAGCAAAGGCAGGTGCCTCACCCCACATGGGGAAGGAGACTCAGCACTCAAGCACAGCAAAGTGCACTAAAAGGAGGCCCAGTAAACTGATCTTTTGGTTGTTTTGTTGGTTTTTAATCTCATGCTGGGTATTACTGGGGAAAACCAGGTTCCCCTGACTGTGAAAAATTCCTCCATTGAAAAAAGTATCATCATCCTTCATAGGTGTAAAATGGGTAAGGGCTATATTTTCAACATAATTTCAAAAGAGTAAATATCCACCAAGTTGGATTTTCAAATGCTTGTAGGTACTTCAGACTACTGAGAACTACACAAAAAGAGAAAGAAGATAAAATAGTACTCTGAATCCAGGATAACTAATAATTTGAGTCAGTTGTGGTAGACTTGAAGCATGTGGAAGGACTGGATCTACTAGCTGACCACTGCAATCCTCTCCGCAGGGAAGCATCAGCAACATTTTGACCATGTAGGGATCTGTGCATATGAACAGAAATACACACGCACCTCAGTCCTGTTAAACTGGAGAACCCACAATACAACGAGGAAAATATTTTGAGAGCAGTTGTCCAGTGATTTGGGGGATAAAGGAGGAGTAAAAGAACCAAATAAAAAGAGGTCCCCTATAAAAAATAAACAATTGATCTGTAAACATTGAAGAAATGCCACATTCAGCTGGACAGGGTTTAAACTTGCAGTGAAGTCAAATATCAGATATGGATATCATGGGCAAGTGTAGCCCAATACAATCTCTTGCCTTAATTGAAGAGGTTGGGAAACCCACAAGTAGCTCAACATATCAGTGGGGGATTTATCTGCTTGGTACCTCCTGAATATATATCAAGGACCAAACTGTAAAAGGAACTGTGACTGTGCAAGGCAAGTCTAACAGATACGGGGTCAAGGGGAAGAAGAAAGCCAAGATACTGGAACCAAACATCAAATCTCCTGTTCTAGAAGGTGTAATTAACCATTGTGCCTAATAGTCCTGTTTGTTTCACTGCATGTAAGGCTGAATCCAAAGCACTGCAGGCCAGGGCCATTTATACTGCTGGTATACAGCAGAATGCCTCTCCAGGCAATTCCTCAAAATTTTAATTGCTTTTAATTCCTCAAAATTTTAATTGCTTTTAATTCTCAGTTATTTGATGGTTTCCATTGTTCTAAGAAAAAAAACATGTCTTTGAAGACTGAAGAAAAAATATGGAAGGCTGTTCTACTTCGATAACTCTTTAAAGTATTGTGCCATCTCTACTCTTGATAGTAAACCTACCCCTAATTTTCATTAAAAATGGTGCTTCTTTTGTAATCAGAGCAAGAAAAGTCAGCAAGTATTTCACAACAACCCTGCTAATGTAGGACTTTATTTCCTTGTACTCCACAGAAACTATTTTGGGAGCACAGAGAGTTGTGAATACATTGGGATGCAAAGTGCCCAGCAGCTCCAGTAGAGAGTGACTATCCTCCCATCCAGCAGCAGCCTCCCATCTGCACACTGCTCCAGCGTGACTTATTGGCCTTTAGGAGGCCACTACAACCAACCCTGAATAATGTGTTTATAATATGTAAAGAAGAAGAAAAGAAGTGTTAATGAGAAATCAGCTCATTGTCATCTCATTTCTTCCACATATTCAGTTATTTGTCATCTGCTTGTGTCCTCTGACTGACAACATCCATGCCAGCTGCTGGCTGAATGGGAGCCTTCCAGCATGCCTAAATAGACTGTTTGTCTTCATTAGGGCTTTGTACAGATTCATTCAGCAAGGACTTGCAGACTGTCATTAGGCAGGTCCAGTCTTTCAAGTTCTGCTTCCACAATCCAAGATATTTGCTTTAGCAGACTTTCCCCTGCTTTTGTTCCTTTGATAGAGGAGAACCAGTTTCTATTACCCCAAGTTGCTGGGTTTTTTTGTTGCGTCCCTCAGCTGTGGTTTCCAGGCATATTTCCACACTGCACTACAAGGGGAGAGGGGAAATGCACACACACACTCTACAGCTTTAGGATAATAGATTTCTTTGTATTGCATTTATTTTCTCCCCGCCTTTCTTTCATAAAACAATTTAATAATGAATCCATATCAACTAGATGACTGAACAGCAAGGAAGAGAGACTTAGCCTGATTTTTGATTTTTCTGCATCAGGAGACAGATGAAATGAAACTGTATTAAGTAGATTAAAAAGGCACATAGCCTCAGTAGCTGAAGGTGAATAGAAGTTATTCTTAAAGTCAGGGCAAGATTATTGCTATATTTCAAAACAAACATTCTTGTCCTTCAGCATGCTTGAGAAAGGATGTGCAAAGCTGGAGTCAGGCTTTAGATGCCAGAGGATATTCACAAGAAGCAGCAGCTGTTTTTTCTTTGAATTATTAGAATCACAGGCTGAAAAAAAATTCAAGCACAATAGTAGGTCCTTCTCCTAGTTATTCTCCTTCTGAGGACAGGATCAGTTACTTACTTTTACCTATAAATATGTTATGGTTTAACCCCAGCCAGCCACCGAACCCCAGGCGGCCACTCACTTCCCCCAAAAAGAGAATTGGGCAGAAAATCAGGAAGGTAAAAGATGAAGAAATCATGGGTTGAGATAAAGATAGGGAAATCAAAAAGCCACACACACAGGCAATGCAAAACAAGGAATTAATTTGCTGCTTTCCATGGGCAGGCAGGTTTTCAGCCACCTCCAGGAGAGCAGGGCCGCATCGCATGCAGTGGGTACTTGGGAAGATAAATGCCACCATTTCCAACATACCCCCTTGCTCCTTCCCCTCAGTGACATGATGCCACACGGCCCAGAATATCCCTTTGATCAGCTGGGGTCACCTGTCCTGGCTGTGTCTCCTCCAGCCTCCCGTGCACCCCCAGCATCCTTGTTAGCCTGGCAGCAGGAAAAGCAGAGGGGCCTTGGCTCTGTGTAAGCCCTGCTCAGCAATAACAAAACCATCTCTAGATCACCAACCCTGGGCTCAGCACAGATCCAAAACACAGCCCTGTCCTAGCCACTGAGAAGAAAATTACCCCACCCAAAACCAGCATAGCATGGTCCTGTGGCATCAAGCTTTTGACTACAATTCACCACCTTCTCAGACTATCACAGGAGATATATACTAACCATAGGATGTATGTTATGCATTTCCCTTTCAGAGGTTGCTCTTCAAAAAGAGTCCAACTTCATCACAGCTCCAAAGTAATACTGAGAGAAAACAGTCCTTCAGGGGACAGCCACAGTCTGCTATTCTGTTAGATATCTACACAAGGCACCAGAGCTTTGGAAGAGGTACTGATAGACCATTACCAGCAATATTCAGGGAAAAAAAATTAAATGTAACAAACAACGCTACCCTTAATTTAAAATGTAGGACTAGGTCATCATTGTGTCCATATAGATAGAACAAGCATTATCTTAAAATAAATTAGGTTTATCTATTGTGATGCAGCATATTTATTTCAGCAATCTATTGGAAGAATTCTTTAGGGTAACTCATAGCTTGGATGTCAACTCATGATGACTCCTTGAAATCACCCTTAAATATCTTTTTGCTACATTTTATTGCAAATCCTGTAACTTGAGTTTACTGGGGAGTAAAATGCTGTTTTCAGAGTATCTATACGAACACTTTAGCTTTCATTTAGTTTGATTTGAAAATAATTAGGTCTAGCTTTATGACTTTATGCTTGTAAAGAAAAGGTTGAAAGAGTGCTCAAAGGCACAGGTAAAGAGAAAAAAATATGTATTTTGTGACACTTGTTCAAGGAAGGTATGTGTAAATGACATTTTATTGAGAAAGAGAGTAATGGTTTAAATATTTCTGTAAATTACTTTAAAGGGCATAATATTCAGTAAAAATGGAGGAGAACTTAGGAGGCTCAATAACAAAGAGAAAAAACACCAACTAGTTCTCCAAGAGAAACAGTCAGATCATTCTTAATAAATTAAAACATTTACTGCCAAAGGTAGATTTTCCAGAGGAATGAAAACATTCCAAGAGTTCTAACACACAACCTTTAATTTTTCAATTTGTTTTAAAGGTTGAGAAGTTTTTTTATTGGATTTTCAGAAAGCACAGCCTGGTTGTTAACACTGTTCTCTCTCTTTAGTCTAGGATAATGTATACATATTAATGCATTTATCCATCATCAGAGCAAGTAAAATAACATGGAAACAGGAGTTGTTTCCTCCAATCACAAGGCAGGCTGTGCTTTCTCCCAGAAGAAATCCTGCATTGCACTGTCTCCTGAGTCTCTTGCAACAGTCAGACCCATCTCTTCTGGGAGAAAGCACAGAGTCCCAAGAGGATCCTTGTGCAAAACAGGTTTTTCCAGTGGAAAAAAAATGGTTATTCACCAGAGAAATACAAAGCCTGAAAGGTTCTGAGTAGAATTAACTTTTTTCAGCAATTGAGGTAGATTTTGGTAAGTTAGGTAATAAAAAAAAACATGCATATTTATACCTCATTTGTAAAAACATACCTTTCGCCTTGGACTGTAAAATGGATGCACCACTTCTACCATACAACCTGAGGAATTAAAATCCTCTGTAAGAAAGATGCCAGGTACTACCTACAGCCCACAAAATACACAACACTCAATTTACATCCTTTGGATTGTATGACTGAACTAGCAGATTTTTTGCGCAACTATTTGATATTATAAATACCCTGTTTCCCCACAGGGAAGTTAAAAAAATTCAGTTTCACCTTATTTTGTTAAAGTTCAGGAAAGAACATTCTCAAAGCAGAAAGCATAAAGGTCTTTCAGGATTTCCAGTTGTCTTTTTATACCATCTAGGCGTTGTCTTCAAGATTGACATTATGTGTTAAGTAGTAGAATATGCACAAAACAGACAACCTCTTCTTTTACTTGCTCTCTCTCAATATCATCCTTTAACAAGACAAACAATAGTACATTTCCAGAATTTTTAGAACAACGTTGTCTTCTTTAAAGATGACCAGAAGGAAGATGATTTGCTGACTGTTAAAGAATATAAGGTTCTACCATTCGTTGCTTATTCTCTCTCTTTATCTATTTTGGTGTTTGGGTTTTTTCCCTTTTTACCACAAATTTTACAATCTAGAAATTGTTTCCTTGTTTACAAAATTATAGAGAATTCCTCTACTCTGCCATTATTTTTCTCCACAAAAATAAGTCCTGAAGAGAATTTCAATAAGGTATTCTAGTGACTGAGTCTTGATTGTTGAAATGCATTGTAAATTCATTCTAATATTTATCAGATTATATATGGTATTTATTAAATAATGTATTTATCATATATTTTACACTTATTATATAAAAATATATTTATTATTACTTCTAGAATTAACAGTCATAAAATTCATTGTTCCCTGTTGGCTAAATTATTTTGAGACATGAAGTTTCCTTTTCAGGGAAAGGGATGACAGACACAACTCAACACCCAATATGCTTTCCTGTCCCAGGTAGGGTACAGCACATGTAGCCTGACAGACACTCAATTCCTTAATTTTCAAGAAGACTGTGGGGCTGAGAGCAGGAAACATGGAAGAGAATTGTGAACTTGAAAACTGTGGTGTTCTTGATACAAAGTGGTTATTGCAGTCTGTTTGTTATTTCTGAGGTGAACAGCAAGAGGGACTTGCATCACTGCAAACATCACGTTTGACATCCACCTGCAAGCACAGAACAGCTTTAGAAGAGTTTGTTTAAGGAGGATGTGGAACTTGTACCCTCCAAGCATTCGAAGAACAGAAATAATAACCTTGCTTCTGCAAAGACTTGAACAGAACTATAACTTTCACAGGTTGCTACTATCTTTGCATGCAAAAGCTAAAGCACCCTTAAGACAACAGTCTCTGTTTTCCCAAGCCATGCTCAGAGCAGGCAAAACAAAAAATCAACAGTCAACATTATTTATTTAAGCCATAGGAAAAAAAAAAAAAAAAAAAAACAAACTTACATGTGTGTGTTGTGATTTGTTTTAAGGAAAAAGAGCTTAAAAATCAAAAACCTTATTACTAATTTAATATACTCCAATTATTTCACTTTATTTTTCAGAAGTCCTACTTTTAGAAGAGTAGATCAACTAGCCTCACATCCCAGAGATGATAAAAAAAAAAACACAGGAAACCCGGTCAACAATACTGAGGAAGTTGTTTCAGGAAAAGAATATTCTCTTACAAGAAAATTACAAGGTTTCCCATGCTTAAAGACATCAGTTAAGCTCTTACTTTCAGAGCCTAAGCTGACATGAATAAGCAATATATCAAACATCTCCCAAACCACAGAAGCACAATGCTTCTCTACAACCAGCACAAGAACTCTAGAAAAGTCAGTTTAGTTCCTAATAAAGTTAAAATTCCCTCAATTTTTTTTTAAATAGGTGAGCTAGGAGAAAAAACAAATCCCCAATTATATCCACAAATAGATCTGACCAAAATTGTGTCATGAAAAGAAAAAATCCATAGAAATTCTATCAGAAAAATGGGAGTGAGAAGTGGTCCACATCCAGAACATGGAAAAACTTAGTATCAGAAGGTGTAGTAGTAGCAGCTCCATAGCCTCAAAGTTTATGTGTTTGCCTTTTTTCTCCCCACAGTTCTGTAATTGTACAGACTCCTCCAAGAGGAAACCAAGAATTAATGCTTCTAGAAAAAAATAAATTGATCATTTTAGCCTCTCTCTTTATCTCTTCATCCTATTATCCTTTGCACCCACACAACAATGTGCTGGAGCATCCTCTCATGATCCTTCAAACAATACCAAGTACACACTTTGAAAAGCAAGCTTTGTTGACTTCTACTACTTGACTGGATAATTACCAGGAGTGCATTGCATTCACTAAAACTTCCAAGAACCCATTTACCCTATTATTAAAAGTGAAAAAAATACTGCTCCTAACTTCTTACTCTATACACCATGTTGCACCATGCAATGTCTAGAAAGTGTGATAAGGGCAGTATATAAAACTACCAGCTCATAGATAGCATCTTTGCTCCATGATATGGAATTATCCTGCTGATACAACACTACATATTGTCCCATTCAGCCTGCATTTATTCTGTAACCACAAGAACTTCAGCACAGGCAGAGTATCAATTATGTTGCATGTTAATGAATCTGGAGACACTTTTCCAAGCAGTATTGCCTACAATTGCTTTTCACAAGTCTTTCCCCCCACCCCACACTCCTTGTGTGAATGCCACTTTGCCTAACCCAATTCCAAGCTGCCCTTGTTGCCAGCAACAGCTGCACTCACAGCACCCTCCTCGAAGTGAAAGCAGTTTTACAAATGCCACAATTCTGCTTTCTCTTTGTTGTCTGTGGTGAAATGCTTACAGCAGACTGTGGGTGAAGCTCCACTTCTTCAGAAATAAGAGCTCTAAATTCCCAATGGTGTTTAGCATGACATTTTCTCATGTTACCCTTCTGAAAACCTGCAGCTTCCCCACTGCAATATGCTGTGCTACCAACCGAGCCTCAGACAAGGTTTCTGGGTCCAAACTTTGGTTTAGCTGTCAGGTGATGTTATCTAATGTCCCTGACCTAACAACACACTCACCCTTAAGGGCAAGAATGGACTTGGTTAAGCAGTTGTGAGTGTCAGCAGAGATACAAGCTCAAAACCAGGGAAATGCAGAGGAGTCCCTGGGGAATATGGACCCTTTCTTAACTTAATGAGTGCAGTCAATAACCTCAGCAATTTGGTGGATAGTATCTGCAGGTTAGGAAGTTGATCTTCATAGCTTCTGTGTGATCTGTTGCTCACCACCAGCAGGGATTATCTGAGCAGTCAGAGTAAGAACCTTGTTCTGCCCTCTCCTTCAGTGTAGTCATTTCCTGGCAGGCAGGCAGGATTATGTAGCTATTATGTGTGGCAAGATGATTGAAAGCCTAGGAAACCTTCTTTTAGCAGGTCAGCCCCAGTGGTGCCAGAGGTGTCCATAGGGATTCACATGCAAATAGCCTCAGAAATGACTGATGGGGATGAAGCAGGGAGGAGAGGAATTGCTGTTGACATGGCAAGGTCCCACATATCCATGAGAATAAAGACAGCATAAGAATTGTACATATTTAGACCTTAGCATTATTCATACCCATCACCTCTCACTATTGTAGGGAAGCAAACCACAGTCAGTGATTCAGCAGCACAGGCCCTGCATGCACAGCACTCCTGCTGAATGCAAATGCAACAAACAATTACTAATTTCTGTTCAGCTTTGTGCTCATTCTCCTTGGGGCAGAAACTGGCTGTTCCACTCACACAGCATAAGTGAAATATTTTCTTCTGGTCAACACTTAGGAGTGCAACCAAAATTTTTAAATTGTTCTGTTCTTGCTACAGCCACTGTTCACAGCTACAGGGATACAAGGATAAACAAGCAAGGGATTCTGTTTTGAGGAGAGACACACTTAAAAGAACATTATTTCAGTCAATTTTCTTCCCTTATGAGAGACATCCCTTGGAATATCTTGAGGTGTATCATTTCCAAATGTTAAGCCTTCATTATAAACCTTGACCACAGATATAGTGGGGGATTTCCTGGCTTTTTGGCAAATTTAATAAATACCTGTGGTGGCCAAAATCAAATGTTTGCTGCCAAATGCTAATAAGGAGCACAGGACATTGGATTGAAAGGGAGTGCAAAGTAGCTGAGCAAAGGCAGGGACTGATGGGGAATCCCAAAGTAAAAATAACATTGACACTGTTTTTCCACTGTTTTTCCGTATTTAATCAAGAAATCTACATGGGTACTATGATATCATCAATAATTTGAAGACTTCAGAAAGAGACATCTGGCATCAAGTTAAATATTCCTGCCCTATCTCAGCCATGAGAACCAAGATGCCTGTAGGAAATGCAGGGTGAAATTTTAAAGATGTTCACAATAGTCTGACTGGTATTCACACCTCTGAGCCCCTCCTGAATCCCACAGGAAAGTCTGGTGTACTTTTTTTGTTTATGCTAATGCAGGGGTCAAGAGGCTGCTAAGGCATTTTGTTTCCCTTTAGCATTCAGCAGGCTCTCCCTCTGCCCTCTTGATTGAGCAGCAGTTCATGTTAAATCAGAGGAACACTACAGTAAAACTCACCCTTGGGACAGGTATAGGAAAACCAAGTGAGAGCATGCAAGAGAGCTCTGGAAAGGACAGAGTGAAATGAAATAGCATTTGGATATCTAGAATGGAAATCCAAAAATGGAAGCTGTAAGTATACTATAACTACAAGTGTATATCTTCAGTTTACAGCTCTAATAAAACCTCAGCAAAGTTGATCTGATCTGTAAGATCCCATTTCTTCTGCAACAAAACTTCTTTTAGAAAATTCAGAGGCAAACAAAAGCAGTAAAAACCACCAAACAACTGCCATATTTGATTTGGGAAAAAAAAAAAAAATCAGGCCAGAGGCAGATAAAATATCAGTTTCCAAATAAAATAAGACAGAAAGCAATTATTTTTCATAGCCACTAGGAACAGGAAAACAAGAATGCTAGCTTAATTTCCAATAAAATTAAATACTAGAGTGAATTCTGAAGGCACTGAGAAAGGGTTGGAACACAAAGTTAAGACTAGCTAGGGAGAGTGGAAAATCATTCCTGAAGGTTTTCCAGAGCAGGCACCAGCAGAATGTGCTCTAAGGAGGGCTGAGTACACTTGACCTCACACTAGCACAGGCACAGATTAATTGGTCCCTGACATTCTCCCCAGCACACAGCTCCAGACTTTGTTGAAAAGGCAGAATAGGAACTGTCTTATTTAAAGAACAAAGCAAGTTTCTGTTCTTCCTTTTTCTTCAAGGAACACAATATGCCTACCTCTGCTATCAGGTTATCTTTGAAAGCAGTCTGCAAACTATGGCTGCTTTCAACATTGCTGCTGAAGAAGGGAACAGAAATTTCTGCTGTAATTTGAAGTAATTTTCTACCACACACTCCTGCTCATTAATCAACAGAGCTTCAGTGCATACTCGTATCATAAATTTCAACTCCTTTTTGCAAACTTTGTGGAGAAGCCTTGTACAGCCCTCAAGCAGTTTATCCTAAATAAGGTGTGGCTCTTGAGCAAATTCGGCAGAAGAAATAATGAAAAAAGAATCAGTAAATTTCAGTTTTGCTTCTTTGTACACTAGCATTGGCCCAACAGAAACTGCAGCTGGCCCAGGGACTGGAGCGTCGTCTCTGACACGGATATGAAAGCTTAGTGGAGGAAGGACCATGCACACAAAAAAATTAAGTAGTTTCAGCTTTCTTTCATGAAGTTTATCACAAACCTACAGTTTATTAAAAAACATCCACAATAATACTGTTTGTCCTGCAAGCAGCAAGGAAGGAGCAACAGAAACAGTTTATACTATCCTGACTAACTGTGTTTGGGAGGGAAGTGTTCAGGCCCACAGTGAGGATAAACAGCTCTATTCTAAGCTCATTATTTGTAAGCATAAAAAAGGATCTAAGTCATTCCTTTTCTGTCTCTTTTATACACTTTGAAGTCACACACACACTTTGGCCTGTGTAGAGTGGTATCCTGCAGACCTCTTTGTATGTGCATAGCATTCCAAATCACTTCTTCATTACAAAATTCATTTTCTGTCTCATCCAAACCAGACCTTTCAAGCTATTCTTCCAACAGGACTTAAGATATGACACGACTGAAGTTATTCAGCAAAACTTGCACATTCCTTGCTGCATATATCAGGGTCACCAAGAACATTTGCTTTCCCTTTTTGCATGGTTGCAGCAAGCAGATTTCCCAGAACTTTCCTGAATAACCAGTGTTACCTGTTGATTTCATGCCTTTTCCTGCTGTTTTCCCTTTGCACTGACCTCCTGCCCTGTCACTCACAGCTGCTTTGCATTTCTTTTGGAGTTTCAGCTCTGTGCCAGCTCCTTTCCCTATGTTAGCAGTCAGCCTCCCAAAAAGTTCATCCTTCTCCTGCCTTCCATGTCCTACTACATCTTCATTTCAATCCCACATCTGTCGCACCACTGGTGCAAAGCATACCAAACATGTTCAATACAAAAATCACAGCAACCCACTTGCACCTACATCTCTATATTAAATATGAGCTTTAAATATATTACAGAGGCAAACTTGTATGATTTGACTAGTTTTTCTTTGTTTCCAGTAATTTATAAAGTTCTAAAGTAATTAATATTTTTTAGAATCTTCTCTGCAATGAGAAAGAAAACCACACATAAAAAATTCACCTACTTCCAAAGATTGCTAACTTCCAGTCTTTGTGGTTTCAGAAATTCATTAACATTGGAGATATCTTATATTTGAGTTAAATCACTTAAACTCACCATAATACTAAAACATTTGTTTTATAGGTTTATATGGTGAAACATCTTCTGTGCCAAACTAGGCTTCTACCCTGTTGTAAACATGGCCCTGCTAGGCAGCAGATCCACTCTGTGGTTTGTTTTCAGCTCAGTAAGCATCAGAAAAGTCATTACTCTGACAGGAACAACTCTACTCTGATCCACATGGCATCAATCTGTCCTGGCCTTAAAAAGTGGAGAGGTCAGTGACCTGGTAGAAAGAATGCTAAAACAAATGTCATGACTAATTAATTAATTGATGGAGAAATTTATAGCAGGGGAGTGAAGGATGTCACGTACATAAATTACCCAGTTCCCATGTGAAGGGGGACATGCAACACCTTAACTGCAAGTCCCCTTCAACATAGGCAAGTTTTAGCATGATGCATTCATATTTCTCATGAGTAGCCTCAAAAATTTTGCAGGTCAATGAAATACAGAGGGAGAGGTATTAACATTTATCCTTTGGAAACAGAAAAAAGTTTCTTTGTTTCTGCACACCTGTCTCTAGCATATGTCTGTTGTCAACACACCGGATGTGTAAGGTTTTTATTTTTAACCATAAGCCTAAGGTGGCAGTGGATGCTTTCAGAATGATGGGCAAACTGCATTCCATTCCTAGGGGAGCAGCCACCTCTCCTAACAGGGCTCTGGATAATTCAATACCTGGCCCTGTAATTAATAGGGAAAAGAGGTGAAAGACTATCCTTTCCATCTGAGCCAGTCTAGGAACTGGTAACTCATGATGCCTGCACTGAGTGAGGGTTTCTGTTGACAGGTATTAGCCAAGAACTCTGGCATGCAGGCATGAGTGCCAGGAGCATGCCTGAACTTGAAGAGAGGGTTGCAAATAGTAATTCAGGACTAATTTATTTACATCTACACCTCTCTGGAAGAAAATAAGAGATTATCACTTAAATGCTGCTGCTTCACTTGAAATCAACACACCTGCTTTGGGCAAAGAGGCTTGCAAAACTTCATAGTAAAAACAAAAGAAAGAAATCACATTCCTCTATTGTGCCAGCAATGAATACAAATAAAGGCAAAAAAAAAAAAAAAAAAAACCCAAAACAGAATAAAGTTGGAAGATCTTTTAAGTCTGAACTGTTGCCATATACTATATTTTGAATTAACCATCAGTTTCAGCTCGGAAGAGTTTAAGAGTTTTGCTAAGCACACTAAACTCAAATCTCACATGTAGGTCTTATGGAGACTTAAGCTTCACATTCCTTCATGCTTGACACTCCTAGTAGTGACCCAGCTAATATATATGGCCACACTACTGCTTCTGCTCATTTAAAATAAAATGCTTTAACAGAGCTGCCACCCAGAACAAGACTTAAACCCCTTTTCAGAAATGAAGCTCTCTTGCCTTTCCAGCATGGTGTACAAGCTCTGGGCTTCTC
Source organism: Ammospiza nelsoni (assembly GCF_027579445.1). NCBI lineage: Eukaryota > Metazoa > Chordata > Aves > Passeriformes > Passerellidae > Ammospiza > Ammospiza nelsoni. The sequence goes on along the minus strand of NC_080633.1, from coordinate 28,507,283 downwards.
CTTCACTCTCAGCAGGGTGCTGCCATGAGGCTATCCATCACACCCTACTCCACTTTGTGCAGAGCTGTTTACACCCAGAATGCCAGCTCTGATAATTCTGCAGCAAGTTGAGGAATATACTATATTTTCCTTTAAGCCCCAGCTACTATATATGTTGGGTAAAAAAACCCCAGCAACCCTCTGACAGCGTATTTCTGGTTTACTGCATCACTCAGGTTAGGGAGATGCACTGAAACGGGGCAAAGTTCTTGGGTTACCAGCAGCACAATTACAAGACAAAAGACAAACGTTGTGCTAATTACATGTTCCCTGACTCGGGAAGTTGAAGCTTTAAGGACAAAACCCAAACATCCAATGACTCAGCAGCACAAGCTTCCTGCCAGCACACAAGAGCTGGTTTTCCTTAGGACCCTGTGCTTTAAACGGTCCTGTCCCTTCACCTTAAACGCTGAAATGTTCTGCTCAGGAGCCACCAGGGAAAAGTTTAACCTAAGCCAATCCCATACAATTGAAAAGGCACTTTTGTTTGCTAGGTAAATGGTATTTGCCTTGTGCTAGGCTGTTCATTCACTGGCTTTACAGGATCTTATTCTTTGACTTAGAAAAAGTGATTCCTGTTAGCTGAAAACAGCATCTAGCAAGGATGACAGTGCTTCATAGAGGAGATAAGTAGATCTTCTGACAGGCCAACTGACATGAAAACAAGTCATAAATTTGCTGCAAAATCAAGTCCCTCCGGATGCAGTGCCTGAGCGCATTTGCTTTGTAATTTATTTTGCTAATGCATACAGAATTATTCAAGCTTCAAGACTAAGAAGTGAGGTTATTTGTTTTTCTCATTACACCTGTCTTGATATTCTTTTCATGAAACAAAGTTCCTGAGGTGTTGATTCATTAATTCTTACTCAAGTATCTCATGGTAGCACTCTGGAGAGTATGGCCAGGTACAGAGTCCATGGATCCCATATCAATGTTTGGAATGGGGGAAAGCACAGTGCAGCTCAGACTACACATCTTCATGAAATTCATAACTCCGTTTTTCTGGTCACAAAGCAAAGAAAAATGATGTCTTCTGCCACAGTTCCTCTATTTTTCCCTGTGTTTCTGAGATGCAGAGCAGAAAACAGAGGGGAAAATAAAATAAAATAAAAATGCTCCAAGCTACTGCCTCAGCACCTTAATAAAAGGGAATAAACCAATAAAAGGCAAATAAAAAGTAAACACACTTCAATGAAGTCTGCAAAAACTTTTCAGTTTGAGCCTAAGGGGTTTGTTTGCATGTATATTTTATAAATAGTTGGCAGAGTAAGTTTGCCATCGTGGACATTCAGAGTAAATTAAAAGTAAACACTGAAGATCATTTAGAAAAGCAAATTTTGATGCAGTAATCCCAATATGTATAGGACTTCCCACAGTTACCTTATCTAAAACTGAAGTCTCAGACTATATGAACAGCCCTGCTGAAAGGGACAGTGAAAGGAAGTGAAGTGTTTTTCTGGACTATTATCTAACACTGAACACTCTTGCCCAGCTACCCATGTGATTTATCTGTCTGATCATAACAGCTCAGCTTTCAAATATCAAAGGTTTTCAAATCATTCTTAGGAAAGCAGCAGCAGCAGACCAAGGCCTTTTCTATAAAGTCAGAGAAAATACCTTTGGGAATAAACGATCTTTCCCTGGAAAACTGCTGAGAAACCATCCCAAAGAAGGAGCTCCATACTTTGAGCCTTGCAGCCTGGCCCTGTGCAGCCAGAAGCAGATCAAAACCAGTGACACCAAAAGCACTCTCATGGCAATGATTACTGTTGTGTGGGGCCAGACCACCAACTGGAGCAGTTTTAAGGGCCAGGTGAGAGAGATGAGACACACAAGCTGAATCCCAGTGCTGCAGCACAGCCCTGCTCAGGTGTTCCTGCCAGGATTTTCATCTGCGTATTCCTCCCCACCTCCTCTTCTGTTTCCCTGTGTAAGAAAGGGACAGGAGGATTACGCAGTGAGCTCTGTCCTGACTGCAGGGATGACTGGAAGAGGTCGTGTCCAGCAGGCAGCTCCAGCTCGGGGCAGTAAGGGCAGGAGCTCCTGGGGTCCATCAGCAAGTTCACACAAGTGCAGTGCCCAAAAGTGCCGTACACAGAGCTCTTCAGTCACACCAGCCCTTCTGACAGCCACAATTTCACCAGCACCATGTTTGGCTAGAGCACAGGGAAAGGCTTTCAGCAAAACCCTGCTGGAGTGGCACTATCAGCAGTGGCCTCTCAAGGGAGCACACTGACCTCCAAACTTGCAGTACTGTCATCCTGACCCTATGGTCCTACTCACGTGAATTAGCAAATTACCACCTTCATGTGACTACAAAAGAAAAAAAGGGGTTTTTTAGTAACTTTTGAAAAAATAAACAGCTTCCTACCAGGATTAAACTGAAAACATGTTTCTATGGTGAGGGCTGATTTAAAAAAAAAAAAAAAACATGAATTCTTTATCAAAAGAAAACATTTTTCAGGCACGCCCGAAGATATTGCAGAAAAAAAAACCTCTTACTTATCTACACAAATATAGCAGGAGGCCAGACTCAAGAGTAGAAAACATAGCTCTTTGAAAAGAAAACTGTGGATTAGAGATACCTATAGCCCTTATAAATTGCAAGTACGTAAGAATTTATTCAGCCTCCTGAGGTTTCCAGGTAGCAGAAAACAACTGGAGCTATGCAAATCATTTTGGAGCTGCCCTTGGTATACATTTCTCCTCGATGTAGCACTGCTATGTTTCAGTTTCTAATTCCATTCTGCTCTAATAATAAATTCTCTTCAGAGACCTTGACTTTCCATAGAAAATTAAGCAAAATGTAATATGTATTCAGACACCTGGTAGCACATTTGCATATGTGAGATAATGCATGCCAAGATTCTGCAAAATAAAAGAAACCAGTAAGTTTGGAAATGGACATGTTTCTGTATTACAATCCATTTGAGACAGAATGAAGGCTAAAAAAATTGCTACACTACAACTTTATATATCCACTGAATTGGTGTGTTTGTTCATTTTGGTCATAAAAATATCCCCTAAATTTGATCTTTCAGAGGGTACAAGCGCTATCATTGACACCCATTAAAAAAGAAAAAAAAATAAGGGAACAGTCTCCATGCTACAAAAAATACTAGAAAGGGAAAAAATAAAAAATTGAAAGAAAAGCCAAACTCCTTGTCTAGGAAAATCCAGAGCAGTTAAATAAAAGGTTTCCAGTATAAGAGAAAGTGAAAGCTATCAGGTATAGCTATGCCATGGTTTAACCACAGCTGGCAATTAAGCACCCCACAGTACTCACTCAATACCATCAGTGGGATGGAGGAAAGAGAACTAGAAGGGTAAGACTGAGCAAACTCATGGGTTTGCATAAGAACAGATTAATAACGAAATAAAATAAAAATAACTAACTGTAATAAAATGAAAACAACAAAGAGAGACAAACAAAGCCCAAGAAATAAAAGAGATGCAAATGAAAACAATCACTCAGCACCAAAACACCAATATCCAGCCAGTCCCTCAGCAGTAGGTCCCCAATCAACCTTCCCCCCAGTTTTATTGCCAAGCATGATGCCATACAGTATGGGATACTCCTGTGATCATTTGGGGTCAGCTGTCCTGGCCGTGCCCCCTTCCAAATCCTTGTGCACCTCCAGCTGCTCAGTGCTGGGATGGGGAGCAGAAGCAGCCTTGGCTCAGTGTAGGCACTGCTCAGCATGAACTGAAAGATGCCAGAATAATCCCTCCATACTGACCCACTGCATACAAACAGCTCCATCCTAACCTCCATGGGGCAAACTGACCCCAGCCAGAACCAGCACCAGCTATCCAATATTAACAGCTACGCCTGTCTTGCCTCAGAGACTCATTTTTGCACTGCCTCCCTCTACATATATAAACACATTCAAACTATATCATCTGTCAAGAATTCAGCTAGCTGTACTTCCCTCAATTTGACTTTTCTGGTAACTATAACAAGGATGCTGACACGTAACCAAAACCAAACAGCCACAAAATCCCCTCTGACCTTCGAGCCATCCTTTGAATTTGACCCTGAAGAACACACTCTGAAAGCAGGTGGGGACTTTGGCTGACACATGCTTGCCCCAAATAGACCATCTTCAGTCATAAGGAACATCTGCCTCACACCTGCATTAGGTGGGAGGCAGTGCCCTTAGGAAAGCAAATAGGGCAACAGGGGAAAGTGAAAAATGAACTCATGAGCAGAGGTTTACATTAAAGCTTTTTTTTTTTTCTTCCAGAGCTACAAGAAGTATTAGAAGAGTCTCTATATTCTCCCTCTGGTATCTGACATTGGCTGCTGTCCATCTCAAAAATATGTAGGAGAGAAGCAAAAAGATACATCCTAAAAAGTCCTCACCAAAACCAGAAAGAGACCTTGGGAAAAAGTTACAAACACAGAGAACAATAGATTGTGTGTGGGGTGGAAAGGCTGAAAGTCACAGAGGAGGTAACTTCAGAAGAAAAAAAGAAAATAGGAAGAAAGAAGAAAATACCTGATCGTTATCCAGCAGCACTGAACAGCAGCTGACAGCCTCTGGAGGTACCTGTCCCAAAGAGAGCAGCAGACATGAGAGCTGAGCGGGTGCTTGGGCACTGATGGAGAAGCCTGGAGCCCCCTCCCTGCCTGCGAGCAATTAACAAAACAAAAAGGCTTTATGGCAGGAGCCTGCATCTGGAATGCTTTGCCTGACTGCCACCCCCAGCCTGTGGCTTTGGGCTGGAGGGAGTCTGTGGGAGGGAAGCACGGATCCCTTCCCTTAGAAACATCCCCTGCCCGTTTAGCGGAGACAGAGCCACCATTTCCTTGGGTACTATCCTCACCTCTACCCTTCACTCCGACAAAACTGACGCCACTTTTATGTTATCCATAACTCTATAGAAACTTCTTTTGCAGTACTCTAACCTCGTTTTTAGCCAGATGCCTCACCACTGAACACCCATAACCCAGGGCTATTGAAGAGTACATTGTCACAACAGACAAAACACCCAGTTTGACCTGTCCTTCTTATCCACTTACTGGAATGATTAAAAAAAAAGATGGATAGCACACTCTTGTTGCTTGGCTCACTCAAAGTATAGAATAGTATGATAAGGATTAGTGCAGCCTACAAGAAGCTAGTGTTGAATTTGTAACAGTATAAATAGCTGCAGCTTCAACCTTGTGAGGATAAGCAACCCAGTAAACATCATAACAGCTGCAGAACAGCAGAGCTACCCTGACTAGGAACCATCCTGCTCAAACTAAATCCTGCTCATGGAAAATTGAGTGTTCCATTGAATGCAATTAGCTGTCTCTTGATACTGGTTTTAATGAAAAAATGACAGCTGCTAATCCATAGAGTAAATCTTCACATTTTCAGCTTTCAAAGACACAGGATTTTGTCAAGCTTGAACTCACAGTCTTTCCTCCCCACCTCCACCCTCCACATCACCCCCAGCAGTGACAGATTTGAGAATCTTCTTTACAACTTCCCTGAATAATAGCTAGCAGGGCTTGGTTCAAGAGCAGAGTATGTTTTTGACCGAAGAGCCAAAACAGAGAGAAATAAATCATTTTCTGTGCCTGCAGCTTCCACGGACACATCCTGCTATCATTGCAAGTTGGGTGTGTTCTTATTTTATTCAACATTAAAAGATCTTTTGTTGGTTGTAATTGATACAGTTCTCAAGATACTGCACAAACTCTGTCAGTCTAAAATTGTTTAAAGAATCTCAGCATAAAATAAGAGTAGATATCCAGTCCAACCTCTGTTAAAGTCAGGGAAAGTCCCCTGCCCACATCAATAATTTTAGAAATAGTTCCTACTGTGAAGACAGTAAAGAGACTAAGCAGAGTACAGTGAGGGAGTGTTCAAGTGTAGGATCTAAGTTCAACAGATTTTGAACACAAGTTTACACATCAAACCCTTTGCTAAAGAACATCTGCCTGGATTTGCAGCTCTGCGATGCTGGAGCCCTGCTCTGCTCTGTGCAGCCCCTTGCTCTGTGGCCCTGTGCTTCCAGCTACGTGCTCCCAGGCAGCTTTCCTGAGCACAGCTCACTGCTGCTGTCCTGCATAATGCACTCCTGTAGGGAATACTGCTGCAGCTTGATGTTGGTTTTTATGGACACACAGATCTCAACTGAGAATTGAGTGACACGGGACTAACTCGTTACTGATTAAAAAGTTAGGAAACAAATTATGAGATCGAAGTAAGTTATTAAGAAATAAAACCTCACTAAACCTAATATCACATCCTAGACAGTTAGAAACTCTTAGCTGGAGATGCTGAAAAGTATCTGGCATTGAGAAAACAAACAAAGCATTTTCCACCTTCAAAGCCCTTATGTCATTAGTGAAGAGACTTTTCAGCTGCTCAAGCAGATAAGATGCTAGATAAACTTGTATTTTAGGAAATTGAAATTTTTTTAGTCCAGGATTTTTCACAGTACTGGACTAAAAGAGGAAATTAGTTCCCTTATGCTTTCTATTTTTCTTAGCATATCCAAGGCCTAAGGTTGTGTATTTAATCAGACATTATGAGACCTGCACCCTCCTAGAACAGCAGCTAGAGACAAAGCAGAAATCACTGGAGTGCCTAATGGTGTTTGAATTATCTTATGTCATTAGGCAAATGAATTGAGGACTTTCTGTCAAGATTATCTGATGAGGCAAAAAAAATCCACAACAAAACTTTATTTCTGTCGGAGCTGCAGAGCTGTCTGAAGTGTATTCCTACAAAAGGGACTATTTCCTGTTGTACAGACTATTCTTACACAGCTGCTTTCAAGGATGTAGTCAGGATTTCCAGGTTTATCAAGGCAATGCTCAAAAATCTGATGGGTACCAGATGCAGAGGATACACTACAGTACATATGGACTCCTCGTGGTGAATTATTGGTACCTATAGGTTTTACCTCACTGATTCCCATAGCCTCAGCCATTTTTAAAATACATCCTGTGTTGCTAGAGCTGGCCTGCAGTTTGGCATTGCTGAGAAAACAAAACATACCCTCTGACAAACACATACTAAATTAGTTAATATCATGACTGTTTATACAAGGCTGTATTTGTGCTGGTGTATGTGCTAGCACTCAGACTGTGAATAACCCTAATCTGTTTCAAATTCAATTACTTAGAGACTTGCAAAATGCTGCTTATCAGGCATTAATACTTCCCTATTCTTGCTTTACCACCTGCGTCACAGCTCAGAAAAGAGCAAGCTGAGCCAGAGAAAGTGAGAGTCACATGGGCTTGCAAAAGTCCCACGGGACTACCTCTTAAGTCTTCAGTCTCCATCCCAAATCCTGGTTTGTTCAGCCTTAGGAGATCCCTCAAACATTTGAAATACCACAGGGGCTTTCCTAATTAACCCTTGGTTATATGATTATACGTAATAAGCACCTGAAGGCTGCATTTCTCTTAATTCAGACACCTTCAGGGAGACCCAAATTCCATTTCTCTCTTCCAGGAGCTGCTGGCAGATACTAGATAATGACTCCTCTCTCTCATCTAGCTCTTGCAGGACCTGCCAAGAGCAAACTGCTGCTTTGCAATCCAAACAGGTCTCTCACAAGGGCAGAACAGGCCCATGAGTGAAAAGAAAAAAGAGCTAGAAAGAACTATATATGAAGTCCTTTTCTTTGGGTGTTTGGTTGGGGCTTGGGGTTTTTTTGGAACAAGTAAGATCTCCTTACCACTCCTGTGACTTTACCTTTCTGAGAAAGGAATGCATAGGAAATAAGAAGTCCTAGAGCTAGCTGTGCTGTGGACTAAACCAGCTAATTAAACCTTATAGACACTGAGTGTGTTTAGAGCAGTTCTATCTGATAGGATTTTACCTATTGCACTTGCAGCAACCTTTCCTGGCCAAAAAACAAAACAAAGACATTTTTAAAAGGAGCATCAGATGTACTTTGGAGATGCTACTGATGGATCAATGGCCTCCAGAACAAGTTGCTATCCCCACACTCAGTGAGCAGAGTCTCAATGAGACAAAGCCAGCAGAAAAAGAAACCTGATTCTTTCAGATAAAAACAGCTCTGCCCCTTGCTAAGAAAACTAAAGACAAAGTCTTGGTAGTCAATCAAACATATTCAGAATCAACTGTCAGAAGCAAAAGTTACTTTTCTTGTCAGGATTAGGAAAAGCATTAGTAAAATCAAGGTCATTCATTAGGGTAGTAAAACAGCAGCAGTATCATGAACATGGGATATGACTTCTTGAAGAGCAGTGAAAACTCATTCTGCCCCACTGGAGTAATCCCTGAGAGGAAAAGAATTGGGTTGTATGTCAGCAGCATGAGCAGCTGGAAACTATGAGGTACATCGCTAACAGTTACATTTTACATCAATTAAACACCTTTCATCCAAACCATCTTACAAAATGATGAAAGAATTATCATCATTTTACAGAGAAGAACTGAGAAGAAGTGAGGAATGCAGGCTTGGTGTACAACTCACTTGGATGGCAGACAGGCATCTGTTTGCACTGTATACTGCAGGCTTCTGCCAAGCAGATGAGAGTTTCTTCAGTTCATGTGCCATGCTGGAGAAGAAATGCCTGCATGAGCTTGTCAGGACAGCACCAAGCCCAGCCCAGCAGAGAAAGCCTCTCACCATGACTTTGTAGCCTCAGGCACGGCCCTACCTCAGCTAACATGGTCACCTGGCCTTAAACCAGAAAGTCTGTGCTCATGTGTGCCTTTGTGTCAGATGCTGGAGGAGGAAGGGAAAAAGAGATTTACAAGCCTGACTCTATAGAAATTAGAAATTAATGAGAGCTTGACTACTAAGTCAGTAAAAGCCAGATGTTCACCACAGAGCTGTGACTCACATTAACAGCACCCAAAGTCACTTTGTGCTGTAACATGCAATGGGCAGAGACAAATCTTGCATTGCACAACCTCAGCCACACCAGAGCCCAAGAACAGCTTAGGTGTGAGTCCTCTAGCATAGAAAACTGCAAGTGGCAAGGGTCCTTCTCAGTTTTGTTCCAGACTCAACAAATATGCACCTGCACTGTTATACCAGCAAGGCTATTTTAATTTAGAAAGTCAACCGGTGCTCAAATGGACTGACCCACTTGGAATGCAAAAGGCAGATCAAATTTATTGAGTAAAGAATGTGCTGTAAGAAAAAAAGCTTTCTAGAGCCTTCTGAGAAAAACTCCTGGGTAATTATCAAGGGAGGTAGATGTTCTGCTGCTCAGGAAGCTGAGCCCATTATAAAGGAAAAAAAGTCCACTAAACATAATAAAAGGCTATTGTTAAAAGTCTCTGTGTAAAAACAAAATGAAAGCATCAGGTCACAGGGTAAGAGGAGTGGCTCAAGCACCTGGTCCCTACTAGGAATGCTATTTCCTAAGAATTTGCAACTATATACTCAAAATGAAGACACTCAGATGAACTATCCTTTTTAGATAATGTTCTATTATAGTCTGAATAATTCCAATTAAATTTTCCCTACAACTCCCTTCACATCATCAGCTTAATTTTTTTTTGTTACATTGAATTGTGTCACTAAAATATCTAATTTTAAAAAAACCCGCCACCACTGGTCAAAGAATAGATGTGAGATTTTGGCATCAGTGCTCAACCTTGATTTGCACTGACACCAGGAAAGAGTTCAAAGCTGCTCTAATGCAATTTACAAACAAGAACTTCGTTGTGGTTAACCCACTGTGTGAAAAGAGGCTGCTGTCCTCAAAAGAACAATGTTATCTGAGAGAGGTATGGTGACACAGCCAAAAACTAACACAGACAAACATTGTTAATTGTATCAACTTTCAGCTAGACTGCAACAATCTGGAAAATATGTCCCCACTGGCCCAAATATTTTAGAGCATGAGCAAAAGATATTTCTATCCCAATAAAGGGGGAAATTAGATTATTATTTGCTGACAGAACCCTTCATATCCCAAACTAGCTGCAGACCATAAAAACAAGCCCACATTTTCAGAAGGCAAAGACAAAACACACCACTGCTGCTATGTATCCCTGCCAGGGAGAAGAGTGTTTGTGATTCTGAGGGCAACAAAGGCTTTTTGTCTCGGAACCCTGTGCATTTTGCCACGTGTGCTATTGGGAACACACGTTTCAGAGCAGTTCAGAGATGCCACGGTCCATCACATCATCCTGAGTCACCTTGACATTTCTGATTATGCATTGAGATGATAGCCTCAGGGCTATAAACCTGCTTTTTAATACATTATTAATGATAATGGCTGTTAGAGACTGCACAGTCCTAATGCCTTGCTTTCCTCTCTGAAATCTAACCAAAGTATTGTGCACACATTGCACAATTATATCCTTTATATTAGCTGCTTCAGAGACTCGAGTGTCTCAGCACTACCTGGTGCCTGCACAGCAAAGTGTGCTTCAGATTCCCAGTTCCCCTTGCTCTATGAACCAAAGCACAAGGGAACTACAAAGGTACCAGGACTACATCCTCTAATATACATCTTGGATGTGTTTGTTGCTTCAGTTAGCCCTGCAGTTGCAGAAATAATCTAGGCAATGTATCTATTCAACATCTAGAAAAATATGTTTGCTCATCTCTCAAGTTGTACACAGAATGGAAAAGTCATATTAATAGACAACAAGGAAGTTTAGTTAGGTTAAAAAGAAAATCAAAATCAAAAATACCCTGTCTGAAGATGGCCACTAGTCATGGATGGTTTGCAAGGACAGCAGACTGTGCTGGAGCTTCATTGTCTTTGTGTGAACAGCAAGCTCTGAACATATCCTCTGATCTTTCCACTGACCTAGAAGATGTCCTGCTCAAGGGCTGCATCCACCCAAAGAGCAGAAGGAGTTTATCCTAAAATTTTAGTGCACTGGTCCTACTCTCACCTGACATCGTGCCCACACACCTCACCCTAAATCTATTGATGAAAAAAGCTTGAAAATAACCTCTTCCCTGTAAGAAAACCAACAGCATTGCTGTTTATCCTTCTGAGTCTTTTCTAGCCCACCACGTTTTCCTCAGCTCCCCTGCTCATGAGGTGGAGCAGGGAGGCAGTCCTGGGCGTGCTTTGCTGAGCTGAGGACAGTGATACACATCTGTCTGATGTGGAACTTCCTCTAATTACCTGTCTAATTACGTACAGAAGCCTACATACAGCTGAGTTTGGGTTGGTTCTGGCTGTCTTAAGGACTACACTAAATCTAGGTCAGAAATTTCATATCCATCCCTTTTGCTCAGTACGTTAGTCGAACCTACTTGTTACAGGCTGAAAGTCTTCCATGATCTCCTGGAAGGCGGTGCTATGTGAATATTAACAGCGTTACACGGATATTCATCTCAGGCTCCGATAACATTGTTATCTCCCGAGCTCCTCGCTGCAGAAACAGGCGCTACGCTCCCGCTCAGCTTTGCACATCAAAGGCAATGCGACAATAGCGCAGCTTTGAAGGAATGCCCGAGCTGGCCGAGGTTCAGAGCCGTGAGCAGGCAGGCAGGCAGACAGACAGACAGAGCGTTCTGTTGTTCTGTTTATCCGTGCGGGGCCGCTCTGACTCAGCGCGGCGCGGTGGGAAAGGAAACGCGCTCCCACCTCCGAACCCCACCGAGGCCGCGCTTGGAGCCTGCCCTGCTCCGTGCTGTCACAGCACAGGAGGAAAGGGGCACTGCCAGGATGAGAAAAAAATAATAATAATAAAAATTTAGACAAGGTCAGGGAGGAGGAAGGAAAAAAAAAAAAAAAACCAAACCACTTGGAAGAAAAACATAATGCAGCATCAATGCACTTGACTCTTTCTTTGACCTCATGCTGACGCTCGTCTTGCACAATTCACAGGAGCGAATGGAGGCACACACCGTCCCTCCTCCTGCAGGGAGCTCGGCAGGGCCGCAGGAACGCAGCCAGCCCCGGGAGCCGCCCTGGCCTTGGCAGCTCTGCAGGCAGGGATCGAGGGGAGGGCAGCCTCGGAACCCCGCACGTTCCCCCAAACACTCGTGTGTGTGTGTGTGCATATGCACGTGGGCCAAACAACCGACACCACGAGTTCTTTCCTTCAGTGTGCTTTAAACAGATGCCAGAGGTCAGGAATATGAAGTTGAAATATGAAGTTCTCCCATGCTATTTCAGAAAGTCTCATTTCACTTTTAGACAGGTTTTCAGATATTCAACTATGTTTTCTTCACACTGAAGTACAGTATTTTTTTACATATGTTATGCAAGCAGACACAGAGACATGACTTTGAAAGCAAGAAAAAAAATGCAAAACAAAATGGAAACATTAAATGAGAGCATAACCACACATTTCCTGCTGCCTGCATGTGTTTTACTGAGAACACCACTTCTCAGGTCCGGCTAATCAGCATTCATCAGTAAAACAAGATATCAGGGAACAGTGAGAGCCCTAGAGGTGTTTATCTTCCTCTTCTCTGAACCATGAAGCTTTTCAGAGAGTGTTTTCACAAGACAAGAGAATTGTTCATGAGTATCTTGTAGATCAGCAGTGTGATTTGGGAGCGACTGCCAAAAAGCACAAAGGACAACAGAAATGCTGCATCTCTCAGGATTCTCTAGCCTTTGCCTATCTGTCCACTTGAGATCCTTGTGACTTTTTATTTTGTCCCATATCAAAAAAGAACGGCCTGTTAATAGGTAACAAGAATCTGGAAAGATTTTTGCAATGCTATAAATAGCCAGAGCCCTTCTCTGGCCAGCAAAAGCAGTCCTGTGTTTATACCCAGAGAATGTAGACAGAGGAAGATAATGGTTTGTTTTGTTTAAGGTGGAATGGCTTTGGCAGTGAGCAGTTGCATTGTTACTGATTTTATACAGTTAAATATGACAATAAAATCTTCAGAGTACATTTCAAGGGAGTTACAACACAGACTTGAACACATCTGAAATAGAGCTTGCATATGCAATCATCAACAAACACACATAGAGCCACAGTGACTAACACTGACAGGGTGCTTCTTTTATTTGCTTGGTTCTGCTGGGGCACACCAGGGAATGGCAATGCTCTGAACCTTGTGTTCATACAAGAATCTCACAGAGCTGGGTTGGATTAGCACATCGCACATATTTACACTGGAGTAACGTTACCTGCTTGTAAGTCTGCTTCTGCATAGTGCTTAGCTTTGTCTACTTCAAACAACTCTTGTTCTAGTCCATTCACCCCTCCATAAATGCTTGGCACAGTTTCAGTTCTCCTCCCTCTCCCCCTTTTTTTTTTTTAATAGGCTTTGTCAAGTCTGCTCCTAAATCTTCCTGTTTCATTTTGTTTCAGGGTCATAGCTGAAGTGGTTTAAATTAAACAAAAGAAAACCCAGGAGTTACAGGTCAGTTGCTTTTAGGTAAGACTCACGAGCTTAGAAACAAGGAGTTGCAGCTCAGATAACAGCACACTTCACCACGTAAACTATGCTGGCTTCCTGAAAGGAAGGGGACACACAGTACTCTCCCTGCAGCTCCAACACTTTTGCCATAGTCCCAGCTTTGACAAGCTCTCCCTCTCTCTCCCCAGAGCTCCAAACTGGCCAGCTCTGCAGCGCACAGCATGCCTAAGGCCTGTAAAAATGATTATATAATACTGCAGTACAATAATCTAGAGAAGGCAAGAAAAACACCACCAGCCACACCAGAAGTCTGTTGCCAGAAACAGCCCATAGTGAAATACCCTTCAGTAACTTGCCCCCAAACTGCTGCTGTTGGGAGACAGCCCCTGCTCTCTGGTGCAGTGTGAGCCTCCTGCTTCCCAGCCCAATCCAGGCACATGCTGTGGATCCAGACCTGGACATCATCTATCCCCTCCTCACTTCCATCTGCCAAGCCACACACACTTATCTCCTACACAACCAGAGTACAGTGGCATCAGACCAACATCATTTGGGGGCTAATCTAAAGCAATGTTACAACATTTACATTTGGGGGCTAATCTAAAGCAATGTTACAACAATTTAACATTTAAGTTCAATTATCTTAATCCATTTTATACACGAACATAAGCTATACCTTGCCTTGACGTGTGTGTATATTCACTCATCAGTGTGTGCTGCTCTTGAAATGTACATTCAGGAAGGTATATCCTGATTACTTAGAGTAGCCCTAGTTAGAATCCTCACTGGCTAACTCTGCAGGAAGACATGCACATTAGTTGAGGAGCAGCATTGGGTTAATGCAGCTAAACATTTTCTCCCCAGAGCTGACATGATCTGTACTGCACCATGTGGACATCAGCCACCACACAGCTGAACAGGAACTCTGAGCTTCACTCCCAAGACTGGGCACACCCATGTGTTGGCAGGTTGATGAGGGCAAAGTACATACAGATAAATTCTCCATTAAAAGGCTCTCCTACTGGGGAATGTAAACTTCAAGGGCACTTGGCAAAAACCAGTAAAATAAAGTCACATAACTACAAAAAAATCTTTAACTTCATAAAGAGTAGTGTTCATTAAATCTTACTCTGGAACAGTTTAAGGCATCCATTGCTTGTATGTATGGCACCACATATTCAAATCCATTTCCCACAACTCAGAAGTACAGTGGTCAGAAGTACAATAGATAAAAAGCATCTTTTGCTTTTGTTACTTCGGCTGAGATGCCACTATGAAAATAAAAAGATAGGAAAAAGAATAATCAAAAATCACAGTTGGTGACAAAAATTTAATTTATATTTCCAAACGGAGGTCCAGAATATTACCTAGGTTTGAAGAAAAAAAATTAAAAAGAAGGGGGGAAAAAAAGCTCTGGACAATACATTTCCTTTTTGAGGAATCTTTGATCAAGCATTTTTCTTTGGTTTTGACTGCTCACAGTGTTGAGCCCGAAATTACTCCTTCACTGAGCATTACATCAACAGTAATTTGTACTCTTACTCTACGATTTCTAGTTTGTTACCCTACTAGGGATGACAAAGCAGGTCAGCAGGCATGACTAAGGGCAGCAGATACTAGACATAATACACTCCTGGCTAGAAACTGCCATAAATGTAACAGGCACACACCAATGTTTAATAAAAATGTTGCTTCAACATTGGAAAGTGCAACGCTAAGCTAACATGACTCCAATAACAAAGCCATACACTGCAGACACTGCCACTGTAGCTCATATGACATGGGTAAAGTTCTCATGAACTTTATCAGTGGTTTCATCCATTCTGTGTTGAAGTAACATCTCTTTGAAATCAGGTTAATTATAGCAGGATTTGACAAGATTTTAAAAAGGACAGAAGACAACTGTGTGGGCATAAAGCGATTTAAACCAAACACCACCCACCTACACACTGCAGGGAGACCTGTGCAGACAAGAACTCATGGAACCAGATCTCAAGTACCAGTCCAGGACAAAAAGCCAGTTTAAAACAAATCTGACTCCATCCACTTATTTTAGCTCCAAACTAACATTGTGTGTGACCAGTTAATTACTGCATGCTGGTTTTAGTTCACTGTTTTTCAGAATTAATGTGAAATGGAAAGATTCTCCCACAAGCCCAGTAGCCATCTGGTGCTATTGCTGTACTTCATGAAAAATTCATTGCCTTTTTATCATAGTCAGCTATTTCAGCGATTGTAGAGATTTATGTTTTTAAGCAGAATATTTTATTCACTATTGATGTTTGCAAATCTGCTTCAGCATCACAGTTCAACAGATTATGTTCTTTCTGGCTTCATCCTGGGGATTTCTAGCAGCCTTGAAGGCAGCAGAAGCTGTAAAAAAGTCAGTTTTAGTAATAGATTTATAAAATGGATGTCACGGTGTTGTCTGTTTTCCCAAGCTAAATAAAGCTAAACTCAGTGCCAGTGAAACATGCTCAAGCACTAAGAGCCTCATTACATCTCCAAGCTCTCATTCAGCCATTCATCTCCAACAGAGCTATCTGTCATGTAACACACAACTGAGTTTGATACTCATTCTAGCTCAAAGAAATTTTATTTTTCTTCCTTCATGCTCTACTTGCAGGAGATTCTGCAGCCAGAAGTGTTTCAGCAGGCTGCACAGAGACCAAAACCAAGGTAGTGGGTTAAGGAGTGCACAGGCTAAACCTCTCCTCCTGAGTGCTGAGAGGAGTCAGCAGGGCAGTCATTGCTTCCTGGGCTTGGAACCAGTCGTGGAGAGCTTGGCTGTAATACCCTGCCTTCCTCCTGCCTGCACCACACCAGTAGGAGCTGCCTGTGCTGTGGCTTCTGAAGCCCTTAAAATTGGGCTTTTTCTTCCCTCCTCCTTCAGGCTGACAGGAATAAGGCCAAAAGAATTCAGATAATGTAGCCCAACAATTCCTTTAATCAGAACAAATCCTTGTGAGAGTTGGCAACACCTGAAGAGTGGGCGTAGAATACACCCCCAGCAATTCAATGCACAACAGGCTGCAATAGGAAATAGCTACTAATACTGAAAAGGAAGTGAGTGAATATTCATAAGTTCTCATCAAAAATAAGATTACCTTTAGCAGTCCCTTTACATACCCACAAATCCTACACAATACTTCTGTCTCAAGCACTGCAAGTTACCTCAGCCCTGGGTATTCATATATGCTGTCAGGGTATTATTTCTGAGTTTTAATCTTAAAAATATTTCTTTTACTGAAGCAAAGTCCCAAGCAGGTATTTTGCTTTGTTTGAAAAAAACTAAACTCATTCCTGAATGAGTCAAAGAGATGTCACAAAAGCACACCAAAAGCAGAAGGTTTAAGGAAACATGAACAATGCCAGAATACATGGAGGGTCCTAGAGAGGCTGAAGCTGTCTCAGAGCCAAAATTAATAAAAAAGTGTAAGAGGAAGCAACAAGGTGTTCCCCTGGCACAGAGTCATAAAAAGCAATTTTATAGAAAATGTGGGTCTGTTGCTGAGTGGGCTGGGGGAACTTAGTGCTAACAGAAGCAGAAAAGGCCTTTGCTGGTGAGGTTTGATTTCTGGCCTTTCTGGTTCCTCTGCTCAATGCAAGTGCCTGGGAGAGGCTCATTTTGCCACACGAGGCCAGTGAGACTGCTGGCCAGCACCACTGAGATGCCATCCTCAATTGCCTTTAAAGGCCATGGCACTTTCAGGAGGGCCCAATTACTTTAGAAGTGCAAAAAGGTCAGATTCTTCTTCAAGGATTATATTGGGAAATCACAGACTTCATCACAGTCCCTGAAAGACTGTGGAGCAAGTCTTCAAAGCCATTTCTAAGCACAATAAAAATGAGAAGATCACAGAGAACTGGCAACTGGGGAGTTACCAGAAGGAAATAGTGCTCAACTGATATGATCTCTTTCAATGAGGAAAAAGGTGCCTTTGAACAAAGAGTAGTAGATATCCTTTAGCTTGGCTCTCCCAAAGCTTTCTCAACAGTATCCCTCAGTATCTACACCAGCCAGGTCAGACCTATGGGATGAATGGTTGGCAAATAAGGGAACTAGAGAACTGCAGGACCCATTTACCGGGCTGAAAGAGTCATCAGAAGCCCTTGAGTCTCATGGGGAGGGGGCAAAGCAAAGATGACCAAATACCAGCCCAGGCTGCCCTTTGTACGATCTCAACCCTTGAGATTACAAAATAGTTGGGATTAGAAGGGATGTCTGGAGATCATTTGTCCAAACCCCCTGCCAAGGCAGGGTCATCTGGAAAAGGTTAAAAGGGAATGCACCCAGGTGAGGTATGAATATCTCCAGAAAGGGAAATTCCATAACCTCCCTGGGCAGCCTTTTCTAGGGCTCTGCCACCCTCTATGTAATGCAGCTCTTTCTCATGTTATGGTGGAACTTCTTGTGTTTCATTGGTTTTGTATTTTAGAGGTATTCACAACTTGAGTGTGTAAGGCTCTGAGCAGCTGTACCCAACCTCAGAGCTGGACCATGCATCCTGCAAGAGTTTGATTCAAGGGTCATGAATGCCAAGATCCTGACCTTTTTAGTCCAAAGATCAAGAAGATACCCCAGCACAACCTCACGTGAAGTTTCTTTCACCTAAAGAAGGGAAGAAATAAATTGAAGTAACTTTCAGAGACGCTCTGTTCTCCCTACTTCTCATTTACTTTTTGAGATAAACTCCAGTGTGTTGGAGAGTTTAAGCAGAATCCACAAACATGCAGAAGAGATTATACTGCCAAGTTCAAAAGAGTAAACTATGCAAACTGCAGAACAGCTTGAACTTTTAGCTTTCCTGCACTACAGATGATTGCACAGCCAGGCCCTAGCTGCTCTGTTGAGCTGGCTTTGCAGGAAATAACTACACGCCTAAACAAACAGTAATAGTAGAGACGTAAGAGCTCTCCTGCCTGTCATTCCAATAAGATCACCTGACAATGCACTTACAGGCAAGCCAGTCATCCAAACAAATCATTAACTTGAAGTTTCGAGTAGCATGGAAGAGACTTTCTGCTTTCAGCACAGTTCTTTCTGGGTCAGGGCAGAAAGAGACCATGGCCTCTCTACACACACAGCAACCTTCACACAGTAACATTACTTCCAACTGCAATGGCATAAGGCAGGTGGCTGCTTTAGTTATTGCTTTAGGCTGCTGATAAATCATTTCCCAGGGGAGGGACTGCAGACACTGCACCTGCATGAATTCTCACAGACTACTAACACCTCTTTCCAAAGTCAAAAGCATTAGCACGGAAGTGAATATCAACAGAAGTGAATAAAATCTCCTATTTTCTTCCTGTACATCCTCTGGAACTGCCTTACCCACTTCAGTCTCCAAGAAAAAACCTAAGAGTAAAGAGGCTTCAGCATGGTTGTCTAAGGCATTGTAATTTTATGGCAAAAAAAAAAAGAAAAAAAAAACCCCAAAAAAATATAATATTCAAATCACTTTATTCCCATTAGAATGGGTCTCATTTAGATGTCAGCAGTAGGAAACCTCAGAAGCAGAGTAGCCCCCACATTTTGTTTCATTACCAGTATGGTGCAGTTCCATCCCACTCCTGAAGGATGGGTGTCTTACATGAGTCCATACAGCACACCAGCATCTGCTCACTGCTCTCTTCTTCCCATTTTCTATCGTCCTGTATTCCTCTAATTCCTAGTCACCTTATTGAAATTACAAGGCTGAGTATTGACATTTTGGTCTGTGTTTGCATAGCCCATGCACAATTATGTGCAGATCCCTAAATAGGTTTTAAGTACAATGTTTATACAAATTAGACCATTTACATCAACTAACAGGGAAAACACTGGTCCTGTTTCAAGCTCTAATATACTTGCAGTCTCAATTCTAAGAACAAAGACACCGGTGAACACATGAATTGCAATAAAATCATATTCCAACACTCCGCACCTGAACTTCTGTCTCATAAAAAGGCAAATAGTCTGGCTTCAAAAAGTGAAACCAAATACAGTTAGTGGCCAGCCAAGGACAAGAGATTTCAGTCAAAAACCCCTCCCAAGAAAAAATAATCCTAGCCCTCATGAGCCTGAGAGTGCTGTCTCCATCAGTGCCAACCATGGTTGCTCATTAGTATTCCCAGTGCTCGACAAGTTTGGTTAATGGCCTAAAGCTCCATCTGTGATAGGCAGTATTTACTTAACGAGGAGATAGCCCACAGGCTTCAGTGGATTGCTTATTTCTGCTCATGCTGTAGCAGGCCCACAGACTTAATACAGATGGAAGGCAGAAGATAGGATGTGGTTCTCCTTAGCTTACACAAGAGATTCTTTCTGCTAAGAGGGCATAGAATAAGAATCTGAGTGAACATTTGCTGAAAGGGGTGGAAAGGCTCCCATCCTTTTCTGCTCACTGTTTTTCTCCTTGTCTCCATTTCTAATTCAAGGCTTAGTGCAAGCATATGCAAGTGAGCAAAATACATATTTTTGGCCACTTACATTAAATCAGACCCAGAAGTTCAGTTTTAGCTCCTTCAGTTTAGTTCAATCTGTTACCATATTGCTCTGGTTGGGAAAATCAGTTAAATAGTTTTTTGCTTGCTGTAGGTAGATATTTTGGGCATCTAGCTCATTTTTAAAAAGAACATTTTTTAGAAAACACCCCCTCTGCACACACAATTTGTTCATAATATATTTCTAAGTTTGTCACAAGAAAGCATCTTCCAGTGCAATAAATTTAAACTTTCACTTTGAAAGGGTCTTAGCTAAATTGAGACTGTTCACAAAAAGATAAATATAGGTTTTAAGATAAATACTTTCCTACTAGAACATTCAGTCACAGTGTTACTGTAGTAACAGTCATACATACTTGCACCTCCTCACAGCTAAGGAAAAATAAGAGATGGATGACTGTCAGGCAAGTGCTGAAGCAGAGATCTCGGATCACATCCAAAAAGTGGTCACATCAGCTGAGGTGGCACTAAGAAGTGTGACTGATATTTCAATAACTCACTTTGGTTTTCATTAAGCAAGGAATGCTGATTAACATAATTCACCTGCCAGGTTTAGTGAGCTAAGCTACTCCAGAATAATTTCCTCAACCTAGAGCTGCCCCTGAACACAGTGCTGGACACCATTCGTAGCCATTTGCATCAGACAGAGCAAATAGGAGTCCAAGGCTCCTGCTACAAGGAGTCCAGAGCTTACTGCACTTTCAGATATAAAGAAAAGACAGATTTCCTCAGAATTCAATTTAATTTCAGCAACAAAGGCTATATACTATTACCTGTCTGTCTGGAGCAAAATAACCAGAATTAACTATTTCATCTACAATGACCAAGGAAGAGTGCAAAGCCCACAATTTTCCTAGAAGTCCAGCTTCATTATTGTGGTTTGTTCAGGCTCCTTACAGGCCCCATTTGCCTTTGAAACATGCAGCGCTTGGCCTGTGTAGAGCAGACCTGGGCTGTTAGAGCTGCCCGACCTAGTCCTGTGATGCTGATGAAAGGACTTTGCCTGTGCTGTACCCTGGCGTGTGCCATAACATACACTTTATGTTATGGGGGGCAAAGTGTCCATCATTTCCTCCCAGGTGTGCCAGAGTCACCCCAAGCACAATCCAGAGTGTGATAACAGACTTGGGCAACAAGTGAGTCCTGAGGCAAGCCCCAAGCCCACAGCACACAGCCAGGAAGGCCTGTGGTGATGGTAGAGCAGTGACATCAAGACAGTAACACATCAAGGGAGCAAGTCTTTGTAGTCACCATGGCAGATGACAGGCTAAGGATGTTGGAAGGAAAGAGATCACTTTTTGGGCACTGCAAAGGCTCCTCCATACATGCAAGTGGCTATAGCAGTGCTAACAGATGCAACCAGCATTGGCCCCATATGCCTTCATAAACCTTGGAAGGAAAGAGACTTCCAGATAAACATCTAGTTTCAAGCATAAGTGACAATCTTCCCTTTGAAATTAATCTTTTCTAACTGATCATCCCCATTAGTTTATATGATCAGATTCAGATTAGGTAGGATGAGAAAGACCCACTAAGATCACAGACATACATCCCCAAGATAGACTAGTAAAACTGGAAGATCCTTCCTTATCTGCAACTTCATGGTATGAGTAAAGGTTTTTTTATCGTGGTATAATGCTTTAACATCACTTACCTCCCCAGCAAAATTATACCAGCACAAGCATTTTTGTCTCTTGTGATCACATCCACAACACCAGCACACGTAAAAACAAGGCCAAAGTGTCATTCTGCATCAATGCTTTGCCAGCTGAAATTTCAAAGACGGAAGCACAAAGTCCAGCACGTAAGAGATATAACTACATCCTTGTTGGATCTTCCTTTTTAATACCCATTACCCCCATTAGAGAATGACTGCTGCAGAAAAGATTACAAAAAGAACAGGTGTATGAAATACTAACAGTGCAAGGATAAGACTGCAGCTGGGGACAGCAAGCAGGCAAGTCTCCCACGAGAAGGAGGGAGGGAGATGTTCCCAAAGGCACTACTGATCCCTTACATTTGATCTTATCCCCCACATCACAATCTACGCATTGTTTTTGGCAAGATGACAGGTAGATGGGGAACAATTTAACTTCTCTATCAGTGGGATGGTTTGGCATGGTACAAGAGGCACGTATCCTCACAAGTACAAAGTTGGAGGGCTTAGCAGAACCACCCTGTTTGCTTAACAAAGTGACGTAAGCCACACAACCACGCAAGCACAGCCTTTGTTCTTTCCTCCAGCTATCCCTGTTTTGCCTCAATGCCCTCCTACTAATTTCAAATCTAGCCCAGTAGTCTGCAAACCTTAAAGCAAGTACTGCATCTTTTTAATGCCCAGGTGTGTTCTGACTAGGCACCAAGGGTAGCTAATCATAACAAACCTGAATTTAATTGTTGACAACTAGAATGTCCCTAGAAATGCCATGTGTAACATATATATGGTTTTCCCTTAATGAATTCTGCTTTAGGAGGCTGAGCAGATTAAAGAAATGATCATGCCCTATAAAGTACATATGAACATCTATTTATACCAAACCATTAACAGATGGTGTTGTACTACCACAAGTTCAATTCCTAATGGAGATGGTTTATAGATAAAAATGATGAAGCCTCCTGTTGAAGTGCTGAGTACATGCTACTCTTGTAACAGGATTATGGCATCTATTAGTCAATTCCATTGAGGATAAATTCCTGATTTCTGAAGTGTGACAGACAAAACAATTACCTCATACAAAACAGACTAAGCAGAACATAACAGATATTTACCTGTACATCACAAAACACACAATTAAGGTAAGGAAAATCATACCAGTTCTTTTTTTTATTATTACATATCTCAGCAGGCCTGTTTCCAGAAATTTCAAGATCTTTTGTCATTCTGCTATGCAAACAGACACAGAAATCACAGCAAAGTCAGCCAGATATAAAGGCAATCCACATTCCTCAGCTAAGACTGTTTTCTCTTTAGATAATACAGCAGAACACCACTATTTTTTTTTTTGGTCTAAATAAATTTAGAAAAGGCAAGACTGGGTGAAAGTATATGAGGGACCAAATATGAGTTGTGATTGTTTGTATTTATAATACAATTGTTTGTATTTATAAGAAAACTACTGTTTTCTTTTATAAGTCCAGGTCTGGCCTGATACAGGCAGCACCACAGAAGGCAAGTGGGTGAGCCCCAAACTGACTGGGCAGGGCACAGAGGGATGCTATGGATGGCAGACAATTCCCCCAGGGAATTCCTTAGCCAGGGGAGGCTAAGGAACATGCAGCATCCGATGGGGACAGCCCAAGCTCCTAGTGCTGTCACTACAAGTTGTTAATTTAGAAGGGAATGCAGAAGCTGAAACTTCCTGAAGTACACACCCACACATCTTTAAACCCTAATAAATCCACACACAGGAAGCGAGCCGATGGTTTACCGCAACAGAGGGAGCTCCTCTGCGTCAGGCCCAGTTTACACCATCACCAGAGAGGCCTCAACAGTGAGTCACCAGTTCCCATGGGTCAGATGTGACCAGCAGGACACACAGACGCTCTCTGTCAGCCAGAGCACCTCCTCATGCTGGAGTGAGAGCACCCAAGGCGCTCAAAGCACCTGGAGGTGGCACCTCACAGGGCAGACCTGCCCAGATGCAGCAGCCTTGCAGCACACAGCTCTTTTCCAGCCCCAGGAGCAGCCCCTGGCTCATGGGCTGCCCCTCTGCTGGGGAAGGAAGAGAATGGCAAAGCTCTGGGGCCAGGAGACATCAATTGCACCCTCCTCTCCTGGATTACTAGGTGATCTAATTACTAATCAAAGAATTTGACAGAGGAACGGTAGCCAACACTGTCATTAGTGCATCTTTTAAAGAGTTATTTATATCCATCTCAAAAGAAGCTACAGCTCACCTCCATCTGAAAGGAAAATAAACACCATCTGAGCCAAACAAATGGTGTCTCACTTCAGACATTCAATTCAAAAACTTAGGGAAACTGGAAGTAAAAATGACATTTTGCTTTACTATCACCATAAGCTTTCATACACATACACAAGACCTGAGTTGAAGCTGCCAGTAGACAATATCTACTAGATTCTACAAATATCACTTCAGAAACTGAATGAAAAGAATTTCACAGCAGAATTTAAACTGCAATATTACTTAATGTTTCAGAAACTTAGAGTCTTTACTTTGAGAATGAAAAAAAATGCCACCAGTACACCACACAGTGATATAACAGAAAAAAATCTCAAAACAATATTTATAAGAAAATTCTTTAGATTAAGGCAGACACTGTTAAGAACTAAGGTTCATCTCTTGCTTCTGCTTAAAACAATTCCAGCTCATTACTTCCATGATGGCAGCCAGTGAGACCAATGATACCTGACTAGGAAGGCTTTCAAGTCAGTAACAAATTTTTTTCAGCCTTTTAAAAAAAAACAAAGTACCATTTCATAGAATTATGTTTTGTGCACATTGTTACTGCTTAGCAAACATCAAGGCCCTGATTTCATGACCCAGAATTCTTCAGCAGCACTAGTTTAAGGTACTCCCACTATTCAGCCCTATCTTCTCCACATGACTCCCTCCCTCCCTCCAGTTGTGCTGGCATGGAGTCCAGCCAGCTGCAGTCTGAATTGAGAAACTGGAAGATAACCCAGGAATTTCACTGAAGCCAGATCAGCTCACTGTGAGGGCCACAATACAGCTGCACAGGTAACTGTGCCAGCATGCAAATCAACATTTCTATTGAATGCTTCACACCAAAGAGCCAAAGAATCTAGTTGTTTACATTTCTGAAAAACTTTTAAACTCTTCTGCTTCATCCTACACATATTCACAAGTCAGAAATTCCATTTACAAAACAAAATCTAGCCTTAATACTGAGCTTAAGAAATAAATACACCATAATCCAAAGACTGAATAATCCTTCCAAGTTACTTTTAAAGACCATTAAAACCATTGATAAGTAAATGCTAATACTGGAAATAACACCCTTAAAAGATGGTAAACTTTGGTTACAGGAAGGCCTTTATCCAGACAATATTTCCTGGGAGAAGCAGCACTCCATTGGATTATATCCCTTTTTCTTTATCACAGGGAAGAAATTTAGAGATTGTTAATACTTGGAAGCCACAGACAAGTTTGTAAGAAGAGACACTGAAGTAGATTGCCACAAAAGGACCATGCACATGTGACAAACCACAGAATTGGCACTGTGTTGTGTTGAAGCACTAGGAAAAGGTGTCGAGTACACACTGCCCAGACCGGACCTCTCCACATGCCTTGGACAAGCAGTGAGTAAGAACAGATCCATCTCCTGCTCTTACAGAGAATGCGGAGCTCGCAGATAAGATCTGTAAATGTTTCGGCCAGAAGCTGCAACAGGACCCACTGTTCAGGGCAAGGCTTGGCACTGCATTTCCAAAGGAAGTGCTTTGCTCCCCATTGATTATCAGAAGGGCAAAGGGGCAGGGAGGGGGAAGGGAAGGCTGGCTTGTCCCTGCCAGATATCTCTATCTGAACACCTTCCAAAGTGAGAAAAGCTTATTGTCATTTGCAAATACGCCCCATACAACAGAGTAAGATCCGCAGGGAGCTGGTCTCCAGCCATGCCTGCTGAGGAGCTGGGCAGAAGCATCACACCAAATACCCCATCCCAGCTCCTTGAAGCACCTCAAACAACTCAGACTCCTGAGTTCTCTCAAGGTGTGGCTGTTCCACGGGAGCAGAGGACTCTGGACCACCGGGTTTCCTGCAGCACGGGCTGTGGCTGCACATGGAGAGCTGCAGGGCTGCACTCCAGGCACACATGGAACTGCCAGGAGACCCGGGCTGTGCTGGGGAAAGGCAGGACAGCCTGGTGTTACCTGGTGTCAGAGCCCAGGACATTCCTCTGACTGCCCTGGAGGACTTGAGACCCTGGCAGGGGGCTCAGAGACCTTGGCATGGAGTCACAGACACCAGACACCTGTGCCTTCGATTTTAACCCGTGGAAGCAATTACCAACTTTGTGCGAGGAGTTACAAGGTACAAGGGTTTGAGTAGAATGATAGTGAATTTATCACAGGGTGAAAAAGTAGAATTTTGGGGCTTTAGAATGGGGGTTCAGGAGGCAAGATGGAGGGATTTGGGCATGTCCTGTCCTCCTCCTGCTTCTTCTTAGCCTCCATCTTCTGCTGTGATGGTGGCGCTTTTGGATTGGTTTAGAGTAGAGACAAACTGTCTAACATAGGTGATAGGTACTGGAAAATTATTGTAAATAAAGTACACGTGGTTTTTAGTATAAGATAACACCACCCTGAGGGTGGTTAGTGTGCCATGAACTGACCTGCTGGACAGACCTCAGCAGGTCTGAAAAAGAATGTTATAGATAAGGAAAAATAAACAACCTTGAAAAGCTGAACCGACACATCTCAGCTTCTTCTTCTTTGGTCACTAGGCTGGGAAAAGAGAGACTTTCTAACACCTTGGGATTATCTCAACCTCAGAGACTCCACCAACCTGGGTTTACCCTGGGAAAGGGCAGAACTGCCAGAGGGACTTCCTGAGGATCCCTACTCCCCCCATTTTCCCTGGAGGAAAGCATACACATCCATTTGTAACCAAAGCCTGCCCAAACACCTACCAGCCAAAGAGTCACCAGTGAAAGTATCCAAAAGGGAATCACAAGGAATAGCCACTGCTTTTTTCCATTTTAACTTCAGCAAAAAATAGATCATTTCACCAAACCAGCACAAACAGAAAGAGAGCACCATGGTGCCCGGAAAAGTCATAATCAGCTCAAATCACCAGCAGTGATACCACCCTACCAATAGTTCATGCCAGAGTGGCTCTAATCCCTTTGCCCAGAAGAGACTCTGAGCAGCATGGCACATTTTGGAGCTCACAGGTCGGATGAAGCCTCTGGGTGCTCAGTCAGAGGGGAGCATTGCTCTGCAGGCCAGAGACACCCACACTGACAGCCTCTAGCTCTAGACATCCTGACAGCTGACCAAAGAAATGCAGCAAAAGGCTCTTTAAACACAGTAACAACAAATTAATCACCAAAGTCCCCATCAAAATATTTATCAAGAGATCCCATCCTGGTTTTCCATTCCTTATGGAAGAGTAGCAAGGTCACTGCAATACTTTCAGTGTTCTCTTTGAGCTTTAAAAGGCAAGAAAGAGGGAGAAAATTCAGGGTTCTGCTTGGATATGGTATTAGGGTTTGAATCAAGCTTTTCACAGTCACAGTACAGTACACGGATGGAAATGCATTAGAGTCCAACACCATCCCTGCAGGGGACAGGACTCTGATATATAAGGGGGAATACAGAATTGGATCCTCACTCACAGGTGACCTGCTGCTGGCACTGCAAGAGCTTTTAATTGCTCAGAACACACTGTCTGGGGGAGTCCCACCACAGAGCGGGGTAAGGCAGGCTCACAGAACTCAAGCCATGCCAGAGTTTGTTAAAAGGAGGGGTTCTGGCTGCCCAGAACAAGCTCTGGCTTTGCAACAAAAGTAACCTAACACCTCCATCAGCTCAGCATGCTGGAACAAAGCAGCTCTCCCGAGCTTGCCACCAAGCTCATCACCAGCCCTGCTCCAGACGGCATCCATGGAGCTTCACTGCTGAACTAAACGGCTTGATGGAAAGGGTGCAACTGTAGGTCACTTTGAGCAATGAACAAACCCCCACAAAAAACAAAAAAACACCATACAAAAAACCCCAAAAACAAACCGAACCACAGACCAAAAAAACCCAAAAACCTCACCAAAAAATGTCCCAGCAAAACCCACACCCCTCACTCTACGAAATATTACTATTACCAAACAAAACTTAGAGTCACTTGTTAGGTGAAGGGTTTTTTTTGGCTTTTAGGGTGCTTTCTGGTGTTTGGGTTTTTTAAATTTTTTTTTTAATTCTCTTTCTTTTTTGGGGGGAAGGGGGAGAAGGAAGGGGAAGGTTGTTGTTGCTTTGTTTTAACAATAAGTCCTAAACATTTTCATATCTTTTTCCAGACTGTATTTTTTTGAACTGAGTTAAGTCTTTGCTCCCACATCTCTACTTTCATTTTGCAATAATCAAAACATGCTAAAAAGAAAAAACAAACCCCAAAAAACCAATGGCCCAACAATCTCTATTTTAGAAATGAGATGAACGCTTGCTGGGTTCCAATCCTAAGAACAAAAAATCTCCTAACCACTCTTCCCAAAACATTCAATTGCAGCCTTGTTGATCCTCTAGTTCTCTGCAGGGGTGTAACCCCTGCACCACACTCCTCTTCTTCAGAACTGAAAACTCTTTGAATGCCGGTGCAACCACTTACTAGTGCTGAATTTGCTATGCTATGCATTATTAATTCACTGCCCCAGGCCTGAGAAGCAATAGATAAAGGTTTTCTAAGCACATCTGCAGTGGAAGAGAGAAGGAGAGCTAAGAGGAACAATGCAGGTTTCCAGCAGGAGTCTCAGTTCAGTTTCGATGTCTTCACAACCCAGTTTAATGCACACAATACACAGAGTGAACAGGATGTTTAGGGAAGCAGATAATATCTGCTTTGGAGACTATGTACAGTTATTTTCTCACTAGAGATAACTGATAGGGTGTCATAGCACCTGGTCTCACATCAGAGATAAGCCCCCAGGAGGTACACCCTCACTGTGCTTTCGCATGATGATAGGATGATTTAGGGGAGGCAGAAATCCCTGCAAGCCTGCACAATGGCTTTCTTTTGAGATCAAGCAATCACTTCAACAAAACAAAGTCTCACGCTTTCCCCAAGCCTACAGGAATACACAATATGCTCCATTTAGTCCTTTGCTAAAGCTCATAACACCATACCCTAAAATCTCTACTTTCAAGGTATGCGTCTCCTTCTACCTCAGCTTCCAGCATTCTGGCTGAGTTTCCTAAAGAAATGAATTGTATGTAATTCCAGAGTATTATCTGTAGTGGATTTTGAACCTCATCGGCAACAAGAAGTTTGACCATTATGGATACATTAGAAAATATTAAACTAGCACAACTTTCACAACACAGGGACAAGGAAGCTCCCTTTTCACACCCCCTCCAAAGTTAGGGTTTTCTCATCAGAAAGGTTTTCAGTTATTCATACCTTATTAGACAGAAGGAAACCTGGAGGCACCACAGCAGGCTATGGAGCTCATGGAGTTCTCTACTCAAATCCTGTTTCTATGCTCAGGTCAGCCCTAAAGGCCAGCTAACAAACTTTAATGATTTCAGGCTGATTGCCAGTAGCCTTTCTGTGGTCACAGCAGAGCAATTGCAACTCCCAACACGTGCAGAAGCAGGTGCAGGTGCTGCTAGACTCAATTACAGTATCAATGGGATGCTGTAATTGGGTGGGGATCTACTTGCATTTGCAAAAAAAAAAAAAAAAAAAAACAAAAAATGTTTAATACTTAAATTTTTTCTAGATGATTTTCCAGACAACAGTTTTGTTGCACAATTATTCAGCCTTTTCTCCCACCCACTGAATTTGATGGAAAATCTACCTTTGCATGTACAAGTAGCTTTACTGAGACACTGTAAGAGGAAGTAATTTGGTTTATAATTTCTCTAACAAGAATATCTGGACTGTGAAATGTAGTGTTCATGGTAAATAAAACGTTTCACTGCACTTTGTAAAATAGATATTATTTCATATCCTGGTCTTTGTATTTTCCTCTACAAAGAGTGTTGCCATTGTCCAACACCTAGGAGCACTGGGGTGGGTTTGCTAAGCTCAGCTGCTGTAGATTGACACAGATTTCAAATGGCAGACACCTGCATTTTCCAGCAGAGGAGCTGGCACAGATTTGGGGCTATCATTTCAGATATAAATATAGACAGTTGGTGTAAAAGGCAGGTGTCTATATTTGAGTTAATCAGTTTATGCTCTCTGTAGAGCAGAGAGAGAAACAAGCCACAGCACAGGGTGATTTATCTGACCTCCCTCAGCACTCCTGAACTAATATGAATCCCACCCTAGATAAACATGTTTCTTTGCATTAATTGTAAAAAGACCTAGAGATGTCCCAATTGAAAAAGAATGCCTCATTTTTATAGCTCTAACATTAAGTATTTTGAATCCTGACTGCTGTGCCTGTGTTACACAAAAAACACACAGCATTTCTTCAGCAAGGATATTATAGATGTGGTAAGCTTCCCATAGGTAAATAAGAGAAAGAAATCAAGTTGAGTGGAACAATACTGTAAAACTGACCCTAAGTGCTTGAAGTGAGCAAGGATTTTCCAACACAAAGTAGATAATTACGGCCATCCCACTGAAAATGGGATTTGAATGGAAGGAGAAAAAAAAAGTGGCGTTTTTTTTTTTTTTTTTAACTCTAGATGTTTTGTACCCTTTATAAAATTGGCTGGGCAAAGAAAGGCTGAAGAGTGTGTATACTCTTCTGAGCAGATCGGTGCTCCTTGGTGAGGAAGAGTGCTCTGTGCAGGCATGCACGTGCAGATGAAATGGATGCAGAGGAGGAATAAAGCATTGCAGATTCAAACACTTGGATCCTTCACCCCCTGTGCAGAGGCTTAAGTGAATCTATAAGGAAAGAGCCAGAAGTGATTTAGGTCATACTAAAGCTGTCACTAATACAGGATTTCTGTACTAGCTCTGCCTTTAAGGAAAAATAGACATCTATGCAAGATACCATACCCAGGCAAGCTACGCCCTTAGTAACCCTCAGGATAATTCTAGAAGGAGTGAGCAAACATCAAAAGATTCAATACTTCTATTGAGACTAGAGCCTGCTCCAATTTAATTTTTTTATTGTTTAGAAAACAGCCTGGAAATTTTACAATCATGGAGGGGTTTTTTCCACAAGATGGAGAAAAACCTGCATTTGATTTACTTCGACATCACCACTGTAAATGTACTTTGTAAAGGAGAGGACTTGAAATTATTAATTAAAAAAAAAACAAAGGAAAAGTGTAGTGTGTTCATCTTTTTGTTCTCTGTACATGTTCAGCTTTACAACTGCACAGAAATAGCTCTGCTGACACTGATGAGAGAATTTCACTTGCTGTGAGTGAGCTCTGCAAATTTGTATGATGTGTGTAGGCCTGATTTGCAAATGTTAACTATCGTGACTTAAAAAAAAATTTCAAAGGTTTCCATTTGGAGCTGCAAGTTCAAACCATTTCATTTCATAAACAAAACTAACTTTGAGATAGAAGAAGTAGCAAAACACAAACTTCTTTTTTGTTTATTTACATTCCCCTCTAATATATATATATTTTTTTTTTATTTAATGTGGTAAAAGGCAAAATGAGTACTCTGTGCCAAGTTTCAGACACGTATGAAGTTTCAAGGCTTATTATGTTATTAAGCTTCTGAAATAAGGACTTGTATTTATAAAAAAAGTGCTGACACAACCTGCACTCTGAGCAGTGGTAATGCCATCCCCAAGAGCATGGTTCCCATGCAATGTGAACAGCCCAGATCTCCTTAACCTAATAAAATGAAAGATTTAAAACAGAGGAAATAATTTCCAAGAACTATATTTCTGCTGTCATGTTTGCAGTCACATTTGGGTTTAAAAGATGGGAAAACACTAATCTATTTATACGTTCTCAAGTTACACCCACAAAACAGGATCCCAGAGAAATTCTCACAAACAGGGTTTGCAAGAATACAGCAGAAGTGTGTGTAGGTAGATGTGGGTGACTGGATGGATTATGTATGTAATCAACATGTAAAGCTCTGTAATACTGGAAATAATAAATTGTTGTGAAGGGGTAAGAGTGGAAAGTGCATTTTACATGGATTATCTGCCCTAGTTCCTGTTCTTATTTTTGGAAAGCAATCAGCTCTTCGTGAGAACTCAGCACCACGCTGAGCCACCCTGGGGCTTTTCATGGCCCAGCCCTTCACTTTGCATTATCATCTGTTAGCAGCCACATCCTGTGCAGACTGATTCATTACAGCCAAGAAAGGCTGAGGGAACAGGAGACCCTCTGAACCCTGAGGTCTGAAATCACACTATCATACTTCTCTCAGTGCACTATATAAAATAAAGCTGCTTTTTCAAAGGCATTGCAACTCATTTTGGTAATTATTCCAAAGAAAAGCTTATTTTAAGACAATATGTTATTTTAACTCAAGATCGTTGCAAATCACTGTTAAGTCATATGCCTGATTTGGAAGACCATATGTTCATCCCAATTTAATTTAGACATAAAACCAAATAATTTTGACCACTTTTGCTTAATAGCTATGGTCAAACTGAAACTAAAATGAGGTAATCATAAACTGATCATAAACTGAACTCATATACTGATACCATATTCATACTGCTTATGAATATTTATTCATTGATGTATATGAAGTACATTATTTTTTTCAACTATGGTAATATTTTTGTTTTCTGTGAAGCTGAAGTGCATGCAGTCAGAGATAATACAGTATGTTAAATTGTATTTTTAAACTTTAAAATGCATTACTTTTGAAACTGTATGATTTCCTGATGCATAACTACTGAACACAAATATGTTTCAAGTCAATTGAAAAATCTGAATTAGTGTCACAGTTTATTACTTTCCATTTCACTGTACTTCTAAATATCCTAATATCTCACAGCAGTTTTAAGCATGAATTTAAATGTAAGAGCAACTACAAGATTCTTGTTTTACACATAGATGAAGAAACTTCAGGGATAAAATGACCAACAGATAGTGCCTGGGCTGGATGTACTAATCTTCAGGCTTAAACTTCCAGTTTCCTGCATTAACTCTGGGACTTTAAATTACATTCTTTGATATATTTGTTTTAAAGTTGCAATGTACACCTGAGTCTTTGTACAGAATTTTTTCTGCCTCCCCTCATGATTACAGCAATAGCAGGACATAAGAAAACTGTACATAAGCCAGTTCTATGACAGAGTGGCAGAAACACAATTGCTGAACCATGTAGAAACACAGTTTGCTGGTACCAGTGCTACCATAGCAAGCAGTGAGGGATGTGTATTGATGTGGCAATAGGAGAGCTGTCAGAAAGCATCAGTGTGGGCACAGTCCATGAATCCCATTTGTCTCCTGTGTAACATGACTGATTACAGCTAAATTACAGTGACTTTAAATGTACAAGTCAATTTTCTAAGCTAATTAAAATCAGGGAGGCTAGCACTTCTAAGGTTAGCAAAATTCAGCTCCTATACACCATACTCAAGAACAATGGAATATATATTTTATATATATATATATATATATATCTGATTTTAAAAAAAATTCATTGGCTGGAGTTCAAGGGAACAGTGCTACTAATAATGCATAGATTGCCATTTTACTGTATCCCTTATAACAGGAACCAAATAGGCATAAACTGTGTTTGCAGAGATATGGATATGTTTCCCAAAGAATCAAGGTTCTATTAGAAACTAAATTGAAACATCCATAGAAACAACTCAAAACAGCTGAAAACATACATCATAGATTTATATATATTCAGAAATACTGTGGAGACTTTACACCTTTTGTCTGCAATCTGTTGAAGGCATCTTAGAGATAATCATGCAACTGGTGTCAAGAGAACAACAGCAGCCCATGCTTCAACAGCATACAATAATTCTAAGATCAGCATAGTTCAGCTAATGCTAGAAACAAGAGGATATTTTTAGAAAATTTCCCTCTTAAAGGTCATCTACATCCCGTTGAGCCTGCTTTACAAAAAGACTGGTTTTACCCAACCAAGTCACTAAAGTATAGGTGGGCACTCTTTCTTGATCCTCTCCATTCACAAACTCATCCTTTTGACACCCAATTCATTCTTGTTCTAATATCAAAACAACCTGTTAAAGCTTTCAAGGCAAATGACACTGAAACAGGAAAGGGATGAAGATGCTATGCTCCAAAGGAAATCATACTAAATTACCATTCATAAACTGGTAACAGAAGATAAGTGGTTACAGGGTTGGTGGTACCTCTGGACTACATGTAGGGTCTGAGGTATCAGGCCTCACACCTTTACTTTGTCTGACCTAAATTCTACCATTCTGGTATTTTTAGAAAGAACCTTGGAATACAGCAGCTTGTGAGCCAGCCAGGAGCCCTCAGCACATTTAACAAGGCTCAACAGCCCTGCTAACTTTCTCTTTTGTCAATTGAGATTAATGCAGTGATTAGGTGACTTTCTTAAATGAGGTATTGTTTCATTTCAGCAATAGGAAAGCTACAGTGTATAAAATAATAAAGACTTTGAACCAATTAAGTAGTCTAAAATCATATCTATTTCTCTAGGGCTCAATGTGTCTTGAAAAGCTGGGAAAACACAACAGTTTCAAATCCTCTCTCCCTCCACACACCCCACAGCCAACAACTGTACTTGACCTTCTCCTTTCTAACTATTCTGTCATCTTTAGCTCTTAATTCTAGTGGAGCAGCTGTGTAAATATAGCCAGAACTAAGAAACCATAATCTTCAAAGCTCAGGGATTATTCTCTCTTACTTTCCTGAGCTTTTTGCAAGCAGGTATTTAGCCTGGAAGTACTGTCGAGCCTCCCTGCCTACCTTTTTGCCTTAGATTTTGGGTTTGCCTTTGAGTAAAATCAGTGTGTGACTACTCAGGCCCATGGGGAGCAGGCAGGCAGCATCACTCACCCACCCAGAGGCTCAGGGCTCATTCCCAGCCAGCACCAACAGGACACTGGCAGGGAGGAGACTGAAGTCCTTCATGTGCTGTGTGGGTCTTTGGTCAGCCAGGTCTAAAAAACTGCAATTTTTCTTTTTTACAGATGGTTTAAGAAGACTGACTAATGGTTTAAAGAAGGGCAAGGCACCAGCTATATATTGGCCTTTTATTTTGTTCTCAGACAGGCAGGATGGCTGTGGGAGCCCACATGACAGCCCCCAGCACCAGCCTGCTGTGAAGCCAGGCTGTGTATTTCCCTTCAGTTTATTCACACAGCTCTGCAGTCTCATACTGCTCCTAAAAATAATCCCAGCCTGCAGAGCAGCATGAGGGGCAGGCCTTCACATATACCTATGTCAGTCAGGATTTAAAAAAAAAGAATGAGCTTTCCTCAACCCCCAGACTAAACAAACAGCACCCTACACATCCCTCCCAGCAGCAACAAGGGTTGTTTTGGCTTGGGGACACAAATCTATCAGAGCAGGCTGTAAACTGTGACCCTCTCAAAAGATGAGTCACCCAGCAGTAAAGTGAAAACACTGATCCTAAAAGCACTGATTCATGCCTAGATTTCTCTCTCAGAAGTTAGGCAGCATTATGAGCACACATTTGCCAGCCTTCATGCACTGCAATCTGACAGCTGACTCACGACTGCATGTCAGGACTAGTGCCCTATATATGGGGGATGCAGGTCGAGTACGTTTTACACACTCTGCCTTACCAAGTCCTTTGTAGCATCAATTTGTAGTATCTAAATCCTCCCTCCATGTTAAGAATGACACTCACCTCTCAACAAGTTTCAGCTAGACACTAATTAACACTCTGCTATTAGTAAACAAATGATCCAAGATACAGATAACATCCCCCCAAGGGAACAAAACTGCTTCACTCAGACCTGCTGAGGTCCGGAAGGGCTTAGCTAGCCCCCACCTGACTGCTTCCAGCTCCTTGCTGGTTTGTGACCACAAAGTCCTGGGAAATGAACTCCTGCAGGCCAGACTGCTCTGTCAAAGACTAAAGAAGCACCCAAGTCAGGCTGGGAAGCATGGGCTGGCTGTGGGTATTGCTTTCCACACAAAGAATCAATTGTGTCTCAATAAAACATGAAAATTTGAAGAGCAAAATGTTTCCCTTTTTTTTTTTCCCCAAATATAAATGCAAATTCAGTACAATGCAACTTAAAAGTGATCTGAGAACCTGGAGCCTCATCATCCCACGGTATTTTTCCTAGTTGAAACAGTCTGATGCTCACACACAGCTAGAAATAGCTAGATTCTGAAGGCTGGTTAACTGTGATTGTGTGTAAATAGCTGAGGCAATGCTGTGCAAACTTTCATGAGCTAAGACAAGTGATAAGGTGACAAGACCTTAAAGCTTGTTCAATACCACCAATTCAGATGCAATTCCTTACCTCCTTAGAAAAGCAGGTTAAGATAGTCACCTGAAATCTTGCAGAACACAGCGTTCATCTGTAGCCCTTTGAGCAAAAAGTATTTTCGATTTAAGATTTGTAACTCCAGCATTGTAACAAAATGACACCTGCTTATTCAGCTACTCTGAAGATTGTCCTACACATATCAGTATTTAGGCCAGAACTGACAATTCATCTTATGGAAAAATGTAATCCACATCTGGCAGGACCATGCCAGCAGGAAATCAGTTCAGATGCTGAATGCTCTCCTGCAATCATTGTTTTGTTCCTAGTTGGAAGACTGCCATAGTAATACAGAACACTTTCAGAGGTAAAGCTACTGCATTTGTATACTGTACTCTCAGGACTGTCACTATAAAATTCCAGCAAAACAATTCTAACACAGATAAAGGCATAGCTTGAATTTAAAAACCATCCCTAGAGTCTTCTACTTCCAAGTCAGTATTAACACAGTAAGAACCATGACATTTTAGAAACAGTACTCTCTACCTTCTCTCACCTTTCCCTCCAGAGTGCTAGAGTACAGATCTGTCAAGTCTTTGTAATTAAAATCATTCACTGCTGTTTTTATGCATAGAAGAGTTGAGGGAGACAGCCACCAGATAAAACACTAGCATATTTAATATGCAAAACAAAACACAGTTGTTTTTTTTCAAGCAGTATGCCTTTTCGACTATTCCCAATAGAAGCCTAATGAGCACTGAAAATGGAGCAATTAGTATTTGGTATCAGTTTGTTTACCTGGCACAAAGAGCCAGCCTGCCATCTCACCTTCCTTAGCCCAGGAGCACAGTGCATCCAATAGGAAGGAAAGTATTAGCCAGATTGTACCAGTTATACACCAAATCCATAGGACTCAGCATCACCAATACAGCTTTTTCCTCAGGACTAAGAATAACCTACATTTTGATGTGCCATCAGTTACATAAACAAAAATGAAAATATCAGGGTTTTGAGAGAGAGTATTCTGGTATTTTGGGTATTCTGGTTCAAAATTAGCCATTTTCATTTGCAGGCTAAACAAAGTTTTTCCTGTGTATGCTTGGGTCCTGAAAATAATTAGAAGCTTGCCACATCAACACATTCTACTCATTGCTGTAACTTCTCAGAAGAAAATTCACCCAAGGTTTAACTGCAGATTAATCCCTCAGACAGATTCAGATACACATGGCTAAAGACATTAAATCAAGTACCACCTGAGAGTACATGTGATATATGCCCAACATTGCCTATTAAGTGCTGCACATAACACAAAATAGGCTCAGCTAAATACAAGATGTTTCAAATTGTGCAAGAGCCATCACTTTGGAAAAGAGTCATGGCAGCAGGTATTTCTTCCATGAATATAAAGACATCCCATTGATCCAAAGTTTTCAATGAGATACCTCCAGTTTCTAACACTGTGACATTTATAAGCCTCACCACATTTTAAGACTTTGGTTATTCAACAGAAATACTGATGTGAGTAACAGCAGAACTAATGTGCATGGAGGTTGCTAAGAAAGTACCACTGCAGCACAAGAAGTCAGACACCTTCTCTCTGCAGGCTTGTTTTCAATTGTTTATTGAGGTTTAAGAAGTCATCCACATTTCTATAAATATAGACATTACTTGAGTAAGTGACTTACAATGTCACCAGTGCAGGTACATATATAACCAACATACAAAAGCTCCACTGGAAGCTACTTCAGTTTATTCAAAAAGGACCAAGATGTCATAAAAAAAAACAAACAGCTGTCACTTTCAGTTATCGAAGACACTAAAGTGCATTTTTGGTTATCTCCTGGTCGAACAGCTGCTGGTTAAAAAGCTTGATTTTTTTTTTTTCAACATAGCTAAATTACATTGATTGACATTCGGTTTGTAGCTGTCATCCTCCTGATACATGGCAGCAGGTAAGAAAAATGTATTACTTTGCTGGTTGAGAGGAGGAAATTGATTTTGCTAGTTTCTACTTTTTTTTTTTAGTCTGGTATTACCAACAAAAGTTTAAAGATAATCTATCATTCTGATGAATTTCTACAGCACCACTAAAGTTAGTCTTAAAAATCCAGGCTCTGCTTTAGCCCTTTTAATTGCTAACCAAGTATCTAAAGAGTCACTTGAAGCTCTGTACCAGTAAGAAAAACTACCCTCCCTTTTCTGTCAAGCACTATCCTGCCCAGTTAACACTGTTTGCACACTCTGTAAACAAGAACAGCTTAAAGCATAATTAAAGCAGAACACAGGCCCATCTTGAAGATCTTCTTCCCCCTTTCCCTCCCCCCCGCCCCCGGTAGTGTCTAATGTTTGAGTGTATAAAGCATTATTACATTCCTAACCACAAAATACTGTAAGAGTCACAACAAAAAAGCATACGTTGCAAGTGACACAGCAATACTGCTTTAATAAAATGGGATATTTTGGGGAGATACAAGATGTGCTCTGCTAATTTTAACTCCATCTTTACCTCATTATAAGTATGTTATATTGCCAGGAAAGTCACCAATAGGGCAAAGAATGCTGCACTGGTTAGAACCACAGCAGCCACAGTTGTTCTTTATAGCTCCTTTACTGCAATTCATTGACTTTTGATGCTAGGAGGACATAAAACTCACCATTCAGAAATAAATTACTAATTTTGAGTAACAGTTTAAACCTGATTAGAACTGTATAATGATGAATGGCTACTTCTAAAGAAATAAGAACCTTATATACCAAAAAACATGCTATATGTTGAGAAACCACTTTTTCATGCTCCATCGTGTTGTTTACAGTTTTTACTTGTCAAAGTCTTTCTTTTACCAGTTGAAGAATCCACAGCACTTAAAATTTCAAGTGTTTGAACTGAACGTGAATCAATTTCAAAAAGTGCCAAATTAAAACAAAAACCTACACATGTAGCCAAGCTTTCATAAAAATCCTCAAACAAGGTAAAAAACCAGCCTCAACGAAATTATGGGTTACTAGCTTCATACATGTTTTTAAAGCTGTATAATGTTCACCTAAGCACTCCACTTACGAGCATTAGAAGTTTAAAAACACAGAACACCTTCAATGCAAATTGCTTGCAGAGGGCACCCTCAAACATATGACTACAACACTAAGCAGAAAACCCTCGTTTTATTTGGCTATTTAGACATCCATGTCACATATACCCACCCATCCATTTCCTGATAGCATTACATCATCTATTAGGGCTTCTGAAATAATACAGAGCCAAAAAACTCAGAAGAGACTAGTTAAAAAAAAAAATAAAAATCCACAACTGCACAGCCTTCCTGTACACAGCAAGGTTGTGCAACTGATTGTTCAACGTAACTAAGCTTAACGGCATCCAAACAGGCAGGCCTGGCTTTGGAAGCTGTCTTACGTCAAATTTTGACCATGTAACTACCCTAAAAAACAAAGGTCAAAAAAGAACTCATCTCTTCTTTTTCTGCTGCCTCAACATTTTCCTTCGCTTAATTATCATATCATGTAGTTTCTCCAGTCCCTCTTTAAGTCCGTCTCCAATGATTGCACAGGTAGGCTGCAAATGCCAGGGCGTTGAAGAACTCAGCTCGCTCATTGCTAACATTTTCTCTATTTCAGAGAGGGAGAGAGAGTTCCTCAGGTCCTGCTTGTTAGCAATGATAAGGACAGGCACCCCTTGATTCTCAGATATCCTAGTAATCTTATGTAGTTCTGTTTTGGCCTCCTCCATCCTCTCAACGTCGACGGAGTCCACCACAAACACGATGCCATCGGTGCACCTTGTGTACGACTTCCACAGCGGCCTCAGCTTCTCCTGGCCGCCCACATCCCAGAAGTGGAAAGTGACCGTCTTCGAGTTGCCCAGCGTCACTTTGATTTTCTCCGTATTAAATCCTTTAGTGGGGACAGTGTTGACGAACTCATTGAACTGCAGTCTGTAGAGCACCGTCGTCTTCCCAGCGCAGTCCAGCCCCAGGATGACGATGTGAAAGCTCTGGAAGGAAGGCAGGCTGGAGAGGATCGGCGTCTGGTCCGAGAGTCCATTCCCCATTGCCAGAAGGGAAGGTGACAGCAGGCTGCCACGAGCAGAGGCGGCTCCCGCGGCTGCGCTCGGTTCCTGCCAACGACACAAGCGGCCTCAGAGCCCGCTCCGCCGGCGCCGGGGCTGCGCGGCCGCAACGCGCCGGCCACGGCGCCGCCGCCCCGACTGCGGGGGCGGCCGCGGGCAGCGCGACGCGGAACGCCACACGTCCCCCGCCCCGCCCGGCGGCTGCGGCCGCTCCCGGCACTGCGGCTCGCCCGGCACCTGCGCCCCCGCCGCCCTCGCCGCGCCCCAAGCCTACCGCGGCTCCCTCAGCGCGGGGACGGGCGCGCTGCCCGCCACCCCATGGCCACGCGCCGCCGCTGCTCCGCGGCCGCTTCTGCTGCGGCTCTCGCTGCTCCCGCAGACGCTCCCGCTACTGCTGCGGCTCCCGCTGCTTCTCCCGTAGCTGTCGCCACTGCTGCCGCTACTGCTGCGGCTCCCGCAGTCGCTGCTGCTGCTGCTGCTCCCGCTCCTCTCCTGCCTCTCCCGCCGCCACCCGTGCGACTCTCCGCTGCATCTGGCGGCGGGGCGCCTCCCAGCGCGCGCCTAGCCCCGCGCGCCCCTCCCGCGCCCTCCCATTGGCCTGGCCGCGCGCGGGGGGCGGGGAGCGAGCCGCGCTCCGCCTCGCCCATTGGCCGGCGGCGCCGGCCGCTCATGGGGAGCCCGAGTATCGTACCGTCCGCAGCCGAGCGCTTCGGCCCGCAGGAAGGGGCCGCTCCTCGCCCACGCCCTGCCTTGAACAGCCCCCGCTCCCCCCCGGGAGGCGGAGCCGCTGCCTCACGGGGCCCGTTCGGGGCAGGCCGGCGCGGCCGCACCCTCCGCCTACGGCAGCCCCCGCCCCGCGGCGGGCGGCAGCGCCCCTCCGGCTACCCAGAGCCCCGCCCCTTCTCGGGAGAGCGCGCGTTCATTGGGCGCGGGTGCCGTCACTCCACCGCCCTGGGCCGCCTCTGCGGTGCCCCGCCCCCTCTCCACACCCATTGGGTGCAGGTGCTGTCACTCTAGCGCGCCCCCTGCCGGCTCCGGGCGGTGCCTCTCCGCGCACCTGCGCCGCTGCCGGGGGCGAGCGGCCCGGCTGGGGCGGGAGCGCTGAGGGCCCAGGAGCGCCCTCGGCAGGGGCGGGCTCGGAGCTGCTTCTGAAATAAAAGTGCCAGCCCGTTTGTGCGCCCATTGTACGTGCTGTATGTGCCTTCGACGTGTCCCCGCGAAACCGGAGAGACTGGCGGGAGGGGCCGGGCATAATGTAGTGGGTGACACGGTTGTGATGGACGCGTGGAGCACAGGGATGGCAGCAGTGCTCGGCTCTGAGTGAGCACGCACTGGTGCCTGGCTAAGAAAGAAAGGTTTGCAAGAAAGGTTTCCCACAGCACAGAGGCATGTTAAGTAATCCTGCATTTTCATGTCTCAGGCAGATTGGAGCAGTAAAACGTTTCCCAGAACGAATTACGAATGTCTGATAACACATTGAGTACATTCACTGTTTCCAGAGCATACAGGTGTTAGAGGAGGCCGGCAGGAGGAGTGTTTTGTCTCAGCTCTTCTTGCTGCCGAACATGGTTCTGTTCCCTCCCATGTTCCCTCTGCTCCTTCAGCTCCATGCTCTAAGGTTCTCTTAGCCCTTTGCCAGTGCAGTTTGCACGGCTGTGCCAATGCAGGTGGTCACTGCTGCCTGTGCCGGCTGTACCCGGACCAGTGTAACAGCACACAGAAGGATCAGAGCAGAATATGCTGCAAAAGTCTTCATCTACAGTGTGTAGATAAAAAATTAATAAATCAATCTTTACAATAAAATCATATGTTTAATGGTTAGCTAAAGCTATTGTGCTACTCTACCAGTCCAAGTGTATGTTTTTCTGTAGTCAGTATCACAATCATAGAATCATAGAGTGGTTTGTGCTGGAAGGAGCTTTAAAGATCATCTAGTTACAGCCCTGGTGAGCAAGACACAGTTCTTCCAAAGGATTTCTGAGATTCACATTCTCTGAACCTCAGAGAAAGGGAAAACACAATTCTTATTGCTTGCTGTGCCTGTGTTGTGCCAAAGTAGAATGCAATATGGAGATTGTTTATCCAAAGTGAGGATGTTCTGTTTCCTTGGCCTGTCAGGGCCAAGAGTGTGTGTGTGTGTGTGTGTGTGTGTGTGTGTGTGGACTGTCAGGTGACAGTCACGGGATTCAGTGCAGTTGTGTGCAGTTGTGCACAGGGTGGAGTGCTTGGCAGGTTCAGTTTTAGATGTATAGAATAATATAGTATTATAAAGTAATTAATCAGCCTTCTGCTATCAGTGGAGTCAGATGCATCATTCTCTCCCCTTTGTCAGACTCGCCTTTGATTTGCGATACCCACTGCTGTGGGCAGGGACACATCTCAATAGACCAGGTGGCTCAGAGCTCCATCCAGCCTGGCCTTGGACACTTCCAGGGATGGGGCATCCACCTTCTCTGGGCAACCACCCAAATCTTTGACCAGCTGAGCTTCACTAAAAGAGGACGGTCATTTTCAATATTAGTCTTGCCTTTTTGTCTAGAGGACTTCAAGATTTCTTGATGGGGCTGCTGAAAAGGGTTAATTTACAAGAACATTCAGACAATCATATTTCTTTTTTTCCCCTTTGAAAGCATTGAAAGCATAAAATTACAGATAATTTTATGTAAAAGAGAAGTAATTGAATAGTAAAGGGACATATAATAGTAAAAAAAAAATTCCATCGTGTGCTGCAGGCAATGCTTCACGTTATTAAAGTGTTAAGATACCTATTCTAGTCCTACTAAAAATAGCAAAATTCTAATTTGCTTACATTTGAGATTAATATTTCACTGCTTTTATCTTTGTTCATTATTTACATCCTGATCTTGCAGCTGATTCTTTTTTGAGGAAGTGGCCTGTTTGTATAGGAAGGTGATTTTACATCTATGGAAAGGAGGGGTAGGTTACTACCCCTAAGGCCAGCTGGTAAGGTTTTTGCTGCATAGCATACAATGTAATGGAAAAGCATCTATAGTGAGAGGAAAATTGGGCCTTAATTATTAAATGGATGGTTTTCAGTAATTCCAAATTGGGAGGAAACCAGCTAGAAATGCCTTGTTAAAGAATATTGCTGCAGATAATATATTTATTCATGAAGCTTGACAAGCTGAAATAAATCAAATTGACCTTTATCTCCACCTACAAAATTAACTATCCCCTATTTTTACTGGAAAAATAACCCTATTAGATGTTGTGGTATCCTAAACCTGCATGTGTGATTGTTACCAAGATGCATTCAAACTTTAACGCAGCTTCCTAATAATACATTTTACAATTAATTCCATGAGAATGGATCTTGGCTAGCTCCTAACCTCATGAAAGGTATTTTGATTTTAAACATATGATGCATAAGGCTTGTTTTTATCTCTTGTTCTGCTGAAAAACAGTCAATACATAATATTTTATTGGGAAGGGAGGGATAAAGAACTGGTGGTTTTTTCTAAGGTATAGTGTATCCAACAGAGTGGGTATGAGAAGGAGTCTCATAAATCTTGTAAAAAGAGTTTTATGACATCAGGGAGGTCATTTTAAGATTAGACAGAAATTAGTATCTTCAACAACATGAGCATACCTGTATTTGTAAATATATACATGGAAATAATCTGTGCTCTCCAGAAAATGCCTGGACACTCCCTACAGTTAATTTATCACATTTACCTGTTGTAACTTGCTATGAAGTGAATTATGATCTCTCTGGGGCTGAGACTATTTTTCACTGTAAGTCTTCTTTGCACCTTGATCTTAATTAATGCCTGTAGGCACTTCTGCAAAACAGCTATTAAATAACAATCCAAGTGGATCAGCTCCTCCCAGACACTTCATGCTGCTTTAGAAGTCAAACGAGCAGACTGGGCAGGTGCTGTGGAGTAATGGTATCTAAATTAGTGGGAGTGTAGAAGAGTTGACACATTCAACCTCTGATAATTGAAGGTAAGGGTAAAACAAGGCTCTGATTATCCTGTAGAAGTCCTGAATGAAGGAGCTGTACAGAAAGAACACCTTTCACACTTTCCAAGTGTGTAGCTGTATGGGG
Organism: Ammospiza nelsoni; assembly: GCF_027579445.1. Lineage (NCBI taxonomy): Eukaryota > Metazoa > Chordata > Aves > Passeriformes > Passerellidae > Ammospiza > Ammospiza nelsoni. The sequence continues at coordinate 28,463,328 of NC_080633.1, read as the reverse complement.
GAGTGGGCTGTTCCTAGATGACAGCTGAAAATAACTGCAAGATACATGTAAGAGGAAACAATGGTGAAAGGCTTGAGCCACATGCAGAATTTTTAATGCAAAATAAGGAGGTGCCTAATTTCTGTGTATGGGTAATTTCACATACTGATACTTTTCTCATTTCCTATCTAATCTCTACATATCTGAGTTCTTTCTGGCTCAGCATTCCTTAGCTCATGAAAACAACTGCAGCTTCAGCTCCTATGGCCTAAAATCCTTCTCCCCATTCCTGTTTACACTGTGCACCAGTGTAAATAGTAATACATTATTTTCTACATAGGTTTCTTACATATATGCTATAAATATTTTCCACTTAGAAGAAGGCAGGGCTGGGGACAAATCATTGTGTTTCAAGAAAAAGAAGCAGTACCTGTATAACATGCAGCTTCTTCACTATGATAAAGTAGTTTGGTTTTTGGTTTTTTGTTTTGTTGGTGTTTTTTTAATTCCTTAATGGCCTGGACATAATTTTGGTTCAAGACAGGTTTGAGGGGCCAGGCTTCCAATGCTGCAATTATTAACTACTTCTGAGAAACTTAGATAGTCCTTATTAGGGATATGAACCATGAAATTGGTTGAAGTTTTGCCAAGAAAGAATTGGCTTACAGTGGAAAGATAAGATTATTGGAAATGTTAATATTATTACCCAGCAGAGACTTAGGTTACCTTTTAATACATATCACCTCCTTCACTGCAGGAGCTGTCTCACAGTGCTCAGATAATAAAAATGCAAAGGATCATCAAACATCAACTTGCAAGGTTGTGTGTATTCTTCACAAGAAATCGTCTTTCATATGGAAATAGCAATTCTTGGAAATTAAATCTAGCAGTTCATGAGAGGTTTACTGTAGCAGGACATTAAATCAGAGATTTCATTAGTGCTGGTCATTTTAAAGTTAAATTCCACTCAAGTAAGTATGACTGTTGTTATACAGTCACATCTAGTGACGTAGCAGATGAGAAATTCCTTCCAAAGCAATGATAGTGGGCTTGAATTTCCATGGCTAGATATGCACCATATTCCTTTTGTTTTCATTAAATATCTTCATTCTGAAGAACAGGCTAATGGCATTTATTATCCTATACCATTAGCTAATCTCCTTAGAGTTATTTTTTAATAGCACCACATACTGTGTATAGCAAATTTGATTCAAGTCAAATGAAAAATGAAACATCAGACAAATGATCCTGATGTCATGGATTGCAGATGCAGAGGAGCATGGCCAGAACTAAAGAACAGTAAAAGACAGAAGCAAATATGAGCAAATGCTGAAGGAGAGATAGGAAGGAACCAGATGCATGACAGAGCTGATTTAGTTGTCAGACACAAAGGAATGAAGTCCTAGGAAAAATGGAATTATTGCAAGGACTGTGCACTGTCAGCTACAGGTAGCTGGTCTACAGCGATGGGATCCCAACCCCCATCTTCATGAGAGAGATGTGTGAGCAGCCTCGCACCACCAGTTATTGCTGTTCTGTGTGGAAATTGAGCAGATTTCTCAATGTGTATGAAAGAGAAAATCAGTTGCATTTCAGTACAATGACATGGCAGACCTAGGCTGGGGTAATATGTATTAATGTTTGTGTAATAGCAATAATGTTCATTATTACAGTAACCAACTGTAGCTCACTTGTACATTCAAAAATTGAAGTTACTTCTCTTCAACTATACTCTAGATCTCAGAGCTAAAAAAGTACTGCTTTGAATTGTCACATGGTTCTGAAAGTATTGCTTTGAGTTGTTGCATGGTACATAAAATCTTCCAGCAGTTTCACCATGAATTTTGAAACTCCCTTAACTATGATCACTAAAAATTAAATATCTGACAAATTTCAAACATGAGTTTTTGCTCTTAAGACTATCTCTTAAATTGATGTACAAAATTTTTTGCACAAAGAGCCTTTTATCATCTTTGCTACATCTGCTGAATTCTTTTATGATAACTTACATGCTGCATGAACTACTTTGCTTTGATTATTAAACAATAGTTGGTGGTAGAAAATCTAATTTATTTCCTCACAATAAATAAGCTTAGAGCTGTAGAAGATGGAGTTGTTGTGTATAGACCAGTTAATTAAACTTACTGTCATTTCTTATTTACCTTCACATGAAGTCTAACATCTATATTTTGCTACTTTCATTTTCATAAATAAACACAATGTCATACAGCAGACTAACAAACAAAAAGCCTATTCTGATAGACAGACAGAGTTTGTTGCATCTTCAATTCTATTCAGGTGTGTTAGCTGAAAGCAAGCTGTACTAGCTCATAAATGTTCTTAGTCACACTGAGCAAGTGTTGGCTCAGGGTAACTGAGGATTTAACCGCCACCTTCCAAGCTCTGAGAATTTTGGTTGTTCCATCCTCTGATGGGATGGCTGTAATGGTGGTGACTCCATGTTTGTGGAACACAGGGAACAGCCTGACCACTTTGTGTACATGTGGTTGTACTAGAAATGCACCTTCTGTGACAGGGTGGGACAGCAGAAGGGTTGTCCCCAACAGCATCTTTGTGTTTAGGACTTGTATGACAAAACTCTCAGCCACACTGAGTGTTCATTTAATAGCAGAGTGTAATTAATAAGAGTTCTACATAGATCCCCTCTTCATATGATACAAAGTTTATAGTCAAAAATCCAAACCTGGACATAGGACTTGTTATGGGGCAGTTTAAAGAATATAAATAAGCTTTTTTTTTTTTACAGGAACCCCGGGTTTCTACCCCTATTTCACTAAGAAGCTGGTGCTAAAAAACCCCAACAAATATGTTTATTTAATAAACGGACAGAATACCTCCTACTTTAATCCTTCATTACATGAGGCAAGACTTCATCATGAGCAATCCCAGTGTTTAGTGTGTGATACTACACATGAGCAAGCCTTGGCTTGCATGTTTTCTTCAATGGTTGTATACTGATCAAAGACTTGTGTTCACCTCAGCAACAGGTTCCCCACCTCCTACCCCAGGTTTGTGACAGCACTTTTGCTCTTATAGGGTTTTTTCCCCCTCTGAAACTAGTGACTTTAGTCATCACACTCTTTTGATGAGAATGTAGTGCTAACTCAATGCTACACTGAAAATCTTGCCAGTTAAGACAATGGCTTCCAATATCTTTTTTATTCCCCAGTATTTTCCCCCCAGAAAAGCTATGGGCACTTTAGGGTTGTGTTTTGGTTTTTTGGGGGGGTTTTTGTTTGTTTTGATTTGGTTTGTCTTTGTTTTTTTTTTATGCCAGAATAATTCTAAACAGTTTAAAATTCTATCAAGCTGACATTTCAGTATCAGCTGCAATCTTCTTACATTGCTTCCTTTGAAAAGGTAGCAGAGTTTTTAAATATAATGCTTTAATATGATGGGAGCAGTTTGCATGCAGATTAAAAGTACTACAATTACAAATATAAGAGCAGCATATTTTATTTTGCCCCTGTATAGATGGATTTAATATGTGAAGGTATTTTCCCAGCTCCAGAATAATAATTGAAATGTTGGTAATATAACTACTGCTGTTTGAAATATTGCTAGCACAGAGCAACAATGAAGGAAAGAAAAAACTGCTATTAAATATTTTTCTTTACTAAAGAACTATATAAATACTGTATAACTATTTAACATGTATAAAACTGCTGACATTTGCTGGAATTGTAATAGATAGGAAAAAACAAACAGACCTTGGACATCAGCACAAAGAAGGCTTTTCTTTGATAAATTTGTATCTCAGTTGATTTTCTGTGGTGGAAAAAAAAGTTACAAGTTCTGACTGAAGCTTCTGACTAAGTGTTTATGGGATGAAACATTCATTTAAGCCAGTTCTTTCCTAACAATCCATCTGCTTGCAACAGTTACTTATTTAAAAGCTATGCTTTGTTCTTCAGGTGCTGCATATATCCAAGAGGAAGTACCAGGACAGGAAGAAGCACACAGCACTCAGTTCACAGAGTCAGAGTTAGCATATGGTTAATGAAATGCTTAAATGACAAATATAGTGCACTCAAACCTGCCATGAGAGCATTTCAAGGACAGTCACAAAATACAAAGCATTGAAGCTCCACTAATTTTCAGGGACTGGCCTGTTCCTGTGGCTGGCTGGAGCAGGGAGCCTGTGCCTGTGTGGTGTGCACAGCTGGGTCTTGGATGTGCTCCCACCATTTCTGGCAACAACTGAGAGGGGATGCCCATCCAATATACAGGGTTCTCTGTGAGAATGAGCAGGCTGTTGATCTGTAATAACTTTGTGTAAATCAAGTTAAGTGCACACCTTGAAGAGGAAATTCAGTTGCTCATCTCTCCTAAAAAGGCACAGCAGCAATAGAAACAGATTTCACAGAGATTGCACTGTATGGAAGTAAAATTTTATGGGAGATATGCCTAAGCTCCCAGGAGGGTTGTGAAAAATCTAAAGTCTCTGCTTTAGTGTATAATAATGTAGGTAGTACAGTGATAATGTCACAGCTCCTTGAGCCTGGTGCTGAGAGGCAACAGCTAAGAGAAGTCCCCACTGAGACAATGAAATAGACCACAAACAATTTGCTTGATGTTTTCCAAACACTGTTTGGTAATTTATCAGTGCTCCTAATAACAGGAGCTTGTGAGTGCTGCTTATAACTCCTGGTCACATAAAGAACAAACAGTGTGGAATGTAACTACTCTCTGGCTTTCTGAAAGCATCTTTCTTACATGAGTGAAAAGAGAGACCTGCTGGCTCCCTAGATAGAGGGGAGGGGTTTATTTTTATTTTTTAAAGAAAGAAAGAATTCGTTATTCATTTTAGTAAGATAACTGAGCTCAAATGTAGTTGTAATATCTCCAGTGAGGTAATTAATTGATTAACAATGTTCCTGAAGAAAAACAACAAATACATGTTTTAACAGATAAATTAACTTGGTCTTTTTAAACCACAGAAGACTGATAAAACCTACTGAGCATCTGTGCAGTCCACTGGTCTCATTCTCTGCAATGCTTGCTTCACTTCCTACCACAAATCTTTCCCAAGCACTTCACTCTGGCCCTATAGTTGTGAGGCATTTGTGAGTTTTCAAAAACTGTGTCACTGGCTGGATCTTTAACCTGTCCTTCTTAGTCAACAGGCATCTGAAGTGCACAGTGAAATGTTTAATATGGCCCAGCAAAATAAAACATAAACTTGCACTCAGAATTGTATATGACCCAATTTTTTGCTTGCAAAGAAGGTCATAGTTCTGAGCGGCTTTTCATTCAGAGTCTTCCCAGGCAGTAGGAGTTTTGAGCTAAGACTCACCTGTGTTTGCCCTATTCCAACACAACAGCACTCCCAAGTCTAGTACATGCAAACCCTGATATGGCAGGTCCTGCAGCTTTGCCAGCTCTGTGGCAACTGCGTCCAGTCCCTGTGCATATTTGGATTTTGACCAATCTATTAAATTTTGTTTTGAAGCAAGAGGGTGTTAAAAAATCAGCTTTCCAGGAGGGAATGGAAAAAGCAAATACTCTTTTGCTTTGATTTCTGGTATGAAAAGTAAACTTCAGTCAGCAGAATATGAATGAGAGCTAAGCATTCTAGAGTGGATTTTTCTCAAGCCTAAACAGAGTTGTTTGGCTGCCAGTGATAAGAACTACAGAGTTTCAGTGCCTCCAAAGGAGCTCTTTCCCCCCAGGGCCATGGATAGTTTCACCAGCTAGCCTCAACTGTGGCATGAAGGTTTCAGTCTCTTCCACTGAGAAATGATGGGCACCTTATGCTTAAGTACTGGATATTTATTGTAGTTTCCAAAACTTGAGCCAAATTAAAAAAAAAAAAAAAAGATAATTCTTCTCAGTTACAAGAGCTTCAATGTGAAATCTGAGCTTATTACAGTGTGCAATAGCAAAAAGAAAACCAACCCTTATCCTAGGGAGCTCCCAGGTTTGTATTTATGATTAGATGAAAAAGAGAAGAAGAAACAAACCAAAGAGAGGACGATGAAAGAATGGTTTCAGGGAAGACAAACACTGTGTGGGTGGGGAGGAGTAATTTCATCTCCTTGCTCAGCTGTAGTCTACATTTTTTAAATCTTATCAGCTCACCGTGTCTTCTTTTTAAGTTAACAGCAAATCTAAAACAATTCAGTGAATGCAAGATTAGGCCTACTGCTTGCTAAATGTTAAAAGCAAAGTCACTTGAAAATTGATTTGAAAGCTAAACCTGGGGGTGTTAGGCAGAAAGCTTTCTTTCACATCCTAGGTTTCAATTCTTGGAGGGAAACAACAGTAAACTCACTTTGAAAACCTTATAAAACCTGTCCCTGCAAAATCGTTTTTGCTTTCCTCTCCCAGGGAATATGATTCAAACAAACCACATCATACATTCCAATTCCATAATATTGAAAAAGAGAAGCCTTTCAGAGAATTCAGCACAGCTTCTGCCACTAGAATTGTAAACTCTCATAAAACCCTGCCAAAATACCAATTGCTCTCATGGCCACACCACACTACTTAGCAGGCTTTAAACAAAGTAAGGAAGGCAAATAAACAAACTTGTGGAGGAACAGATTGTTTAGCTAAGATTTTAATTGAACTCCAGTGAATGGAGGCAACACTGCAAGAGGCAGTAGCTGAAGTGCTGCAAGGGTAAGCTCTGCAGTTTTCATCTCTCTGAAGCCTTCCTCTTCACCTCTGCCAGGACTGATCATAGAAGATTAAGTGTCCAAGCAGGACTTCTAGGGAGCAGAAACAGCAGTGGGATATTATGAACATAATCACTTTTTTTTCTAATTGAATTATTTTATTCAAGGCCTTTCCACTGCTGGAAAAGAAAAATCAAACAAACAATACCTCCTTATGTAAGGAAAAAATAAGCATGGAGATACCATAAACAGAAAGAATCTATTCAAGCAAGTCTTCATGCTTTGAATATTTTGTATTTCAGACGGTATATGATAAATATATGATACATTCAGCACATGAGTAGATGCAATCCCAAACTGAATCTTCAGAGGAAGCATGAGAAAGCTTTAAAGAGGACAAATGGTTATATCCCTTCCTCCTGGTTTACTGATGGAAGGCCTCTGAAGCCATAGGTCATTGTGTGAAAGGCTGTTACTCAATCTGAGAGATTCTGCCTGCTGAGGGTCACTTAAAGAGCCCTGCCCTTCTGCTTAGGGACACCAATATCTGCACAGCCTTTCATCTCAGCACAACTGTAGAAACAGGGATTTTCAAGTTAGCATCACTGCACTCCCTGCAAATCATTCATCTTTGAGTCCTTGCTGAGGACTGATTGAAGGCACAGCAGTCTGGCACATAAAGCATGTATGTGTTTCTGTGGTTTTCAGACCTGTGCTAAGTCAGAGTTAAGATAAAACAAGAGCCATCAGCTGTCACTACAGAGGGCCTAACTCCAAGCTTTCACTGGGCCAGAGTGATGAAATTGTGTGAAACCAATAGCAGCAGCCAGCAGACATTTGCTGGAGAACAGAGACAACATTTAAATGCAAAACCAAAGCTTCAAAATGAACAAGAAATTTGGTAGTCTTCATCCCTCCATCTGTAGTCAGTGAGCACTTTTTGTTTCTCGCAGTTCATACCCTTGACTGTGGACAGGACTTGGCGTGCTCAGTCTCTGGACTGAAGCCATGTGTGTTACCTAGTCTAATTCAATAATAATGAAAGAAAGATCCAGTACATTATCAACACTCACAGTCCTTAAGTCAACCACAAAACACCACTTGCCAGAAACAAAATGAGCTGTACTGCAGAGAGGCCTCATGTTTTAACAACAGCAGCAGAAAAGTTTCAGGACATGGGAGATTAGACAAGATGCCATCCCTTTTAAAAACAAATCTTTTCTTTTTCCAAGTTGGAGTAAGAAGCACCTGAGGATTTTGCTATTTCTTTGTAAACACAGCAGAGCCTTGTCTTTGCTTCATACTTAGAATCCCCAGAGCAGTTGCTCCCATTCTGGAGAGGAATTTTTATGGACCTGATGCAAATACACCCATAGTTACATCTTTCATGGAGTGTCAAGGCTGCAGAGGCGAGGATGAGAGATCTATTATATCTTTATTGTGTTTTACCATAAAAGCTTAAATTCTCAGTTGAGCTGGCCTCTGCCCTTCCCCTGCTGCCCTAATGCCACAGCTGGTGGAGCTGCAGCCATTCTTCAGCAGGTCTCTGAGGCTTCACACTCATCTCATCTAATCCTGCTCTGAGCAAGTCTCTGCAGCCTGGCACCAATAACCCAGGCCCTGTCTGGACTATGACCAGCACCTACAAGATGAGAATGTTCAGAAGTGACTTGACTAGGTCAGGCATTGTACAAACACATGGTAAGAGACAGAGCAGCTTAAATAAACAGGGAAAGGATTGAGGAAATCCTCATTTAATAGGTAGAGAATAGGACAGTAAATTCAGTGATTCACTTCACACAGACAACAGGAAATACAGGTACCAGAATCCCTGTCTGCTGCTTTGAATATCAGACAAGTTTTCATCACCTTTCCTCACACCATCTTAAAAAAAGATCACTTTGAGGTTCAGGAATTCACACATGGGATTATTTGGATGCTGAAGTGCATCTGCAGATGCTAGGATGGGACAGAGTCTGGCAGCAGAAGGCTGCCTGGGCCTGTCTAGAAAGAGAGGAGGGGATTGTTAGAGTGGGCTTCTTGCCTGTTCTTGGTGGTAGCACATTCACTGCCACTTCTTACCCAAGTATAGTAGGAGAGTAGCTGGTTAGTGTTGGGAAGGACAGCAATCTTTGGTGCTGTCAGAGATCTGTGCAGCCCACTCAGCTGGTTACATGGGGGCTCTGATGTGCTGCAAGGCCCACTACAGGAAACCTGTGACCTTTCTGAGACACCTCTGTGAAAATCTAAGCCTCCAGGGAAATCTGTAATCTTCCAATCAGCAGTCTGTTTTAATCACAGTTGTTTCTGTAGCTGCTTGTTCTGTAGCAAGGGTATCAGACAACACAAAGCATGGTGAACTTTGGGCAAGTGACACTAAAATCACCTGATTGCATCCAGCCTTGCTGTTAGTATTGCCAAATGCTGGGAAATCACCCTGAGTCGCCTCTGTGATATCTGCTGAGGAGCAGCAAGGAGAGCTGTGCTCTTCTAGCACTGTTTAGAGGCTTTTTTAAAGTAATCAAAGCATTGCTGCTGTGTGTGCCTCTGGGCCTTTCAGTGGGATACTGTTCAGATTGTTCCAGTCTCCCCTGCTTGCCTCCATGCAGCAGATTTTTGAGGCAATGATCTGCAGTCTAACAAACAATAAAAATCAATGCTTCCACTTGATGCTTTCATTTCATGTGCACGGAGGCCCAAATTTCACTGCTGGCTGATTAAATGTGCTGGTAAAATGTACAATGTTGTGGTTCTCAGTACACCCTTAACAACCCTTTGAGGAGAGAACACTCACAGGGTGGAAGCGTGCATGTGTTTAAGAAGAAGCCGGATACAGACTGTTTAACCTTCTGCTTGCTCCCCTGGAATACCTCTGCTATTATTAAAGAAAAAACTAGCTTACATATTCTGTTCTGCAGGGACAATTTTTCCCCCCTGAAAATGCAAATATGCTTTAATGTCAAGAGGAAAATGACAAGCAGAGGGAGAAAGGCCAAAATAATCATCTGTTAATTTTATGCTGTGTGGGCCTCCTAGTTCCCACTGGTCAGCCTTCTCCTCCTTGCACCTTGGAAGCTTTCACTGAAGTGAGTGCAGTAAATTCATTTTCAGCATAAGTTAATGGGCTAACAGGAAAAGAAGGTCAAAGTAACTTTAGGCCAGTCAAGAGAAGATGTAACTAGGCATCAAGGACATGAAGTCGATTAAAGATCTGATTGTGTTTTCAGAAGTTCCTTTGATTTTAGCATCTGAACTCCTAGCCGTAACAAGGGAAAAGGGTACTACTTCTTTATCTAAAGACAACATTATTGTCTTTAAAAAAGAAAATGCAGGGATTTGTAGAGTCATCACAGCAAAGTATTATCTAGCTCTGGTTTTATTAGATAATAATTTTTTGGCATTTGGCATATACTTGCATTCGGCTCAATTAAGCCATAAAGGCAGAAATTCAGTGAGATGCTGCTAAAGCAGTTGTATCCTAAAGCAAAGTTTGAAGGTTTTTTTCTGAAACTTTCCTATAGAGAAGTCAATTCTGAAGAAGAATTTCAGTCCAAAAGAATAGCCTTGTTTGGGCTATTTTTTTTTCTTTTAAATTCTTTTATGCTCAGTAAAAATGAAGACTACAAGAAGATTTCAATATTAATAACAAGAAGTGTTCCTGTAGCCTATGAAGATGTCTAAAGATGACTGAGAGCACCTCCTGCTATAGTTTAGTGAGCAAAACATTTTCTGTATGATTCCTCAATTATCCTGTGAGAGGGAACCATAATCTTACTGTCTACCACCTCCCATCACCAGCATTTTCTTGCTGCAGTTGAAGGCTGTGTGAGTCTGCACTGGCAAGAAATCAAACCATTCAATTGAATTTAGCTGCATTTAACATAGTAATTGACAGCAGATCTAATTCTATATAGCACTATGGTCAGAATGGGTATTTAGAACAATGATTCCAGAAGCTGACTCCTGTCCTGTGCATAATCTGTAGTTATACTCTAAGATTATGTTATTTGATGTAATATGGATAGTACATAGGACTATAATGTCCTGATGGTTCTAAGGATTTCTAACACCTTTCTGCTGCAATGAAATAAAGATGAAAAATGATGCTGCATTTACAACCAATAGAACATGAATGCTTTCTGTTTGGTAATAGTGTAATGAAACTCCTAAATCAGGGTCTAATTTGGCCATTGCAAGTAGAGTGAACATACTGTGTGATAATACTGCAAGACATAGCTTATTCTTGACTGAACTTGACTGTATACATATCTGCAAAATTTTTTCTATTATGAAAACAAGGCAGACAGGTTTGATATGTGTATTCATTAAGTTAGGTGCTTAAATATTTTCTTGGAAACAGCTTAATCTTTAACATTTCCAAGCACTCCTAGTCCATCCTGTCTGTCCTCCCTCATTCTCTTCTTCTTCTCAAGGGAAAGAAATACATCTTTGTGTGTACTGCACATATATTATGAAAAATAAACTTCCTCACTGGCAAGCAAACCCAAGAACAATGTTGCAAGCAGCTGTTGTGCTTAAAGCCCAATGAAGAACACTGTTCCCTTATGAGTTCTCAATGCTCTTCTCAACATCAGCAATAAACATGCCAGAACAATGTATTACAAACTCAAAAGCCCAGGCCAGGAGACCACAAAGGCTCCTCTGTCTTGTGTGAGGGAACTGAAAAGAGGCTTTCACAGTGCTGGAGAATATGCTGGCAGACTGTGCCAGTTCAGAGCCCTCAGTGTCCCGGAAGATGTTTATGTGCAAGAAGGACAAATCTTGTCTAATCCTTGGTTCAGAAGCTACTATAACTGTTATTTTTTGAAAATGAGAAGAATCATATGTATGTGTTGAAGACAACAATCAGATAATTACAGGCTGCTCAGTGGCTGAGGCATTGAAAAGGTCTTTGTGCTCCTTCCAGCAGGAGAAGGACATCTTATCTACTCTCACAAATAAGAAGCAACATGTATCCTTTAAAAACAAACATAAACCTATTTCCTCTTATTTTATTAAGTAGTTATTTCTGTACTCAATTATTTTTGCAAGCAAAAAGTTAAAAAAACGGAGTTTAACAACAATGGTGTTTTTTCTTAAAGATGAAAATAAAAACCTAATAACCACCCAGTTCTTTGATTTTCACTTAGGTTTGTAATTGTCAAGTTGGTGAGAAGAGTTAAGCCTCCATTGGGTAAAATGGCACCAAAGTCAAAACAATTAACTTCTCACTGCACTGTTCATTTAAAAGGTTTTCAGGAAATCTTGCTAGATGCAGTGGAAGCACTCCCTACAATATGTCAGAGAGAGGAAGATCAGTTTGGCATATAGAATACTGGTTTTTATAACTTTATTTTAAATGAAATCACATTCAGATACAGCCCAGCTATATTAGCAGACATTTAAACAAATGTTTAAAGCTAACTCCTGCAATTAATCTCTTAGCTTCGCAATTCTTTTGTCATTGATATTATGAGCTCAGACTAAATTTGCTCTTTTGCATTACTCTGATTTAAAATCCCAAGCATGTTAAAAAATACAAAAATGTCTAAAATTTCACTTTCCAAACTAACTTATATAATAAAATAAGAATAATAAAACTGCTGAAATGCTGTCATTAAAAAGCCACACCAGTATGATTTACAGCTGTACAAATTGTTGTTTAAAACAAACATTACTGGATAAGTGATCAAAGCAGCGCTAAAGATCTGAAGAAGTTTTCCCACTGCCCTTAAATAGATTTTCTTCTGGCTAAGTTACAAATAAAAGCCAATTTGAAAACATACTTTTAAATTCACCAGAATAAAAAAAAGCTCAAGTAAGTGTGCCTGAGAGAAAAGAGAAGGCCATATTCTATGGTGCATACTCACATTCCATATTCCCAGAAATGCTACCGACACAGGGGTTTCCCTGCTTTTGACATGCTTGATATTTGTGTAACACCTGCAGATAAAATTAGAAAGACATCCTGCACCTGAGAAGGTGAACAGTCTGCATGCTGAAGAAGAACTGAGCACTGCTGGGTAAGGCAACTGAGGTGAAGAATGGCTTAAGAGCTGTCTGGTTAAGGCAGAGGATGTGCTTTCAGAGCTGTTACTTCTGCTTCCACTTCAAAGCACTAGTGCACTACACCGTGTTTAAGAGCTTTAGTTAAAAAGACCTGGTGGAGCTGGAGCTGGTTCAGAGATAAATCTGAAGGAATTCATTACAATACTCTAGACTGTCCCTCAAAAATAACTTTGTCAATTTTGTATTCTGACAGTATTCAGTCTAAAGCTCCACACATACATGTATTAACAGGGTAAACAAACATGTTAAGCACAGCTTTCTCCAAATATCCATCCATTATTTGGCCCCTGTGAGCTACAACTCCCACTGTGGATCAGATATTATCTGTAACTTTCAATGAGTGTAGCAATATATGGGCCTAATAATTAAATCAGGTGCAGTCTTTTCCTTGAAATGGATAGTTTTATTTCTCTCTCAGGCCAAATTCTGCACACTATTATTTTGACCTTAATGTAAAGGAATTTCTGTGGCATTAGTTTGGATTTTTAAGTGGAGACAGAATTTGGTCCATTTTAGCACATGAAAATAAACTGATCCACAGCTTCTCATTAAAAGAATCAGGAGATTAAAGAAAATGTATTTCTTTCTTTTACAATTAAAGATTGGTAGCATTTTCTGTATTTACTACTAGAAGAGCCCCACTCACCCCATTTGGCCAGTTTACAATTATCATTTATCCTTCCCAGTGCTAAGAATTTCTAGGTTATTCACAGAAATAGATCAAAGCTCAGGAAAGTGTAACAACAGATGCATCATATTGTTGTATAAGCTTATGCTTAAAAATACTAGAAAGTGGCTGGGCTCTGGTCATTCTTTGGCTTGAAGCTGGAGTCTCCTTGGAGAGATCAGTTCTTCCATCTGTTAGAGTCCCAAGCCAGGAACCAGCCTGTGAATGTGGGGGGTTCATGCCCTTGCTTCACAATGACAATGGGGGTGCCCTTATCTCTGCCAGAAGGATCTGTTTCAATATAGCGTTTGGCTAAAAACAGAGAGGAAATAACACATGGAATGATTAGTTAATTCCTTTGGTATAAAAAATACATTAAAAGCCACAGTGAAAGAACACAGGGCTGCTATAATACAGTATTCAATTAATTATTTCAAAGGCAATGAGATGATCAGGTAAAGGCTGATTTTTCCCAGCTGGCACTGAAGGAATTTTCCATGAAGTTGAAACAGAGGGATTGCTTTTCTGAGCAGTTTGTTGCCATACAGCTGGGTTTTGGCTCTTAAACAGGAGAAACCATTTGCTGGTGCTGTAAGGATGTACAAGCTTCATTCCCAATTTGTCCCTGTAAAGCCAGTGAGTACAGTTTCCCTTGATGACATCTCAACATGACATCAATACATATGGAAACGCAGCCAGGTAACCCCAGCTGCTCCAGGGAAACACATGCAAGGGTTTTCAGCATGAACTTTGTCAGAACAGCTCAGCTATATTAAGTCACACCAGGGATGACATGTGATTTTGCAAGGAGGTACGTGCCACATAAGTTGTCTTGATTTGTTCTGTTTGTTCTGTAATTAGAATTTCCTCCTACAAATGTAACTGAGTGAAGGGTGGCACTGTAAGGACTTGCTGGCAATCCTTTCTCTAGATACATCGTTGAGGGTGCAGGTCAGTAGCGACCTCCTTTTAAATTCCTTCTTCTTCAGTGCAGTTACTTTTCATAGAGCTCTCCTACATATAATTAAAAAAGCTCTGCAACCCAATAATGCTATCTTGATTTATTTTATCCTTCATAAACTTACAGAGTTTTAAATGCGCATTTAAAGGTGAAAGTAGTCATCTCCTGTATTAAATCCTAATAAGCTCAGCAACACTTTAGACACTGTAAACATAACTAGATTTCTTCTACATCATATTTTCCTCTTTGTTAAGTAATATTTATGCTACTTCACTCAGAAATCTGCCAAATTGATTTGATTTACCTGATTTCACAGATTCCTGTCGCTCAGTTTCATTAGCATCCTTCCCAATCCAGATGAAAACCTGCAAATAGAGGAAAAAGATAACTCCCCAGGCACTATAAGTATGTTGTGAACTGCTGGTAAAGTACAAAACAGTTGATTCCTCTAGGAGAAAGAATATACACTATGACAAGACCGCAAAGGTACAGAACTCTCAGAAACCACAACTGATATTTTTTTCTCCCTTGTGAGAAAGTGTAGTTATGCCCTCTGAAATCTCTGCTCTCCATGACACTGGAAGGCCAGACCTTTATTCAGTCTGATTAAAGGATCTCTAATTACCTTTAAAAGGAAATTTCTCTTTGGGTGTAGGTAGCAATACTGTCTCTGGTTTGAGCTCTGTGTGCATATAAACATTTGTGTCCTGTGACATGTGCTACCCTGGGTGACTGCTAGACAGCCAGCTGAAAAAACCAGCAACCAGAGCCTTGATCTGCAATCCCCCACATACTTTTTTATTTCTCTCCAGGATTTGCTTGGAAACCAGCTACACATCCCAAGACTTCTTATCTGAGCTGGTGTGTCCCAACTACTTTCCATCCAGCTCTTCCCCACCAACCCCCATTACTCCTTTTCACACGAACCATGGACATTCCTTCTTATTTCCAAAAACCTCAGCCTTTTGTTCCTTAAGGGTTAGGCTTAAGAAGACAAATAGGGTGTGGGCCTTCTCCTCTTTCCTTCCAAGAGGAGAGGAAGGGTAGAGAGAATATACTGTGAGAAACAGATGTGTTCTCTAAATCTGCAGTGAGTTTTCCTGTCATTCACAAAGGTTTTCAGTTTTCAGTAAACTGAGTAATGATGGAGATTGTTTCTATCATCCTCCATTCACTTTCTAGTATGAAGAAATTTTTGTAAGGGTCTATCTAGTGCTGGTCCATTTCTCTACTAGGACTTTTTGTAGGTGGCTCCTGCTACAAGGACTTAGTGAATTCTAAATACATTTAATGAAATATTTTTTGTTTTAATTAATAAATTTTTGTGATGATGTCAAACACACGAGTGAGAACCTTTCCAGAATGCTGCTGGGGCTTATAGTCTTGCAGCCTCCATTGGTTTAAATAAGAAGTGCCTGCTGTGGTCTCACATGCTTGAAAATTCAATGGCATGTGTGAACACCAGCACATCATACAGCTCAAAAATTATAGCTCCTTTTGGTATAATTTAAAGAAAACAAAACAGCTTCCATTCAGTCAAGATGATTATTCCTTCCATCTTACAAACTAAATGATTAGGAATAAATTATCCTTGCTATCACAAAAAGCAGTCTTACACAACTCACCTGATCCCAAACATCCAGCAACATAACATCATCTTCAGCCAAATCATCCTGAGTGAATTCTCCTGGGACCTCTTCAATCTAGAAAGGATGATATGTTTTGAGGGTGTTTTTTTGTTGTTTTTAATGATTCATCAAGGCATACAATTTTGCAAAGACCTAACCTATTTTTACAATCTTAAGAGCAGAGGCTGATGAACAGTTCTTTTGGCTCCTAAAGGATCAAACCCTAAACTGATTTGATGACTGCGTTAAGGGTGTTTCTCTGAAACAAAACAAATCACATAATGTCATGTCCTATAAAATCAGCTCTTGGATTTTCAGAATTGGTAAGATATCCTCAGGAGAGGCAAAGGTCTACATTATAATTGTTTACTATTGTTATGTTGGGACTGAGGTCTGCCAGAAGAAGGAGACAGGGAAATTTTAACCTTGAGCCAACCAAGCTGATACATTCATGCAGCTTATATTCATTAATTAGGAAAAGAAACTGCTTTGGTTTGCAGTGGGTGAGCTCAGAGATGAAATACACACCCAACCAAGCTTCCCAGTCACTTGACAATGGGACATTACAGTTGACTAAGCCACTGAGGATCAGTCCCCAGAGAAAAGGCAGACTGCTTGCTTCTTCAAGGACATGCAGGAAGACAGAAAGCAGTTTAATATTATTCTGTACGAGAAGGAGAGATAATAATTTTAAAGGATTGTCAAGGGTTTGGTTATGTGTGGTCATGTGGGAGTGCTAAAGGGATGATAACCAGATGGTGAAAAAGACATTCCTTTTCCCCACCCTGTGTTACAGGGGCCAGAAAGTCAGAGTGGTCCCACCTGGCTCTTCTGGGACCTCTAATGGTCCTAGAGAAAGGCTAGAGGAAAGAGGGGATTTCACAGAATTTGGAGGGAATTTAAAATAAAAAGCAAATCCATAGTTCCCAGCAGACTACTGCAAAGAGTTTGGTTCCTATTACTGTATTTCCCAGAAGTATTTTAGAAGCTTGTTAGAAGAATACACTTTCCTAGTCTCATAAGATTTTGAAGTCCTTATTAAAGGATCCTATTTGTTTTATCCCTCTCCAAATGACTGGGCTGTGCCTTAAGGAGACTGCCAGCTATGTCCCCTACCCAAAAATGAGTGTGTCCTTGCCAACTGGTGACACAGCATTGCCCTCCAGAATAGGGTAAGTAATTAAGCCTGAATCACAGACTTAATACCCAGCACATAGCTCTGGGCACTTCTGCCAGGGAAGTAAGTCTTCCTACCTCCTTGAGCACAGGCCAATACCTTAAAGGCATAGTTACACATCTTAAATCTCTATGGAAAATATCAGATAGCTAGGGATTTTTGGCAAGCAGCATATCTTTTCCTTGCCACCACTGTCAAACACGTAAGGGGCAAGGCACTGACCTGCTCTTTCTCAGCAAATTGATAGCAATCTGGTGATGCTCTGCAAAAATTAAATTGCTTTTGACTGGGGAAATTTTGCATCTGCAAGTCTCTGTTTCCAGGCTGGAGCAGGCTCTGGATGCAAACTTCTGCAGTAATAATTATTCTGTTCATCCATTGCATTTGGATAGCTTAAAGCATCAAATGTCCACTCTCTAGTTCTTGCCAAGCCTGGCTAACTAAGCCAGATCCCCAAATTCATTCAATGACCACTGATTTCCAAGGCAAAATATACCAGAAACTATATAATTAAACAGAAAGTATCCAAAATGTACTCACAATAAATCTGCCTGTCTTATTAGAACAACCATACAAGCGAGGGGGATGATCTTCAGCCTTTGTCAAGAGTTGTGATGAAGTCTGGTAATTTTTTTTACCTCCAAGTGCTTTCCAGAATTCCTCTAAAATACATAATATACAATTTATCCATCAGCTGATTTAACATTTGGTATTTTTGTTTGCTAGATAGTATTTCAGAAATCCCCGAACAATCTCTTTTCTGTCTCAAAGATGAATAACTTTTCTTACAGTATTTCCTGCAGTTTGTCAAAATACCAGTATCAGTTGCATACCCAGGAAGAATCATAGAGTTATAGAATGACCTGAGTTGGAAGGGACCTTAAAAATCATCTAGTTCCAATGCCCCTGCTATGGGCAGGGATACCTTTCAGTACATCAGGCTGCACAGAGCTCCATCCAAACCCTCCTTAAACAGTTCCAGGGATGAGGCATCTGCCATTTCTCTGGGCAACCTGTTCCAGTGCCTCCCCACCCTCACAGCAATGATTTTTTCCCCTAATATCTCATCTAAACCTACTGTCTCCATGCAGTGCTGTGTATTCTCAGCTGTCCATTAGCATCCATGTGGCCTCATACGAACCTGGTTCCTGGCCTTCATTAATCTTTGCAGTCTGGCATTTGAGAACATTGGCAATGTACTGAGCTCCTTGTTCCTCTTCTTTATTTGCTCCTTTTCCTACCCACGTGTAGCCAGAGTTGTTTGGCAGTTTCAGAACAAAGACATCATTAGAGTTTAGTGATGCTGCGTCAACATCAACCTAGATAAAAAAAGAAATTGTTTTATTCTTCAAATTTTCAGATAATGTAATTACTATTTTGCATATTTATATAAAATGTGTAGACATGTTAATCTGCTATGCTTTTGGTCTTCAGTTCTTCCCTAGTTTTACACTGATACAAATTAGATTTAAGACAGGGAGCTGACTTGCAGGGCAGAACTTAGGACTGTTTGCAGTAGGAAAGACCATCTCATAGGAGTTGCTGACTTCTTGTCTGTTCTTTGTGAGCTGACTGTTCACTGTGTGTATTCTTACAGCTCCTCTGAGCGATGCAGACCGATTCCAGCCAGCTACAGCATATTCTCTTTGGTTTATTCGACGGGTTCATCAAATAGAGCAGTGGGCTGGATTTGGAGTTCTGTGCTCCTACCAGATATGACTACCCAACAAGATTAGTCAGAGAAGCTCATGGCAGCTCTATCATTTCCCACTGGGAATGGCTGCTTTACTTAGCAGGTGACCTTACCTCTGCAATCCTAGTAATGGATGCCAGGTTCCTGCGAATTTGGAAGAGTCGTGTTGGTGGAGCAGGCTTCTGACCTTCCCTCCTGGACGTCCCATCCTTGTAGACTATAAGTGGTTTGTTTTTGAACAAGCTCAGTAAATGTGCAGGCTCTTTACCTTGACTGACTCGGATCTGCAGATATGTAAAGAAATGCAATAAAAGAAACAAAAGGATACACCTGGTTATTTTTGGTCTTTGCTGAACAGCTACGGGGATCTTAGCCAACAATGTTAAGTATGTTAACAAAAATGAGAAATGGCAAGCTGAAAAGATCTAAAAATATAGCTCCAGACATACAGAGTAGAGCATTTGTGAGATTTTTTTTTTTTTTGCCAATCACGGTGACACAAAGATAAAATTCAAACTTCCAACATAATATTTAGCTGATTAAAATGGCTGCTATAAAAATCATTCATTTTCAAAAGAACTGTCATTTCATAGTGTTTTATAGAATGACTTAATTCTCCTGAAAAACTATCTTGGAAGTTTAGGTACCCTTTATTTAAGCAGAAGAGAATGGTTATTCATTTCATTCATTTCTATATGTATTTTATCTGCCAAGAGGATGAAAAAAGTATCATGAATTTCTCATCCAGAGTGTAACATGGATGATGAAAATGAACTTCCATTACAGATGTAAAAGATGCTACTGCAATCTAAAAAAAACCACATTGAGCTATGAAGAATGATTATTTTAAAGTTAATGTATGATTAAAGTTATTTGTATGCAACCATTTAATTTTCCTTTATGACAGTACCACTGGCCAAGGTAGAGGGCTACAAATCCCTGCCTTCATTCCCAGAAAGAAAGGGAAAAAAGGGAATGAGACATGCTGTGTAGCCAGCAGAGGAGGAGAAGTGGAGAGCCCCCAGTGAGGCTTGGGGCAGCTGAGAGCTGGGGTGCCCAGAGGAACAGCTGAAGCTGGGCACAAGCAAGTGCTTTTACTTAATTCACAGGTAGACAGACTGCTGCAGTTGTCTGGTAAGGATAACCTAGGACACATACACTTGTAAGGGACAAACTGCAACAGGATTTTATAAAAGGGAAAACAAAAACCTCAAACCACAAAAAAACCCAACCAAACAAACAAACAAAAAACCAAAAACCAACCCCAATAAACGTAAAAAACCCCAGATGACCCAAACAGCACAGTGAAACACATTCTCGAAGCCCAACGTTTTAACAGTCCCTTGTACTGTCGTGCCATCTAGTGACCACACAAAATAGCACACTTAAAGCTTCCAAATAATGCTGATAGACATGTCAGGCACAGGTAATATATTGTGTCTGTTTTCATAAAAATGCACACATATATATACGCATGTGCATATATATACACATATAGATATGTACACATATACATTCCTAAACCCGTTGCAGGCTGAAAGTACTTTTAAGTATCATGTCTACTGCAGTGAAATGGATCTTCAGCTTGAATAAAAACACTTTTTAAGCACCTTAAAATTGCAACAGTAATATTGTTAACAATGGTAATAATATTGTTATTACTTTAAGATTAACATTAGCCTTAGGTATGAGGCAGGACCACACTGGGCTGGACAAGGTCCAAATATAGAGCACTTGTTAGGAATAGTTCAAGCTGTAATTATCTAAATGTGTTCTAATCCTTCCTTATTATAATTCCAGTCAGAATCATAATTGATTAGTGGATAAAAGTTTGGGCTGCCAACTGAATTAACTCTACCTTAGTGGGTGGGGAAAGCCTTTTGCTTTTGTAATTAAGAAATGGGAATCACAGAATTATCTCCTCCTGCCTAGAAAATCTCTGCTTGTCCCTTGTCATCTCACAGCTCAAGCTTTTCTGTGAAAAGAGACCCCTCAGGTCTTCACCTATCTACCCCTTCTCAGTAGTGATAAAAAGAGAACACACCCAGTCAAGCCAAGGACTAGCTCATCTACTCAAACCCTTTAGTTGCCAGTGCCCTGTGCCTTGCTTTGCACACCCCATTTCTGCACATGAGGATGTGTATCCTGCTTTCATGGAGCTGCAAGCACTATGGGATGGGAAAACCCAAGTTGTGTTTCTCAATGAGGCAAGGAACAGCCAGATCCTATTGCACAATTCCAGCAGGTTTTCCTCTTCTGTCTTTCACGTGGCTTTCAGTTCTCTCAGTTTCACCCCTCTAAAAGTCAGGTGTCTTGTCTGAGCTAAATATCACAACTTCCTCCCCAATCAGAAGGAGACAGGAGAGCTCCCCCATGGCTATTGACTGGTCACACTCTGCTTGGAGAGAGTTGCCCGGGACAGTCTTATCATTCAGTCTGCACTGGGATATGCACAGGGTCTGTGAGTCTTGTCAGGACTGAAACCTAATTTTAAAAAGGTGCAAATCAAAGGAAAGCAAAGGCAGTTTTAGGTTCTGGTATATCTGTGTTCTTTTGGACAACTGCATACAGAAAGGACGATTCAAACGGGCAATCTCTGGCAACTAACAAGATCCTGTGGTACTTTGCTTGATACACACCTGAACAATTGGCATTTTCAGTCTTTAAATGCTAGCTCCTCCTTTCAATTCTCATCAAAATTTGCAAGTATCACATGCTCTGCTGGATTTTATCCACAAGAGACTAACCTGCACAGCCTCATCATTTAATGACCGATCCAGCTGAACAGTCAGAAATGCAGAAGCAGTCAGTTCATCTTTTGTAGCATGGGCTCCTTGCCTGAGGAAGACAAGGAGAAAGACAATGGTTAAATTTAGCTTCAAAGTAACCCAGAGCTTGTGCTGTATGACAAACTCACAGTGAACAATCTTACATTTACATGTGTTCTACTCAAAAGGACATAAAGTCAACATAAAGTAATATCCACACACTGCAGGTCTGTGCAAAGGCAGCCAAACATACCACGTGTAGATGATCATCCCTCTGGGATAAGTGTAGAGGATAATGTAACAGTCACCCCCATAGAACTGCCCATATGTCTCAGGTCCCACAGGAACTCGGCCACTGCTTTCCACACGCCAGATCTGGGGAAACAGGGAAAGCACTGCAGATTGCTCAACTGCATCCTGAGACTCTTCACAAAGTGTTTTACTATCTTATCCCTTCAGTGTCCTTCCTGTTCCCAAGTGTTATTGAACACATACAGGGAGGATTATTCATGAAGTAGGTAAATACAAGCTGAATTAATAAGGACCATCCACAAGGGGCTGCAACACACTTCCTTCTCTTTGTCTTGATCCTTTTTTCACACATGATCACTTCACAATGCCATGATGAACTTTCTTAATACTTTACAGTGACAATATGACATGGCACAACATTATGATCCATCATAAAACGAACATATCATTTTGGAGAGGCACACTGCAGTCAGGTAACGTGGTGTTAGGAAGATTTCTTCCTATTTCATTCACTACAGCAGTTCAGAAACAATTGGCTGCTCAAGCCTATGGACCATCCCAAGTGTGAGCGTTTTCTAGAAAATACACTGATAAGAGTGTAGGTATTCATCCCTTCTTTTTCTTCCAGAAGCCAAATAAGTAATTTGCATGGAACAGGCCATGTTAATACAATGCCATGCCAGCCCTGTGTAGTCCAAAGATAGTCCTGAAGTGGGATATGAAAAGGTCTAGAAAGACTCTACAGTTATCTTTTTCTCTCTCTACCTTAGAGACACTCTAGGGACAAAGAAGGTTCCTCTAGAAACCAGACTGGATATCTACATAAAGACATGGAATGGATTTCTGATTCCAAGCACAAGTCTTCCCATTCCAGATCTCAAGCTGATATAAGCCTAAAGTTTCTCCTTTAGACTAAGAATCTATTTAAAGTAAATATTTACAAGGTATTGTGTAAGGGGTAATATTTCTGGTGTTTGATTTCTCTTGATCACTTTCATAAGCACCAAAAGAACATTCCACTAACAGAGTGCTAATCTAAACAACAGTATAAAAATTAAAACACAGAGTAGCAGTTTTGCCCATCACAAGTAGCAGAATACATTAGTTAGATAAGATAAAACTTATTACAACATGAAAATTACCTCTACTTTCCCTGAACCATCATCTACCATGTTATGCTGGGCAGCCATTTGTGGAGACTCATGTAACTTGGTAGCATCAAATTCAATCTGCTCAATTTTAGCCACTCTCTCTGTGACATAGACTTTGCCAAAGCCAATGCTTTGATCTTTATCCTTCCAGTTTTTGAAAAACTGTTTGAACATTGGCGTTTCCCCTCCTTCGGGAAGGACTTGAATCTGAAATGAAGGAAGACACGTGAAACAGAAGGAAAACAGAGCTGACACAGTTACCCAAACAGAAACTTTTCTAGATTATATGTGAAATATTGCCCTTATGTTTTATAAGCCACTAAAAATATTTTTTCTGCTGACTTAAAAACAATGTGTTCAACAGAGCTCAAGCTCTCCTGGAATCACCTCCACAAATAGATCGCACCTGTGTGTTGGCAGGATAATTCATCTGCTGTATGAATTGTTCAGCATTCTTCATGGCAGCTCTTCTCTCCTGAGGGTTAGCATTTTTGCCTGATTAAAACAGAAGGATAACAGTACATGGGAAAGGGCAATAAGCACACAGAACCTTTAAAAACAAGTAATCCTCAAGCCAGGTTCTCTTTGACATTGCTCTTCCCTCAGTCTTGAATGAACACAAACGCTGGACATAGCATGAGCAAGATTCTTGTGAAGTTGAACGGCCAAAACAGTACTTTGATAGCCTTGGAAATAGTTAATTTAAAGGGAAAAAACAGAAAGAGAGAAAAAGGGGGCATTTTGTTTTACTTAGTGTTTCTACAAAAATAAAAACTGGTTAATAATATCTGCCTGGCTCAAGGTACCCTGGATCTTTTCTCTGACTTCCTTTGCTGGGCTGCAATATGGTCAATAAAGCTGAACTGCCTCCACTTCTTCAGGCAGTGCAAAAGAGTAAAAGAAACTCCTGTTTTGTCTGGCTGGGTTTTGCAATTTACCCATTTCCCTATCCACTGCTCCTAACACTGTTCAGCCTAGCTCACTGTTAGATGAAGCCTCTGTGGGACCGACACTGTCCACAGGGTCTGTGTCCCAGCAGGCTGCAGGGGCTGCATTCCAAAGACCTCACAGTCTAATCAGGTGCTCTGATCAGGTATTCAGTTGTATCCCACTTTGAAGGAGACCATTACCGAGGTAATTCACACTTCTCAGCTTAGGCCTGAAGGTTTCCTGCAGAGATGATAGCTGCAGCCTCCCGTGCAAGGGTGAGACTCACAGCCTAATGGGGGTTTTCCACACATTATTTTTACCAGCAATAGCAAAGTGAGGATACCTAAATAATATTTTATTTATTTTATGCCTGACCCTGTTGGCTTGTTTCTTCTAGGAGCTTTCATATAGAATGACAATTTGGCATCGGGGGGACAGACAGACATAAGCCATCTGAGCAAAATGCTCCCCCAATGTTTTCAAACAAAATGCTTACAATGCCTCCTGGACTGACTTGAGAGACTTGAAAAATGCCTCAAGTAATTATTTAGTGTTGCACATGGTAAAACAAAATAAAAATGCCAAAGAATAATTAATAAGCTGCCTCAGACCAAAAAAAATAAATACTCAGCACTGGATTGAAGGGCAGCACTACAGCAATCCAGGTGTCAAGACCTAATTCCACAATAGCAGTATTCTTCCCCAGGGAAACATTCAGACAAAGCAATTGCCAACTGATGATACCTCAGAGAAATATTTGCAAGAAAAAAAGAGATATTAAATTATTTGCAAGCTTATGCTTTTAGTTTATGCCCTGGACACACACCTTTCAATTTCACAGCTCTGTGGAGTGACCTACCCAAATGGAATGTTCAGTGTCCAGATTTTGTCCCAGAAGATAGAGATTTGACGACAGTATACAGAAATCATAGAATTATTTATGTTTGCTTTGTACTTGCCATTTAGATAAGCATTTCATCACCCAAATGTACAGATATCTCAAAAATAGGGTTCTTAGACAACCTCGGTCTTGAGGTCGTTACACAAGTGAGTAATCCTTGTCCACAGCCCGTAGCAGGGAAGGGCTGTGCGCAGGGTACAGTGTCCAGCCAGTATTAAATTACTGCTAGTGTCCCAAGGGTGTTGTGCCAACTCCTTAGGGATCTCTGTGTAGCTTCTGCATGTGCAGTACAAGAGACCTCTCACCTTTCCACACAAAGATCTTCCTGGCAGCACCGTTGTCCAAAATGAAGCACTCCTCAGACAAAAGCATAGCCATAGAGAAGGGGTTTTCCTCTGCCACCAAGGACACCTTCATGGATCCACTCGCATCTGACACCTAAGAAAACAGTAATTTCAAATTTAGATCAACTCTGGCTTTTATAGACAAATTAATTTCTGAAATAAGTATAAAATCAGCTGCCATTCCTATATAACTGGCTATATGAAATTTGTGTACTGCTGGGAAGTAAAGTAGGTGAATGATTTTTTGTTTCAGTTCATCTTACATCCAATAGAGGGAGACGTAGTGCTAATTTTAGGGAGTTTGTTAGATCCTTGCCTCGCAGTTTCTTAAAATAAATCCTTTTTTCTCATCCACTGGAATAGTCCCTGCTGCCAAGCAGCTTACACTGAAGCCAAAGGTACATGCACATGCTGAACAACAGCATTTGGAACCATAATAAAATAGTCCTACACTGACACTAACAGGTGAATTGCCTACATTTATAACCTGCTGTTCTTTAATTGGAAACTATAATGTATGACCTGTTCCAGAATCTGCTTTGTAACCTCTACTGTAAGTTCATGCAGACATTTAAAACTTTTTAAAATTACTCCTGTGTAGCCGAAAAGACCAGTTATTACTAGTGAAAATAGATTATTACTATTGTAATTACTTTTCTATGTCTTTATTTCCTTTCATAATTAAATATGAATTTTAAACACATCACTGTATCTTGCATTTTATATTATGGAAGTACAAAGAGGAAATTACCACTGCACACAACAAGTAAAAATCAATCATCGTACCAACTTTGAGGGCTCACCATAGACCTGTCTCCTGCCTTTGACACTCACTGTTATACTGCAACACATTTAAATCCAGCTAACAGAGCTCTGTTAGCAGAACCTGTGTACTTATACTAATTTATCAGATATCCATAGAAATTTCAGAGTTTTAGGATTCAAAATTCACTTTCCCTTCTCTAGTTATGTTTTACTTCAATGCTCCTGATCATATATATATATATGTGTGTGTGTGTGTATATATATATATGCAGGCCTTTTTCTTTTGTTCTCCATTTTTGTTCCCTTAAACCCCTCTTATGAAGAGAAATACACACCAGACTTTTGGCATGAAAGGAATGATTGATGTGACCTAAACACAACACACGGACGAGTGGCTTTGTAACAATGATCACCTCATACAGGCTTCCTGTAAATCCCACATACAGCTATGGGCAGTGGAAAAATCATGTGAGAGGCAGGGAGAGAGGTGGCTAAGTCATATATGACTACTAAAAGTTTCCCTGTTAAAATTAGGAAGAGAGGATGATTTAAGAGCAGCTAATTCTTCTTTGACCTGCACTGTGTGGTTCATAGGCCATGCTTCACTTCTTTCTTGAGTATACAGAAATATAATCCTTTTTTTCCCCCTCAAATTACCTGGACTATCTTAATTGACATCCTTTGAGTAACTTGTTCATTGGCTGCAAATAAACTAAAATAAGAGCAGTTCTGTAATGAAGCCAGAACTCCATTTATGAGGAAGGAATGAATAAAAGCATGACTACTGCTGAGCATACCTAATTATAAGTAAATAAATAAACAACTTACCATATATAGTTTAGCACTTCTCCTGTTTGTGACATCAGCCAGCTCATCATCATCATCATCACCACACTCAGGAAGCTCTGGCTTGTTCCCTAAAACCTGCATAAGAGAATAACAAATTCAATGCAGAGAGAGAGTAGGTGCTAGAGCATAAATATCTGTACACTAATGTATTGTTGCAGTAATCAAATAATTGGGATCATCTTTATATATAAGACAATCTAAAACCAAACTCATAACTAAAACAAACATAGAGATAATTTTTAAAACCTGTGTCAGATCTCCAGTAACTTTATGCCTACATGATGTCTTTTCCTCAGGTCAATTTGCTGGTTGTCTATACACTACAAAATGCACACAGAAAGGTGTATGTGATCCTGTTCTATGTGTGTGTTTACCTGTCTTCCTTTTTTCTTCCCAGTAACTAGTGAACTGTTGTCAAGCACATCTTATAATTTTTGGAATGACATAATTCTTAAAATGTTTAACAATACTAAAATTAAAACTTCCAGAACAAAATGTATTAGCTGAAATTATAAAGTAATTTAATTAGCAATATAAAATATCATATGATGAGTTCATTAATCTTAAAAGTTACAGATTCTTAATCCCATTTTAAGGCAAAAATTTAGCTAGGATCTTAAAAATAATTTATGGTGTGAGAAAAACATTTTCTTGCTCTACCACTAGAAAATCAATTTTAACTACTGGGGTAGTTTTACACCATGGGCAATATTATAACAAATATCACTATAAGAAATTTACAGAGGTTCATCAAGAATATGGTAAGTCAGGTAGTTATTATTAAGTCCTAGTTACCCTTTCTTGATGATCTTTCCCTAATGACCCATATATGTGGGACAGATCCAAAGGTTACATACAGAATATTATGTATTCCTATGAAATTATGTCCCAGAGTGAAGGTAGTAATTGATATGTCTGAGAAAATAAATATTAACATAAAGTACAAGGGCAGTGCTAGCCTTCCTGTGAACTTGTGCAGTATCTGTATAAAATGCTGTGCAATATAATGTGGAGCCACGGGAAAAAGCCTTGTAAATATTTGATAACAGGGAAGCCCAATAAAGCATACAGCTGCAAACAATTTGGAAAGCAAAACAATACAGAATAAATACTTAATATAAATCTGCCATCTGTGGAGTTTTCTTACCTGGAACAGTCAGTAAAACAGTAAAATAAAATAAAATGAAAATAGCCTTTTCATATGTGCTTGTTGCAGTTTAAGCTAGAAAATTTTATCTGCAACTCACTGAAGACAAGAAAGCAATGTCCTGTTTAAGAAAGATGTTGCCCATAGCTCTTCAGTAGTTCTCAGTCAGCATTTCCTGAATTTATACTGCATGGCTGCAGATTTACTGCTCTATAGGCCAAGTTGGCCTCCATGTCCACCACAGAGTGCCTCTGTGCTGGTGAACAGCTAGAACAGAAGGGCATATGCAGTTTACTGGCACAAGGTTTTTAAAAATGTTTCCCTCCCTGTCTTTGTAATGCCAGGGTCACAAAACTGCCAAATAACAAGCATACATCTTTACCTGAACAGACACTGAACAAGTTCAAGGGTTCTGTAACATTTGACTTTCAGTAACCAGTAAGAAGGTAAAAGAATCCTGTTAAGAAAACTCTCAGAAGTTTGCACTCACTAGTACTGTTTAATTAGGCATTTACAGCAAAAGAAAAAAAAAAAACCCAAAACCCCAAAAAACCTCCAAAACAAACAAACAAAAGACCCAAAAATCTCCACAAAAATGTTGGCTTCTGACACAGTGAAAGTCAGTGTTTTCCCTTGCTGTGCCTATAGAATACCTGGGGCACCACAATTATTTTGCAGCATCGTTGTAAGTCATGCATGTTGATACAAAATCCCTTTTTTTCTTTTAACTGTGCAAGTGTCATTCTGAATATTCCAAAGCAAAAAGTGCCTGTTGGTGTTTGTGAAGGCACCTTGACAGAAGCAGCCTCTCTATTTACAGCAAGGTCTGGTTGCTGCATTCTGACGGCAATTAAAGTAAGCAGTTATATATAATTTAAAAATTGGGTTTTAAATTTGGGCCCAGCACACGTTAGATTGCTGGCCTGACCTGTTGCTGTCTTAAAACCAAATGCAGAAATGTTTTTCTGAAGTAGATAGAGAATTGTTGTCAAACTCTGGTCTTAGGAAATCTCAATTCATGTGTACTACCACAAAGAGAGGGGTTAGAATCCCCTTTGTGCAGGTGCAGTTATAGACAGGAAACATTCTGGTTCCAGGGAAAGCCCTCCACAACTCATTACACAGCAGCTTCTTTGCCTAGCTTTTCTAGCCCTGTGCTTCAGCACAGGCAAACAGAAAACACAAATTATCAATTTCTGTAATTCTTTTTCTCAGAAGAGCCCAAAAACAAATGGAGAAGGGCCTTGAGAGCGTCCCCTTCCCCTGCATTTTAAGCCACAGCTGCTTGTAGATCCTGGCATTGTGATGACCCTTGTTAAGAAGGACATGACGTGCTTCTCCTACTACCAGGTAAGAAAAGGCAGGACTTGTGAGGAGGGCTGTGCAGCCAACACAGCTGTCAGAAAATGCCTTGAGCTGAATCACTGGTGGTACCTGCATGTGTTGGTATCAGAACCAGAAGATGATACAAGGTTAAATGACCTAAGGCCTGTGAAGGCATCAATTGTGAAGACATGTAGCATACATACATATAAATATATACTCACTATATGAAGTGATATTGTATGAAATATATATATAGTCAGTACATATCTGTATTGCTAGGAACAGTTTATGCAGCTTCCAACATGTATTTGCTGCCAGTTTGACTTACAGGCTGGAGGATGAGACAGATCGTGAAAGGAAAAATCCTATACTTAAAACACAAAGCATGAAAAAAAGTCAAAATAATGCTCTTTCCCAAAGAAATGCCTTCCAGAGAAGTTGTCTTTACTCCTCCTAAGGCACACTCCCATGCGATGGCTCCACATGTCTGCATGTTATGAAAATTAATATTTTTATCAGTAAGATTACAACAGTATTGAAACAACAGCTAACTGCTATGCTGAAACTGGGTTGTATCCTTACATAAGGACCTGCTGGCTGAGTTGTAGCTCTCTGGGGCACCTCCCTTTTTACAGATAATTCTCATGTGATGGATCAAAAAGAAAGCAAATCACTCCAGCTGAGACTGCAGCCATAGGCTCCCAAAGCTTTGCAGCAAGGTACCCCAATGAAATTATTTATACCAACAGACCATTTGAAGGACACTGGGTCTTCTGACACTTATATACATACACTTAGTTTCACACAAATCCTATGACAGTGATTTACACAGGACTGTGCTCATATAATCCTTTCTGCACAGCCAGGCTGTGACACTGTATGGCCCAGTGCACTGAGAGCCCCAGGCTGGCTCTCCTGCATGATTTGAGGTGTGAGACCCTGACTCACAAACATGCCAAGGACTCAGACCCAAAAATCCACCCTACACACCTGGAAACAGCAAGGCTGTCTTGGGTACACACAAGATAACCTAGGCACACTGCTCCCCAGATGTCCAACCATCCTGGCAAACTTCCCACCCTAAATATCATAAATGCACAGTTGGACACAAAGACATTGAAACCACTTTTTAAGTCATCATTATTATTATGTTTATCATACTATCAGCAACAACAATATAAAGAGTAATCAGGAGCCCTGAAAGCATATCCATGCCCCACCTTCTTCATTCTTTGGGCTTAGCATAGTTTTAGCAGAAGTATTCATTAACTCCATAGCTTTAGATCTTGTCTGAAGGCATGTAACAGGAAGTCAGTCTGCATTAATCTTAAAATGTTGGGGTTTTTAAGCTCTGTTAGACTTCTGTGTTGACACTCTTAGGTTAGTACAAGACTACCATTATGCAAACCAACAGAACACCAGTTCCTCTAATTGCCCAAGTTCACTTGTGGTAAATGCAATGTAGCTTATCTTGCCTGCAAAACCTGTTCCATATTTGCATGTGCACAAGCTCTTCTCTGTAAATATCTGCACCCCCTGAGATAAGTGCAAAATACTGAGCCAATGCTTTTACTCAGAAGTGAAACTCCACCCTTAAAAAAAGAACAGACGAAATACAAACAACAAGTTTTTAATCTGAAAGAATGTGACAAGGTAAATAATTTAAAATAAAGTCATTAAAAGAAATTTGGCAAGTATTTTCTTCATGACTGGAGAAGCCAGCTCTGCATCATAAAATAGTTGATATTGATTTAATGGGAGCAAGAAGTTTAAGGAGTTCAGTGAGGCTGAAAATCCACCTAGGAAAACAATACCTGAACAGCATGTCAAGCAAAGGTCAGTTAAGAAAGAAAACCAGTTTTATACAGTTTAACCTGTGCACACTAGCATTATGTTTGATTTTCTTCTTCATATACACACTTTGGGTTAGGTTTCTGGGTCTGAAACTGAACTGTTTGTTGTGGCTGTGATCCTGAAGATCAGATCTCAAAACCCCTCAAACCCCCACCTTTATATACTAAGAACAATAGAGAGAAAAGCAAGAAATTGACACAGCTTAGAGCTGCCTAAATGACATTTTATTACTTAATACTTTTGGAAAAGAGTCAGGATAATAGCTCATCATTTACTTTTCTGTATGCTTTGACACAAGCAAAGTATATCCTGCTCCCCAAATTCAAATTCAAGGTACACGTGTAGGTTGTGACAGAGAATAAAGCCACTGTGCAGGACTACAGATCTGAAAAACAAACACAGAATGAACTCATTGGTAGATAAAGGTTTAGATTTTTATTAACCTTCAAAGCAGAGCAGAATATTACACGGAACATCTCTCTGAAATAAGTATTCTGTCAAATATGTACTTGAGCAGGAAAAAAATCCTTCAGAGAAAGGAAGGGATGAACATGATGCAGGCTAGTACCCACCTGGCTGACCCTGGGTACCAGCACAGAGGATCATCAGGCAAAGGTGGCTTTAGGCCTTCTCTGCTAAAGTAAACAGCCACAGTTAACTTCTCATTGTTTGGGGTTACTGGTTCCTCTAACAGAGCACAACCACTGCTGAGGATATTCTGGACCAGACAAAAATTACTTTTGATATTTGTCAGATAACAAATAACCAAATAGGATTATTTTACTGGTTATTGTAACCTGGAACTCTTCCCATCAATTTGAACAAATATTCATTGTCTTACAAAAAATTACACTCCCAACAAGAAAAAGTTATCCCTTCACTGAACTGCTCACAGGGTTTCTGCCTCAAATGGCCTCTCACTAGCAATTCCAGCAACAACAGATCTCATTACATGCTCACCTTGAGCAGGCAACCTCTCATCCTCCTGAACACAGATTGCAAGTAAGATGGAAACAGCCATAATGCACTGAGAAGTGGACAAAAGGATGGTTTATGTCAACAAATAGTTCTGGCATGCTCTTAGTTTCTGGGCATTTACCATGTAATTTATCAACAGGGCTTTCTGGCATTAAGGTCTAAATCTGATCTGTGGGACTCCAGATTGATATTAAACAGCAAAATACATCAGCTGCTCATGGCACTTTTGATGCATAAATTATGGCCTTCATTTTTAGCCAGTTTTTGTTGTCTCAGGAATTTCAAATGCAAATCATAATTTTTTCAAAGCTCTGTGCTTAACTGTCTAAAAATAGAGCATTAGGCTTTGGCAGCTTTTAATAAAATATTTGCAACTTTGCATATCTGTCTGGGATAATTTGAATATAAAGTCTTTATTCACATGATAAGAATATTCTAACATTAATTGTCTGTTCTGTGAAACTGGCCATGGATAACATGTTCACAAAAAGGTGTCTAGATCAGTCTTGAGAGTAAAAATTTGATTTTTTTTTTTTTTTGATAGTTTGGCTGCAAGGTAAAACAGGCTGCTTTCTGTCCTGCTGGGACTGCACAGCTGGCAGTATCTAAGCTAGTTATTTATCTGAAGACTGGGCGTGCATGAAATGAGGAAATGCCCAGCCTACATTATCTTCAAATATCTGGCTTTTAGGATGCCTCCAAGATGAACAGTGATCCCATGCCAAAAGAAACCAGGAGGGTGAAAGGCAGTAACTGTGAAATGCAGCAGTCTTTTTCTAATCATCACTGCTGCTGAATGAACACAGGAAATTGAGCTGTTCAGCACCTGCCTACCTGCAGCACAATTAAAAATAATCTAGTCAATCACCTCCACATCTTTTTGCATTTATACTAATTCTTTCAACCTAAATTTTTAATCTCACCGCTTTGTTAACATCATCCTCTGATACCAGAAGTAGTATTAAATATGGGACCCAAAGCCTGCAGACACTCACACGTGTACTTGAGCTGCCCATTTTTTCTGCTTTATTTACCTCATAAATTGAGGTACACACTGAAGCCTTTGCAACTTTGCAGATCTGTTTGAAGGCCTTGTGGATAAAATATCTCATGTGCTAAGTGACAGTGCATGCTTATGTGCTGGATAATAATGAAATAAATCAGTAACTAATGCCAACAGGGAGCCTCAGCCATAAAGAACATTTATCTGACAAAACCCACAACACTCCCAGCTTTTCATTCTTTAAGTGCCTCCAGTTTTGCAGCTGGTCCCAAGGCTGTGGCTGGACCATACCAATATGGGAGTGACAAGAGGAGTGTGGCAAACACTCCATGAAGCTTGGGCTGGAGGCAGAGACCCTGCATGGAAATCAGTGTTCCCAGGGGATGCACAGCAGCTGTGACACATCAGGGTGAGCAGAGGAGCTGCAGAAAGGTGTTTCAGCACTTACACCATGAGACGGGAAGGTGGGAAAAGCCACTCAGGGCATTGGAATATTGGAGTGCAATGCTGGCTGTATTCACAAGCTCAGCATTTCCAGGCCCATGCAGCAAGCAGACCAGATATGCCAGAGGATCCTCCCTGGTATGACACCAAACTCTTTGGTCCAAGACAGAGCACAGACTGGACTCGAATGTTTAAGAAAGCAATTCAGAGAGTATTTTGACAGATATTCTCTAATGACTCCCTCTGATGCTTGAAATAAATTAAATATTTACTAGCACAGAGAGAGCAAGAATGTTCCTTTCACCTGGTTGTCTAGGAGATATATCCTGCTTAGCTCTTTGAAAATAATTTCCTCCTGCTAGTTCAGGAGTCCTTCACTAACTGACTTATGTCTTTAAGTTCCTACACATCCTAAAATTCTGTGCAAAGGAGCCAAAATGTTTAGCTATGATTTACAGTTCTTCAGCTTTAGAAGCTGCAGCACTCATTACTGCAGTATTTAAATCTCAGTTTACCTACCTTTTATTTTTAAAGGTAAAGCCAGACAGTATCAAAGCCAGAAGCAGTTCTGCAAGCAGAAGACCTGGCCCTAACAGCCTGTTCTGTGATACCTGCAATAATAATATTTACAGATTTCCTCAGCATCACACACTATGGTGGTGAAAATACTCAACTGATTCCCCCAGCACATGGGATGCTTTCTTCCATACAGCTGTGCTTCACTTTGGCCCAAAGATGAGAGGATTCTTATTCCAGTTTTACATGGCCTGGACAGGGAACAGCAATCTGTGCACATGAGGAGTTCTTTTAAAAAAACCCAACAAAACAATCTGCAAAGTTCTTCCTCCCTAAGCCCTTCCTGCACTACAGAACTTTCACTAAGGAAAATTCAAAGGCAGCCTTGCACACAGATCCCAGTTGCTCTGCAAGGGGCTGGGAGGAGACAAACCTGCAGAAAAAAAAAGAAAAAAAAAAAAAACCCTTCAAGGTGCATTTCTGTTAGGGAGATGCAGGAACCCAGGAAGAGACTATCTCAGAGCTTTTTATACAGCAAAGGAAGTCTACCCTTTCAGGTCTTCTCCAGGAAATTCCCCTGTTGCAAGGAAGTACCTTGAAATATAAGCTAATAATCCCATGTGGAGATAAGTGCTAAAATCTCTTGTCTTTGGCCTTCTCTTAATTATGCTCATTTAATAAGTGAAAATTATAGTACTTTTTCACCAAGAGATTTCTTGATAGTATAGCACAGAAAGGAAAAAAGCCATTACAAACTTTACTCATATTCTAACATGTAATTATAAGATTATAATTGATTTATGTGGTAGCCCTGCAAGCTACAGCTGCTAAAGAAGGAAACATAACAAAGATGAGTGGCTTTCTCACCCACAAGAATGCAAATGAGACACCTTTGATCATAAGCACTTCCAGGAAATCATTAGGATCTTAGAAATTCCCTAGAATACCTAGTTTAGAAGCAACTTTCCAAGGATAAGAAATTAGGTTTTCAACCACCTGCTAGTAGAGCTGTTCATAAAGAATTTAGCTCATGCCATGCAGTATGATACACCTGAACATTTTCTTTCTGAAATTAAATTTCTAATGCAGGCATTGAAATCTGTATTTAGAGACTTAATTAGAAGCCTGGCTTACAGATGTGTTTGCCACCTGCAGCTCCTATTCAGTTCTCTGTCATTTAAGTACCTGGCTTCAGGCAGCCAAGATTGAAAACTGCGGCTTGAAGAATATTATGGGCAACTGCCAAGGTTTGGGAAGATTCCTCCTTACCAGCCTCTGCCATTCTCTGGCCAAACCCCTCTTGATCTTCTACATGGGTCTGGGAAAAACGCTGCGCCAAATGCTCAGCTGGTGCAAAGCAGCTAAGGTGTACTGGAATCCAGGCCATGCAAGTTTTGTCTGAGTATGAGTTGTGTAATTTAGTCATTTAAATGCAAATTTGTATCAAGGAAAGGGACTGTCCTTAAGGAAGGAGACAGGCTCCATTGCTGTAAAGAACACAGAACTCCTGGTTCTGACAGTTTGAAATTGGCACCCTGAAGGGCAAGGGGTTTGCACTTTGTACCCACTTTCACAGCCCATCATACAGCTTAATTAAACACTGGAATGCTTGTTAAACTGCCACTCCTCACACTGAGCAGGTGTTGCTATGAAAGGTGCACAATCATGTGTAAGATTTTTACCCCTGCAGGTTTATTCCTCTGGGCTATTTTGGGTTGTATCCAACAAACTAATCAAACTGACAGGACCCAAATTCTTACAGGCACCTACCTATGCCCAAAATCACTCCAGTGAAGCAGCATATTTGTGTTCCTGAGGGGTAAATTTGACCCATAGTTTCAAAGCAGCCTGAGAAAACTGTCTGTTTTTACATTTGAGTACCCACTGCAACTACTAATAGAAACTACAGCTAGTTGTTCTGCTACTTTCTGTGCATGAGCTTTCTTAAGTCTTTGTATTCTCAAGAAAATGTAGTTGACTGCTCTGTGTGCCTGTGTTACTGAGTCTTGGCACTGGGGTCTGGTACAACTTCCATTGTCCTCAACCCTCTCTCAGTGCATTCATTTTCCTTTGTACATGACTGTTCAATACTGCCTCTACCCTCGGACTGAAATTCATTTCTAGTATCTATTTCACAAAATTCCTTGGAATAATGTCTATTTTTTTCCAGCTGTCTCAATTTAGATGATAACAGGCAACTTTGCTTTACATATTTCCAAAGCCATAGATAAGGCTTCATTACTTTTCATATTGGGCATTTTTTTTGGTTGTGAACAGGTCAGGCTGGGCCCTGACAGTTACATGCAATTCAGAGCTCATGAGCATTTGATTAAAACTGTGTACAAGCTACACAATTAAACAATTGTTTAATCCTTAACAAATGCCTGGAGTTTGTTGTCCACAAAAAGCTAGAATAGAATATTATTCTAAAAAGTTATCCCTCTTCCTCCTCTTGCATCATCCATCCCACTGTTCCTTCACCCCTCTGTATACAAAACAAACAAACCTCCCCTTAGCATGACTAAGTTCATAATACAACCAAAAGCAAGGGAACCAGAAAGAGCACAAATGTTGAGAGTGGCAAGAGCAGTTTTTGCTTTTGCAGAGCTGTGATGACACATCCTGCTCCTGCTGGCTCTGGGAAAGGAGCAGGTACCAAAGCAGTACCTTCCCCAGTGGGGCACGTGCTGCTCTTCCAGCCTTACGTAAAGATCCATGTGCCAGGGGCAGGGACTGCAGGAACCTGCACAGCTCCTTCAGAGCAACAGGTCCTGGCACTCTCACACCCACCACATGTCAAGGCAAGCCTCACTTTTTTTCCCAGCTACCTCACTGTGCTCTATGCTGTCCTTGGAAATGATCTTTGGTTTGTAAAAAATAATTTTTAAGGGCTTGAATTTAATAAGAAAGGAAGAAGTGATCCTGCTCTTCTACTCATATGGGCAGACATCTATCCTATTAATTTAAGGGTTACTGGAGCTTCGTGTTTTCAACATTGTTTGCATTATTTGGGTCTTTAGAGTCTAGAGCCTCTGTAACTTGCATTTGCAATGCAATCTCTTTATTGTCTGGGCTCTTGGGATTCTCTCCACAGGGCTGAGTTAGCACTGAATAGTGCTGCCAGTCCCTTCCCAGCTACAAAGGCAGGAAGGTGTGACTGGCTGTAATATGATCACACCATTCACCTGTAGTATTTATTCACACCACAGGCAAAAACAATCCTCACTGGATACAATGGCACTCAGCAATTCTCATGATTAATCATTGCTTAGGGGCTTTAAAGAAAGAGCAGGGAGGAGAAGGCTGCTTTCCCAGCAAGGAGGAAGAGCTTCTCCCTGTTGCTCGGTATTTACACTAGCTGAATCTTTACACAAGTATTTTATGAGAGGTTTGGACCCACCTGTTGTGAGGGCTCTAGAATGCTCACAAAAACAGGCACGTGACAACTGCAAATGCTGAGTAAATAAAAGCGGCAGACCTTCATGTTTAAAGGCAGAGGAGTGATTCCAAAGATGCATACTAACAAGAAGATTCATTTTCTTGTGGTTTTGAACCTCAGCTGTCACATTTTTCAGGTTTCATTGTTTTCAATCATGAAAATCAAGAACCTTTACAAAACCACAACAAAACGTCTCAGCAGCAAAACCCACAGCAATCATATAGTACCAAGAGTTGCAGTTTTAAGGGAGTCATGTGTAAGGGAACAGTAAATTCTATGAATCAGACAGGCTCAGAGAAAACAGAAGCATCTTGAAAAGTGTTACCTGAACATGACATATTAAGTAGAGGGGGCAGATGCAGGCTTAACACTTAGTTTAGGTAGAACTCAGTCTATCCTACTGTTTCACTGGCTCTCATACCCTGCAGACTGACACAGCTGCCCAACATACTTGAAATGAACCACAGGGAGATGAGTCCATGTAGGCAGAAAGTTAGATCAACATAAACATATTTTAGGGTGCCTAATATTTCAAATTACACAAATAGAGGAAAACTGATATATTAAGACTTTCTCCTCCCCTCTACTTCATCTCTAGAGTTATGGTACCAGATCAAGGGATTGCTGCACAACAAATGGAGGATTGGATGCTTTGCATCTTTCCCTTGAGTGACCCAATACTGAATGCTTCTATGCTTCCTGTATTACTGCAAGCACCTTCAGCTTGCTGGCTGATTAGACATCTTCACAAATACACTAATTTCTGATGCCTTGTTTTTCTAGTTTGCCATTACGCCACAATATTAAATAACAAGATTATGGGAAACTTTAAAATACAGCTTCTCCAATTTTCTCCTCTCTTCAAAATTAGAGCAGAGATTCCAACTAGAATAAGAAAATTGCCTGTCCTGAGCATGGCTGCCAATTACTTTGGCTGCTCTCAGTCCTCAGTGATCTCTTGCGCAACTAAAAGCTGTGAGACCTCTGCTTACCACTGCAAGCAGTGAGAAGGATAAATATCAGTGTCAGCACAGGCAGCAGCTACCAAATTGTGTCATGCATTGCTAAGATCTGTTTTTGGACTGGTTCCATGAAGGTCAAAAAATTCCTGAAACACTATTCAAAGTGTAAGATTCAGCAGAACGGGTAACTATTCAGCTGTTTACATGTGAAAATCAGAGCAGAGTTGGCATCTGGTGATTTTTTTTAATGTTCTGTTGAGACTGGTGACCAGTCACAGTAACAGCAGCAATTTGTCTAAGGTGGTCTCTTTCTCTTTTAATTTTCCAAGGTAGCAACCCAATACAACACTGCTTCTTTAAACCTGCCAGTGACTACCTCACCTAAATGTGGCACCTAAAGCCAGATTTATGTATCTGGCTTCACCTTCCAAACATGGAGGTGAAGCCAGACAACAAATATCTCTGATGTGCACAGAAATCTTCAGCCTTGTCTTCACAGCCAGAGTTCCAGTGATCCCTGAAGCATCTTCTGAGAAGTTCTGCACACCCACTGCAAGTCTGAGCTTCCCAGACCTGCTGTGTTTCCAGAGTGCAAGCACAGGATGGTCACTGTGTGGCCTGTGGTGGCAGATGAAAAAGGGCTTGCTGCTGTCAAAACTACTCACATGCCCAGCTTCTAGTAATGCCCCTTTCCCAGGGTGAGCGAGCTGTGTCTTGATGGTCTGCCACAGCAACTCATCCAGTCCCACAGCAGCTCCAGACAGTTCTCTCCCGTGGGCAAATTCGAGCAGCACAGCCTCTTCCCATTGCTAAAAATGGTAGCTGGGAGCAGTACCTGCCCTCATCAGACAAGTTCATCTCACAGCACCACAGCTCCCAGCAGGACAGTGGGCAGGCCAGGAAACACCTCCTCATCACAGCACTGCTGCCTCTGCTAATTCTAGTGCAGGACAGAAGCGTGGCAGGGTCAGTTCAGCCAGCCTGTGTCGTGCCTCTGAGGTGGGGTGCAGGCACAGAAGTTTTGCATTTCTGTAGGGAGTCACAAC
Organism: Ammospiza nelsoni; assembly: GCF_027579445.1. Classification (NCBI taxonomy): domain Eukaryota; kingdom Metazoa; phylum Chordata; class Aves; order Passeriformes; family Passerellidae; genus Ammospiza; species Ammospiza nelsoni. The sequence continues at coordinate 28,423,838 of NC_080633.1, read as the reverse complement.
TCTGTGCTTATGGAGCAGGAATAAGATCAGAATTGGCTCTTTCTGCTGGTACTCGTGGTGGGTATGTCAGCCCCTGCCTCAAGCATCCACTGGCACTGAATGAGCAAGTTTGGCCATATGAAAGCAGATTTCTAGCTCACAGGAAGGGGAATCATTCTGACATTTGTCAGAGGAGATAATTTTAGGAAATCTTCTAATTTCAGTGGCATACTGAATGACAAAACAAATATTTAAAATACGTAATTCTTTTCCCTAGAAAATAAATCAAGCTTTTTCTAAGAAAGCTGGAGATGCCAAAAATCCACCCTTCCTGATGTGGAGGGAAGAAACAAACACAATGTTAGCTCAACAGCAGTTAGCCTGGGAAAGTGTAACAGCAAGTTAACAGACAATTTTGTGGAAGGAAGGAGAAATCCAAACAAAGAGTACCAGAAAATGGGAACAGTTTGAGCAGAAACAAGGATTGATAAATTTTAGATGTTTGTGAGGTTAACTACCCTCCTGATTTATTAGTAGCACATTTCAGAGTGGATTGGGACAGCCACAGCTGAGCTGCAGACCCCATTATGGAAGCAGCACTTACAAAAGCAAGGATAGCACCATGCAGAATAGAAAATAAACCCTGACTGCAGACACACTCACTCAAACTGGGCTCATCACAGGGGCAGCAATAAAAGCAATAAAAGCAAAAATCTAATTGCCTTGAACTACCCATTTCTGTGCCCTCCATATTCAGAATCCTAAAACAAAAGCAGAAACTTCTTCATACACTGCTGTGCAAGTGAAGAAAGAATTTATGCCCTGATACAATAACAGTGCACTACAGGATCAAAATGCCACCTTGGTGTTTTCCTGCTCTTAATCATGTGTCAAGGTTGCTACAAAACAACAGTGTCACACAAATGGAAGCCTGGCAAAGAGATGTAGGGGCAAGGGCAGTGTATCCCTTCCCCTCAGAGCCTATGGAGGGGGAGGGCAGGGAGGCAGCCTGCAGCTGGCCCGTGTCCTCATTGGGGTAGCACAAAATTCCAACTTCTCTGCGCCTGCACCATGCAAGGAGCAAAGGGAGCTGCTCTGATCAGGGCTCCCCAATCACACATGAGTGTACCAGAAGCTCCATTCAGAGCCTCCAGAGGCAAGCCCAGGATGGGCCTGGCAGCAGCAGTTGTAGCCAGGGGCAGGGTCCCAGAGCCACCCGGCCACAGCTGCAGCAGGATGCAACCCAATGCTGTGATTCAAATCAGGAGCAGGAGGTTGCTCTCTAAGTGTCAATCTGTGCTCTTTTCAAAAGAGTTTTTACGTGTAAAATATGTGCCACATCAGAGCCAGTGTGAAAAGTCTGTACAAGGAAGTAAAAAACCAGAGCATTGTTTGCTTGGGTTTTTTCCCCTCTTCAAAAATCTCCAGTACGCTGTGTGCCACCTTCCCTACTTCTGAACACAGCCACAGGAGAAAAGGTCTTTGCAAGGATATGGACAGCCCACCCAAAGGGGTCCCCACAGCCAGCATGGCCACGGGCTGGTGGCTCAGCAGCTGCTTTGCTCTCAGGCAGTGACTAGTCACGCTGCATATGACCACAGTGAATGAAAGCACCGCAAAAAATAATTGCACTCCTGCATGCACCATTAGCTTTACTTCCTCAACTTTGTATGGAGTACAAGACAATATCCTAGCTGTACATATTCCATTTTATTGAAGTACTGCTTTGTGACCCTGCTTCCCTCTTCCTCCTCTTTAGAGAATGAATGGGAGAAGCTTAATTTAGGACACAAATGCCAAGTGCCAATGTTTTTATTAGTAGGCCACCTGTAACAACACATGAGTGTTTGTTACCTTTTAGAGGTCTGAAAAATCTATAAATTGGGAATTTTTCTTCCACTCTACTTTGATCAGCTCAGTTGTGATATCTGAAATCTGGGGATTTTAAGTAAATTGTTAAACTTCCTAAAGATATGAGGAAGGGCTCACTGGGGTTACTAGAGGCTAGGTGCATATGATCTTGAAACAGAAGCTGAAGTATGCAAAGGAGTGTGCTTGCCCCCCAGCCAAATCAATATGCAATTTGCCCCATTCTTTTACTTTCTACACACAGTAATTCTGTGTCTTTCCTTGTCTGGTGCTGTCCCAGATGGATGCTCCTTCCTCACACAGAGCTGACGGTGTGGTCTGGTGTGAGGCACGGTGTTAATTCAGTCACTGTACAGCTAAGTCAATAAAGCAAACATTTATTCTTGCAAAAGTATTCTCAGATGATTAATTATCTTAGACTGTAATGCCCAAATAACTTAATACTGCCTGGGTAAGGAAGGAAGGAAAAGGTATAGACTGGCCTACTATGCTGTTTATCTGTCTTCCTAGCATCAGCCTGATCTGATTTAGTTCCTGAGGTGCAAGAATTTTTTATTCACATCTATGTCAGCAACAAGTTTGCACATTACAGTACCTCTATGAGGCTCTCTGGCTCACTCCCTTCTTCCACAGTAATTAATTTCGACCTTCCATTCCGTTCGTTGTCCCGAATGCCAACAGCAACCTGTGTGGCCTTCAGCCTCTCATACTTATTGCATGATGAGCCACACCACTGATAGATCTCCTGAAATAAGGAAAAGAACACACACTTTAGCAATAGGATTCAACACAGCAAAATTATGGAATTAATTTCATTAATAATTATCCTACTGGATCTAAATCACCAGAACATCAGTGAATCTACATCTTTCAGAAGCACTTTCTAGAAGAGAGCTGCTCAATCATGTAGATATTTGCAGTATCTATGACATAGTCTTGAAGTGCACCAGGAGAGATTTAGGTTGGATATTAGAAGAAATTTCTTCATGGAAAGTGTGAATAAACATTGCAATGGGTTGCCCAGGGAGGTGGTGGAGTCATACCCCCGGAGGTGTTTAAGAAAAGACAGGATGTGGCATTTAGTGCTGTAGTGGTGTTCAGTCAAAGGTTGTACACACTGATCTCAGAGGTCTTTTCCAACCTATTTCATTCTGTGATGCTGTAATATGCAAGATATTTACACAATATAATTCAGCTTCCACATAACTAGGAGATCACTAGAGCTCATAATAGTCAGAGTTTTGGTTTGACGGAGTTTTATCCCAATTACATACAGAGCTTTAGCTAATTAAAGAACCAGGAACTCCTAAATTTGTTACTACAAATTTTATACATGTCAGTTCCTCTTCTATGGTACTTCAGCAGTGCTGGTACTCACCTGTGTCAAGAAACAAATTCATTTCAAAATCTCAAGGAAGATCCAGATTGTATGTGTTACTAAACTACAGTTAGATCTTTCAATCCAGATTTTATTTGCTGACCTTTTGCAGAATGTTCCCAGGGCACCTCTCAGGAAAGTGAGACACCTGGACCAGCCTAAGACAGCTCACCTGATTCAGCCAGAATCTAAAAACAGAAACCTAAATTCTTTATTCTGAAATGCTTCAAGTTCTCGATGAATAATAGGGGTTGCCAAAACTTGAAGCATTTCAGAATAAAGAATTTAGATTTTGGTCTTGATGAAAATTACTAATGAAAGGCATAACATAAGCTGCAGGGAGGCTAGAGGCTGGGCTGGAAGGAGCCAGTCCAAGGAAATGACTCATTTTGGCTGGTTGCTTTCCCCACCTTCTCCTGGAAGAAAGTAATTTGATTCTTTACATGATTCTGTCAAATAGTTCAAATAGTACAGCAATAAAGGTACACAGTCAGTTTTAATAAGGTTCACCTGGTTTGTGTTCATCTGCAATGCAAATTTTAATCAGAGCCCTCACTGAATAAATTACTTGGACCTAGTTTTATGTTGTATATACAATTGTATAAAATTTAAGATTTCAGATGAAAATCTGCTTCATAAAAAAAAAAGTGAAGTTGTTTTTGCTGACCACTGTTGGTCTTTAAGAGTACCTGAAAGGGTGGATTGAGATAAGAGAGGGATGAAGCACAGCTTCTCAGTACTAGCAGATGCAAATTTTTAGAAGACAGCTGACATTCATGGCATCTGCATACCAAACAGAGCTAGTAACTTCCAACAGCTACTTCTCACCAGTTTGGACACAAAACCCGCCCACAGTGAGATCTCAGTGATCTCACTGTTCCCTTCCAACCTCTCTTCCCCCTTCAGAAGCATCTCTTCAAAGACAAAGATTTAAGCTTTGTCAGGATTACACCACAGATTCACAGAACTCTGTCCCTTTCAACTTGCAGATGTTATGCAATGAAAGCTGTGAGGTTTTCAGCTTGCCTTTAACAACCTGACTGTAAGCCTAAATTAAAAAACTGCTTCTATGTTCTGGTTTAAGTATTGTCAGTTTACACAGCATCCAGAATCTGGAGACCTAGCTGGTGTCAGGTCTGGACCTGATATTAAATCCGACTTTCTACATTTCCCCAGGAAAATGAAATCTCTGTTCACACTTAAAGAAATAATTTTCTAAAGAACTGAACAACATTTCAATCTGAGCAGATTTTTAATACATTTGTTATTGCCAGACACTGTTTCAGCCCCTTCCTACCAAATTCATGGAGACTTTCCACAACACAGATTCCTTAGCATTATTCTCATCTTGGCCTACATCCCACTAATTGAGCTTATTTGAAACAGGAATTCTTTATTTCCCATAGGAAATAGAGAAAGAGGCAAGGCAGCTATTGCCTTATCTCAGTGTTGATGTGGCAATTGGTGGAGATTGCTCATTCAGACAGGTTGGAAGTGCAGCTTCAGTTGTACCATTGGCTTTCTCTCAGTTTTTTGGTAGCTGGTGATGGAACCTCAAACAAATAGTTGCATCTACAAAATGACTAATTTTGCTGTACTGACCACAAAGGATATTGTGAGACTTGAACTGCCACTGCAAATTACAAAGATCTTTACTTCTTGGACAATAAATTCACATTTTCTTTTCTTAGCCTCTCCTAAAGGCCCTACTGCACCCAAGTTACTCCACAATCACAGTTTAGTCGCCTTCAGCCAGCAAGTGACCAAACTGAGCTCCCCTACAGTCCACAGGCTCTAGGCTTCACATAAACCTAAGGAAGGAGAAGGACCTTTAAAAATCTACAGTCATGGATTTCAGATTTTTAAATTTGCAGGCTTCATTATTTTCCTTAATATTCCATGTTCCAGGTTTTCTTCTAGTGCATAAACCACCACTTGAATCAACAAGCAGTGTCTGAAAACATTCTTGATCTGGAGATTGACAAGCTCCATTTCACATGGTTATTTGAAAAATATTGATTTTAAAAGCTAGAGAAATAATAATCTGCTTCTTTTTAGCACTAGAGAATAAAGACACTATTCTTTATGAAAAGCCTGAAAGTTAAACTTCATGTACTGTATAATCAAATAGAAGGACATGAGCAGCCACAGGCCATGAAAATGTCCCAAAATACATAATATGGAATGTATTTACTATGATCACTAAAATATCTTAAGCATTCAGTGCCAGAAGCTTTCAGGAGCTTGGATTTAATTAATTTTCTCTTCTGAACACAAATAATCTCATTTTCAATGTATCTAATTTTGAGGCCTCTCAGCAGAGAGGCTGAATATCTACAAGTCTGCCTTCCTGATGTAACTTACCCATTTCAATCTCTAGGCAGATTCAGTTTTTCAACAATTTAAAACCAGGAGAAGGGTTTTAGAAGTTAAAGCCACTTCTTGAGAATGCTAGTATTTAGATCTGAATTTACCTGAAATACAGTCAATTAGTAATCTAACCATATCCAACAAATCATCGAGCATTTGGGTTGTATTTAGTTATTCATGAATTTATTTTTTAGACATATAAAATGCTCAGCCAGGGGCAAAATATGTTATTGAGCTTCAGCTCACTCACTACTTTCAGAATTTCCTAGCTGTACTACACCTTCACTATTTTTAGGTTTGTTTTGCTAACTTTATTTGGCATTGGCAGGTTGACAAAAAGATGTTTCCATTAAAATGAAAACAGACTTCAAGTGTTCACTCCCCTCAAAATAAAAGAGCTTCATTCATCACTAATTCCTGTGCCAAGCTCAGTTTATTTTCAGAAGTTTGCACTAGTAGTATTTACTTTTTTAAACCTCTTAAACAGAATTCTGAGAGAGATACCCTCTATTAATGTATGTTGATACCAAAAGTTATCATGGTGAGACAATTAACAGCTGAGGATGAGAAAACATCATAGTGAATAATGTTGTAATGAAACTAACATTTTAATGAATATAATATATTGAGAAATATTGAATAAATATAACATAATGAGCAACATTGTAATGAATATAACCTTATAATGAAAAATGTTATAAAGAACAACAGTGACCACCCAGAGCTCCTGAGTGAGGCTGGGAAGGCAAGCTGGGTCTGTGCCACACACACTGTGGTCAGAATGAGCCTTCCCCTCAACTGCACATTTTGGGGAAACAGTTTGGTCTCCCACCCACAGAGTGCCAGAATTCACTGCTCTTACTCCAAATAGCTTCTGGCCTGTAGAGTGACCTTGTGCAACTCCCATGAGGTTTCTACAGCACATTAAAACATTTAGCTTCTACACAGAGGCTGTGCGTCAGGATGACCGTGCATGGCTCGTGTGGAACCCTGAGCAAGAGCACCTTGGCACTTTTCCCTGTATGGAGGGGGACTGTGAAAGTACATCTGCTTCCTGCTCCAGCCCCAAATGGCATGCAGAGTAAGACAAGGAAAAACAAACAAACAAAAAAATTACTTATTTCAGAAGTGACATAAAAAACAATTTTTTCCATTCCAACACATAGCCGCCTCTGTATTCAACAGCAGCCTCCTTAGTCTGGAGGGACATGAAAATACACTTTCTTTTCTAGATCTCTTGTCGTCATTTCTGTGGATCTTAGCCAGGACAATGACAGGAAAAGCCAAGAATCTTAAAGTTCTTCATACTCTATGGACTGGAAAGTTTCCCCTCACCCCCACCCGTACACAGAAAAGGAGCTGAACCAGAGATCATTGTTTAGGTTTCAGGTGGACTGCACACACATGTATCCACAAGGATTCAGTTAAGTTAGTTTCCTCCCTGATGTTGTAGGAAATCCAGATGTTTTGCTGCTTGAGCTGCTGTTGTTTAGAATTAAGATTATCCTGGTATTGACCCCTTAATCCACCGTGGTATAGCAAAAGCTATTCCTAGTGCATGCTAGCAAAACAGGTTTGAGAGGAAAAATCAATGTACCAAGTGCATGACTCTGCTATATCTGACTTATTTTTAGTCTGAAAATTTGTTCCATTTGAGTCAAATGGGACACTCCAAAGACTGGTTACAAAGACACTATTGTAATTTTACTAGTAATTTTGATTTTTTAAAAAATCCATGAAGTTTTTCTCTAGTCAAGCATGCCCTAAACATGCATTTCAAACCTGTATGTCTCTTGAAAGATCCTAATTTACAGGCCTCTACTGTAATTGCTGATTTGCATTCTTACATGAAGAAACATTAAAAAGCTAAACAAATTAAACAGGTTTCAAAACTCTAATTAGAAATAATTTGTGGTGAAACTTTCATTTAGGTAGAAAGTAACAGTGAAATTTTAAAGTCTCGTTAACCTTAAAATATTGAAATAAACTTTAAATTTTCATTAGAAAAGAACTTAAGCAAAGCATCACAAGCTGGCATGCCTCTATTCTTTTTTTTGGAGGCCCTGAAACACCTTAAACCCGTCCACCTTTGCCCACATGGGAAGAAAGGCTGACGAGGCTTGTAAGGATGGGTGGGTCAGGAGGAGAAGAGCTGTGATGTAGGAGTCCCCAAAAGAGCCAGCACTCCTAAGTACTCACCTCCTGAAGGAAGCAGAAAAAAAAAGCCCAGCAGTGCTAGAGGCAGATGGAACACACATGAATATTGGCAAAGCTTTGGACACATCTTATCATGCGACTATCAGAATAATGGGCAGGCACTCAGCTGAGACTCTCCACAGTCATTAGTTGCTCTGATAAGGCATGAGATCCTTTTAGCTTGTTAAAAGTCCAGTTCTGTAATTAAACTTAATATGTTCAAAGAAGAAATGCCAATACAAAATAGAAATAAAGTGGGGAAAAAAGTTAATATATGACCTGCAAGCAACAGAAATACATCTAATGCCTTTAATTCTAAGAATTTGTAAAACAGTGGCATATTACGTTGGTATTTGTATTTCAAACACCAAGGTTTTGGAAATAAAACAGGGAGCCCTAAAGCAAGAGTGTGGAGCTTTTTATGTTTTTGGTTTGGTTTTTTTTAAGTACAGAAAAGTCCTAAATCAAGAAAACAAAATCACCATGGTGGGGAAAATAACTGAACAAAAATAACTGTAATGCAGTGCTTTTTGTGAGTTTACTGACATCCAGGATTTTTAAGGAACTAACAATACATATGTATTAAGAATGTTTGGATTCAACCAGATTAATATAGGCTGCTCCTTAAATTATTCCTTTTTATACTTTTTCCTTTTTTGACTGTTGAATTCTTGACACAGGCAAGGAAAAAATTCCTCTCATTTCACATATCCATAAAACCTAACTTTGTTGAAACTGCAATACAGTGAACCATTGAAAGTTGTGAAGTTCTGATAATCCAAAACAAACTCCAAATTCATTCAGCCAGAACACCTCTGAGGCCACCATGAGCTAAAAAAAAATTAAAATTACTAGTAAAATTACAATAGTGTCTTTGTAACCAGTCTTTGGAGTGTCCCATTTGACTCAAATGGAACAAATTTTCAGACTAAAAATAAGTCAGATATAGCAGAGTCATGCACTTGGTACATTGATTTTTCCTCTCAAACCTGTTTTGCTAGCATGCACTAGGAATAGCTTTTGCTATACCACGGTGGATTAAGGGGTCAATACCAGGATAATCTTAATTCTAAACAACAGCAGCTCAAGCAGCAAAACAACTGGATTTCCTACTACATCAGGAAGAAAAAACTAACTTAACTGAATCCTTGTAGATACATGTGTGTCCAGTCCACCTGAAGCCTAAACAATGATCTCTGGTTCAGCTCCTTTTCTGTGCACAAGTGGGGTGAGGGGAAACTTTATAGTCCATAAAATATGAAGAAAAATCCATTCTCTGAATATTTGAACTGAAGTAGGGGGCATTTCCTCCATCTGATGACTGAGACTATAGCAACTTCCAGAATGCTGGCATTTACACTGCTTGGTAACTGGTTCACAAAATTACAGAAAAATTAAGATGCTTGCTTAGCAAGGTACACATTTTATAGACAGAACAACATTTTAATGCTGTTAATAAGTTAATAAAGAACCTAATAACTTTAGTTCTTCAAGCTCAGCTACTTGTTTGGCAGCTCCCTGCTGCAGCATGAGCAACAGTTTAACTCTCAGCTGGGGGAAACTGGAGGTTAGTTGTGGAAGGAAACATGCGAATGGAAAACCTGCATGAGTCAGTTGTTAAAGCCAGGGAAAGCAACTAAAATGTACAGTGATGAATGGAAAAATGCAAGAACCTGCTCTTCCAGCCCTGTTTATACCTGAACAGTGACTTTGCTTATGAAAGCAATTAATATGCCTGTTGTGAACTGCTTTATTCAATAGAAGAGAAGCAAAGCCACCTAAAAGAAGTAGTGAGGGAAGAAGATCACAGAAACCACCAAGACAACTGTGCTTAAGGCTGCAATGTGATGCTGAATCACACCCCATGGTCATAACCATAAAGCAAGCATCTGTTATCTTGCTCTTTAAAAAGCAGAAGTTACTTTTATTTTTGTAAACATAATTTAATCTACACCAAATTAACAGCTGTTATGAAAAGCAGATGTCATAAAAAGCCAGCCTTTTTGCCTGATGTATTTCAAGTGTCTTCTTTTCTTCTTCTGACATACTTATTATGTGTTCTGTTAGGAACATACTGACAGATTATGATAAAAACTCTAGTCTCATACTTTTGAGTTCTAACTTCATAATTTTCATTTGGATTCACAAAGCCCTTGAGAAATGCATACACTGATTGCTATATCGCACAATCTGTTTCTAAGAATATTGTGGGCTCTTAGATTTCAAACCAGCAACCTCTTGGCTGTTTACTGATAAGGACCTACAGGAATAGGAAGAATGGACAACTGAGTACAATTTACCTTCAAACTTCATTTAGCTTAAGCTGTAGTTATCACCTCTGCACTCTTCTTTTGGGAGAAGGATGATGTTCTGTTCTGCCTGGAGAACTTTTATTTATTTATTTTTTATTTTATTTCCAGCTGCAATCAGGCCCAAGCTGAAACCTCAGGGTAGTTATCACACACTGCCCTTCATCCCCTTATTTTAACAACTGCCTCTTCATTTCTTTGAGAGGGCTGAGCAGTGCATAGCTCTCTGCCTGCCCTTTGCAGTCACCTAGCTCATGGCACTGCTGCTGCTCCCCATCAAGAGATTACTCAGAGTCAAGTCTTACATTTCACAGAGCTCTATCCAAATACACATAGAAAGAATATTTTTGCTTGTCAGTAAGGATACAGCTTCAGACAGCCTTCATATAGCAGGGCTTCCCATACTGAGTTGGGAAGCATTCAATAAAATCAGCTGATCAAACAATGTTGCTTTGCCTTATTGTTACTCCCATTATTTCTGCTCCATGTTTCAATAACCATCAAAATTATTGACACATCTCAACACTCCACTTTCATAAATAACCAGCACACATCAATATACACAGGGCTAATTTCACAATACTGACAAGCTTCCTTCCCACTTTAAACCAGGAAAACTGACAGAAGATATGAAAGTCTTTAGCACATCTTATCAGAAATATACAAATATACAGTATGTTTACATATGCATCTAGATAAATACTAAAAAATAGCCTTGAAAACTGTATCTGTGTTAGTAACTAAATGGCACAGTGATTCATCTTTCCCCTTGCCTTCTGTGACCATTTTCCATGTCCTCCTGCTCCTTGCTGTTTTGACAATTGTCTGATGATGAAGGAAGAAAAAGGACTGTGTCTAAGGGGAGGTGGCTGGAGGATGGGATGAAGCAGGGAGAGCTGCACCTGGAGGTAAAGGGCAGCACAGAGCAAGGCCAGGCAGTTCAAGGCTACCAAAACTGTCAAACCCACCCTGGTGCCTCTCAGGTGGGATATCAGCAATAGTCCTGGGCAGGATTGGAAGGGCCTTGAGGGGAAGCTGTATGAGGATCAGCTGAGGTCACTTGGTCAGTTCAGCCTGGAGGACACTCAGGGAAGACCTCATTGCAGTTACAACTTCCTCCTGAGGGGATCTCTGTTTGGTGTCCAGGGACAGGACCTGAGGGAGTGGCCTGAAGCTGTATCAGAGGAGTTTAGGTTGGATATTAGAAAAAGGTTCTTCATCCAGATGGTGGGTGGATGCTGGAATGGGCTCCTCAGGGACATGGTGGCAGCACCAAGCCTGACAGAGCTCAAGAGGATTTTGGACAATGCTCCCAGACACACAGTTTGACTCTTGGGGCCTGTGAGGGAATAAGAGTTTGACTTTATGATCCCTGCAGGTCCCTTCCAACCTAGCATATTCTGTGATTGCGTGGCAGAAAAGAGCAGCTCCTGGGAGGCCTTGAGCAGAGCTACACCTGGACAAGACGCTCTAAGCAGCCCCTGACCAAGGAAGGTGTGCTCCACTCCAGGCCCTCTCAGCAACCGCCCTGCACTTGTCTTGCCTTCCCAAAGGCTCCCTTACAGAGAGAGTCCCAGGGTCACCAAAGAGATGCCATGGAAATCCCATGTAGAAAAAAGCACCCCAACTTAAATCAGGGTCTGGCATCCCAGCACTCTCCTGGGTCCCTCCCTCTAAGGAAGATCAGCACAGTCACAGTTCATGGTGTTACAGAAGCCTGCTTGACTGAAAGGTCTTCATGCATTTCCCACAGATGACAATTCCCCTCATAGCACAGACAGTGCTTTCTCTGCCTTCTGCAGCCATTTCCTCTGCCAGCCAAGAGAGTTCTAAGGAGGCAAGATGAGACCTGGACAGGGTATTTGAAGCACTGTAAATGTGATTTAGTAACAGATCAGCCAAGGCTCTCTGTGGGTTGTGCACATGGGATGTGGCCCCAGGGGATCCCAACCACTTTTAAGAGAGAGAGAGGGACTGTCAGGAGGCAGGCAGTTAGAACACTATTTTTTGATCTTATTTCCAGCCAAGGTTTGACTCCAACAACTTAGAAGGCTGGATCAAGATAGGATAACCTTCATTCAAGGTCAAGCTGAACAGGGCTCAGAGCAACCTCAGCTTGTTGAAGATGTCCCTTCTCATTGCAGGGGGAATTGATCTAGATGACCTTTAAAGGTCCCTTCCAACCAAAACTATTCTATGATCTAGGTATAAGATAAACATCAGAACCTGAACTGTAAATATGTGAACCTAACTTAAAATGCCCCCACACACTTTTTGCTTTAAAGCATTATCACTGTAAAGAAAATCCTAGTGGTAAATAATGATTTTATTCCTATTCATTATGATCTTTCCTAACTTTCCCTTGTCTGTTCAAATAATGAGTTTAAAATACTGCAGTAATTGAGAATTAACGGGAAAACTGAAATAATTTTTTATTATGATAAGCAGCTTGATAAAATATAACAGGAAATGGACAGCACAAGCAATTTTTCAGCTCCGTGGAGACCATCCTTCTGGTTAGCTAAGAGACTGGGGAAAGTAAATCTTGGAAATTTATCTCATTTGACACACTACAATAATTTCATATTAAAAGCACTGACCATAAGCTCATTATTTTATGCAATTACTGCTCTTTAGACAATGAGTCTGCAAGTGGTCTGCAACAAATACCAAAACTCAGAAGCAACCCTACTTAAGATTGTTTCAATTGTTAAGTAATAGAATCTACTTTAGTGAAAATACTTTTGTTTTTTCAAAGGAACCTTAAATTCAATTAAGAGCTCCTGTAAGGACTCATAAAGCCTCCCTCATTTACAATGGGCCTTTAGTCATGGAAAATGTCGACCTGAAGTACAATTATTTCAGCTTGAAATATAGTTCTTATAAAACTTGAGCAAAGTTTATCCTGTGACATTGTATTTTCTACCACACTACTTTATTTAGAGGTACTTCACTAGACTTGTATATCATCATCCTGAACTATGTCAGCTATTTTCATCTCCCACAAGCATAGTCTGGTTTATGCAATAACTATGTAATAATATGTGACTATGAATATCTTGATGCAAAAACACTCTTTTCCTTAACTTGTCAGTACATTCAGAAAAACCCATCTCTCTTTCACAACTGACATGACAAGACCAAGAACTGTATTAGACATGTGATTTGACTAACATTTCCCATTGAATGGAAAAAAAAAAGGGATCTAGATATTGTTCACATCTAATCTTTCTTCCTGCAGTGTTGTATTGCTGCTTGACCTCTGTCTTGTCAAACAGTGAATCAGAAACCAGTGATGTTACACTGTAAAAAAGTAAAAGGCTCCCAATGTACATTCAGTATCAGGTTAAGACTCTAACTCTATATTACATTTAAATTGCTTAGTGAGAGCTCTCTCCTCTCACCCAAGCTAAACATGTAACATTGAAACACATCCATAGTGCATTTCATGTGGCCTGACTAATTACTCAAGGTCATCTGGGTAACTGCAGCACAATAGGGTCAGAACAAGTTGAATTCGTGGAGTACACCCAGTTCTACACCATGTCCATGGAAGGCTAACTCCAGAAAACTGAAGCCCAATTACAGCCTTACTGCAAAAGCAGCATTATCTAGCAATGTTTAGTTCCAAACCTTCCATCTCCCATGGGTTAACTCTCAAAGGGAACAGATGATTTGGGTCTTCTAAGCAAATTGACATTGAGAGATTGCTTTGGATACTGATTACCATCTGAAGGCTGAGAAGCATAATAAAAGTCAAAGATATATTGGTACCAAGTAGCTACGTTGATTGTCTTCAACTGTCACACTAGGGGACACTTTCAGAAAAAAAAGGAACCATGAATTTTCTTATTTCAGAGAAAATGCACACCATGAATTCAGAAGAGTCCATTTTTCAACAGGTCAGGGGAACTCTTGAGATCTTGAAGCAGCTGACCACTTCCTTGTGAAACACTACAGATAAAATCAACTGCAGATAAACTATTTCCTTTCACATGCTTTCCATTTTATACATGTGAGTATAATTTCAAATTGGTAACTAGCACTCACTAGTGTGGGACTACATCCCAGCTGCTACTCTTAGAATCAGAAAGTCTCATGTATTCTGAGGTGACAGCACTACACTTTAAGCATTTGAAGCAAGCAGAACTATCTTTTATGTGTCGATATTCTTCTGTGCTGTCTGTACTTGATTTCAGCAGAAAGCCTTGAAGCACAGGATTGTTTCTCAAGTGATCTCTTGAAATATTCAAGTAGTTTTATAATCACTTTTGCAGCCATTTCTCTAGGGTCTACTGTCACTATCAAAGTTTGAAGACTATGAAAAAATGCTCTTAAGAGAATGGTTGAATCTGTGTTCTGCTCTGAACTAGCACTGATCCCATTCATCTGGTAGGGAGTGCCAAAGTCAGGCTGGAATTACAGTGAACTGTTCAAGCTGCTCAAACACCAGTACTGAAAAAACCCCAATGCCTTTCCTCTCTGGGAAAGAGAACTGTTTCTTGACAGATAATCTGTGCACACTTCAGGAAACATTTAGGGCAGCTTGAAACCTTTCAAGTGGTGTGACACTAAAACCAATTTTCTAAAGCAGATTCTTTCTGCTGGTTCACATGAGTGACCAAAGTCAGTTTTGCATTTTAGGGGATGACTCAGACCTTGGAATGGATACAGCTCTTGCCTTTCAGTGTTTTGCTCCACAAAATACTTACATTTCCCAGGTCAATAATGAAACAATCTCCTTTGTTGAAGCTGGTCCAAGCCAGGGGGACTTCTGTGGCTCTTACAACTCTCCTGCCCTTGATATGCAGCAGCCTCTGGGCACTCAGATCATTAGTAACAACATGATTAAATCCAGAGGCAACACCACCTGCCTGAATGAAACAAAACAAAGCAGTCAGCTTTATTTCAGCTTCATTTCTGCAAAGTTACTTTTTTTTTTTTTTTTTTGCTACTGTTGAGGAGCTAGCAGAGGGAAAAAAATAGCTTATGTAGTGAGAAACAAGCCAAAGTAATGTCCTGTTTAAGAGTGCTGACCACAGACCAGACAGACAGCACTGCTGCTGAACTCTCAGGTGTGAACCTTTAGCCAAGGGAGCAGATATCACCCTCCTTCAAAGGGTTTTCAGATACATAGTCAAAGTGAAAGCACAGAATTTACAGCACTCTCCAGCCTCCTTCAGAGGATGAGATAATAGTGAACCCCATTGTTAGGACAAAAGTCAAGGACTGAGGAAAAGCAGATAATATATGCAGCTCTTTTTGAAGTTTTTCAAACTTGAATCTCAGAGGTCCAGGTGGTTTTAGTCCCTGGTTACATGTAGATGGATGGACAATTCCACAGCAGCTTGCAATTTTATGAAAGGAATATTTACAGCTTAAGAGTCAACCTGGCAATAAGTAGCAAACTAGGGAAGTGAGAGCAAACTGCTGATTTACAATCTGTGAGTGTAAACATAACCATAATCCTGTAAACTTCCTTGGATGTCTGCCTCTGTGAGGCAGCATTCTCCACTCCTCTGGGAGACCCACACCTTGTGCTGGAACAGACAGTGGCATTCAAAATTACAAAAAAATAAATTAAAATGTAAAAGTTAGGGTGCATCACTGCCAACCTTACTTATACAGAGTTAAAAGCTTGATTGTGCAGACAGAGAGAAGTTATAAACCTTCATAATGGGGGGAAAAGGCTGAATGAGCAACGGCTCCCAGAGCTTCTACTGTGGAGATATTCTCAGGAGATATATTACTTTATTCTTTAAAAAAAACCACAGATGTTGATGCAAAAAAAATAAAAAAAGTTACTTTTCAGCTATTCAGCTTCTGGAAGTGACACAAGGACACTGATAGTACACCTTTCCAAAAACTAATTTTTTTTTTTTTTTTTTAAATTGGGAGATTGTTTTATCTACTTCAGAAAAAAACTGCAGTAGCACTGCAAAAGCATCATTTTTAGATTCAAATGAAGTTCTGGTCTTTTCCATTCTATTAATATTTCTAACCTCTTGAGCAAACTGGGTTCTGCATTTGAACAGAAATACTTGGCCTGCAAGACAAATTATTTCTGTGAGATTTAACACCACCCAGACACAGAGTCCCTACTGTGAACTCTCTTAGACACATAAGTATGAAATTTTAGGACAGCTTTATTTTGGGGGAAAAAAAATTGGGAAAGGTTTTCATATATCAGAAGAGGCACTGACAAACAAGCTGCTGCTTTCTGTATAAACACTGGACTCCTGCAGTTTAAGATGGGTGGTTCAGATCTAAATCCACAAAGCTACTTTTAATAAATAATAAACTATTTTAAAAATCTCCATTTACAAAGAAAAACATTTTATTTTTATGTAGGGAAAAATGTTACATATAATTTCAGAATATATTTTCACAGACTCTTTACCTTGTATTTAATTCCTCCTTTGAAGTAACCCACAAACTCAGTAGATTCATATCCTTGAATTTCTCTACTCTGCACAGGCTTTCCTCCTAGATAGTCATCCATTTGAACAGCAAAGATAGCTGCAGCTGTGCTTTCATCCTGGGTGCATTCTTTCCCTGAAATAAGGGGAAATATGCCAACAAAATATTAATATAATTTTGAATTCTGTTGGAGAGATTATTTCTGCAACAACTGGACACTGCCTTCAGCAGGCTGTATAACCCATGTTTATGTGGAAACAAAGCACTGAATCACAACCGTGCTCACCACCAAGTAACATGATCTTCCAGACCATTTCTTGACTACTTGCAGAACTGCATTCATAAGGGAAAAAAATAGTGAAAAATAGTGAAGTTCATCTTCTCTTACAATCTTCAAACAAAAGAATAATTTAATTGAGCTTAGCATGGCAAGCATCAGCTGTAATGATTTTTGGACTTTTAGCTGAAGTTCAAAGAAAGAAAGGTCATGTGAAAGGACTGTCTGGATGGTAAAACATATATTTATTCTAAGAACAACTCAACAAACCATAAACCCGAAATAATTCAAAAGCAGTTCTCTTGACACTACAATGCAAGCAAGATATTTGCCTGGTACAGCTGGGAGAACGAAAAGCAGCTTTGGGGCTCAGATATTTGCTTCATGAGGTCACACTTTGTTTTGTACCTTACAGAGAGCAGCCTATTCCCAAGACTGTGGCAGAACAGCCTCTTGACCTGGTGTGCTGATGCCTGTACTTGCTGAAAACAGGCTGTATATCAAACCAATGATTTTTATGTGTGCCCATACATTTTGGATTAACATTTTCAGCAGTTTTAATTGTTTCAAGAAAAGCACAAATATAATCAAGTCTAAAAAAACAGGCTTCTGAGTAACTACAGAAGAAAAAGGAAAGGTGAGGCCTTCCATTTGTTTCCCAGTCCCTCCATGATAGAACTTGCTATGCTCCCTAATGCTTTCTCAGAACAGGGTGCCACCTTAAAGTTGGTGGTAAAGTTTTGGAGGTTTTAGGGGTGTTTTTTGTTCTTTTTCTAAATAGGGGTAATCACATCCATTAAGACTAAATCTTTCTAAATTATTACCTGCAATTACATAACAGGGTTCAGGGTTAAAGAAAAATGTTTTTGAACAGAGTCAGAGATAAGAACTACTATCAGACTTGGTCTCACAGCTGTTATGCAATAAAATACTCAGCAAAATCCAATTAAAATAAAAAATCAAGTGAGCATCAATCCAAGCATAAGTTACTCAGGCTTGTAGGAAAACCAGATTTAAGGCACAAACAGCTATAAATAAGCCAAAGCATAAAAAGAAAAGAGAACAATTTTTTACCAAAGAGATCCTAGGTCACATGGACAGAGTTTATGACTTCATCTCTGGGAACAAGGATTACAAAATAGTTAAAAAACACCATGCATGATTTTATTAAAGATACAAAGTGGGGTATGGCCAATCTCACTTGCACAAGTATTTTCATACTGGCACAGTGCTTACTGTTTCCATTAAGGATGGTTTCAAGTCCAGACAGCTCCCTCAGGATTAGTACAGCTACTAAGGCATTCCTCAAGTGCCAGTAGAGACAACTGAGTCAGGATGTCTGAGCAATGTTAAGAGTGGATAAACCTGCAGCAAAACAGATCCACATCGATTGCTTGGCCATGCCAACAATGTTGATACACCCAGGTTAGCTGGCTCCGAAATTATCCAACCTCAACAGCATCTCAGTGCCTGCCTGCGAGATACTTGGTCAAACAGTGGCTTCACCATAGGAAGCTTCAGCATGGCAGAATAACTGTGGGGTCACTTTACCCCACTGATGCCAGTCACAGCTGAAGACTGTCAGCACACTGAGGTCACAGTCCCATGGTCCAGACCTTCTTTTAACCCCTTGGGTGTGCCTAAGCAAGGAAGGAGGAGGAGCTTTATCACTGTGTAATAGGAAAATTTGATCTTGGGGGTCTTTTTTACAGGTCAGAAACTGTGCACACTCACAGCCACTGGCTGCCACAGTAACATACCACAGGTGACAAGCAGGAGTAGGACTGCATCACCAAATGACAAGGACCTTGTCAGTACCTAAGACCAAAGTCTGCAGTGTTTCCCTCATCACAAGAATTCTGTCTTTACATCCTAAAGAGTGATAGTGACTGCTGCAGCTGTCCAGAGACACTTTTGGGAAGTCTTCAGAAAGCCCCTATTGTGATCTTCCTCCCCACAGATGATACAGTCTTTGCTTACAAGGGAAAAATTTGGTGTACATATCAGCAGCGTGAATGAGTTAAAAATACCAACCTGATTCTACAGTTTTTGCCCTGAGTGTGACTGGTCCTCCCAATACACCTTATCTGAAGTCCTGGTCTCCTGTTGTCATTAATGTGCAGCAGTGTTTGAGATTATTCCACCCACTGCTGAAGCATCTGGTGAGCAGGAAGGGATTTGCCAGCTCTGAGCCTCCCTGCTGCCACCTTGCCAGCTGCACAACAACAGTGGGTGCCCAGATCACCTGAAGCCATTTAGACTATCTAGGTAGCACCACATCAGCACAACATGTGCATCAATGTGTACAACTAAAGCTCTTCAGCCACCAGCAATGAGGTTTTACATGTCAGTCACCTTCCCTTCCCAAGACCTGCAAACAGCCCTTACATCACTCCCTGTGATGTGTCTACTAGACCTTCACTAAAACATGAGTAATTCCAGCTTCATTTACAAAGACCCACAAAACCAAACCCTGCTACTAATTAGCAGCACTGCTGACAGAAAAGTCTCTGCCAGAGATTCATTCACACTGCCATCTATGATTATACTCTTACCAGACACAGACACTAACATGCTTGCCAGCTGGAAAACTCCAAAGACATGCAAAATTCAATGATCAAACATTTATGCAGAAACAATCCAAG
Organism: Ammospiza nelsoni; assembly: GCF_027579445.1. NCBI lineage: Eukaryota > Metazoa > Chordata > Aves > Passeriformes > Passerellidae > Ammospiza > Ammospiza nelsoni. The sequence goes on along the minus strand of NC_080633.1, from coordinate 28,404,395 downwards.
CTTTATCTGCAATTATTTTTCAATGCATACAAAATGAGAACTGCAGCAACTCAAGCACATTAATGTTAATACACCTATCTTTATGTGCATTCATTGAAATTATTGCCTACAAACACAAACTTGTTGGTGAAACAAGAAAAACGTAGTAAGTTTCAGGCAGCTAAACAGCAATCACTGTGGCAGGATGACTCTGTCACCACATGGAGAAGTCACATGAAACCTCCAGGAGATGGGGAAGTCACGTAAAACAGAACTTTGATGTAAAGTGGGCTAGTCAAGCTGGAGGGCAAAAGACCGGTTCCAATCCCAATAGGCTGTCAGACTGATATTAACGAGGTTTTAAAGGAAACCTGGTGTCTTTGCACTTGATCTCTGTACCATCGGAAAGCAAAGTTAATCGATCTGGGAAAGGCATACCCAGACGCTAACCAGGGCAACAACACCACAGGGTGTTGAGGACAAGAGGACTTTTTATCCAAATGGAAATAAATAAAGGCAGGAAAACTACTCATGAGAGTGAAGGCAGGATTTCACTCCAGAACCTCTGTCGGGTGCAGCCAAGATTTGCCTTTCACACTTCAGTACTTTCCCAAACTACCATCTCAAAGTGAGCACGCTTTCACCTTTTTGCCACACCCCACTATTCCACCCCTCAGTCCCTCAGCCTCGGAGGCGCTGACGCTCGGCACCACCGCCATCCTTGGTGGCAGCCCCACTTCTGCCTCCACCTCGAGTGCCCCTCGGGGAAGCCTCGCACCGCAGCCTCACTGAGCAGGGCGGGGAAAGCCCTGTCCCGGCTGCCCTGGAGCCCCTCAGCGGCCGGCCGGGCCCCGCGGGCTGTCCCGCTCCTACCGAGCCAGAAGTGCAGGCGGTAGGCCACGTTGTCCCCGCGGCGCTCCGTGCGCAGCACCAGGTACGCGTCCCCAACGAAGAAGTCGCCGTGGCGGCTCGGGGGCACCGGCACCAGCTCCAGCCGCTCGACGCGCCACACCTGCAGCCCGCTCTGCTGCCCGGCATCGGCGAACGCTGGAGGGAACCGGTCCGGAGCCATGGCTGGAAGCAGAAAAACCGCGGAGGTTCCGTGCCGCCCGTTTATAGTGCCGGGCGGCGGGCGGGGCCGGGGCGGGGCGGGTGCGGGGATGCGCCTGTCCCAGCCCTTCCAGGGTGCGGGGGGATGCGCCTGTCCCAGCCCTTCCAGGGTGCGGGGGGATGCGCCTGTCCCAGCCCTTCCAGGGTGCGGGGGGATGCGCCTGTCCCAGCCCTTCCAGCGTCACCCAGGGCCTGGGCGGGTGCGGTGGGATGCGCCTGTCCCAGCCCTTCCAGCGGCACCCGGAGCCGGCCCTGGGTGCGGAGAGATGCGCCTGTCCCAGCCCTTCCAGCGTCACCCAGGGCCTGGGCGGGTGCGGAGAGATGCGCCTGACCCAGCCCTTCCAGAGGCACCCAGGGCCTGGGCGAGTGCGGGGGGATGTGCCTGTCCCCCCCTTCCAGCTGTCCTGCAGTTACTCGTTTTTAACACGCCTGTAAAACAAACACACCCGAAATCACTTTCGCGTCTGTGCTCAACGCCGTAGCAGGAATGCAGCTACCCTCACTGCAAACGTTTCTAATAATAGGAGAAAACCCAAAAAAGACAGGAAAGAAAAGTACAAATGGGCTAATACAGTGTCTACGGATGTTGTAGCATTGTGCTATTTGTTTCTATAATTATCAATCTGCCTTGCATGAGCTGCTCATGCCAGAGCACAAAGAGTTTCTATAGCTTGCACTTGCGGCAGAGCGCTTTTCCATCCCCGGCTGGAATGGCAGAGCACAGCTCTCATTCACCCACTAATCTCATTTCTTTTGTTCAATACTGATAGGAATCTTTCAGGGGCCAGGGGGGAATCTTTCATCTGGGATTCCAGATGAAGCTCAGAATTTATTTCAATTTCCCTTTCTCAGAAAATTAAAAGAATTCCACTGGTGTTTTTCCAAAACTGTGCACCGCCCAAAAGGTTTTAAATCCACTTCCTGCTTGTCTGTCTCCCTTATAAACCTTTGGTACATCAACATGGCAACTGCAGTTTTCATTGCAATATGAAAATTATAGCAAATCCTATAGCAAATCCCTGTTTTCCATCTACTATTGACAGGCAGATCAGCCTGAGTACAATATAAGCAGATACAATGCAAGCTGTCAGTTCATCAAAAGATACATTTCAGAAAGCGGTCTGTTTAGCTTCATCATCTTATCCACCTGGATGAGTTTTGAAGCTCCTAATTCCCCCACTGGGTTGCTTTATCAAGTTAATACAAGAAGAGTGCAAGTATCCACCCACAAGCAGATCAGGGCTCCCTCAGCAAGTGGGAGAGGCACTGCTAAATGCAACAAAGCAGCTGGAGAGCATCTTTGTTGGGGAAAAAAAAAGGAGTTAAAAAAAAAGAACACCACAACTAAGAAATTTGTGTAACTATCTTCCCATCTTCTCTTTATACTGTCTTTACTGTCTTGAGGCAACAGAGGACCTTGCATTGTGTGTACCCACTGTCATCTCCCATTTTGGTGGGCACCCTGTCATCAGCTTGCCAGACAGAGGTGCACAGGCATCCCCAGCTTTATCCCCACTGTTTAAAAGCGTAAACTCTGTGTGCTCTGTTTTGTCTAAGGTCCAGCTGAACATGGTGCAGCTCACCTTCACAAGTTCACAGCCAAGCATTTTATCCCTCATTCTGCCAGGGCTGCAGCAAGCCTGCTTGATAACACTGTAATTCCCAAATGAAATATCTTTCTCAAGGTGTTCATCATGTGAAGAAGTGAACACATGATAAGGAAGAGTGGCCAAAAAAATTCCAGCAGTTCTAGTTTCAATATGGTATCAGAAATGTTCTGAAATATTCAAAAGTGAATTCTCAAATTTGGACTCACATTTATGCCAATTGTTCTTCTGTTCACTTTTACTCAAAAACTAAGCAGTTTTTTTAATTGCATGCCTTTTTGCATTGTTGTGCATTAGTTTGCTTCAGTCAGCAAAGGTAGAATTTACCACATAATCTATAATTGTATGGGGTTACTGTTTCTTCTGAAGTTGTCCAGGTGAACTCGCTTTGCAGTTGTGCTGTTTTGCCAACACAGGAGCTAAAACCAGCCCAGTGTTACAAAAGTTCAGGTCTCCTTGTTCTGCTGTTCTACTTGTCTTGCCAAGATAAAGTTGTTCATGCACAGATTGTACAGAATAGGTTGGTTAAATTTATATCTCCTTATTACAGCTTTAAATTTTAAATCTACAGACTAAATACTGCTCTGAGCAAATGCCTCTTGCTGGCATGAGATGCACGCTGTTTGTTTAGCATTGACCATTCCCAGTATCACACACCAATGGACAAAGGTTAAAGACACAAGAACAGCTTAATTGCTTTGTCTCAGTGTCTGTGGCACAATTCAGACAGAAAGGATGTTAGTAGTGACAGCAGAGTTTTCTCATGCCTGAGTTAGTCTTACTAGGATTACGTGATCACTTACTCAGTGCTGGCAAAGAAAAACTTGGATTGAATTTTGTATCCTGAGTGCCAGGATACTTGTTTGTACTCTTCAGTGTTAATTTTTGACTGTTTGCAAATCTTGCTTTTGCAATCTCACTTCTAATGAAAGTTGCACTGTCTCCTGTTGTGATCCATCCTTTTTTCGTAGCAAAAGTAAGGACTAAGATTGTTAACATGACAGATTTTCATAATTTTTTAAATAATCAAGAACTTTCTAGCATGGTTAATCAAAATTTTAGTGAAATTTTAGTGAAATTTTAGTGAAATTTTGGAGTATCTTAAAAGTTGCACATTCAGAAAGAATATTTATAATTACTTTTTATGTGCTTTTACATGTCCTTTGACATAGTAATTGAAGTGGAGAGGACTAAAAATAAAATTGTTTTTGTGACTCAGAAGTCCTTGGTCAATCAGTAATTACTACACTCATTAGGAAATTGCACTATAATGGAATTTTAGACTACCTTAAGATTTCAAAGAACTTTCTTCTAATTTACTAAAGATTGTATCTTTCTGATAAACTTTGGCTTTTTGAGAAGGATGGCAAAGGCCTAGGACTGCTTTAACTTTGTAGTAGCAAAGAGAAATAATTTTGTGTCACACCATTTCTTCGTGGGAAGGCGGATGTAGCTTTGACTCAGAGAATTCAAGGATTTATGAAAAACTTTGCCATTTAATTTTGCTTACTTATTTCCTAAGTATTTTGTTATATTGAATAAGGGATCTTTTCCTCTCCAAGTACTGTTGTTACATACTGCCTATATGCAGAGCGTGTGTGCAGACGCCAGAATACCAGAATGCAATGTCCTGGGTTCTGGTTTTTGCCCCAGTAAGGGGAAAGGTTCAAAAAAACCCAAGGTGGTGTTTCCAGGTGACAAACACAAGGAACCTAAAAGGGTTCCCAGAAGTAAAGCCCCAGCATCTTTCCCAGCAGAAATAACTTTCAGTTTACGCGAATACAAAGGTTTAAGTCCTTCTACAAAGCCTGACTTACAGTTCCAGGAGCTAACAATGGAAGGAATGCAAATGAATGAAAGCGGAGAGAATATTTTGAAATGTCTCATGTGTTTCCTTCAACAAAACTTATTTCTTCTTCACCTCCTGACCTCTATAACCCTACCTAAACAAGGGGATTACAGATGTTTGGTTTTGCCTCTAGTTTCACATAACAAAGTTTGCTGAACGTGGAGTATGTGTCAAAAGCACACTCTTGTCCAAACAGTCACAGAAGTCAACCTCTCTTCTCATCTGTTCTGTTGCTGAATTACAAATCAATAGTTATTTCAGATTTACCCTAAATACAGTAAGTCAGTTCAAAAATCTGAGCTAATTTTTTATTACAATATTCATGTAAAAAATAATGATTACTGATAATGTAAGAGCTGAAGAGGAATTTGTTTGTACACCTTTAAAAGCAATGTTATCAAAACAAGCTGTAGAATTATGTTACCACTTGCTAATTCTCTCCATTCTCTCATCATCCTTCCATCCTGTGTGGTAACTCAGCTTCAGCTGGAGAGAACATGTGAAGAAAGACTGCAACCTAACTTTCCTCCTTATTGGCAGGGTTTGAGTTATGAGGCTGCCAGATGAGAGGTATGAAACACCTGGCATAGAGAAATGAAGTCCTTTACCTTCAAGACAGGAATCTAGTTTTAATCCTTCAAGTCCAGAGCAAATAAAGGGCCTTAGTGTGTAGCTTTGAGGCAGGTGTTTGAGGCATGGAGAGGGCAGGATCACAGCTACACTGTGTGCACCACTTGGCTCCTACCTGCTTAGTGAGAGCTGTCGCTAAAGAAGTGGCCTGTCAGGGGCAGGCCATGAGGGGCTCTTCAGTGGCAGCCACCTCTCACCTGAGCAGGCAAGGACACCACGTGCCCAGCAGCTGAGCAGCTCTGACTCTCCAAATCCATCCTCCAGCAGTGGGACTAAGTGGGGCATGTAGGGAAAGTGATCTGAGTGTTGGCTTGAGTCAGAGAATCTAGGCAAACATTTTTGTCACAGGGATAGTGAGAAGTGAAGTGTTACTATAAAGTATGTTACAGCTCCCTGAATTTTTCTAATGTTCTTCCCTTGAAATATTCAATGAACAGCATAAATGTTTAACCAATAAATTCTGATCTTATGTTCATCTCAAGTCACAGTATTATAGCATTATTTATTGTATTTCAAGAAGTTCAAGAGAGGGAATTGAAGCATTCCTTCAAAAATCACTTATCTTCCAAAAGACAGGTCTTCTTTATGTTCCTGTGACATGACCCTTCATGTGATGATCATTAGATTAGATAAGATTTAGAAAAATATATTCTCAGGCTCATAATTTTATTTTGACTATCTAGATACTGCTGCCATGATTCCCTTCAATTATTAATCATCCTGTCCACATTACATGCTCATTTGGGCTACCAAAGGAATAAATCATGCTGTTCTCTATGGGACCCAGTAACTTTCACCAAGACCATCCCACTGATCCTTAAGTTTTCTTTCTTATATTGAGATATAGTGGTCTCAAGTTCCATGGGGAAAAAGTTCCAGCCCTTTTCAAAAAGTTCAAATGTTAGTGAATCAGTGTGTATTTATTTAAACTAGAAAAATGGAAAGGTGATTCTTTATTGAGACAGTCAGAAGTACTGACCAGAAGTTATTAGTCAGCATTTAATTAGAAGAAGGCTATTTTGTATCAGATAATACCTTTGATTATTACTACAAAGCCTCTTTCACATGCTTTTATAAATTTCCACAGTATTGCTGGGACTCAGGTGCACACTGCTTTGTGAAAAAAATATTGCAAAGGATAGATGGGAATCAAACCCTGATTTCTATATTTATGTATTTAATTATTTACAAAAGTTCAAATACATAACCTAAAGAGGGCTACTAGAAGGTAGTTACAGAATTTGTCTGTATAGATTGATATTCTGTAAATGTCAAAGTGTATGATTATCCATTTTGAATTTGAAAATACTGTAAATTTGGTCTGACTGTGATTTCCTAATGATATTTTGTGTGTTAAGAAGTGATAATGGAAGCTTTTTATTTCTATATTGCAGCTTAAGGTTTGGATGGCTAAAGTTATTTTTGAACACTTGGAAAAGAGGTACAAGGAAACAGGCACACTTCCACTGACCATCAATGCAGTAATTAAAGTTAAAAGCATCTAAGTAGAATTGAGGAAGAGAGAAGAGGAAGAGAGTTTTACTCAGAAACAAGAATTCAAGAACAATTTGAAGAGAGCACGTCATCTTCTGGACCCATTTATTAAATATGCAACATCCACTAAAGTCCAACTCTCCAACAAGAGGTCTTTAAATCTGTTGAAGGAGTGTCTGAAATATTGGATATGGCAGTATGGAGAGTGCAGAGATCCCAGGGAAAAAAATCTTCTCCGTCTGTATAAACCAGTGGCTCTTCTAGAAGGCTACTCACAAAGAGGGAAGGGGTAGCAATCAAATCTATAGAAAAGTGGTAATGAGCAAAACTGATGGTAGTTATCTAATCTGAGGGAAGATTTAAGTTTCATTTATTTAATTGCACTCTTAAATAGTAGAATAGTGTTTCCCTCATTATTTCCTTGATATGAACTTGTCTGAAGAAGTTCATTGAAATTAATATAGAAAGGAACAACCATTGTGCAATGTTAAACTAAGATCCTCAGGAAAGGATATATTTTTATAAGTTTCTAGTTTCAAGTGTGTTTTGAAATAAAGTAATTCTGAGATTGCTTTTTCTCTTGCATGAAGACTATGTCAATGCATTTCTGCATTTAAAGGTGCTGGGAGTGAAAAGCAGAGTACTCAAAGCATGTGCATCTTCTACCCCCATTTAGCAAGTAGTGCCTCTGAATTCTCACAGAAGGAGAATTCATTGTAGCTGATTTCAGTGATAGATATCCATGGAATAGGCCAGATCCTCTATTCCAGGCAAAACAGTTGTAAGATTATTTAACTTTTTAACTCATTTAAAAGCTTAACTTCTTTAAGCTTTTAAAAATTTTCAAAATCACACAGTTCACTGCAGTGGTATGGCTGTTTTCTAAATACAGAGTAGCTCCTCAGTTTCATCAAATCTCACACATAAACTTATCCTGGATTTGGAAACCATGTATTGAAACTAATTTTTTAAAAAACATTCATTAACATTCACATAAAATTTGAAACAGCTTCTAAAAGCTTGTATCAGTTTTTAATTCACTGACCGTGAACACTTACCTAAGTCACTGGATTATCTGAAGCAGAAAAGAAGGGGAGGAAAAGAGGAAGGATTTATCTTTTCTGACTTTGTGAAAAAAGTCTGCTTGAAGGTTTCTTGGATTTAGTACACCAGCTTGAAAAAAATAAAGATTTTCTGGAGTGTTCAAAACACCCAGTTCTTACCAAGTTCATATAGGAAAGTGGTTATGCCTCACATTTATTTTTTTAAGCCCAAGTGTTCTGTTAATACTTTCATTAATGAAAATGGTTTTACACTCTCCAAGAATAACACGTTTGAGAATTATGGACTTTGTTACTGTGTGTCAGCATTTATGTATTAGCCAAGCTGCCAACACAACACCAAGATCACTAACAAAAGTCCTGTCACAGTATTTCAGAGGTAATAGTCTCAGCACTGCTTCAGTTTCAACAGGGCAGCAAAGCTTCCTGATCAGCCTTCCCCAGTTAAATGAGTTGTTTCTCAGATCACTTACATTTATTGGTGAATCTAACAGATCTGAAAGCAAAGTTCTCTGAAGAACAAACGTATCCAAACATCTGTTTCTACATCAGGAGCACCAGGTTTATAAAATTAACTTCTTCCATTACTCTGAGGTATTGAAAGTATCCTAATTTCCCCAAAAGCTGCTGACATTTGCAATCCTACTGAAGGCAGCTTCTAAAATAATTATCTCATGGCAGCCCATGTTCAAGATGAGATCTTGATATTGCTCAAGAGGTCTACAGAAAGAGATCTATTTTAAATCAAATTCCTGTTTCAAGAGTCTGAGACATACTTACTGGAAACAAACCCAACCTCTTTGTTTTCTGATTAGCGCTATAGCAAGACAGCACAGAGGTGCCTTGACATTAAATGTTGACCTACCAACACAACATTTATTTTGAAGTTGTTTTCATAATCTAAGTGACAAGGAAAGGCATGGAGGAATATATTGTTAGGCTTTTTTGCCATTCATCAGGAACAAGAACAAGAGAGAAAATCAGAAGAACACACATTTCCCATCATCTGAGGTCTGATCAGTAAATCATACATGTCCCTCAGCCTTAGTGCCAATGCAAAAGTTAATCTTATAGGAATCAATACACTTTCTCAGTTTCTTGTTTTAAGGAGCCTATTATCCTAGAGAAGGCATCTCCTCAGGGACACACTGCATTATCTCTGCAGACCTAGTTCTGATTCCTCTTCCTATTTGATTGTCCACTGACAAAGGGTAGATACCAAATAAAATAAACCAGGGTAAAATGCATAAGTGATTTGAAACAGTGAATTGTGCAGTTCATTTACACACTCTCAATCCCAGCTAGCATTAGGCATGACTCCCAGAACAAATTAATTTTCTCACTAAAAACAGGCTTAAAACCTAATGTTTCTGATATTTGCCATCTCCTTATTTCCTTCATGTTAATAATGCGTGAGAGACCGGAATGTTAATGGCAATGACTCAAAACAATTGGCCATTTGCAAAAACCACAGAGTGCTCTGCTGACCTGGGGCAAAGTAACACCCACGTACAGAGGGGGTGCACCTCCACCTCGGGGGCTACAAGCTGGGGTCTGAGCCAGCTAAAGGAAGAGGCCAATAACAAGCAGATCCAGGAAGGTGAGATAGTGCTTTTTATCGCTCCAGGGCTCTCTCTTGGAAAATGGGCTCAGATGTGAAAACTCCTCTCTGGGGAAGTACAGGGACATTCACCCACAGGCCATAATTCACTCAACTGTGCTGATGAGAGGCAGCTGTAATGTCTCAGAAGGGGCCATAAATCATCCAAGACCCCCAAAATGTTTCATCATACAGTGTAAAACTCCTCACCCCAAGAGGAGAGTATGTTAACCCATTCAACTTTGTGTTTTGTGGGCTTTCCCCATTCCCAATGGATCAGGAGTGGCACCATCACTCATCAAAATTGCAGCCAAGTCTTCCTGCTTGACCCACAGATGTTAGCTGTGTATCTTTCTACTCTTATCCTTTCTTTCTTTTCCCTTAGACATTTTCTTAAGTGTTATCTTTATGCTTTTTTATTATTATAGATAATAACAAAAATGTCTACGTAGTGCTTTCCATTGTAACCAAACTGTTCTAAAATAAACTCTACAGATATATATATATTTATAAACATTGATCATTCAGTGTTATTTCACTCTAATACACCCCTAGGGATCTGTTATCACGTACCTGGCTTACCCTCCCCTTCTGGGGCAGGTTATAACAAATATTGTATGTACGTGTGCACCCAAACAGATCTACAACATGCACTGCTTCCAGAATAAAACTGTTGAACAGATACCAAGCAGCCTTTAGCTTTTCTTCCAGATCAGTACTTTAGGTCTTTTCCCTGGGTCTTCAGTTTATCCTGCTAGCTTAAATCCCATCCCACCCCCTCTGTGCAATGCTCTGAGGTCTCTGACATTCTCCTGTTCCATATTTCCAAGCCTTCTTGACTAGACCTGCCAGAAGCCAAACATAAATGGTATCTGTATCACAAACATATACCCCTTCCTATATAACTTCTGAGAGTACATTTCTCAAATTTCTACTTCTAAAAATAAAATCCTAAACAGTATTACCCAAAAGAATGAGTGATACCCAGTCTTACAAGACCTACAATGTTGTGCAACTGTGATATACTGTGTGATGCTAGGAAAAAAAGGAAACCAAAACAAAGTAAACAACACCCCCCCCCCCCCCCCCAAACCCCATCACAATTAAGTTAATAAATAAGTTTATAAATTTTGGACTCTTTTTTTTTTGGAATGACATTGCAACAGAAAACTATGTACATGGACGGTGTGCTTGAAATTGCAGATGTGGAAGGCACTTAAGGCTTTGCCTTTCCTGGATTCGAGAGAAGGATTTAACTTGGTCAATCCAAGGTAGCCAACATGACACACTTACACAGCTCCTGCATGCTAGGGTTCACATTCTGCACAGGCCATGCCAGCCAGTTTTAAAGGCATAATCAGAGGGACACAATCAGAAGGACGAGTGCATATTTCAACATTTGTTCCAGTACAGGCCATTATATCCCCTTTCCTTCCTTGCCTTCTCCACAAGGTCAGAAAATTTCCTCTGCTGGGAACAGAAAAATTCCTTTGTTATCCTTTGATTTTCTCTGTTTTTAGTTATTTTCACTGGTAACATTTTGTTATTTACTTTCAAAAGTACATAATTATCAACAAGAACAATTATACTCACAGGAAAAACACGCAGGAACGCAGCTTGTTATGGCTCCCGTGTTTTGACATTCTGCTGGCTGTCAGGCAATTGCTGTTTTTTTATCCAACTCTTGAGATGAACATTCAAGAAATAACCATCACTGCTTGACTACCATTTTCTTCAAATAAGCAAGTAAGAAGCAAGTGAAAATAACCTGTTTCTCTTTACGAAGTAAAATATGACAGGCAGAGTCAGTTGAAGAACACGTTGTTACAGATAAGTTTATTTTCCAAAGCATAATTTTAGTACAACCTGCATGACAGACACTTCCTTGATTTACTTTTTCCAGCTAAGAAAAGGCCTCTGTGGAGGAAAAGTAGCACTCCAATGTTATAAAGCTTGATGTTTTAAGCAGTTATAGAATAGAGTTTCTGTGTTTCACACACTGTCTGCTGGTTTGTAACTTGAGGAAATCCCAGGGTACTGAAACTAAACAGACTCTTTATGAAAGAACCATGTACAGGCAGCCTGCAGCCACAGCTGCCTGTCCAGCTATGCACATGCCACTGCCTCTTCCAAAGCCCTCTCCCCACGAATCCACAGCTCCCTCTTCTTTCCCAGTCTCACCCCTGCTTGTTGTCCTTCACCATGGTGTGCACAAAATTCAGCCAGAACAGTCCCAGCCCTTCCTGAGCTGTTACAGTGGTTGGTGTCGAAGGAAAAGAGGGCATTATTCTCATCTAAGTGAAAAGAGGAATCCCATAATATTTTTCATTTGGCTTCACCCCTTTATTTAGCATTGCACAGGTCTCTATGTGTCTTTTGAGATGCAGTTAGTGGCTTATTAAAGACAGACTCTTATTTAAAACAAATTAATATTTTTCTTCCTTACATGAAGTAAATAGTGCAGTGTTAGCTAAATGCAGTTGTGTTATTAAGGTAATAAAATTACCCCACTGCTATCAGCACAACATGATAAGGTATAATTGCTCAAAGCAATACTCAATGGAGCAGAGAAGTATCTAGCAGAAAATTATTTTTCTGTTTTTTCCAGTATATTAATTTTAACTGCAGTCAATACAAGATTTATTTTATTGCAAACCAACCTGCTATCTTTACTATCTTTTGTAAATCAGGTCTCAGAAGGATTTTAATAAATATTTCTTTAAAAGTTAGATTTTTAGTACATTGTTAAGTCGATTATTTAGTGTCTTTTTATGATTTTGTTCCACAGGAAAGGCATAAAACTTGGTATTTCAAAGGCTCAGTATCACTTTCAACAGTACTTAAAATTTGATGACCACCTGAATACTCTGGGTGTACATGCTAACATTTTCAAATGCATGGGTTTGTCATGGAGGAAGAATATAGAAAAGTGTATTTCACTTGAACTTGGGCATAAATTCATGGCAAAGAACGTAATCAAAGTTACACAAGTATTGAAAAATCTTAGATTAGAATTAGGAGTCACAGGAACACAGAATCAGCTAGGCTGGAAAAGAACTTTGAGATCATCAAGTCCAACCTATGACCTAACATCACCTTGGAAACTAGACCACGGCCCTAAGTGCCACATCCAGGCTTTCCTTAAAGTCCTGTGTGTAATTCACACCTGATTTTAACCTGCATGGTAATCACTCATGAGTTCCAGAAATCACAGTGGACACAGCTAAATCTAGCCCAAAGTACAACAGTTTTAGAGACAACATTGAATTTGAATTTTTATTGGGGGATGACAGAGGATGTCCTGAGCAGACACCTTGAAATCTGTTTTATTATAAAGTTTGTTTTATGATAAAGATATATAGGATAAGTTCTATACATATGCAAAATACTAGCATTAATAACTTACAGAACTAGTGTTTTGCCTTTATAGAGTCATCTGGGTGAGAGATCTGAACATACTTTTGTGTAACACTTGGTCCTTCTGGTAATTTATGAAATCACAGTATTTACAGTTAACTTGTAAACCTGCTTCTTCCTTTCAGGATTTCAGAAAGTATCCACATTCTTTCTGCATCTGTATGAGCTACAGTGGTTTTCATAAAGCAGTTTCTAAAGGAACAATCTCATAGTGCTGCCTAAAATAAAGTAATTCATCTCCATTAAGCCTGTTTCAAAGTACACTGAAGGTAATGGAAAAATAGATCAGTGACATTTTTGGTAATGGCTACTGTGCATTACTCATATGCTGGGCTGAGGTGCTCACACTGAAGTTGACTGTGTGCCCAAAGGCTGACATAGCTGTCAGCAGCACTTACACAGTGCATTTTCAACCCCACAATGAGCATGCAAAAGCAAAAAGAACGAAGAGATTTTACCTGTATCTCTAATTGCTGAGGCACGAGTACATCACTTTAGCCAGCCCTTGATACAAAACCACACTCTGAAGTATAAGAGCTTTGCAAAATGTGTCAGAGGAGATTGAGATCAGCCTGAATAGCAAACATGTCTGCAGGGCAGTCTCAGGCGCCCTTGGACTCTGAGTTTGAGTGTGTAACAGGGGCACAGGTTGGTGCTAATCTGAGGCCAGCATCAAGAGCTGTCAGAGCACTCTGCTTGGGTGCTGCACCTCTTGCACATGTACCTATAAAAGAGCACAATGGGCAGTGATGCAGGGACACAGCAGAATGCCAGTGACACTGCTCTCCTGCTGGGCTCTGCTGGATGCTGCTGCCATGCACCAAGCCAACTGCAGTGCAGGCAGAACTGCTCTCTGGAGAGCCTCTCAATCTCCATGTTGCAAAGCAGCATTATCAGCATTTTCAGATCCAGCTGCTGCACTGTATTGGTAAACCTGGGTGGGTAATGGGGGCTTCTGTCTGCACAGCTGGATAACAGCACTGCAGCTGCCTTTCACAAGAGCTACAGCTGAGTGTCACACCCCTGTAGGAATTTGGAAGCAAGGTATCTGTCCTGCCAGTAGCAGTAATGCTCTTAAAGCTGTTTTGTTGCAAGGATGTGCAAAAGAAAACTTTACACTTCTTCACAGTGCTCTTAACAGAAATTGTTAGGTTTGTCTTATATATATATGAGACATATGCATATATATATATATATATATATATATGTATATAACATATCAGAAACAAAGTAGGTAAACAAAACAAGCCAACATTAAAAAAAAACCTCTCCATTTATATTCTTAGGATATTTCTTATTGTATATTTGGGAGTAAAGAGGATTATCCGTGCATAGATTTATAGTAGGCACCTTTGTTTCCTTAATAACCTTTGTACTCCAGGGTCTCCAGCAATTGCACTCACCTCACTGCAGAGCAACTCTGCGGTTTTTTCCTGACTCTTCTAAGTGAAAGGGTAAAGTTGCCTAAGGCAGGAAATGAGTGTCTGTAACATGTCTGTGTGTCTCACTCTCCAGGGCAGACTAGCACAAGGGGCTGCCTCCATCTTGTTGGTCATAATGAAGACACCCACATTTTTAAAAATGAGGTGTCATGCACAGAGGTTAAAGACAAGTTCATTCATCTTTTCCTCAGGAGCATTAGAAATGCCTTCACATGTGTTATAAGAGACCAAAAGTACTTGCAGGAATTTGTCTGAAACTGACTCTTCCCTCAGGCTTTTGGGGCAATTAATTTACCTGCTCTGCAGGTAAATGCTCTGCATTTACCTCCTTTTCTCCATCTGTCAAATGACCAAGTCAAAATCATTCCTTTGAAGGCCTTCCATGTGTGTCATTAAATTATACTGCCAGTCCTATCACTATGGGGAGGTCCAGCTAAAACTTGATCATAATCCATGATTAGTATAGATTCAATACTATTATCTTATGATTAGGTCTAGCTCTAACAAGAGCTCCAGATCCTAACAACTTCTGAATTTCAATTTTTCCAGAGCCTTTCATTTGCCATGCACAGAGAAATCACCTCTAACTAGCTGGGTTTGTGTGGCACTCAGGCAATGAATCATTTACAAGCAGACTGGGGACTTTATCCTTTCCAAACTGAAAATTGGGGAACTGCAAATTTCAAACAATGTCTGGAGATTCATTGCAATTGACAGGAAGCTCTCTTGAACAAAAAATATGCACTTTTTTATTGTCAATATCTTGCATAAGTTTTATTTTCAAGTGCTGGAACTGGGAAATCCTGGAGAAATGCCAACCTCCACAACAGTGCACACAGGGCCAGGAGATCCTCACATAAAGGATTTTTACTAGTGTCCCCAGCTATCCACAGTGTCTTTAGAAAAAGCAAAATGATCCAATATGCAATTTTCTGTGCTAAATCACTTCCTGGGGTGCATTTACCGTGCAGCTTACACACAGTTTAAGTCTAGAGATTTGTGTCCAAGTATGGCTCTGGATATACCTCCAAAGCCCTCAGCAAGGCAGGCTATGACTAAAACGTGCTTCCCCCTGTTGCACACAACATCCACACACACTGCTTAGAAAAGGAATTGAAACTACCTGACTGCGTGGGGGCTTTCAGCAGTCCATTCCCAGTAATCAGAGTCAAGAGAAAAGCAGATGTGTCCATTGAAGGAAGAGGGAATGTATGAGGGTTTGTTTTGGCACAGCCTGCTGATCCCCAGCTCCTGGGTGCAGAGGACAGGCACTTTCCAAAGCAAGCTCATGATGGCGCTCAGCACCTGTAGTTACCTGGAGCTTGATGGGCTGTGCCTTTATCTCCAGATAATTGAGGGGCTGATTATAAAAAGAATTAGTGATTTGGACCTGTTGGTAAGTAATTTTTAGCAATAGTGAGGGGAATTTGTTAAGTAGAAAAATTGATTTCCATGCTATTTCAGAAACTGGGGCCTAAGGGAAAGAGGTCAAATACTCACTAATATACCAGACAAAGTGCATTAGTGTGTTTCTGCTCCATGCTGGTATTTACAGTTATATAAATATACAACTGTTATTATTATCTCCTCAATGCTGTATTTGTTAGTCTGCAGTGATGCAAACTGGAGCTGTTTTATAAGCAAAGGTATTCTGGTTTGTAGATCTCTACATTTAAGAGTTTGGTGTGTATATGCAAACCATAAAAACATCCATCCAGCATCTGCTTATTCTGAAATAGTCAGTGTCTTTGAACAGTCTGATATGGACATCTTGATTCCTAAAAATAAATTACCACATGCAATACTGTGTAATTTTCTGCTAAAGGCTGAAATAAGAAAATGTTCTGCAATAGACTATCTTTCCAACTCCATCAAAGCTCTCAACGAGAGCTAGAGAAAGACTCATGCTCTTGAAAAGTTAGAGGAAATGAATGGTCCATGTCCCTAGATCTCCAGTACAGTGACATTTCCCTTAGGATATGCCAGATATCCTCTCAAGACTGGGTGATTCAAAATATTCTGAAATTAATATAACTATTATTTTGTTATTGTTATTTCAAAATATTTTGATGCAGAGAAAAGAAAAAAGTTTTCTTTCCATTTGACTAACCAGTAATGAAGCAGACTTAGGCGGCCGGGGACTACTTGGCAGTAGCAGCTGTGGATCCCACTTGCTTTCATGAGGCTTGTAGGTAAGAAATCTCCTGTCAGAGTCCTTTTGTTCTCCTTTCAGTGGTTCAAGTTCAGGATCTGAAAATATTAAGCAAACAGTTTATGTATAAGCTATAGGAAAAACTGTCTGGATTCTAGGATTTGAAAAGCTATGCTTATTGTTAATCAGCTAGGATACAGAAAAAGGAGAACTCAGACATGTGTAACAAACATTATAAGCAAAAAATATTCTGTCCATGGCATTGCTGTGAACAAAGCCTTGCCTTTGCATACAAAGAAAGTAGTGTTTTATGCTACATGGTATGTATGTGTGTGTACTTTAATTTATGTGTAGTTAATTATTTTCAAAGCTGTCCTTACAGGAGGTGAAGCTATAGAAACACTAGAGGGCAGGCACCCATTCTGGACCATCCACCACAGCAGGAATGCAGATATGGACTATTGTATCTACAGTGAGTACAGCAGACATTGGACTTGAACCAGTTGCCTGGGAACAACCCCCATTAGAAGGCTGAAATTGTGGTCTTATCAGAAAAATCAACATTAACAAGCAGTTTTCAGCTAGTAATGCTGCTTGCATCAGGTGTCCTTGGATCAAAGGGTCCATGAGTGAACTACTGTATTTTCTGTGATCTGACTCTTATTTACAGCTTGGAAGTGAAATTTCTCTAATACTGAAACTTGGGGGGAAAATTACTCTTTGGTCTTCAAGTTTCACCTAAGGCCACTTAAGACAGGTTTGAGGGTGCTGTGCTCTTATTCCTGCTCCCTACTGTTGAAGTAGTGTTCCTAAATTCTCTAACACAATAAATGTGCTCATTGTGAAAGACACATTTGCTATGTCAAATGCTGTGGTTTTAACTTCAGATTGCAAGGACCTCTGGCGTAACCTGTCACAGAATTTGGTAAATTAGCTTCATACTGCATTTGGAAAAGAAAATACATTTTCACGTCAGAAAAGTCACCATGCCTAGAACCAAGACAATTGAAGTTAGCTGTAGAATAAACTTCACATGTTGCTTTTAGGTAAGGTAAAAATAACACCAGCCCTAACCACACCTGGGCACCACCACAAAGGATGCCATTTTAGAGTTAGGGTTAGGGAGTAGGTTTCTGTCTGTGGAGAATTTCCATTCTTGAAAGGAAATAAAATCTTAAAATGAGTGCAGGAAGTCAAACAGTCTGGAAAGGACATATGATAAAATCAAATGCAATTGAAAAAAAAAAAAAAAGAAAATGTGGAAATCACTACAACCAAATTGGGTGGGATGAAATCAGGTGGAGTGAAAAGGACTGAAATTTGCCAAAATTATATGCAATGAAATCTCGAATTCAAGAACCCAAGTGAAGTGAATAGACAAAAGAAATCACAGAGTGAAACACCATTAAAAAAATTTGAAACAAAGTGAAAACAATGCAATGGAAAGGAATGATATGAAACACCATTAAAAAATTTTGAAACAAAGTGAAAACAATGTAATGGACCGGAATGATATGAAGTGTAGGGAAATGGACCAACCTTGTCAAATTCACACTCATTGAAATTGCAAGGTTTCATTTCCTTTCATGAAATGAAAGGAAATTGAATCTTGAAATCAGAGAACAAAGACACTCTGAAATTGGGAAACAATACAATAATATGCAATTTAAAAAAAGGAAATTTGGAAGTGGAATGAATACAATGAAATGGGTTGGGATAACATGGAGTGCAGTGAGATGGACCAAACCTTGCCAAATTAATCCTCATTGAAATCACAAGAATGAAATTCTTCATTTCATCAAAGGAAATAAAATCTTGAAATCACAGAACAAAGAGTAACAGCTTTCTGGAAAGGCAATATGATAAAATCAAATGCAATTAAGAAAAAAAAAAAAGCAAATTTGCAAATGGAGTGAGTACGAGGAAATGGACTGGGATGACATCAGGTCTAGTTCCAAGCACTGAAACTTGACAAAATGATACTCACTAAAATCTCAGTTCCCCCTTTCCCTTTCCTTGTGGCTTCTGAGGAAGGTTGGATGGCTTACAGAGCTGGTGTCTAAAATCAGGAGATTGTTTCTGCAATAAACCTTGTTGGCTTTGGATTGCTTCACTACAGTTTGTTCTTGTGAGAAAGGGCAGTCAAGGCTTGCAGAAAATTTTCCTTGAGTTTCAAAGAAAAATTTTCTCTCTTCTTGATGGAGGATGAACATAATGGCCTGATGATTAATTTTTTCTTCTCAAATATTGCAGTCCCTGGCAAAAAGAAAAAGAAAAACCCAACACACACACACACACACACATACACACACACACACACACACATACACACACACACACGAGAGTACATTTATTACTGATTGCTACTTTGACTATACTTGTCTGCACAACCCAGCACTTTCACTGAAGATAAAGTACAACCATACGTGGTTGTACTTTAATATTATTTTGTACCTATGCTTAGATGAAGAAATACTGCTTTTTGGTTCTGTCTTTCACTTCTGCAAAGTAACCTGATGAAGGAAGCTCCTGAACCTAGAGAAAGCCCATCTGAAGTCAAAAGCATGGATGTTAGGAATTTACACATTCATACCAGCCTGTAGGAACAGGAGCTCTGAATTTCATTTTACCTGAAGTGCTCATCACTATGTAACAACACAAATACACCCCATTTTCATATTTTAATTCTTGTCTCATTAAGCAGTACATCCCTCACAGGAGACTAAACCAGTGCACATGCAGGGCAGCACAGCAGGGTTTGGGGCACAACTGGGAGCACACCAGTGTCACTTTGTACAAGCAGTAGTGACAAAAAGAACCTCAGGAGAGGGAAATGTTGAAGCTCTGCTCTCCATTAATCCTGATGCATTTTCATCTTTCTCTGCATTCCTGGGCACACCCAGGACACAATGTTAATTAGACCTACCCCATTACTGTACCCCATCCTAATAAGTGCCCAGATGTTATGTCCTGCCATGGGCTTTCTGGTCAGCCAGCGCCATGAACTTCTTCTTTTTTGCCCAGAGGTAGAAGAAGGTCCTTTCCCACACCCAAGGATGCCTCTGGGCAGGATGAAGGACCATTGGAGCAGCATTATCACCTTAAATAGGCAGTAAAGTATTTAGCTTGGTGCACAAACTGGATGTAGATACTACCTTATCCATATTTTCTGTTTTATCTCTGTGACTAAGAGCCACTCACAGACTGTTATCTTTCTTACACAGAGCTCCTTTTGTGCCCTGAAAATCTGAAAGAAAGACATGGATAATAAGGGTATTGCAGCAGGCCCAAACACAATAAAAACAGATTTTTCCTAATCTAATACTCAATGCTCAGGAAACCTGAAGGAAAGCTCTAACATTACAAATTTCTTTTCTTTGTACTTATTCATTCTGAGAAAAGAATTTTTTTTTTCCTAAAAGAAGGTCATGGTCCATTGTAGGATAAGGGCATGTGGAAATATGTTCTCACTAACAAAGCTGTGTTTCTGAACAATGATTTGAGTGGGCAGCTTACTGGAGATAAATCAAGTACCCACAAATTACTTCTGGAAGGTCACATTTCTGTGCTCTTTTTTTCAGGTGATTTTGGTTCCCAGGCCATGCTCAGCTGTGCTGTGCTGCCAGGACAGGCTCCTTCCAGCCCAGGACCACACAGCTGGAACACTTCCAGCTGCAGCAGATCCCTGATGCAGGACAGCCTTTGGGAAGGGTCCAAAACTCATTCTCTACTTCACAGATCATACTCAGGCTATCCAAACACTGAAACACAACCTGGCCCCGTTGCAGCTTATGAGGAGGTGAGTAGGGACTTTGAGTGGGCACTTTGTGTTCTGAGGTGGCCCAGGGTTCCCACCAAGTGTGTGTGGGCAGTCTACAGGCAAACCAGCTGCCCCACCATAGCCAGCTGCTGTGTTTACCTCATCATATAATAAATTTTGGGAAGAATTTGACTGTTGATTCTTTCTACATGTAAAGCAGCCTTTTCTTGTTTTGTAACTAAACTTAGATATTGGCCAGCTTAAGGTCCAGGTAAAGCAGGTACGTCCCAAGGTTAGTGGGATGAAGAGCACAAGTGCTTCTGTTCTTCTACTCTGTGCTAAAATTATACTGTCTCAAACTTTGCATTGCTGCCGTTGCCATCATGAAAAGATGATGTATGCACCTGCCCCTCCACAGGCAGCAGGAGCAGAAATGTTCAGCTCTGCAGAGCTGTGTGTCCTTCTCTTCCCCCCATTCCTCTCCCTTGTACTCCTCCCCCTCCACGATAATGTTAGTCCCATAATCTGAAGGCAGCAAAATTCAGAATTTGCCTGTATCCCCAAAAAGACTCAAAACTGCCTAACACTCAAAACTGCCTAAAACTGCAGAGATTGTGTTAAAAGGATAACTTTTCTCCATTTCAAACACAGGTAACAGACTACTAACATGTTTGTTGCATGAATGCACATTTCCTCCTCCTCCTTACCTCTTAATCACTACCTATTTTCTCTAGCCCTAATTTCCTCCCTAAAACCAAGGGTTTGCATCCAGAGTTTCTAAAGCTATACCATTCTATGACTCTCCATTAATTTCACCAAAGCAAAAAGTCTTTGTACTTCTACACATCCCACCTCTGCCAGCTTTGTTACCATTGATTTTTGATGCCTCTATTTGTATCTTAGAAACTGGAATTCACTGATGCAAAGTACCTACAGATTCATATGCACAGTGGTGAATAAAGACCCCAGAGAGATGCAGAGAACAGAAAAAATAGAGATATGACTCACCACTCTGCAGAGACAGGGACTTCCAGACAAACTTCACCTGCTGTACCACAGAAGGCTTTCCTTTCCTCTTTTCTCCAGGAAATTAAGTGAAGTAATGGACTTGCAGCACACACTCACTCAGGGAATTGTTTATTCTTCCATTGTACAAAAGAGATGGAATATGCAGTCTACCCATCTGTGTTGCTAAGAAACAGGGCACTGTTGCCTTGGGACTTGATTCAGAATTCAAAAAAAAAAAGAATGTCTCAGTAGACTGCATAAATGCAGCTTGAAACCTAGCAACAAGGCCAGAAGTTCAATATGCTTCTCTTATATGCTAGGAAACAAGGGTATTAGAAAGAAAATATATGATTGAGGAAAAGAAAACAGTAATTTGAAAACAAAACAGTGCTGTTCTATCACCAATTATCCTAATGGATGAAACGATGTTTTACTAAACATATTTTTATGACCTGTAAAATCTGATGGTGGCCTGTGCTTTGGGCATGCTCGTATTGACTAAAACAACTGAATAGAAAGGAGCAGCAGTATTTACCCCAGTATTTCCTAAATATTCATCTTGTTTAGTAGAAGTGACAACACAAGAATCAGGATTGCAGAATTAATTTCCATTTGTATTTCAGTTTTCAAGCATTCTGCCAACAGAACAGTTTAATAGTTGCTACACACACCTTGAAATGGTCACTTGAAATGGCCTGGATTGTATAATTGGGTGTGATTACTTACCCACATACACATAGACTATTTTCTCTATTTGCTTATGTGCAAGTGAAGTATAAATTATAAGTCAAAAATACATTATTTACCCTTTCACCTTAACAAATGGTCATTGTATGCTATTGGAAATTACTTTGGTTCAACCAGATATTTCATTGTAAAACCTGTTCTCTCAGGTTGCAGAATGTTACTACACCACTGGAACTTTGGCCAGCACTCCAGCAGGGAAGGCCAAGTTTGAACTGAGTTATGGTTCTCAGCTGATTAAACAGAGCTCACTTGGGGTTTTTTTTTCCCTTTCTGATATTCCATCTTGAAATTATAGAGAGATATTCTTCAGATTATATGACTGTGTACATAATCAATTTAACTGGAGATGAAGAAGGAAGCAAAATTCAGAAATACAAACAACCTACAGCCACCCAACAGTTATCACATTTGTTCTCTTGTTTTTCTTCTTAAAAAATATACTACTTTGAAAACAAAGAAAAGAACAAAAGCTTTCATCCTTAAATATTTATAAGTTTACAGCACTTCCATGCAGGTCCTTCAACGTTTACACTTTTAAATTTTTCAGAGTCAGGACCAAGAGACTATCTGGGAAAATACATTTTTTGTTTGTTTTGGTTTTAAAGAACAATAAAAATCCTTTGAGAGGGTACACCTTTTTCTCCGTCTTTAAGGAAATTTACATTTTTTCAGGCTTTTAGCTAAAAAGGAGTTTGGAGGTTGTAGTTGACCTTTTTAATAGGACTTTGTATCTGTTCAAGTAAGAAGGATTTCCCAGGGATCCTGAAGTAAATTATAAGATATAATTAAATGGTCCTTTGCACGGTTGTGCTGCTTAGATACCTACAGTTTTACTGACGAAAAAATAACATCAAACAAACTTCCTGAATACTTTGAAGACTTGTATTCCTTAAGTCATTTGAAGAAATAAAATAATTTCTCATGGCCGGCAGATGGCAGCATGTTACTTACTTTGCAAAATAAAGGCGTTTTTGAAACCCAGGAAAGCCAAAAAGAGTAAGCCGTTTTGCTCTACCATGGAATAGCAGGAGGGCTTGACATTTTCCTATACAAAACCACCTCATCTTTTCAGCTGAATATAAGCTGTTTGTAGACTTAAATAAGATTTAGGAGATCTTAAGAGTTCAAGCTGGAAAAAGCAGTAAAGCTAGTCAGGATCCCAGTCTGAGCTGCAGAATCGTCTTAGGGACAAGCAAGCACAGATGGAAGATCATACCCAGATTTAACCTTGAACACTGGAGCTGTAGCCAACAGTATCTAGACTTTTTACCTTGAGAGAAGGTATTTCAGGGGAAAAAAAAAGACATCAAAAATCCAGAAAGACCAAAAAAGAAAGTAAAATCTTCCCATTCATTATTTCTGAAAGGTGAAGGAAAAAGTGGTAAAGTATATTTTTTTAAATCACGTTATCAGTCAAACCAAGACTATAAGAAAAACTCATCCCTTGACAGGACCATAAGCATGACCTTTGGAGCATGTTGTGTTCTTTGATTTTTTAGGGTTTTTTAATTGTTCTATGCTGTATTGATTCCAAAGAATCAGCAACAACAACAAAAAGAGAAAAGAAATAAGGAAAAAAGGAAGTTTACTTTTGATTTTGAAAACAGATAATTCTTATCACCACTTTCCAGCCTCTGTTAGAAATGGAATATTTTCTTTCCTTCTGGAAAGCTGCTCAGGTTCTTGGGGTAGTGACCTACTTTTTTCCTGTATTTCTGTGTCAGCTAAGAAAAAAGATTTCAGGGCACTTGTTAGGGACACATCCTAGCAATAATAAAAAAAATTAGAAAGAAGACACTGGGTGTATCTGATTAAGTCCTTGCACCCATGCAGAATCAGAGTATGTCCACTGAAGTCAGTGTAAAGGTAATGTGAATCAGGATTAATTATTGAAAACCACTGCTGGAGCAACAGGAAGAAAGATTACATTACAGCAGTTTGGATTCTGTATAAAATGCTGATCAGTATGTGATAACAGGATAATATTTCATTGTTCCTTAACTAGGATATGCAGTGGTGTTTGAGGTTAAATGGGGGCTTAGTGTTCCCTTGCTATAACTCATTTAAGTAAGGAACAAGCCTAGAGATTTCATAAATACACTTCTTACTTATCAAATCTTATTAGAGACTGAGTAGAATAAATCCTGGTTTACACAAAAATAACTGTTTCATTTCCTTCACTCAGTAGTTGTTCATCAAACCAGGGAATGCAAGACTGAAATATCCCAGCTGACTCCAGGATCAATGCCTACAGGTCCAGGCCAAGGTGACACATCCATGGTTGCTAATTAGTCTTCTTATTCAGTGTCATGCAAACACAGCTCTTTTGCATTTCAGTGAGGGAGTTGAGAAATGCAGGCAGCTCAGAGCTATTTTAGGCTCTTCTGCACTGCACAAGGAGACGTGAGGATAATTCCTTATCATCATTCCTTTCACAGAGATGAAGGAAAAATAGAACAGCCTCAAAGTCTTGGCAGGGGCAATTCCTATTTCTTGCAAATGTAATAAACATGAGAAACAGCTAGGATACCTAGAATAACCAACCAAACAATAACAAACCCGAAACCTTAAAGCTACATCAGCACTTGTCCAATTTGAGTCCTTATAAATTTCTCCTTTTATCTGGGTATGCCTTCAAACATCTCATTTTTAGCTGATATATGTAAGATATTGTATGACACAAAAATAAAAGTCTCATCAAGTTTGATTGTAAGAATTACCACAAAATTATTTTTAATGGAAAGTTTAGAAAGTGGAATTAAAGTCATAAGAAAAATTGTTTCAGTTTTCACAGTTTGCCATTGTGATAGCAATCTTTAATTCTGTTGTTTCCAAGTAACAAAGAACTGAAAAAATAAACACAAAATAAGTCAGCAGTAGAAACAGCAAAAAAATAGCAAAAAATTCTCTTGTGATTTGTAATGCCCTTCTACAGCTAAATTAAGCCAGACAGTAATTTTCTTCCCTTAATACTTCTCCAGTAAGAGCAGCAAATATAATATCTATATGTGTATAAAATCAGATTGTATGTATTTGCTATTCTTACACCTTAAAATAGTTATCACCTATATATACTTAGTGTTCTTACACCTTGAAACAATTATTATCCCATAATCTCAGTCTAAGCCAAGTTATGGCCTTAGCCTTCATCACCAAGTTCTAAATCCCTCACAAATAGGATTTTATTTAAAATTGCTGACCAAACCAAAACAGCAAATCTACAGTGCTGTGGTTTTGAGTCATTGAATTAGTTGCTGATGAAATGTTCTCTTTTCTGAGTTGGAGTTCAGTGGGACTGTATTCTCTGAATTTTGAATTAATAAAAAGCTAGACACTATAACAGATAGGCACAGTGATTCAGAATTTATAGTCTATATTTATTTGGTTAAATAATTTGGCAGATAGGACATCCACAACTACTCTGGACTGCCTATTCAAATGCTTCACATTCATACACAACAGAGAGTTTAATGAGTTTAAGCACAAGATATGAACTATGTATACAATACAATAAATGTTCTGAAAAGCTACTAGTCTGTGAGTCTTTTATCGTTGTCAAAATTACAATATCATTCCTACATGCCGAAATAAGTAGGGAGGAGTGGGAAATATAGGGTTTAACTTCTCTTTCCAGACCTTTTCTTCTTTAATCCTCACAGAAGTGCCTATCTGTATCAGATATTTATGACTCAGACCAACTTCTACAAATTAAGAGCAATGCATAACAAAATAATCTCATAGAAATATAGCCAAGAACAATATTTCTTTTTAAAACAAGAAACAGGACACCAGAAGAAGCCCTGTTTCTTGATTGAGGTGCTCCTACAGCCAACTGGATTATTGTAAATTGAATCCTTGTAATCCAACTGTCTGTATTAAATATGCTCTGTCTCAGTTGTATGAATCAATTCTATAGCCAGGCTCCTAACCTGAAGGTATTGCAGCACTATGCAGTATAGCTCCTAAATTATTCTGTTGGATACATCCTTGATTCTTCACACACGACTGTCTTTAACAGGCTGCAGACCGGGCAGAGGGGAGAGTGAGCTGCCAGAAAAGCAAGAGGGAGTTGGCAAGTCCCAGAGAGCACCACAGGCATGGACTTGATATGGGAGGAGGAACTGAGACAAGTCTTGATTAGCTCTACCTTCAGACTTGCAGACAGTGAACAAGAGAATACCTACTGGTTCTGTTCACTGTGAATAAGTAGGGACCTAATAAATGTTCTGTGCAATTGTCTTTGAAAGACATTTCAAAGTTTCAATCATTATTTTGTTGTCATTTGCTAAATACAAATCATTTTCTGCAGGATGCTTTTACTATTGGAAACTAATTTCTTAAACAGCAGAAAAAATTTTGTTTTACTAGAATTCCATATTTTCTTAATGAAGTTACTTCTTTAATTATATTAGTTATTTCCTCTTACAAATTATTTTTTCCAGTAAGCCCCGTATTTTTGTAATAGATGAAAATAATTATATTGGCTCTGCTGAATAACTTTAAGTCATTAAAGTCCTTTAGCTAAGCATAGTTTTATGAAACAGCCAAATGAACAATGTCTTTGTAATGAAGATCTGCTGTCTCAAATGCTTTATAGTATAAACACAAAACTCTGCCATTTGAGGTTAGATATATCAGCCAGGACTCTTCCAGGTAAATTGACTAATGATTTTCCAACACACTAAATTTTAAACTGCATAATAAGGAGTTAAGAGTACTGAAGTCACAAGAGTTTTTGCTCAGTGTTTCAGAAGTCAAATCAAGTATAATTTGCATTACTGCAAAGGTGTTAATAAATATACACTGCTTCCAAAGGCTGAATATAAACTTAAATAGATTGTGTATATGCACAGCTCTAAATCAGATTAATTTATAAATGGAAATCATTTATTCAGCCACTATATTATGTTAATTTGTCACATTGTCTGACCTGCAATATATTCACATCAAGGTGGATGGAGTTTGTTTTCATTATTCAATATCCTTACCTTCCAAAAATAAATGGAAAACAATAATGAGTCAGATTGATGTGAGCAGATCAGTGCATAAAGAAGCCAGGCTTTTATTTATTTAGCAATAAAATAAATTTCAAAAGAAAATACTTATCTAACAACACCCAGATGTTACTTTTGATCTCTCAAAATATCTCTCTGCCAAGCTTTTCTTGTCGTAGCGTGTTGGTGAAAGCACCCTCTCACTTATGAACTAAACTTTTGTATTAGAGTTCCCTTGTGACAGAAGCATGAGAACACAGAGCCTTCACCATCCTTTGCTGAAATGCTAACTTGTTATTCTATTAATTCTTTACATATTTATTTCTCCTTTTATCTTTATTTTAGTCTCTTGCTTTTTGTCTTTACTTTATTCTGTCCCACTACAGGGATGGTATAACATCTGTTGGTGGCTCCGCAGAGGTTGGACACCTTTTCTCTTAACTCAGCTGAATGTTGAGATATTAGAGGCACAGCATTTTTTAGTGAACTGCTCTAGAATTCATGTCTTTGGCCCATTATACAGGGACTGTTGCAGATGTGCGAAGGGAAAGCAAGGAGCTGTTCTTTGTAACACATTTGTATTTTGTCCTATCAAATTCAGGGTTTTTTTCAGAGAAAATACCAGATTCTACAAATCTTCCAAGTGAACATTTTCTCTGTCTGAAACTGTTCAATTTCAATATTTCCTTGTATCATCTCAAAGATATTGATGTCACGTGGAGCTGGTACACACTACTTTGTACATGAAACTGAGCATCTACTAGAGCTTCATCTTGTGTCCTCCTGACTTTTCTCTATCAGGTGTCTCACATTAGCTGCATGGTTGCCACTGAAAGGAGGTACCACTTGTTAGAGAGATCTGCAATTTGATTATAACAGCAACACACTCAAAATTTTTTGTTACTGTTTTATTTTACAGCTCATGCAGCAATTAGGCACTAATTTGAGAATGTCAACCCCATTGCTTGGTGAAATGCATCCATGTACTTAAGAGATTCTCTGAATAATTATAACTTTAATTACACAGATAAGGGTCTTACTGAATTGAGATGCTTGTCCTAAAGCATGAACCTGTGTGACACATGATTAAAACCTGCCAGTGCCCAGTACTTGCTGTGCCAAATCTGATAACAGTGTTCTGTACTTGGTATCTGTGTACATGCTCGGGTTCCAAATGCAGCTCTTGTAATGCAAGTGCAACACCATGTCCTGGAGTTTGACTCCCAGTTGTCTTTGCAAAAAGGTAGTGAAAAATTCAGAAGGAAGAGTTGTCCACTGAGTATCATTATTTCTATGACTTTATGAATGCTATCTGTATAAAAATGAAGCAGGGAAACATCTTTGACACTCACAATATTTACAGTCAAAAAAGTAAAGTTAAAATTTTCCACTTCACACCAAATTATGATACATGCTTACATTAATAGTGATCAAATAAAAAATAAATTTCTATTATAACAAGAAGGTATCGATCTTGTACGGTTGGCTGACAGACAAACTCCCTTTGGTAAGGGCTGACACAGACAATTAGACAGTAAAATCCAGGGCAGTGAAGCAAAGTTCAGTGGAAGCTTATGAGTGAAGCCACAAGGAATAACCCCTAAATCCAGATTGGGATGTGTCATCTGTCAAGGCAAGGCTTATCCGGGTGTGTGTCCCTCACTAGACACAATTTGAGCTGCTGTGCTTTAAGCAAGAGATCAGCTCCAAATATCCCTCACTTTTAAAAGACAAGCAGTTCATCTTCTGAGAGGCTTCAAATATGCCCCTCAGTTAGAGATATTGTGGAATACTTCCCCAGTGCTGCATCTCAAAAAAATAGGTGGTACCAATGAATGCTAGCAATGAATCTTAGCAGTCAATGAAACTGCTACCAATGAGTGAAGTTACTACATAATAAAAATCACCTGGAAATTAATAGCAGGCTTATGCAGAGCTTCTGTAATAGTGATTGATAAAGCAGAATATCAGAAGCCTCTCTGACTTCAAATTGCTTTGAATCAGGACAGTTGAATGTACAGATGAATAAGCTATTAACAGAGCTTTGAAGAAAAACAGCTAGACATTTCCGTCTTGAAATGGAGTGGAAACACAATCATTGTGACAAAGTAAAAGGGAAAATAGAAGATAGCAAAGGTGAAAGTGCTCTTTTGTGTACTGCTGTGCTGAGGTCTCTTCACCTGCAAGAACTACATATGCACAGTATGCCTGTAGAGACACCTGGCTGAGTATAGCCATATAGATAAGTGTTTTCGGAATAAATATTAATACCTGAAAACCTTATTTTTGTTGTTAGTTCACTTTCTCAAGGATAATAGTGTTTGGTTTCTGGAAGGAAAAATGCATTGCATAATGAAGGGGAATTGACACAGAAGTAGAGACACCAGAGAGTTAGAAATTAGCAGTGTTTATAGAAGACAATACATGGATCACAGAACTGAAGGATGCAGAAAGGTCCAAAGTTCTTTTGGATTATAAATTTGGAGGGTGTGGGTATAATATAAACATTCATAAGAAATACTCTGCCTAAATTGTCTGCCATGGTGAGGTCATGGGGGGAAAATTACAATACCTCAGGAAAGCCAGGATAAAGTAACAGGAAAATCTCTTTTGTCTCCTAATCCCACTCATAATGACAATCATAACTCATAATGACAATAAATTAATTTGCTGACAGACTGATATTGACTTAATTTAAGGATGTTGAAATAGATTATATTTCCACCTCAGAAAATGCCTTTTATTTTTTAGTCAGTGTAGTATTCTGGAGGATCTGCTTTAGACTGAGAGAAACTTGGAGCTGAATGCTATCACTCTCTCCAGCTGCCACCATGGCTTACTGCCGGCCTTACAGGGAACAACAGAGATGCTTTTCCTAATCTGTAAATACTGAAAAACAAACTAGAGATGGACTGAGTTTCTAAATCAGCTGTTACCATTTCAAAAGTGACACAAGAAAAGCCTTGTAATGACTTCTCATTTCAGTCTGTTGATAGTAAAATACCTGCTTTCTGCCCAATTTCCAGCTTTGATGTCTAGGTCTCACAATTCTGACCTCTAACAAAACTGAAAAAAGTCAACAGATTCAAACAAGTTATACTTCCTTTTTGGGGTAGGGGTATTCTCTCACTTCCCCACCTCATGTTTGTTGCAGCATGCCCAGGTCTGGAGACAAATTTTCTTGATGAGATATGTGAAGAGGATTGTAACTGTGTAGTTAAGCCTCTGGAAAGGTCAGAACCTTTATCTTGCTTCATTCACACCTGACTCTGCGCCAGGTCCTGCTGATGACACAGATGCAGTTGCAGTTGTGATGTTGACTTACATGTACAGAGCAGAGGCAGAATCCACTAAAGAACTTGTTGTGCATCCTCATCCTGTGGGAGGAAAGAAGGGTGGAGCTGAAGCCATATGCTTCCAATTTTGCCTAAACTTCAGATTTTGTGAGAAAGGAAGGAAAACTTTATCAGAAAATAAAGGAAGGGAAGACTAACTTTTCTAGATTGCTGGAATATGAGATTGCCCAATCAAGCAGGGAAAAGGAAGTTAAAAATGAATGGATACTTACAGTTGACATATAGCTTTTATAAAAACATCTGTCTCCACACAGCTGAATAGACAAGAGCTTTTTAAGCCAACCTATCATAAAATTATGGTTTCCCATGTCAGGAATTAATAGGCTTACTCAAAAAAAAAAAAAAAAAGCACACCTTGTTTCTTATCACACAGGCCCTGCAGCTTTCTTTCTATTGACTAATAAATCCAGATTTTCACACAATGTATTTCAGTTGAACACTCTTAAGAACAAGTTGCATACATAGAGCTGGTAGGATCATGGTTTTCCATTCTGTGGCAAAACACAGGTCCTGAAAGATATCAGGAATCACAATAGAAGCTTTATGTTCCTTTAAAATGCACCACATTCTTTACATTATGTGAATTGCATAATTTTGAAATAGTAACTGTCTGTTCCTTTCAAAGTTAGAAAGTTTTCTTGTATCATGATCATTGGAATAGTCAGACCCTCCCTATGTCTAAGACCTTAAAATCAATTAATTCTGTTGAAAGATTTATGACAGGTCACTGGTTCAAGACTAAATTCAGCTCACAGCTGAATAATTCCTGTTCTTGCCTATCTGTAAATGCAGCTGAAATCCACATAAGTAAGCCTTGTGAAAATCAGAAAAAGCTTTTTACTCCTCCATAGCAAAGGGCACTTCAAAAATTAGTCCTCAGTAACCAACAGCAATGCTTAGTCTGATGTCAGACACCTGTTAAAAGAAAATTTAATTTGTGACAATAATGATGTATCCAAGATTTGCTTTTTCAACTTCTTGAGGCCACTTTTTGACTTGTTAGAAAAGTTACAGGCATATAGTACGCCAAGAAAAATACTGTTCAGTACATAAACCAGCAATATTTAGTTTTCTATAGAAGAATTTGTGATATACTGAATCACCAATTCAGTATATGTATTATATTCTGAATAAGGATATAAAATAATTAGTTTAATTATGTAGTGTAACAATATAGTTTGCTTTTTCTAATGATTATTTTCCAACTTGGTTTGCCAAATTTAACTGTGCACGTATTTTAATGCAAGGAAAAGCCATTCTGATTTGACCTCTTATGTAAATAGGTCTCAAGAACATTTTTTTCTTGCAATCTATTTGAGATAAGGTTTAATAAAATTATTTTATACTGCTTGTAATTTTCTTTTTGAGAATTTTTGGGTTTGTTATATGGTGAGCTGTCTTAAGAGAAAGAAGTATCCTCCTTTACAAATGGAGTGGATACAATAAATAAAATACATATAGGATTAAAACAATATTGTATTGCAAGTCTGAGACAAAAATGGGAATGTTAAATTTTGTTTCCAAATTGAAAGCAGCTGTTTGTTTTTATGAGGAAACATAGAGGGACCACAAGCTGACATAGAGCAGAAGCAATTTAGATTGAGCAGAGCATCTTACTAATGCCACTACAGGGTTTCCAGAACTAGATTCACAGGATTTCAGTTGTCTCTAATATTTCAATATATGAACATTTCTAATGTCTCAGTAAGACATTTACTATCAAATATCACTGAGATTAAAATCTGCACTTTTTCACCAAATCTTATCTCAAACTAAGTCTGCATCCCTGTTAACATAAAACTGTAACAGCAGCCTTGTGGGGTTGCTCATTCACTTTGGTGTTTCTACCTGTAGTATCTGACTGCCTTACATCTTATTTTACTTAGGCACCCCAAAGTCAAGGTGTAGCTGCCTGCATTTTATTGAAAGGTATTTGGGACACAGAATGTCTTGGTCAGGTAATGTAAGTGGAAGCATACATTTAGGTGAGGTCTAAAGCTTTCAGCAAAATAAGGAATATATGCAGAAAAGTCTTGTTTCTAGCAGGAGTAATATGCTGCATTAAGAAAAAATGAGATGAGTTTAAACTGACACTTTCTTTTGTATATCCTCCTAGTATTGTCAGTCCTAACATGGGATGCAGCAGCTGACTTTCAAGTCTATCTCTCTAATTGTGCTCAGATAGCTTTCTTTGCTGAATTTCTAGAATTCATTTTTTGAACTATTTAGAAGTCTGGTAGGCCAAATATTTGTTTTAATTACACAGCTTTAGAAAAGTTGTTTGTTTTTTTAACTGGAAACTTGATTTTTTGAGCAAATGCCCTCTAGTCCTTGTTTTCTGAGAATATTTTTCCTATTTATTTTCTTTACCACACTCAGGTTTGATAAATCCCTAGCAGGTTCCTCACCTGAGCTACTTCATTTCCAAGCAGTAGAATCGTGCTGTGGGACAAAAAGTAATGCAAAGTCCAGGCCAAGGGCCAGGTGCTTTCAAGTGAGCACTCCCATAAGGATCAGCTGGAAAGCCAGGCTTGTACCTAATCCCTAGAACCAGAGAGTTTTCAGGCAAAGTCTTGTTCTCAGTGTTTCTCAGGGCCTCCAAGCTCGGTGCATGTCTCCTGTGCAGAAGACTCCACACGTTTTTTGCTATTAGACGTGTCAGGCACAGTGCCACAGCCAGCACTGTACCAGCATTCAGCAGCACCCCAGGGCTACTCCCTGGGGTTATCTGTTGATTTGCAGCATTAAGCCTATACCTTCTACCTGTATTCCATTAAGAAAGAGAAATAATTTTGATGGCAGCAGAGGTATTTCTGCTCTCCTGCTGGCTTCATACTAACTGAAACACGAAACCAATACTGAAATGATGAGAAATAGAGATTGTCAGAGTTTCAAGAGGCTGTTTTTTATTAAACAAAATAAAATATTTTAAAAATCTAATTTCCATTTCAAATGTTTACATTTTACATTGGATGAACCTGATTCAGTGAAACAAACACTGTTTGTCTTACAGGATGTAGACACTTGCAAAGTGTCCTGGTAAAACAAACCCATTATCTGAGAACCATGGGGTCCATTTGTTAATCCCTCAATCTTTCATCTTCAACCAAAGACAATGACTCTGTCCCAGCAAACACTACTCATTCAGTGAGTCTTTTCTTTGGGAAAGAGGTTGTACAAAAGGAAAAAAAACAACACCTTAATCCAAACCAAACATTCTTACTCTATCAAGTTCCTTCCTGCCATTGGTGTCAATGTCTGTTTTTACTAAATAAAGATTAGATATTACTTATATAGGGTAAATGCGGAATTGTAGAGACATTTTCAATAAAGCCAGTGTATTTTGCATCTCAGGAGAGAAACTTATTCTGCATTCCATTTCAGCACAACTCTTCCAACTACATTGGTGCAGTTAGGGAGCCAAGATGTGCTATATACCTGAGGCACTATCAAAACTTTTCAACCTGTACATAATACATACAATTTGTGGATCAGCTTTCCTAACATATGAGAAAAATGACAAATATGGAAGAAGCTCTAGAGAATTTAGTGCTCAGTACCAAAACAACAAAGATTTAAAAATTAGGTGCTATGAGTCCAGGAGGAAACCAGTATATATACGCCTTTTGCCTTCTGTCTTGGTTTCAGGACACCTACCAAGACTTTGGGTCCCAGTGAGAAGAAATGAGCTCCACAAGGTAGCTCATTATTTGTAAAGATGGTGCATAAATGCCATTATAGCTTCTCTGTAATTACAGTTTTCATGACGTGATTATGATGCATTTCAGGAAGCGTGTATTAACAAATACAGGAAAACACTTCCTGTTGGAAAAGAAAGCTAGTCAATTACAGTTACAGAAATCTAACCATGAAGGAAATTATTCTTGTGTAGTTGTTCCTGACTCAGACATAACTACTGTGTAACATGCCAGAATCAGCTGCTATTCTGGAGTCAGAAAACTGGACAGATCAGCTCTGCTTTGATGCACTACTTTGATGGAGTTTCTTTGCCATGTCTCTGGCCATCGTCCTTACTGCACTACGTGCTGACCCCTTGTCCCCTACTGTTTTATTTTTTAACAAAATACAACAGCCCCTCCCTTCCCTGCAGCAGCAGCCTGGCTGCCCCTTTACCCTTTATCTACAGGGGTCACTTGGCTCTGGAGCCTGCCTGTCATGCAGCATGCAGGGACAGAGCTGTGGCTGCCACCAGCAGTGCCTGAGCAGCAGAGCATTCCCTCGCCAGCCATTCCTGCCTCTGTCATCTGCCGAGAGTGGTGAGGGAGAGAAAATGCTCAGCAGCTCACATCAGGCCCATCTGCTGTGTACCCTGTAAATAGATTCTAAAGCAATGTGTAAAGACTGCAAACTGTACATACAAACAAAAATAATTACCCCTAGGCAGCTCTCCATAGTTCCAAAATCCCTGTCATTTTGGGATTTTGTTTGTATTTTTTTTACCCTGTCTCTTTGCAAGACAAAACTATTACCGCGCCTGAGTGGGCGCAGCTGGTGAGAGAGAGACGGTGAATCTTGTTTCTTGAATCAGAAGGCTGAATTTATTAATATAAGATATAATACATTATAGTTATACTAGAAAGAATAAGGAGAGAGGTTTTGCAGAGCAGCTAGGCTAGACTAGGAAGAGAAAAATAGAAAAGAATCTACAACAAAGCTGTGGCCAAGGACTCAGTCCTCTGGCTTGCACTGGTGATTGGCCCTTAATTATAAACATAAAACATGAACCAATCACCAATCAAAATAGGTGCCCCTGTTGCATTCCCCAGCAGCTGATAATAATTGTTTACCTTGTCTTCGGAGGCCTCTGGCCTCCCGAAGACACAGAAATCCGAAAGAAAGGATTTCTGTGGAGAAATGTCTGCGACACAAAACCTGTAAAAGTATAAGGATTTCAGAAAGAGACTAAAGTGCCCAGAAAACTTTGGAAGCAACTTCTCAGTGGTAACTGCAAAGCTGAGGAGTCCTCTTCATAATTTCTCTTTCATACTGTAAATGAAATATAGTATCTTAGGTTTTATTCTCCATATATGAACAGAAGTGCTACCACTGCTTGAACACTAGAATAGGACATTTGAATTAACACCTACTTGGAAAAATCTAAAGGCTGTCATTCAGTTTTTGTTTATAAAAAGTGCCAATATAATATGTATTTCTTCATTTTTACATATCCTTCCATTCTTTTTAAAATTAATCTTATATTTTCTGATTCTTTGTAAAGAGGAAGAAAATTTGGAAGGCATTGCACATACCGAGCAGTACAGAGCCATGCTCAAAGACTTTTACTTAGATTTATTAAGATTTTATTCTGGATAAATGTGCATTAAAAATTAGCGGAAACTGGTTCCTCATGTCTGACCAATCATACACAAGCATCATCTACAATTACAATTATAAAGAAGTATGTGTGAAAGCATGGAAGAAAATGGGCAATGGAAAATTCCCTGGGAAAAATGATAAAGTAAGTCCTTGACATCTCCAAAAAAAAAAACTTCTCTCTTTATGAAAAAATGATGACATGAAGCATGGGCCTTTCACATTACTGTCCTTAAGAATGACAGAATTACAGAATCATAGAATGGTTTGGGTTGGAAGGGACCTTGAAGACTCCAACCCCTCCTGCCATGGGCACTTTCCTTTAGACCACGTTGCTCAAGGTTTGCAACCCACGTGAACCCCATAAAATCCAAAAGTCTTGCATGCTCCCTATACATGATCAATACCATTTCCCTAGCAGCTACACACTGTGCACACCTGCTGTAGAACCAACAAAACCCACAACAACCTCAATGGTCACCAGGCAGGCACCAACCTCTCTCGTAGCACAGAGCCATTCTTCATCCCCAACCCAAATGACATTTTACTGGCTTTCAGTTTTTCAGTAGCACACAGACAGTCACCAGCTTGCATAATCCAGTGAACTCCACTACTTGTAGGCCTGTGCCAATGCCAGACCTACCATCTATCCAGAACTTTTCTGGTTTTTTACCTCTGAAATGTTCACCTCAGCTAATTAAGGACTTCAGTAGCGTTTTAGTAGGGATGTATGAAAAAAATTTTGCAAAAGCCAAGAATCTTAATAATTTTTAAAAGCAGTCTGTCCTGATACTCACTCTGATCTGTACTGCAGTCTGTGGTAAAACTTGCTTGAATGTTAATGGGCCCAAATTTCTCTTGCCATAATTCGAGAGATGTAAAAGAAAATAGCAGGAAGAGTCTGAAGTGATCCAGCGTTTCAGAAAACTGAAAAATCATACAGAGTAGCTGAGATAAGGACTACTGGAACTGATGCTCTCCCATAATATGAGCCTGCCACTGCCTGCAACTGGGTATAACTACAAATAGTAACTTCTCCCATTAATTTTAGAAAAGCCTTGCACCATTTTTACTTCTGTGAGAAACTGCCTAATCAACAAGAGAGATTGTGACAGAAATCTCATGCTTAAAGAGATAATAGATGAGGTATTTAACATGCACAGTACTTGGGATCCAGTTAAATGAGGAATGTAGGCAGCAAATTCTCAAGGGGATCTATTAGCAACAATGTCCTGCAGTGAGAGTACCCAGCCAGGTAACAAAATCATTTGTAATAAGGGTATTCCCCAGAAAAAATAAATCATTAATGTGTTCCCGCTGTGCTGGGAGTATTCATGACTTATGGAGAGACAGCACTGGTAACTGGGCTGGAGGAGTAAAACAAGGAGTCCTTTTCACAAGATTGATGGTGTTATTTTATACCAACCAGGTATGGGGTGGGGGGGGGAGTAAAACCAATATGTCTAATGACAGCTCACTAGATGGGTTATTTATGCTGTGCCAGAAGATTTCAGATGCTGAACCCACCAAGGAAGTGTGGAGAAAGAGCAGTAAGATATGAGACTTAATTCAGTTTCCAGGCTAAAAAGAAATGATTTATTTATTTTATACAAACAGTGAGATTTGATGGGTGTTTGACCTTTGAGTTTCTCTTAATCAATGTCCCATCATACTGTAAAGATTTGAGTTCATCAGAGGCTTGGCACATGACCCAGAAATCTCAAAATTTTGGAAGGGTTCTGCCTCAGTCACTACTCCACTGTACATGACCAAGGGCAAGAATTCAGTTCTAGATTCAAAAAGTGCCACGACTTCAGATACTTTTTTCATCTTTTTCAGGCTGTATTTCAGAAATCTTTCTGGGTATGGGAGCCAAGTCCCTTGAAAATGAATGGGAAAATTCTTACCAACATTAATGAGCATTTAATCAGAAGCTAAAAGGAAAGAAACTAACTGCATACATCAGCTCCTTCTCAAGTTATACTCTTTGGACAGTAAGAGTCTCTGTAATCTGTGGCCGACTTTCTTCTAACACACTCAATTTTTCATTGGCTTACTAAGGAATGATGCTCTTTGATAGCAGAGAGTTAATGGATTTCCCGGCACTTAGAGACTTGTGAAAATTCTGACTATCTCCTTTGCAGAGAATTACTTAAACTTGTTAATGTTTACTGAATGCTTTGAATCCTCTGAAGGAAAGTTTTAGATAAGGTCTTGGTTTTTGTCTCTGATAGCTTAACATGGGAGTTGCCTTGATGCTGAACAGAGCATTCAGGGGAAAGCTAGAAATCTTCTGGACTTTGGAAAATTCTATCTTGTTCTTAAGCAAGAGAGAGAAAGAAACCCTTGGTATTCAATATTTTTACTTTCCTGATGAGATATGCAGTTATAAAGAGTTTAATTTGCAAATTCTGGGAAAGCAAACAAAAATTTGACAGCATCTCTCACTAGTATCCTTTGAAAATGGTCCTGGAAGAAAAAAAATATTTTGATTTATTCCAGAAGCTCAGAATTTACATGAACAGGAAATATATCCCATGAAGGTCTATCACATGCAACAACTGAAAGCCAGGAAATGTAATGTATTACTTTATACTTTTCAACGTGGGCTTGAAGAATTTAGAGAGTGACTCTATGAAAAACATGCAAATTTCTCTTTTCCAGTACCTCTTCAGATTTGGGTTTCCTTTTTGCCAATGCAATAGTCTTGTGTTTTTCCTATTCCATTAATTCATTATGCATTCAATCAGTCAGTTTTATAAAAATAAATTAATTAGTACCTTTTTGAAAAGTTACAAACATAATGAAAAGACGGTCACTTTCAGCATATTCATTAACTAGTCTAATAACTCCATTTTATTATTCTCTCAGGTTTTTTACTTAATGGCATACAGTAGGTTATTTATTGTCTTCACAACTCAACCACGGCATGTAGAAAAAGAAAATTACTGAGATAAAAATTGACTAAAATAATTTTTTGCATCACCAAAACAGCATAGTAAAATTCCTAAACCTGTCTGCAGCAAAGTC
This sequence comes from Ammospiza nelsoni, assembly GCF_027579445.1. Taxonomy (NCBI): domain Eukaryota; kingdom Metazoa; phylum Chordata; class Aves; order Passeriformes; family Passerellidae; genus Ammospiza; species Ammospiza nelsoni. Next base: position 28,365,825 of record NC_080633.1, on the reverse strand, counting down.
TTCAAAATATCCTATTTAAAGTATCCATACCATGTCTCTTATGTTTTCCCCTGGAAATGAAATTCCCTTTTGGGCGGGAAGGGAACAGGAATCTCGTGATTTCAATGGGGACCAATAGAGGAACCTTTGGTGCGTGTCCCTGCCCTTGATGGCATGTCATGCCTTTTGATGGCTTTGACTTAGGGAAAGATATTTTCTTTGTTTTCTTTTTTTTAAGTATCCATGCCATGTCTCTTATATTTTCCCCTCCAAGTTTTGTCTTCCTCCTTGACTTTTCCCCTGCTTTTGCAACATCTGTGAGCTTAGTTTTGGCAGGTTTTGGTTCTTTTCAATGCAGCTCATTTCGTCACAGCCTATTTTATAAATTAGGGAACAATTTTTCCCTTTATCTCTGTCATTCACTGAAGTAACTTCACTGAGCTTAGGCCTTGCAGTCTGGCTAAGTAACTACAATTTCTAACCACAGACTCAACTCAAAAATGTACATTTCACCTAAATTAAAATGGATTTCTCTCCTGGAAAATTTTCACTTTGCTTCACAGAAACACATTAATTTGGTTCTATAATATAGCTAAATTGAAAGGAGTAGAGAGCTGCTTTAATAGATTTATAGCCAATAGATTATTTCTAATACACACAAGACAAAACAGAATCAGTTCTCAGGGTGATTATCTTCTCCTCACCTGAGTCACTATGAGCTTGAATGTGTTTTTTTTAATTACCTAAATCTCTGTGCAGGTTTTCTGATAATATCAACAGCTTATGAACACTTTCCTGTATGTGTACATTAAACATGTGCAACAAACTCCTATATTCTATAATTTTAAAAAATACCCCCAAAACTCCAAAGAATATTGGCAAGGAATTATTCAAATATTTCCAAATAGAAGAATTTACAATCTATAATGACATTAACAGATAGGAGAAATGTTTAAACAGTAAGATTAAAAGCTCCTTAATTCTGCACTCCTTGCTTGGTATAGTATGAAAAAAAATTATAAACCCCTCTCTTTTTACAGAGGTATATAGTCTACATGTATATTATCTTTGATCGATATTGAACATCATGTTAAAACAACATGTTCATCAGAATCCTACTGAACATAATGAGTCTAAAAATGTTACACTAAAGGAGCCTGAAGTAGTGCTATTTTCTCTCAGAAGGAGGTCTGCTGATAACTTGGGGGTACTTTTATAACAGTGCCAGGAATTCCAGGGTAAAATGAATCTACTTGTCACTGGAGCAATAAGCATTTTTAATTCAAATGCACATATGTTGTCATCACATTGCAAAAGCTCCCGTATCTTCTTGGTGATTTCTCATGGGCACCTCCTTGCAACACTGATTCCTTCTTCTTCACAGTACAGCCAACAAAGTCCAACTCTCTTCACAGCACAAACAACAGACTCCAACTCTCCCCTCACCCAGCTAACCCACTCTACTGTAGCACTCATCTTATTGGACACAGCTGTGTCCTATTAAGGGTAGGCCTGTTCCTAAAGTTTGGTGATTAGTACAGCTGCAACTCCTCAGGTGTGAGATTACCTTCTGCACTATTCTCTTACATTCTATCCCTCCACAATCCCCCTTTTCTTGTAATCAAAAGTTGCAGCATCTCTGGAAAGATATGTTTGAGTAAATTGATCTTATAACATATTCACATATCTCACTTAGGACTAACAGTATACAAATGTTCAGGCAAGATGTCACAGCAAAAACATGCATTTCTAAGTTCTGCTTCAGTTTTGCTTTTCACAGTCTAGAACATCAACCTAAGGCTTTTCATAAACCAATGTTGTGTTTTCTATCTTTTGCAGGGCCCTTTGCAAAAGATAGCAAACCCAGTACAAATATTTTTTGTGTAATTTCTATTGAACTCTGGAATGTGTCTCCACACTGACCTTGATTCATTACTCAAACTTACATTACATATCACCAGAAACACTTAGACTTACACTTCTAGAATATTGACAATATCAATAGCTGTACAACTTTATAAGGCAACTCACAAGAACAAATTAAAGGCTATATATTAGGATAGTTACACTTTCTACACTATTCTCTTATATACTAATATATATAGAACACAAATACAGTTACTCAAGTTTGCCTATTTGCTACTAGCAATATAGGATACAAGCATTAAATATATTTGATATTGAAAACTGATATCATGGTGAGATAAACATGTTCATACCCTTCTTTGTAGCTTTCCCTAAGTAGCTCTCTGTTTCTTACCTCTTCCCTACTCGGATACATTTTTAAATATTTGATTTTTTTTTTAAGGCTCATCACAGGCTGCTGCAACATGTAAGGCAGGGTGACTACAGCTCTAGTTTCCTACTTAATTCCAACTATGAAAAGAATCACGAATCACTCAGATGTCATGATGTGACAAGCTAATGGAATACAATAGAAGTTATGAACAGAATACTTGAAGCTGCAGAATTTTTCTCCTTCCTTTAGACAAAAATTCCATACATATTTTCTGGCATGCTGTTATCTCTGGAAACACAAGTTTTATACTTCTATTCAAAGTATCAGTGCCACAGCAAAGTAAGTGAATAGTATGAAAGATAATATGGAATTATTATTTTTTTCCTTCCTTACTTAAATAAATTCACAGATCATGACAAAAGTTAAATTCCACCTGGTCTAGATTCAGCTCTGCCCATTAGGAAGGAAAAGAAAAGGAAAAGCATATCCCCAAACCCAAAGTATCTTCTTAGAAATAAAGTTGAATGTGGTCTTTTTCTTTGAAGATGGTAAGAGTAACACTCAAATAATATCCACTCTGATAAGGTCACAGATTGTAAGAAGAGAGAGTCGTCAGCCTCTTCACCATCTGGAAAAGAATTCACAGGAAAACCCCTTCTCTAAGACTCTGGACGAATGGAGCCAGGAAAGGGGAACAAAACAGGGCAGAACATGTCCTTGCTCTTGAATTTTACAGTAAGGCTCTATTTAAAACTCACTCATTCACAGTATTGTAAATACCATTGCCTGATCATTATGTTTTCAGCTCATAGGCATAAATATAACTGGGGAATTCTGGTTTTGATTGACATGCTACGCTGCAGACAAAAGACTCTGCTGAAGTGACATTTAGTAGTTTAAATGACACAACATTTTTTTTGTTTAGTTCAAGGAGAAAATAAATAAGCATACGAACAAAATAATACATGGTATAAGCTGAAAATATTTGCAAGACACTTAAGAAGCCTCTTTTCAAGAAGTCATCTAATATAGCTCTGGCAAACAAAAATATGACAAATCATAGAAAATAAAGAAATTCATTGTTTACTAGTGATATATAAAAGTTTTGGTTAGTGTGTATTCAAATACAAGAATTTTATAAAACGTATTTCTGTACAGTAAGCTGATACAAGGCAAGTTATTTAAACACTTTCAAAGTGCTGAACGCTTCACCTTGTATTCACTCAGAAGGATGCCATAATATATCTATCCAGAAAGACTAAATGGATAAACACACATATGTTAAAAGAAGTTTTGCCCTTTTTACTTGTATGAGATGAAATAGTTGAGATTACTACTGTATTACATGGGACTGCTGTATTACTACTGTATTACATGTAATACAGAACAGGTGTTATTGTTTGGTTTCTTTTTGTCATTTTGTTTGGTTGTTCTTTTTTACTTTTTTTTTTGAAATAAGTAGCACTAGAATAACTTCATTTATAACACCTGATAGATGTCAACTCTTTAGGTACTTTCGGCCATGACATAGAAATAGGAATTTTAGGGTGATGCAAATTATTTTTCCCATGCATATTTTCAGTCTATATTTCTATAAAGTAACATGAAGAATTTTAGTCTAACTTACTGTTGTAAAATTGCTGCTATATCATAACACTCAGGACCTCTTCTAACAATCATTACTAACTATGGTAAGATACCTCTTCAGGGCCACATAATAAAACCTTGAATCCCATATCAGTAGCCATGGAATATTTTCACTCTTTCTAGCTGAGTATCATCTGATAGTCCAAAAATGACCAGAAGCAGAGAAACTCCTCTAATTAATTTGTAGAAAAGAAAACAGAATGTAATGTAAGTTCCTGATGCTTAGGTTCTTCGATAAGCACATTAAACTGTTGGTCTAGTGTTAATAAACTAATATTTCATTTTTATTTTACAGTCCATACTTTAGAAAAGCTTTCTGAGTCTTCCCAAGGCGGGTTACTTAGCTGGGTAGATCATACTGCCTCGTTATTGCAAAAAAAATTGACAATTGCTGCTAAAGTATTGCTGACAGCAGGTTTGTGTATGTTATTGGGAAACTCAAAAGGAGATATTGAGATTTATGTCTTTCTCAAAAGATTTCTTTATTGCTGTCACCAATGGGCTTTCAGTTGCACAACTAATTAATTGTACTAAAGCCTTCAGCAGTAGGAGTTACTTCTGTTGCAGTGTGAGCTCATTCCCTGTTTTACTTCCCAGTCCCTTCCCAGGTGTGGCAATACCTCTCTCCCTTCCCCCTCGCCCCCTTGCTGAGTGAGTTCTGTCAATCAGGCTTAACATTCCAGCAAGGCCTCGTGTGGTTGGTCAAGTTCAAAGGATGCCCTTCAGGCCTGGGGTCATTGGCCTGTCTCGGTGTCCCTTGTCCCTGAGACCCTCCTCCTCCCACCTGGTTGGTGCTCACCTGTCTCTTCTCCTCCCCCTGGGCTTCAATTCAGCCAGGACCATGGGCCTAGTATTCTGTTGGAGCTGTTACCAAGATTGAGATGTCTGTGACCATGGAATAAAACTCTGGATATTAACCCTCCAGCAGAATCCGTCTCCTTTTCCTCTTCACCCTAGCCTGAAGCCTTTCCACCAAAGGTAAACTGAGGTTCTACAAGCCTGGACTTGTTTCAGTGCCCAGTTGCAACATCCAGCCAGCCAAAAGTGTCTCTGAGATGAAACACGACAGTTGCCACCTTTGGCCCAGCAGCTAGGGTCAGACAAGCCCACGCACAATCTACCTGCTAATACTGGGATCATATTCCAATATTTTGGCACCCAAGTGTAGGGCAGAGTGACTCTGCAGCCCCAAGAAGGAATCTCAGAACCTCAGAACAAGTTCGGCAGCTGAGCATCCAGCTGAAAGAGCTCTGACTGCATTGCTCTCAGCAGAGACTTTGGGATTAACCCACAAGAAGTTTCGTGGACTGTTTGGTGCTTTTGGAAAGTGAAGCTCCTTTCTGGTGAGCTGATTTTCCAGGGGAGAATAGGAGAGCCTTCCCTGGCCTGGGGGGGTCCTATTCCAGTGAGGCAACCAGCCTGCCTGGACCTGGCCAGCAACAGGTTCAATTTCGGTGAGTATCTCTGCTCCTTGGTGGAGTAGAAGCTCAAAAAGCAGGCTCTACCGTGAGTTCTGTTCCTTTTTTGCTCTTGCTTTTAGGCTGCACAGCCCCACGCTTGGACACCAAAATATTGGAATATGATCCCAATATTAGCAGGTACATTGTGCCTGGCCCCATCTGACCCTTGCTGCAGGGCCAAAGGTGGTAACTGTGGTGTTTCACTTCAGAGACACTTTTGGCTGGCTGGATGTTGCAACTGGGCACTGAAACAAGTCCAGGCTTGTAGAACCTCAGTTTACCTTTGGTGGAAAGGCTTCAGGCTAGGGTGAAGAGGAAAAGGAGACGGATTCTGCTGGAGGGTTTATATCCAGAGTTTTACTCCATGGTCACAGACACCTGAATCTTGGTAACAGCTCCAACAGAATACTGAGCACATGGTCCTGGCTGAATTGAAGCCCAGGGACAGGGGGAGGAGAAGAGACAGGTGAGCACCAACCAGGTGGGAGGAGGAGGGTCTCAGGGACAAGGGACACCGAGACAGGCCAATGACCCCCAGGCCTGAAGGGCATCCTTTGAACTTGACCAACCACACGAGGCCTTGCTGGAATGTTAAGCCTGATTGACAGAACTCACTGAGCAAGGGGGCGAGGAGGAAGGGAGAGAGGTATTGCCACACCTGGGAAGGGACTGGGAAGTAAAACAGGGAATGAGCTCACACTGCAACAACAACTTTCCTTGTTCAGCACCCACCAGTTACAACTTGTGTTTTCAAACTATGACTGCTCTGGGGCATAGCCTAGCAGACACTGGACGTTTGCATATCATCTACAACAAAGAGTGACTAACCTGGCTGAGAATTACCTGTAGCAATATTTATTTGAATAATGGCAAATGCAATGCCTATAAGAGTTCTTTGAAAGAAGATAAAAAAGAACAAAAAACAAAAAGACAATTGCACTGGAGCAAAAGATGTAAATATTTTCCTCTTGGTCATTGATGGGATCTATTTAGTCAAATGGCACAAAAATTAGCATAGACACCACCGTTTAAGACAGATGTTCTTGCAAGCAATCAGAGCATCAAGTTAGAATGTGAAAATCCCAAAGATCCTATAGCTACTTGTGCTTCAAATAGCCAAAATCTTCTATTCCAAATATTGTTTTTCAGGTAGCATCGGAAAAAGATGTGTTATTTTGGAAAGTACTTTTAGTTCTTGCAAATACCAGCAAACACATTTCCTGCATGTTATATAAATTTAAATGTATGATACAGAAAAGGTAAATTAGCACATTTTCACAAAATCAAGCAGATATAAACCTAGAGTTCCTTGTTCAAGATAAAAATAAACAGTACTGCTACTTAATGTTCTGACATTCATAAACTTCAAATCAAGTAACATCAAAATCTGAAAATAGGGGAAGAAACAAGATACATGTCCCCTGATTTAACAGCCTGGTGAAATTTATCTAGATGGTTCAAGGGGGGTATAAATTGCAGAACTGCAGAAATATTTGAACTTTAAGAGCTGTGACTGAATATGAATTTCTACCTGTTGTTTTAAGAGAAAAATCTATCTCTTGCTCTAAAAAGGTACTAGAAAGATGGGAAAAGACTGTTCAAAACCCCACTGCCTGCATGTGGTAGAGATGTGCCTATTGGGTTTTGATTCCCAGCCACATAAATTAATGTAAGATTTGCATTAAGCCAAAGCCTCCCAAGCTACAGGTTTTACAAGAAATTATTATTTATACACGGGTGCTCAAATATGGTGAGAGCTGAAGTTTTTTAAGGAATACATTGTGTAAGTTTGGCTACAAAAGCAAAAACCTACCAAGTCAGAGTTGCTTCACTTCCAATCCAGAGAAAAGCAGAGCAAGTTGTACCTTCCATTCAAAAATGTCACGAGGCATTTACCTCCCATTTCCAAAAGGCCCTGGAAGAGAAAGAAGAGGAGGAGGAGTCTCTGCATACAAGAGAGGAGGGAGGCAGAATTTACAACAGGAGAAGAGGGAAAGGTTCTTACCTGCCATTTCAAAATGGAAATTTGTACTCAAGGAGAGAAGAGAGGCAAGGTTCTTACCTTCCAATTCTAAACAGCTTGTTATACTTGAGGGGAGGAGAGGAGAGGAGCAGGGATCTTACCTTCCTTTTCCAAATGGCAATTTGAACTTGAGGGGAAGAGAGAAGAGGGGCAAGGCTCATACCTTCTTTTTCCAAATGGCAATTTGTACTTGAGGGGAAGACAGAAGAGGGGCAAGGGTCTTACCGTCCTTTTCCAAATGGCAATTTGTACTTGAGGGGAAGACAGAAGAGGGGCAAGGGTCTTACCTTCCATTTTCAAATATCCCGTCGTACTTGAGGGGAAGAGAGAAGAGGGGCAAGGGTCTTACCTTCCATTTTCAAATATCTCATCGTACTTGAGGGGAAGAGAGAAATGGGGCAAGGGTCTTACCGTCCTTTTCCAAATGGCAATCTGAACTCGAGGGGAAGAGAGAAGAGGGGCAAAGGTCTTACCTTCCTATCCAAATGGCAATTTGAACTTGAGGGGAAGAGAGAAGAGGGGCAAAGGTCTTACCTTACATTTTCAAATATCTCGTCGTACTTGAGGGAAAGAGTGAAAAGGGGCAAGGGTCTTACCTTCCTTTTCCAAATGGCAATTTGTACTTGAGGGGAAGAGAGAAGAGGGGCAAAGGTCTTACCTTACATTTTCAAATATCTCGTCGTACTTGAGGGAAAGAGAGAAAAGGGGCAAGGGTCTTACCTTCCTTTTCCAAATGGCAATTTGAACTTGAGGGGAAGACAGAAGAGGGGCAAGGGTCTTACCGTCCTTTTCCAAATGGCAATTTGTACTTGAGGGGAAGAGAGAAGAGGGGCAAGGCTCTTACCTTCCATTTTCAAATATCTCATCGTACTTGAGGGGAAGAGAGAAATGGGGCAAGGGTCTTACCGTCCTTTTCCAAATGGCAATCTGAACTCGAGGGGAAGAGAGAAGAGGGGCAAAGGTCTTACCTTCCTATCCAAATGGCAATTTGAACTTGAGGGGAAGAGAGAAGAGGGGCAAAGGTCTTACCTTCCTATCCAAATGGCAATTTGAACTTGAGGGGAAGAGAGAAGAGGGGCAAAGGTCTTACCTTACATTTTCAAATATCTCGTCGTACTTGAGGGAAAGAGAGAAAAGGGGCAAGGGTCTTACCTTCCTTTTCCAAATGGCAATCTGAACTTGAGGGGAAGACAGAAGAGGGGCAAGGGTCTTACCGTCCTTTTCCAAATGGCAATTTGAACTTGAGGGGAAGAGAGAAGAGGGGCAAGGGTCTTACCTTCCATTTTCAAATATCCCGTTGTACTTGAGGGGAAGAGAGAAGAGGGGCAAGGGTCTTACCTTCCATTTTCAAATATCTCATCGTACTTGAGGGGAAGAGAGAAAAGGGGCAAGGGTCTTACCTTCATATCCAAATGGCAATTTGAACTTGAGGGGAAGACAGAAGAGGGGCAAGGGTCTTACCTTCCATTTTCAAATATCTCATCGTACTTGAGGGGAAGAGAGAAATGGGGCAAGGGTCTTACCGTCCTTTTCCAAATGGCAATCTGAACTCGAGGGGAAGAGAGAAGAGGGGCAAAGGTCTTACCTTCCTATCCAAATGGCAATTTGAACTTGAGGGGAAGAGAGAAGAGGGGCAAAGGTCTTACCTTACATTTTCAAATATCTCGTCGTACTTGAGGAAAAGAGAGAAAAGGGGCAAGGGTCTTACCTTCCTTTTCCAAATGGCAATTTGAACTTGAGGGGAAGAGAGAAGAGGGGCAAGGGTCTTACCGTCCTTTTCCAAATGGCAATTTGTACTTGAGGGGAAGAGAGAAAAGGGGCAAGGGTCTTACCTTCCATTTTCAAATATCCCGTCGTACTTGAGGGGAAGAGAGAAGAGGGGCAAGGGTCTTACCTTCCATTTTCAAATATCTCATCGTACTTGAGGGAAAGAGTGAAAAGGGGCAAGGGTCTTACCTTCCTTTTCCAAATGGCAATTTGTACTTGAGGGGAAGAGAGAAGAGGGGCAAAGGTCTTTCCTTCCTATCCAAATGGCAATTTGAACTTGAGGGGAAGACAGAAAAGGGGCAAAGGTCTTACCTTCCTATCCAAATGGCAATTTGAACTTGAGGGGAAGAGAGAAGAGGGGCAAAGGTCTTACCTTCCTATCCAAATGGCAATTTGAACTTGAGGGGAAGAGAGAAGAGGGGCAAGGGTCTTACCTTCCATTTTCAAATATCTTGTCGTACTTAGGGGGAAGAGAAGAGGGGTGAAGAGAAGAGACCTACCTACCTCATAAAGGCCCTCTTTCTTATTGTTTTCCGTTACCCTCCATTCCACCTTTTTATCACCTTTACTTAAATTACTTACAGCTGCAACCCATTAAGGGCAAGGTTATTCCTCTGATTTGGTAATTAGTACACCTGTGGCTTATCAGGAGCCAGGTCACCTATTAAGGTAATTGGAGCCCATCCTGTATTTTCTGGGTTTCTACTTTTAAAGAGTTTTGTAGCCTGTTTCCATCAGTAAGGGGCAAACCTTTGGAAAAGGTTTGGGTTTTTTTTTTGTTTCTGAGAGATTTTCTTCAGTATAGACCTTTAGCCACAGAAAAACCGGAGGCATTGAAGTCATTTTATACTTGCATAGGAAACATAAACTTGGCTAGTGTGCTATACACTAGATTTGCTTGCTGTGAGACCCTGTGATTTATTTGGGCTGAAGTCAGATAGCCAGGTAGGTTTGACATATATTTTCACAAAAAATCCAAGATTGTCTAGGCAAAGATGATATTTTTGGCTCAAAGCTAGTGTTTATCTGCAAATCCTTGAGGTGCAACAAAATAGTCTGGTACTACATCAATGTATGTTTGTGTCTAAGCATGTGTCAGCACTGTCATGACATACTGGGCTTTGTTAACAAAATTGCAGCCAATTGGCAAAGGAAAATGATTACTCACCTTTATCTGAAATTTGTTAGATCACATTTTGAATACTTTTAGTTTTGGTTTTCAGGTCAAGACATTGGTAAACTGGAGTGAGTTGAGTGAAGGCCAGCAGAATGGTCAGGGTTGGCACACCTGCCCTCTGAGCAGAAGCTGTAAGAGACAGGTTGTTAACCCACAGACAAGATGGCTTTGGGAGCACCTTAAGCAGTCTGCCCATATCCACAGGGAACTTAGCAAGAGTGTAAATTCCTGTTATGTTGAGGCATGGTAGATGAATGAGAAACAGGAGCCACAGACTAAAAGAGGAGAGGTTCCAACTGGAACAAATTGTCCTGGAATCACTCTGAGGACAGCAAAGCACTGGGACAGGCTGCCTAGGAAGTTGTGGCATTTTTGCCATGGAGGCTTTAGACAGCTGACCCAACGAAGCCCTGAGCAACCTGGTTTAAATGCTGAATTCACTGTTAACTCTGAGCAGGATGTTAGAGCACATGCTTATCTGAGGTCACTTCCAACCTGAGGGATCCCACTGAAGACCATCTTCCAAATTCTGTCATGATTACCTTTGGGTTGCAAGCCACTGAATATATTCTTATTTTCTTAGGGAAGGTCCAAGTGCAGAACAAATCCATGAAAAGTATTATGAATTATAACATGGGAAAAAATGCAACAATTCTGACTGCAAAATGGTAACAGAATGTCTTGATTGCTTGGAACACTTAAGATTGTGACTTTTAGAAAATATCTAGCTCTTTTGAGAGTTTATTCACATTTTCTTTAGGAGCCATTTCTGATTGAGATTCAAAGAGGAATGGTCCAAATCCTACAGTTTTGGTCTTCAGTTAATGTAGTCCATATTTTCATTTTAAAGGGCTATATCTTATTAGCCCATTATGAATTTTTCTATATTCTCAAATGTTGAATAATAAATTATAGAGGAAACTGTAGGTCAGATTAATTACTCTTTTTGACTCTGTGTGTGTGCACTAACATTACTGAATGGTCTGTTACTGTTAATTAAGCCCACAGCATAATTCTTTGCATTGATTAGGTACCATGCCTGTGCCCCAAGTTCAGCTATTCAAAGATGTGGACATCTAAGGTAGATGTTACTGCTACTGCTCCTACATGTTGGCAAATACCTCAAATAAAAGAGGCCAGGATTTTCGAACTAAATAAAATGGGCATGAGAGATTTTGCTGGAAAAGTGCCATACACTTGATGAAATTCATCAGACTAAATACTCTTTTTTTATCTCCCCTGAAACATAACAGGAAGCCTTTCTGCATTAGGGCATTGGTTGGTACTCAACAAGCCTATTGAGGAGACAAAAGTCACAAGTGTAGGCAACGTCATTACGTGGACTCCCTCACTTAAGGACAGACCTCTGCTGGAAGGTTCGGTACCCATAGCTTCCATTTCACCCAGAAGCTAATTGATGTTGATAGATTGTGTACATTTTCCACAAACACTGGAAGTGGGTTTCACCTCAGGTAGCTTTAGACACTTAGAACATGTATGGGATATATCAGAGCTGCTCTGTTAGATTCCCTTTGTTGACAGCAGGGAGAAGTAGGTACCAAGGAAAATGATTCATCTGACCTGCCTTAGAAATCTGCTGAAGGACAAGATGACTCATACTTGAGCAAATTGTATTACCTTCCATTGATAGGAAAAGAAGTTCAGACAAGCAGCCTGACTGCAAGTAAATCTGACACAAGGAAACAACACTGATTCATAAATCTGGAACCAACAGAAGTCTTGTAATAAAAGGGAGAAACAGCCTCATTCCTACAGAAGAGCCACAATTTCAGTGTGCCTGCATCAGACATTATTAAAATAAACCCACATAAAGAAGTATTACAGTGCTATGATCAAAACTACAAGTCGTAAAAGTTTGAAAATCAAACTTTTTCACATATTGAAGGTTTTTTACCATTAATAAAGCCATGGGAGATGAGAATGATAGTTTATTTTTCGGAATCTTTATATATCTGAACCATATTACATTAGCTTTATATATCTGAAACTTTATTTGGCTACCAACCAGTTCTTTCTGAGTATCATCACATATAACGTGCAGCAAGTAGCAAAAAAAATAAAAGCTTCTTTGGAACTCCCCTTGTTTCTTTCTGGGAGGTAAAGTTCCTCTCAATCTGAAATCTATAGGGTACCACTCTAACCAACAAAGAGTTCACAGTCAGCTCACCACAAGTCTTTCTGTTCCTATTTTTCATCATTATAGATAACAATTTCCTAGAGCCTTCTTTGAGGAATTATGTAATTTGGTGAAAATATGCCTAAATCTACCTCCTTTTGTCTTTTTTTTTTTCTTTTTCCAAATGAAAAAACAACCCTCCATGTTTTCCTCTGATGACTGCAGAAAGCCATCAGAGATTACTTGACTGGGGGAAACTGATCAGCCAGAATCAAAATGGAGACAGAAGTCCCAGAGCTGCCCTGGTGGCCTGTAAGGCTGCCAGGAAGTCTCCCAACTCCAGAGCTCAGCATCATGCCTTGCCTAAGCTCTCTGTCCTCCCCCCTGTAGTGCTCAGCTCTGCTGAAATTCCAGCTGCCCAGAGTGACTCTCTGAGTCATTGCAGTTTCAGCACCACATAATCCTGACAGGGATGTGAACAGAACAAGTTGAGGCTGCAGGGGGAAATGCACATACGCCAAAAGAAAAGGGAAGCCAAAATGGTAGGGACGTGGTAAGTGTGGTCACTGAGCAAAAACATGACACAGCCAGAAAGCTGAGCAAAGGAAAAATTGTCCTGTGTCGCTCCACAGTAGCAATTCAGAGCCTTGAGTGTGACAGAGGGAGAACAACATTCATGTGGAGAGGTCATCACCTTCCCCACTATGGAGAAGAGTAACCAGAGAGGACAAACATTCATCAAAAGGGAGGTGAAAGCTTCTAGCATGTGATGATGATGATGGACACTCAGCTGACTTCAGGCTTATTTAGAAAAACTACAGGAAGTTTTCTAAAATTTATCTGGATAAAATAATAAACCTGAATCTTCTTAATAAAGAGAAGTGAAGCTTATTTTTGAACATTGTAATCACAGAAGAATGATGAAGAGTCCCCTTCTTTCCCAAGAATCAAGTAAAGGAAAAAAACCTGCTGTGCTGCTTTCTCACAATTTAGCACATGGGTACCAAAATAACAAAGCATCTCCGATGGTAATTTTGACCAGAGTGGCTGACCACCATATTGGGGCTGTGGTCACACATCCTGACCTTACTGCAGCAGAGCCAAGTGAAGACTCTGCCAGCCCTGCCTTGTTCCCAGCTGTTTATCTGCACTATTTACAGGGGCTACTGACTTGAGGACCTGCTGGCATAACTATTCAGTCAGGTGCTCTCTGCTTCAATAAAAGCAAGTCAGATGAGCTGATATGTCATAAATATAAGGCCTTCTCTAGGCTGAGCTGTTGCATCTCACTGGGTCCTGAGGTGATCAATCAATCACCAGCATTTCCAGGGATCTTGAACCTTACCAGCACTGCCAGGGATCTCGAGCCTCAGCTACCTCTGGCCAAGGAAGGTTTCTTAATGAAGAAGGGAGACCAATTCTTTGCCCCTCATGCTGCTGAATTCTAACATCTCCATGCTTTTCCCCTGACAACTCTCTCTCTACAAACTCTGCCTTTAAGTAATGCTAAAAATTTTCTCTGGTTTTTCTGCTGCCTCGGCCATCAGCTTCTTTAGTGTTTCTGTTGTCTTCAGCCTGCCTCCTTCCCTGACATTTTGTCCCACAATGTCCAATCTCTGTCCAGCAGAGACCTATTCCTACCGTGTTCAGATCCCTGCAGCTGCTGTGCATTTTGACTCATAGTTCCCAGTGCTTTGGTTGTCTGCTCAGTAAAGAAGCTTAAATCTTTTTGGCAGGGTAGCAAAGTGCATAGGTTCTTCAGGAACACAGTAAATGAGCTGGTCCTTGCTCTGCATTGAAACTAGGCACAGAGAATTGCATTAAGATAGAAATTTCAGTAACTCTCCAGTCCAGGAGGTATGGTGGGCTTGCTTTCAGAAAGGGACACTGAGAAATGTGCATAGGGAATCCCTATCTTTAAAGAGCCTTACCCATTCTTTTCTATGGACTCATCCCCAAGGGATTGATCGGCAATCTGAAGGAAAACAGACTACTTTTGCTGTCTGGTCTGAGCTGCCCTTTGCTTATGTCTGAAGTCAAGCCTTGTTGGCACCCTTCAGGCTGAGCCTGCTGTTGTGGAACCAGCCTTAACAGGGCACCCTCAGCTCCCAGCACTACAGTGTGTGCCTTTAATGTCAGTCTCTGTCTCATGATTTCACTTTCAAATGAGATACACAGTAAAATTTGAAGTGGTAGAGAGATATATGTCCTCACAAAGGTTCATACTGTTAAATATTACAGCTGATTTCTCCCCAGAATATTCCTACACTGCTGTGTTGGTACATGTATCTTAGTTGGTATGGTTTAACTAAGAAAACATGCTTGTAAATGCAGCAGAAATCATTATAAAGGTATCACAAGTAATTTGTAAAACTAATTTTTTTCATGATGTATAATTAATGAGACTCAGTCTTCAAATACTTGTGTTCAGCAGATAAAATTATAGACTTCCTATTCCAGAAATGAGATTTGTGATATACATAAAGGTCTGAAAAATAGACCAGCAGTGAGGAAAATGTGCATTTGTCACTCATACCACAAAAATATTAGAAAAATATGGACAATGATTTTTGAAATGGGCTTAGTCTTTTAACAAAAATACTGCAAAGGCTTAGAAATAGATGACTGCTTCAAGGGCTTATTAAGTTCATTTTCCCAGAAGTTCTGAACTAAATTCTTCTACAATTCCAGTATTACAGTAGGCCATTTATTCTAAATAAAACAGGAAAATAATATCTAACACTTGGATATTTTTAAATTGTCTCCCATAATACATTCCTGGTAAATGAAGCATTGTGAGGCCAAGCTATAATGGAAGAAGAGCATCACCAATGAAAGCACTATTGTCCTTGTGCTACCTGTCATCTCAAACTGCAGATGTACAGATAGCCTTCTTTTCCTTGGGAAGAAAATTTTCTTTTATCACTCTGCTCAATTCATTTGCTTTGAAAGCACAAATACATCCACACATATTTTTGTCTGAGTTTTTCATCAAAGCACTTATCAAAGTGAAGTGACATTGACCTTGTGTTCCTTTAATATTTCACTCATATTGAGTCACCACCTAAGCAATGCTGAGTTTTGTCTTAATTCTCAGTTAAAGCCATATTTGGCAAACAATCACACTATCAAAATACAGATTTTTAGAACCACTTTCCTATTACAAGAGAAAAGCTAATAACTGGTTAAGTAAGTAAATGGCATATTAAAAATAAAACTTTATAATATTTGTGAGTCCAATTAGGGATCATGGAAAGGGTAATTTTGTCATTGATTTGGGATCTGTTATAAATTTTAGCAGTTGTGTTTGAAGCTGGAGTGGTCAAAGTGCAAACAAAAAATATGCCCCATGAGCCCTGCTAAACAACAACTGAACGTACTTCAGCCAGTGAAACAAAAAACAGTTCAGCGAGAAGAACTCTCATATTTTATTTTTAATGAATATGGGATCAGACCAGAAATCATTACTTCATCAAAGCAACCTTTCAGTTCATTAGATACACAAATTTGAAAAACTCCAAAAATGTCGTAACAACATACCCAAGCCTATTCTTCCAAAACTGTAAGTTTCAAAGTTGCAATAATTCATTGAGAAACACAGAAGAATTCCATAGAACTTTAGAAAATAAAAGACATTCTTTGGTTAGATTGAGAAACTCACAAATGTTGTCCAAGTTATATATCAATATACTTTTCCATTAACATAATTGTTAGTCGTGACATGGAAGACAGTTAGGCACATCTTGAAGTTAAAACATTTCTGGAATTCAGATTAGTTTTTGAACATGTGATTAGAGTGCTTTTTGCAACAGAAATAAAAGATATGACACTCAAAGCAATGAAGTTTTTCCTCATCATCCCACACACTTGCAAAAAATCTGTTATAAAATGAAATATTATGAAATTTTTAATTACCCTGTCTTCAGAGTAAAAAGAAGTAAAAGCAGATGGAAAGGTCATAGTGTATGTGCATGAACTAATAACATAGACAGCATAGATTTCTAGTATAACTGAAGTGTCTCTGATAACATTTTAAAATGAAATAATAAGTGTAAATATTTGAGGCAACTAATCTCAATGGTATAAATGTCCAAAAATGTACAGTGCTGCAAATATAATTGCTGCACATATTCAGGCATACGATTTTCTAATTACATATGCAAAAATTTGCTTAAGAACTACTTCAGTCAATATGGAAGAGATTGAAAATTATTCCAAACATTTAAAAATTACACACTCTTTCCTGAAAGCTACAGTGAGATTTTAAGCACAAATATTGACAACATTCTCCATTAAAAATGTAATTTTGAATTATAATAATTTAAAAGTAATGCTAATTTTTTTTCAGTTATGTTAGACTTGGGATGAACTAGATTTTCTTCATGATATCAAAATTTGATAATTTTCTGGCCTCAAATGCAAATTTTAAGTCTTCATCACATTCCAGTTTCTCAGATTTTTGTCTACGTCCTCTTCAGACCAAATGGCAACTGATCTCTTCCTGAGTCGGGACCCACAGAACTGTTGCACACTAAAAATTCTTTTCTGCCTTTGGAACTCTGGGTGTCATCTTGGTTTGGTTTGGTTTGTTTCTCTGAACCAGCCCCTGTCAAAATCACAAAAGCGGGCAACCGTGATCCTCGTCCAAGTGGCAATTTTCCTCCTCTCTTTCTCCAGTATGGAAAAGAGGTTCCACATCTTCAAAACCAGTTACTATGCTGGTACTAGCAGTGTACTCTTATGGGATGGCCAGCAGTTAGTTCAGGCCTCTACACATGGCAGGCCATTCTCAATGTCCTTTTCAAAAACTTGATCCTGTCATTTAAATGCCAGAGCATTAAATTAATTAAATAAAGTTAACACATCCAGCAAACTGTCTAGTGAATAGTGATACAACTTCCTCCTTTACTAGAATGAAAATCACTACAAAGGCATACAAGTACACCTAAGATTTAAGTACAGCTATGCAAATACTTAAAGGGTATGATCAAATTACTCTTTCAAGTTGCCTCAAGTTTAAAACTCTAAGGTTTTTTGTGAGAGTTGTATATGTTTTTTTTTCAACTACACATAGAATTATTATTTTAAGGCCAGGTCACAGCCAGCATGGGTTCATTAGGGTAAAGTCCTGCTTGTCAAACCTTGTAGGGGGATAGAATAAAAGAAAATAAAGGTAGTATAGAAAGTAATCTTACCTCTAAGGAGTTGCAGCTGAGCCAATTATTAGAGATTAGAAACAGGCCTGACTTTAACAGGCCACAGCTGTAGCCAATGAGAAGAATGCTGTATAAGAGTGGGTTGGTTGCTTGAGAGGGAAACTGGAGTTGGTTGCTGCAAGAAGAAGGGAGAGTCAGTGCTTAGAGGAACTGCCTATGAGAAACATCAAGGAAGTATGAAACTCTTGTAATAAGGAGACAACAATATGGAACCTTTGCAATATAATGATAACAGAGCCTGATTTCCTTTTACAACAGGAGAACTCACCTAGTTGATCTAGGACAGCCAGCAGATGGACTTTTCTTGGACTTCTGCAAAGCTTTTGATACTGTCTCTCACAGGTTTCTTCTGCACAAAATGTCCAGAAGGAACCTGTGAGAGACAGTATCAAAACCCTTGCTGGATAACTGTGTTAAGTGATGTGTGAGTAACTGGTTCATGGGTCAGGCAAGAAGAGTTACAGTGAATGGGGTGACATCAGACCAGTGATCTGTCACTAGCTGGGCTTTGCAGGGCTCTCACCCTGCCCAGCTCTCTTTAACAGGTTCATTACCCACCTGTATGTGAGGCTCAAATCAATACTAAGTCTGCTGACAGCACTGGATTGGCAGGAGTTGTTGACTCTTTTGAGGGCAGAGAGGCCCTGCAGACAGAGCGAGACAATTAAGAGAGATGGGCAATCACCAACTGTACCAAGTTTTACAAGGGCAAGTGCCAGATACTGTGCCTGGGCTAAGTCAGCCCTGGTTGTGTGTATAGATTGAGGAATGTAAGGATGGAGATCAGCACTGTGGAAAGGGACCTGGGGGTCCTGGTCAATGGCGAATGGAATGCAGCCAGGAGGGCCAAGCGTGTCCTGAGGAGAGACATCAGGTAATAGCATCACCAGCTGGGCAAGGGAGAGTTGAGGTTTCTTGTTCTGTTCAGCTTGGAGAAGGTGAGGCTGGGGAAAGACTTCACTGCAGTCTTTAACATCTGTATGAGGGGAAGAGGATGGGCAGGCACTGATCTCTTCACTTTTATGATCAATTATGGGACTCAAGAAAACAGCATGAAGCTGAGTTATAGGAGGCTAAAGTTAGATTTCAGGAAAAGTTTTTTGTCCGTGGGATGGTTGAGCCCTGGAACAGGCTCCCCAGGGAAGTCATCACAGCGCCATGCATGCCAGAGTTCAACAAGTGTTTGCACGATGTTCTCAGGCTCCTGGTGTAACTCTTGGGGTGTCTTGTGGAGTGTCAAGTGCTGGAGTCTGGGATCCTGATGCATCTCTTCCAAACCACTATATTCCATGGATTTGTTTCTGTTTTAAAATCGCTTGAGTGTTTTAGGACCCTTCTCAAGGTGTGGATCTCTGTAACAGGCACCTCTTTACTCCCCCTTCCTAGTTCATTAATTACCTGTTGTAGTTATGCTATTGGAGACTATTGCAAATTCCTATTTAATTATCTTCTTAGTCTTTTAGAGTATTTGCTTTCAGGTATAGTTCTTAAAATAGTCTTTCTGTATGCACAGCTTGCTTTGTTTCGTTTTGAAAGGAATTTTTTTCTTGTCCTAGTTTACCAAATGAACCGTATCTTCTTGTGGCAATGATTTATACTGCTCATTATTTAACCAATTACTGAATCTTTGTTGTCTTTTAAGTTATTGACTGTGACCTTATTTCTTCTAGGCCATTGACAAGGGTCAAAATAATGTGGGGTCAGAAATCTGTTTTTGCTCAGCTTTTCTCATAATGCATTCAGCCATGCCACATTCAGGATTTAAGCATATTTATTCGGAAATTATTTGTGGTGCCAAGGATGGCATTTCTGCAGAGATAGATACAATGTATAGAGGAATCTTATAAATGTGAAGGAGTATGTAGGAACTTATTTTAAAGCTCTCTCCATTTCTCATAATTGGAATGAAAGTGTTTGGCAATATTATGCTGACTAGTAGGCAATGAGCCACTATGAGATGCCTCTTTGATATAATCTGTAGTTCATATTTTATAGCTTATTTTTCTATGGATATTCTCTGCAGTAAAACCATGTGATTCTATTTATCATACAGTAAAATATTAACTTTAAAAAACCTTCTATTTTGCTATTATCACTCAGTGTAAAATACATTTCTTCTGATTGATTGCTACTGCAAGCCTGGAATTCAGGTTTCATTCTCTCCGTCTGTGCTGATCTCCTTCCTTTTATATGCAGGTGAAGTTTGAGCTATTAGCATGACACTGACAAAGATGCAGACATGAGGTGTTTGAAACAAAAGTTTTTGAATTATTAATGAAACTACAAGGACAAAATCAGATGATTCAATGGAAGCTAAGATCTTAAAAAGACCAATAATGGGTACTAAATTTTAACGGAGTTCCTAAGAAACACTGAAATGCACCATTTCATTTGCTGTTAACCTTTCTGATATGCTGCTCTTTGGACTTTAAGATCTTTTATACAGGGTGTCTCTTAGTGATAAATGGAACAGTCACCTGCCCTTAAGTGAACATGCTTAACTCTAACATGGCAAAGGAATTAAAATCAGTGTGGGCTAAATATGAAAGGATATAGCAGCTTTAGAAGACACCACCAGAGACAGAAAGGGGAAGAGGGAGCTGTGCAAAAATAGATAGCACTTGATATCCTAAAAAAAAAATCACTCAGAAACAGAACAAATGTAACTTTTAGAGAAAATATAGAGGTCTGTATGTCTTCTCTGAAGAGGTGCTAAGAGGATCATTCTTAGAGCTCATCATGCCCAAATAGGTCTAATCCTAATGGAGGAAGGGGCCACACAATCTTATGTCACTTGAAGCTTTGAGGATGAGCACTAATCTCATGCTGTGATGCAGGACCTGGGTCCACTTAATCACAGAATATGCAGATTAAGAAGAGGCCTACAAGTTTCATCAAGTCCAACTCCTGGCCCTGCACAGCACCATCTTCAAGAGTCACACCATGTCGCCAAGAGTGTTGTCCAAACAGTGCTTGAACTGTGTCAGGCTGGTGCTGGGACCGCTTCTATGGGGAGCCTGTTCCAGTGCCCGACACCCTGTGGGTGAAAAACCTTTTCTTGATATCCAACCTAAACCTGCCCTGACACAGCTTCAGGCCATTCCCTCAGGTCCTGTCACTGGCCACCACAGAGAAGAGATGTCTCCCTCTCCTCCTCTTCCCCTTATGAGGGAGCTATAGATGGCACTGAGGTCTCCGTTCAGCCTTCACTTCTTCAGGCGTAACAGACTAAGTGACCTCAACTACTCCTCATATGGCTTCCCATCCAGACCCTTCACCATCCTCATGGGTCTCCTTCAGATGTTCTCTAATCGTTTGATATTTTTGTTGTATTTCAGGGCCAAAAACTGCACACAATATTCAAGGCAAGGCTGCACTAGTACAGAGTGGGACAATCCCTTCCTTATTGCTGGATTTCTCTCTTACTGACTGAATCCAATTTGGTTAAGTTCTTAAGGTAAAACTGTAGGGGTTTTAATGAAATTTTATAAGTGAAATAATTTTATAAATAAAATGATAAAGGATATTTCAACAATTGGCAGAAAAATGAAGACTCTTCACAGCCTGACATTTTCCTGAACAAAAAAAAACATCTAAAGTTTCTTCTGCTCCCAAAGAGACTGTTGTACAGTTGTCTGATTTCTGCTGGGAAGTCTGTGAAGTCTGTGATTTTGGGAACTGTTGGGGTGTTACATTTTGTAATGAGAAAGGCAAGAAGAACTGACTGATGAGAGACCTCTAGGAGGTACCTTACCTGATACTAACCTTTAGCCTTCAAAAATGTACCCACTGCAGGAGAGTTGCTTCTGTTCTTTCAAACCAGATTCGTATACATAGCTACAACCAGCAGTCAAAGAAGCAGCTTATTTTCACTTTTTAATCACAGGCTTCAAAAATACCCTATCACCATATTGTGCTATCACATTATTCAAAGAATATTTTGTATTCATTCATGTTATGTTTGGGTCATGAACTCCCAAATATTTTATCTGTGGACTTTGGGAAAGCTTTTAAAACTTTCTTAAAAAAATATTTTTTAATTCCTCTAAATAAGTTTATTGGAGTATGGTGTTAATAATGCCATGGTTGTTGGTTCAATACATGTATGGGCCACTCACTTCAGAGCTGGACTCAATGACCTTTGTGGGCCCCTTCCATCTCAGAATATTCTGTGTTTCTGTGTCCAGACAAAAGTTATTATTATTCTTTCTTTATTCACCAGGTATTTTAATAGGGTTTTTTGTTGTTTTTGTAGGGTTTTTTTCAGTTTGGTTTTTTGGTTGGTGTTTTTGAGATTTTGTGAGTATGTGTGTTTGTGTGCATGTGTGTATATTCCATTTTTGCTCTTTTCATTTTGAAATACTTTAATGATTCAGAATATGCATTGGAACATTCTCTGACTAAAATGTTAAGAAATTGTGTTCAATTTTTATTTTCTCTATTTCATTCAATAATTTCAGCTTTCTGCCTTTGGAGAATCATAAACTCTTGACCTATATTGTATATATACTTCATAGTCTTTGAAAAATGTAGTTATTCAAAAGAGGCAAGTAAAATTAAATTTTCTACAGTAGATGTAATTAAGAAGAATCTCAGTTTTGATGTGTAAAATTTCTTACTCAATATGATTGAGGAGAAATAAGAATAGCAAGGAAGAGAGTCTCTGCTGCAGCTGTGTGGGGTGATTGAAAGAAAAATGACTATAAAATGCATTTGGAAACAGGAGTGATCAAAGTGTCTATTTCCTGAGGTCTCCTCTCCTCTGTGATTCCTTTCGGGAAGGGAAAAGGAATCTCGTGATTTCAATGGGGACCAATAGAGGAATCTTTGGTGCGTGTCCCTGCCCTGGATGCCATGTCATGCCTTTTGATGGCTTTGGCTTAGGAAAAGATTTTTTTTCTTTGTTTTTTTTTTTTTTTTAATCCATGCCATGTCTCTTATATTTTCCCCTCCAAGTTTTGTCTTCCTCCTTGACTTTTCCCCTGCTTTTGCAACATCTGTGAGCTCAGTTTTGGCAGGTTTTGGTTCTTTGCAGTGCAGCTCATTTCCTTACAGCCTGTTTTTTGAAGACACTATTCTCCTGATTTTTTTGTTTTCTGAAGTGCATATTATTTGATCCTATCTCCTTTCCAGAGAGTTTGTGAGCCTTTCTTTGCGGATTCGCAAGATTCCTTTTCCCTTTCCAAAAGGAAATTTCATTTACTTTCGAGAAGGGAAAAGGAATCTTGCGATTTCAATGTGGACCAATAGAGGAATCTTTGGTGCATGTCCCTGCCCTTGATGGCATGTCATGCCTTTTGACGGCTTTGACTTCATAAAAGATTTTTTTTTTTTTTTAAGAGGTAATATACCCATTTAGTCACAAACAAAGCAAACTCTTTCTCCATGAGACAGTGTGCTCAGGAATACCTCTGAGCTGTGCCTCTAATGTTTTTCAAATCCCACAGTAAAAGATAGAGTGGAGTTCAATATAATTGGACCTTATAGACTGGGGGCTTTTGTGGGAAAGCAAGCAGGCAAGTAAGCTGTATGATTCTTATTGTAGTACAGGAACCAATGATCAGCTGAAAACCTGTAGGCTAAGTGCCTTGTTTTGTACAACTTTTTTAGGGAACCATTGTTTATAGCTGTATTTGCAATCACAGTTCAACAGACTTTTTCTGTAATCTGAACGCACGTTCAGGGACTTAAATGGGAAATCTCTTCAGAAGCAATTGCAGAACTAAATCCATAATGATAAAGTTGGAATGCAGCTATCAAAAATGATTACAATTATATACAGAGATGAGACTGAATTCTGCACTGCCTTGTACTGTGCAAGGCATAAACCAGACAGCAAAATTATTGATATCTCAGAATATATCCAAGTTATCTACTATTCATTTTTCATCTACTTTTGGTTTAATTTCTTAATACTTCTGATAGGAAAGTTGTCTGATAATATGCTGAAGAAGTAACTAATGATCTATACTGCAACATTATAATGGAAATAACAGTTCTACATGAAAGATTCTGCAACAAACATTGTTTATGAAAGTTTTTTAATGGCATCATGGATGCTACTGGAGAAACAAGAAAAAAAGTGCAGAATGCTATGAACAAGAAAAGAGGACTGAAAACATCTGTGGAAACAAGTACCATTTCTACAAATAATATTTTTAATGTCATTTTCCAATTCTTTTAATGCACAGAACTATCTGCTTGAAGCAGTGCAGAAGGGTGAGAATGAATATATCCTCAGCATGCCAGCTGTTGCTCTGCAGATAGATAGGCTATTTTATGCCAGGCAACACTTGGGTTTATAAGAAACCTCTGCACATGATTTTGCAATAGGTGACTCAATGGGCTTCCATTGCCAGGAGCAGCAAGATCAAATATACTATCTCAGATGACAATTACCAGCTCATTGCACAAGCAGGAATTAAATTTATAGTCAAGAACATCAGGATGAAGAGGTAATAATCCCACCCTATGAAGCCAGCCTGCTGGTTTTCCTTAAGCAAACATAAATGGGTAGACATTCATTAATGTGTTTGGTAACCTGCCAGCTCCACTGACCACACTTGATTTGGGTGGGCACCTCAGTGAGAAATCTGATTAGTAGGAGATAGCACAAAAAGCCTCAGTGAAATGTTTTGTGAAAAGAGACAGCCCTGCTGTGCAATATTGTTGTGTCTCAGCCATGCCCTGCTGGGATAACAGATAAAGCAGGAGTAGTTATAGCTATAAAAATTTACCATATGACTGCAATGCAGCAAAAGGATTAAACTTCCTTTAGTGACAGCACTCAACTTTAATTGTATCAACATCACCAGAAGGGGAAATTCTGCTGAACAGAGAAAAGAGCTATAATTTTCACAGTTTTCAGCGCTGCTACCAAATACACATCCCAACTGTGGTATAACCAAGTTCTTGGCCATTTTCACTTTTTATGTCTGAGAAAATATTTGTTGCACATCCAAATGGTTATCTGATTGGTATAAGTATGACAAAATTCACACTGTGAAGGAGTATAAACTTTTGAATACACAGACTAGCGTGCTGATGTAAAAGTATGTCTTGTGTACTTCCATCTGCATTGTGCTTTTTTCTTAAAATAGGCTATATTATCTTGAAAAAGAACAACTTTACCTCATTTTGTCAATTACTTTGGCTCAATCTCTTGGAACAAAGCCACTTGTTCTCCTACACTGTCAAACCTTTGGGCTTTTGACACACATTTAAAAAAATTTTTGAAGAAAACAATACGTAAATGCCTTTATGAATAGCTATTTTAAAAGCTCTGAGTGTCCCTTCTGCTATTGTTCATATGCCAGTAACAAGGACAAAGCAATAACCAAGAACGACAGGGCCTTAAACTCCTATGATGAATTTTACCCATTGACACTCAGCATTCTGGGAATATGAGTAACTCAGTGGGCTCTGCCTGAGTTTACTTCCCCTTTTAATTGGCAATACATTGTGACATTTACTCCCAAATTAGATCCAGACGAGACAGGAGCAATTTTATAACCGTACTTGGTTAGGCTCACTCTGAGCGAACCGAAGCTTGATTGAACAATACTTTATTATTGAAATCCAAAGTGTTGCATCAAGGCAAAAACTAAAGCAGGTAGAAAATACTCTTAGACATATCCATAGTTCAGCAGAGACAAAAAGAAATACGTAATTCATTAAAGTGCTGGGACTTTAGTTGCCTCAGGTTGCTCAAGAAAAACAGCTGAGAAAATCCTTGCTGCCTATGTTTGGCCCTATTCTTGTTCTTGATGGTTTTGGAAATGCTTACCAGGATGACTGGCTTCACCACCTTCCCAAGGTTCAAGATGAGGCTGATCAGTCTACAGCTTCTGGATCCTTCTTTCTGTACTTCTTGGAGACAGGGGAGACATTTGATTTCTTCCCAACCTCAGGAACCTCCCCAGAGGGCCATGACGTTTCAAAGTTAATTGAGACATTGGCCAGCTCCCTCAGCACATCTGGCTGCTTTCCACACAGTCCCAAAAATTTATGTCCAGTTTGTTTAGATGTTCCCTAACCTAATCTTCCTTTTACTAAAGAGAGTTCATTTTGAGTTATTCAACCAGCTTCATTTGTTAGATTTCAAACATTCAGCATCTTCAGTACTTTCTTCATTTATTTCTGGACCTTATAGTAGCTCAAGTAAAGCATTATCAGTGGTTGCAAAACAATCTTACTAATGTTCTACAAAAAATTTCAGGTTTCTACAAAAATATTCAAAATTTCAAACACTGCAGTTGCATTGCTGGACTGGAACAAAAGCATTAAACCGGAGTCCTTTTCTTTCAGCTGTGATTTCACATTGGATGTATTCTCTGTACAGTAAATAGTAAGACTGCTTTTCCAATCTAGGAAAATTCATCTAAGTAAAAATAAAATGTATTTAATAACATATTGTCAGTCTAATAGGGCACAATTGTGACTTAAAATTTTTAAAAACATTGCTATGTGTAAATGCAATAATCAAGTTTCATGTATGAGACCTTGTGTCTCATTCTATGGAAAAATTCACAGCATTCAATAAACACAAGGAATTGCTTATGGTTTTCTATGAGCTTTATGTAAAAGTGTAAGTTCATTTTAGTTTTAATAATGTGTATAAATTTGATTTTTCCTAAATCTTGAAGAACAGCTATACCTGTCTAGGCAGATCTTAGTGAAAGAAAATAAGGTACTAGAACATACCTGCAAAATGCTTGTACTTAAATAAGCTGATTATAAATCTGTAAGTGAGTTTTACAGGTCCTCACTAATTTAAGTGCTTAGAATATATTGTTTTACCTTCGCATGAAGTTTTTGTAACTGTAGTCCACAAAGGGGACAAGGGATTAATAGATAGCATCAAAACTATGTAGAAAAACATTTCTCAGCTGCCTGGGAGCAGCACGTTTTCTCAGCAGTTCAGCACGAAGACGTGTTCGCTGTCCTTGGCTGTGTGTCCACCTTGCACTTGCAGCACAACCATTTGGCACTGTGGCTCTCAGCAGAGATGTCCCACACTGTAACTCTGCATGCATGTGTTGTTATTTCAGTGCTGGCTGAAGGCAGTTTGCAGTAAAAAAAGAATTCCATAAAAGCTTACTGGATAAACATCCGAGAAAACTTAGATGAGATAGCTGTAAGCCACTGAGACTCATTTGTACTAGAAAATAAAAACATCTGTTTATTTCTTTAAAAGCTCTGCTGTCACAGGTTTCTCAAGCATATGCTCCAGAAAAACATAACAAAACAATAGAAACCAAAAAGCCTGAATATCTGCCATTTCTCATAGCAGTACATTAATGAAATAAAACCAACATTTTTGTTACTGGTAAGATAGCATTTTTTTCCTTTTAAAATGTTTTTTCTATTCTGTATGTTTTTCTGTCAAAAATGTAGAAGATAAAAAAGGCTTTCAGTCAGAAAGGTTAATTGTCTCTAGAAGTATTTGCAAACAAAATATCATGAGGACAATTGTGTCATGTTTTCTCAAGTATGTAGAGTGCTTTAGGCCAGATTTCTACAAAATTGAAAGAAAAACCATTTTGACTACAAGCATTCCAATTCACGTAAATCATGTGCACAGAGCTGCAGCAACATCCTGCAATGAAGAATTTCTTTCTCCCCTCTACACACTACCTTCTGAAGAATCCCCAGGCTCTTTAAGAGCTGCCCCAAACCTGGAAGACTTTCAACACATTTTACACACACACAGCCCTCAGTATTTAGACTATTTCACTGTAAACAATTACAGAGTAAAGTATTGTCATAATTTAAGAAATGGGATATTTGAAAGAATCTTGCAAAAATAAAAATAATATTAAATTAACATGTTGCATGAAATATGTAAGACATTTTTTTTAATCTTGTGACTCAGCTTTAAGGCAAGTATTTCAGACAAGACTTCTTTTATTATATGTATAGGAATCACTCTAATTTTGTGTGACTTTCTAAACTAGATGTAAGTGACAGCAATGACTGAACATGGAGGTAACCCCTCCATGATAATAATAATACCCCATAATAGAGTGATTTCCTTCTCCTAGAAAGCAATTGGAAGTGGCTTTAATAAAATTCTGAATTCTTGGTAGATGTGAAAACCATTCCTTAGATAGTATAGTATTTTTTTTTGCTTAGATGTCAGTATTTAACTACTTGAGAACTTAAAAAAATAAAATCACATTCTCTGAAAACTTTTCACATATCTCAGAAGTTCCTTCTAAGTAGAAATGCAGGAAGCATGAAGAATGCTGTGAGGATTTGGAGCACAAGTAGCTTTTTGTGAAGGGTGCAATTAGAAAACAACTTTAATGATGATCTTTAGACCCCAACGATGGCTTTGAAACCGGCTTGCTTTCTTAACCAATTCAAATGCAGAACATTGCTCCAGGGTACATGTTTTCCTGACCATCTCCTTTTTAAGAGATAAATTGCCAGATTAAGGGGCAATTTATTTCCAGAGCTGATGAAAAACAGTGTGCTGATGGAGGATTGTAACACAGGGCTCAAAAAATGGGCAAACCTGCTTGCTGAATGAAGCAATGTGTTACTTCACAGTTTATCTTGCTATTCAGCTCTTATTATTCAAAAAGAAGTGCATCTCCTAATCACTGCTTCTTGTTATGACAATGCTAGCAGCAACTGAATTTTCTGGGGAGAAAATTTTGTTCAGCCTCTGGTGCTCTTATAAACAGATTCTGTATGTTGTAGTGATCTTTGCCTCTTCATTTTACAGGTTCCTTTAAAAAGAAAACTTTTCTTCTGTTGTGCCATTCAAGGACATGATAGGCTTAATTTGAATTTTGCAGCAAATATAACCTTGGAAATATCAGTGGGCAAGTCAAGTATTTAATCTGTTTTGTGAGTCTAAGAATATATTTTACCTATATATGTATATATGAGGCAAAAGCACACAAACACATAGATGTAAGAAAAAGCAAAGTTGTACAAAATACTCTTCACCTATCTTATACACGCAGGAAAAAAAAATTGGCTTAGGAGTGAAACTGAAGCTGAAGGGTTAGAAACAACTATCAAGTTTTCTGTAGTCCCTACTCAGCCAAACTTCTCTGGCTTTAAGTTCTGTGGCAAAATAAAATATCTTTATGGAAACCTGATTTGTACCTTTGTTTGCAATATTTCTCTGTCCATGAAATACTTCTCTGTCTGATATTTCTCTGTTTATGAAATCTTTTGGTTTTATTACTGACCTCAGCTTTGGATATACATATTTCAATCCTACTCGGTCATCTTAAATATGCATCTGTTGTCATATTCATTAGTAATGAAGGCATATTCTCATGTACATTTCTGTTTGAAAATGAGCTCCATTAATTGTTGCTGTGTGTGATTCATGAGGAGAATCTCCTCATTTAGCCTCCTTTGTTAGAACTGTTATTGCCTTTCGTATCCAGAAATGGGTGAAAGGGGAAAAGTCAGACCACAGGACATCACTGCATGTGCCTTCTTATCTGGTGTGGGTGGGCTTGCAGTAGGCTCAGGATTTTATTGGCCATAAAGCCAGATAAAATATTCTGAGGGAATGACATTAAAGTCCACTGATGTAAAATTCCAGTGAGGTAGAGATAACTATGTTGTATTCATTCTAAGGTTTCCCAAAATATCAACATGGACAGGTCTGTAATTATGCTGTAATTAGGTCCCCAACTGTGCCTGCTTTCAACTGCTTCCATTTCCTACCAGGAGGTCTGTGAATGCATGGAACAAGAAAAATCTGGTCCAAATTAGAGCAGGTTGGCAAAAGTTCCAAAAAAACCAGTTTTCCCTGATGAAAAATACCTTAATTCCTGTGAAATTTCAGTGAAGCAATAATCTGGGGTTTTGTCAGGTAGGCCACTTAGGAGACCAGGTCTGCTAAGTCTGTCCTTGCCAACATTTCCATCATGATTTATTCTGAGGCTAAGAATCCCAAACAATTAAACAGTGAAGCTAGAAGTACAGAACTCTTTCAGCTGAGTGTAGAGGGTTGATTCCAAATGGCAAATAAGCCCATCCCTAGTAGGATGAGGGAGAGAATCAGAAAACAAAAATAAGAAAACTTGCGAGTCAAGGTAGATTCATAGGAGATTGGGGGAAGAGAGGGGAAAAAAAGCAAGTGATGGAAAAGCTGGTAGTCAGCATTACCAGCTGACTGATGCTCAGTCTCTGAACAAAGGCAGCTTTGGAAAAATTCCCACCAAATTTTACTGGTGAATATGACATTATATGGACTCTCTAGCTAGCTAAGGAGAGCTGTCCCAGCTGTGTTCCCTCACAACCATTTGCCCATCCCCAGCCTCCAGGCCTTTGGTGGTGTAGCAGGACAGAGAGCCTTTACAGAGTGCAAGTGCTGTTCAGCAGCAGCCAAAACATTGATGTGCCAACGACACTGTTTTGGTCACAAATCCAAAACACAGCTCCATATGGGCTGCTATAAAGAAAATTAACTCAACCCAATGAGACCCTGTACATTAAGATTTTTAAATAAGTGTTTGGCCTTGAATTCCGCAAAACCAATGCCATTTCATTTATAACTGAAGGGAGACAGAGGGTTTTTTTGCAAACATCCTAAGTTCCTAGGAAATTACTAGGATGTTACATAAAACCAATTTTGCTAATCTGCCCAGTTTTCACAAGGAAGTGGTGATTGCTTGAAAACAGTGATGGCTACATATTTACAAATGACTTTTTTCTCAGTTACAACCTCTCCTTCTCATGCATGTTTACCAAAGAAGAGAGAAGTTAGGAAAACATTCCTGTATTTACAGCTTTTAGATTTAGATGTTGTATGCTATTTGCTATTTTCTGCCTGCCTGTATTTCCAAATCCCTTTTTTGCATATTGTTGAGGTCTGACACTTGTAAGGTTTTCTGTGTTGCTGTTCTGGTGGCCTGGAAAGGCCCAGGGATGGCCTTGGAGAGCCGACGCTTCAAAGGACGAGGAGAGACTTCTGATCTTGTCTCGGTCTTGGTGTTTATTAATTGTTTATCTAAAAGATTTTCTTTCAGCCCGACAGAGGTCTGCACAACAAGTCAGCCATGGGCACACTGCGAGCCCCCGGGGCGGTCACTTATCTTTATACCCGAAGTTACGTATACAATATTTATCATTTCTCCCCAATACCTTCTACCCTTATTAACCGGTGCACTTTTAGTAATGACCAATCCCAAAGTGCCACCACCACCACAGAAGATGGAGGCCAAGAAGAAGAAGAAGAAGGACAGGACACGCCCCAATTCCTCCATCTTACTTCTTTAGACCCCCCTGTACCAAAATCCTAAACCCTGTGTTTTACACTTTAACTAACTTATCCCTTCACCATTCACCCAGTGGAATCCTCCCAGTCCTCATACAGGTCTCATCTCCTGTGTAGGATCAAAATCCTGCCACCAGACACTTCTGGCAACATTCCAGGATTCCCGAGCCCCCCAAGGGTGGTCTCGGCCTCTCTGCACCTCCATCCTGAGGTGCTGAGATCCCACAGACACTGGCCAAACAACAGGCACCCACAAAAGCTGCTCACTCCCCTGCTACAGCTGGGCAGAGGAGAGAAAAATTTAAACAAAGGTTTCATGAATTAATGGCTGTGAGAAAAATACTCCAAGGATAAAACAGATTCAACTTAGAGGTACAAAATGAGCTTATTACCAACAAAATCAGAGGAGGATAATGAGAAGTAAAATAAGCCTATAAAAATACCTTTTCTTCCCCCAACACCTCCTCCTTCCCACTGATAGTGCAGGGAGACAGGGCATGGGGTTTTGTTTAGTTCATCACCCAAGATCTTCTTCCACTGCTCCAGGTAAGGAGTCCTTGCCCTGTGAGGCCATGGGGTCCCTCCCACAGGAGAGAGTTCTCTGTGAACTTCTCTGGCATGGGTTCACTCACGATCAGCAGCCATCTGGCACCTGCTGCAAAGTGTGTCCCTCCCACAGGCACACAGCCCTCTCAAAACTGCTGTGGTGAGGGTCACCCTTACACAAGGTGCAGTCATCCAAGGACAGGCTGCTCCAGCCTGGAAGCAAGGCCCCTACTCTCTCCCAGATCTCCCACTGGATCACAGCTTCCTCCAGGCATCCCCCTGCTCTGGCATGGGCACCTCCTCCACAGGCTGCAGGTGGATCTCTGCATCTCCCATGGATCCCCAAGGGCTGCAGGGGCACAGCTGCTTCCCCTTGGTCCTCACCACAGCTTGCAGAGGAATCTTGGCTCTCAGGACTGGAGCACCTCCTTCTCCTCCTTCTGCACTGACCTCGATGTGGTCATGTTTTTTCCCTCGCATGTTCTCACCTCCTCTTCTTCTCTGGCTAGCAAAAGCTGTACCCGCTGTGTTTTTATATTTTTCTTAAATATGTTATCATAGAGGCATTACCAACATCTCCAATTGGCCCAGCTTTGGCCAGCAGCATGTCCATCTTTGGAGCCATCAGGGACTGGCTCTGCTGGACGTGGTGCAAGTTTCTGGCAGCTTCTCACAGAAGCCACCTCTGTGGCCCAACCTGCTACCAAAAACCAGGCTATGCAAAATCAACACACAGATTCAATGTAGTGTAGAAAGGAAAGGAACACAGCATGAGTCATTTCTGCAAAAGTCAGCATGAGGCTTTTGTATCATGGTTTAATAGGACTTAAGTGATGCACTGGCTTTGTACTGCTTTTCATACAGTGGGGACTGTGGGTCAGACTATTAAAATTATGAATCCCTAGCTAAATATAAATACCTAGCTCTTCACTGGAAGTCAAAGAGCTTCTGGGGACTTTAGCATCTTATTTATCTTTGTATGTCTTAAACATCTGGTATCATGTGGCTTTCAGATTTGGGATGTTAAGATTATTTTTTTCTTATCTTAAAGCTGAATTAATCCCACTTGAAATCTGGTGAAGGCAGTGTTGCTATCTAATTTGTAGTTCATTCTCCTGTAGGGTCAGTCCTTAAGGGTTCTTTTACTTTCCTAAATTAAGGTCTATTGCACTATGTACTTTCTATGTAACATTTTCTATAAGAAAAAAAAAAGATGGTTTGTGTTAGTAAAGACTAGTTTGTTAGAGAAACAAAGTTCACAAATGTGTAACAAAAGTGTCACAAATACAGCCTTCAGATAAAAAGTTCAGTGTCAGCTACAGATGCATTGCCAGGTGAGCAGCCAATGACATGGGAAGAACTGATGGGCGGTGAAGTTATTTTGCTGCCTCACACACCCGCTCAGCTTTTAATTCTCTTTATAATTATATATGAGAACACATTATACAAGCAATCAGGCTCAGGGGAACTCCTCTTATTTCTTATCTGAATAAAGTACATTGACATTAAATAACTATCATGAAGAAGTAAGTCATTGTCTCCCACAGGAGAGCTGTTCTTTTATCTTGTCTCAGAGATTGATCATTTCATAGCCCACAGACAGGTCTCATCCTCTTTACCATGTTTTTTCATTTACATATGCTAATGGCTACTCTGTAGATGGTACCACTTTCCTAAAGCTATTCTTACAGAAAATTAAATTTCTCTGAATTGATTGATGACACAGTTAAAAATGTAACTTTATTACAAGGTATAATTACTAATATGTGAGCTAACCTTGACAGAAAAAGTATAGCATAAGGAGTAGACTTAAATAAGTGCTATCACAAAAAAAGAGCAATACAATACATTTCTTTTGATCCCTCAGATCCCATACCTGATGAACAAAACAGCTATTCTGCTACTGTAAAGATTAGCAGTTATTCTCCTCAAGGATATAAAATTAGTCCTTGATTCTTTTAAGTGGAAACATAACCGCCTACTTCAAATTTTATAAGGGTATTTTAAGCTTTCCAATGTAGTAGTCATAGATGCCAATACAATTTATGTTGTTGAAAGAGGAGGAAAGAAACATATTATGCAGAAATGCCTCCTTCACTACTATGTAATTTAATGTCATGTTTATTTTCTTTGCAAAGTGCTGTGCATTAGGGTTTAAATTTCTCATATACACATCAAAGAGGAGGAAAAGAAGAAAGTAGTGTCTGTGTGTACAGCTGAATCTTTTACTGAAACTTGTATGGCACATACATGAATTTCCAGAATCCAAAGAACCTGTTGGCACGGAGGAGATAAAGCGGCACTACACCTCTTCCATCTGGGATGATTTATTTGCTGTCTACAGTTCCTCTGTTCAAAGCTCTACAGTTGCCCAGCTCTACAGTTGTGCTGACTTCAGTAACAGATTCAGCAATGTTTCCCTCTTGACTTTGCCAAATGCCAGCTCAGTGTCAAAACACAATCATATTTTATTTATGTTCAAAAGCTGAGGTTGCATTTTGAAGCCAGATACCACACTACAAGAGACGGGGAAGAGAATGTCCTTAGGACATTGGAGGACTGGAGAGCATTGTTTAAGAAGTCTGCAGTGGCTAGAAGGAAGAGACGACAGGTTTTAACTTATGTCTAGGGCTTCTACCAATCTATCGTTACATCTATATGTAAATGGCATAAATATATTTGAATTAATCAATGCTGAAATGGAATTGCTCAGAGAAGGTACTTAACCAGGCTGATCTTCATGTTCCAAAGGAACATGTCAGTAGGTTTTAATCTTAGAATTATAGAATTGTAGAATGGCCTGGATTGGAAGTGACCTTATAGATCGTCTAATTCTAACTCCTGTGCCAAGTACAAGGAGATGAAGATTGGACTGTTTCCATGGTCCTTCATCTGTTCTGTGATAAGACTGGGCAATACTTTCCGGAGCTATCCTATATAACTTTTTTGGTGATTCTTAAAGGCTACACAAAAGAAAAAAAACCCAGCAATTTTCTTATAGAAGACTTTAAGGATCTTAGCAGAGAATTGATAGTATCAGGTCATGAATGCAAAAAAACCACTCCATATATATTAAAATTTATTGTCTGTAATGTGACTTGCATTCAACACAAAACTATGGTATTATGCAGTAAAAATTATGCACAGTTGCTTTAGGCAGATTACAGTTAAACCATAGGACAAAACAATAAGCCTATTATATTCACTAATATCATTAAGTATGTTTTATATGTGAAAGGTACATGTGTACGCATTTACACAGACACGCACAAGTATATTCTGTATATGAACTTACATATACGCACATGTAAGTTATGATGAACCGCTTCAGACCAGCATTGAATGGAGGCACAAAGATGTAGAGATGGAATTTAAGATGAGAAGAAAAAAGGAACAGGAATATTTGGTGGGTTTATCTGTTTTCTAATTTGCAAACTAAATCCTAGTCAATGTTCTGGAATATTGAAAATTGTCTGGAGCTTTGCTAGACAGAACAGAATACAAAGAATCAGTGGATAGTTTATAGAGCTGTTTTAATGTTTTAAAAATTCCACAGAATGGGGGGAAATGTTCTAAGAAATATTTGGCAATTCCTTTCTCTGCTTGCTTTTTCTCCCCAGCAAGCTTATTCTTGTCATTGCCATGTCTACATATGTAAGTTCATGAGTACACACATACACACTAAGG
This sequence comes from Ammospiza nelsoni, assembly GCF_027579445.1. Taxonomy (NCBI): domain Eukaryota; kingdom Metazoa; phylum Chordata; class Aves; order Passeriformes; family Passerellidae; genus Ammospiza; species Ammospiza nelsoni. The sequence continues at coordinate 28,330,695 of NC_080633.1, read as the reverse complement.
AGATTAGATCACTCAAGGATGATAAATCCCAGATGCAAGCCATGGATGTTCTCCATTTATACATAAAAGACAACCCCTTGGGGAATCCAGCCACTCTTCAACTGCAAAACATTTAATGGTGCAGAGAAGATGTGGATGTTGATCTTGCAAACACTTAAACATCTGCTGCAGTGTAAGCTGTTACATAGTCTGAAGAAGTCAAGTGCGTAAAGCTAAGTACATAATTTAGTTGCAAATTGAAGTTTTTAAAACACAGCAGAATGTATTGCTTTTAAAACTGCTAATATTTTTTTCCTTAGCGATACCACACAAAGCAGGAAGAGATAATTACAACTTGAAAGTCTTTTAGTAGAATTCTTGTAAAACCAAAGATTACAGTCAGAAGGGGCAACTGTGATAACCTTTATGCTCACAGATGCCGAAAAGATGCTGGTGGTCTAGGGATTATCTTCAAATACACAATGCTAAGACTCAGCTTGAACAGCAGGATGTCTGTTCTTAGCATGGCAGCAAGTCTGGAATCATGGAGGTAAGGACATCACAGAGTCACAGATCTGTAGAAGCAGAATTCCTAGTTCTGCAAAACAGCAAATGTAAAAGCTCTAGATTAAGTCTGTGTCATCAAAGAGGAAAGATGTAAGGTCTGATTGATTAGATTGCCTTTCCAGAGAGGGCTTAAAGACTGAATGTTTTAACTTCATTAAACATGCTGTTAATGGGTTGTGAAGTTTAAAATGACCCTTCATCCTCAAAATGAGGATGAAGCTGAGCTTCAGATGAGCTGGCTTCTACATATGCAGCAGTATTCTGAAAAGAGAAGCCAAGGAGGTTATTAAGGACTGGGTGGGAAAGAAATGCTACAGAGGACATTTGCTTAAAAATATGTTCTTTGTTCTAAGACTGCCACTCTATGCAAGGCAAATAGCAATCTTTTAGCCTCCACTACATTATATTTCTTCTTCTTGACTGGCAGTCTCTTTTTCTATGAACAAGTTGACAAAAATGAGCACATTTTAAACCCTGTTCCTTTGTAATATGTGTAAGCATGGACCAGTCTAAATCCAGCTGAATGAAAGGAAATATTTAATTTTATTAATTGCTTTCACTTCTAAACAATTCTGAGTGATAATCACATTAGGCTAGTAACTAAACAAATCACATTTGCTTTACGACAGTTAAAGAACAGCATTGACCAGGGTAATTACTCTTTTCATTGGAATGCAGAGGGCATCAGCTTGGAATAGTCGTGGTGGGACACAGGAGATGTGTTTGAGATACGTTTTATCCATCAGTCTGTACGTGAAGCTTTAAACTCTGATATTTTACATTCTCACAAGGGACTCGTAAGCATTAATTTCCAATTTCAGGGCAGGTTACAAAACAAATTTTTAACAGGTGTTTGAGGGCTGTCGAAGATACGGGAACTTTTATTATCCGGTGCTTTTCATTGCCTTGGTTTTTGTTTTTATATTCAAGGACAGCATTTTAAATTCAAGATAGTGAATTCTGTGAAAGTATTATATGCAATGGAGAGCTAAAAACACACAAGTGGGACTGAAAGAAAACCCACTTAATGCAAATTCTTTTCCTAATTACTGGAACTGCATAAAAATGAGATAAATCCAGCAGCCAAATTTTATCAGCACAAAGTCATGTAGTTCCGTGGGGCCCACCAGTGTAACAGAGACTATTACAACAACCAACATTTTCCATTCTTTTCAAGCTTTTTCCCTCAATTTGCAATCAGACATTTGTGCAGTTCAACAGTATAACTTGGCTTTGATTTTTGCAGGTTTTTTCTGGTATCTTTTATGTTGATTTCATGTGACAGTTTCAGCAATGACATGCTGAAAGTATTCTCCAAGCCCCTGGGTGGTCTCTGAGCCATACAGAAAAGAAGTTGAAAACCGAACAGTATTGTACAGCAATAGGCCTAACAGGAGATTAATATTAATGAAGCACATTTATTTAATTTTATATTTTCATAACTCAGACCTACAAAGATGAAGATTTAGAATACCAATGGCAGTAGGATGCTATAACAGTAATTCTGTTGCTCCTTAAAGCACTGCAGCTCCAAGCTCTTCCACGTGATGAATTTTAAACTTTAAATTGAGATATGGCAGGAAATTGGTCTGTTTTTTAGCAGCACTAGCCTTTCCACTGCTGACAGAAGAGACATAAGGGCTTATGGCTTTGCTCTAGTCACCTATCAAAAATCTCAGGTATTTGTCAAAATCACATTTCCTCATCAGAAAGAGCACAAGCTGCCAACGTCTTCCGCATATTTTCAAGTTTGAAGGAGTGTTATATGATACCACATATATGATGCCTTGACATTAGTAATTATGCAAAACCTATGAACTCAGGTTAAGAATATTATCTTTTTTACAGCAAGGGAGGTAAGTTGCTCCAACAGGTTGGAGCAAATCTTTGCTTAAGGAACACAAAGAAGGAGTTCACTCTTAACTCAGGTACTTATGTGTTTTCTCAAACACAAACAACACTCTACCAAATGTAATATCAGCCACGATTTCCCTTTGTCAGGGCCATAGATGTAGCAGCTCTGAAGCCAGACAGCTATGGTACAGAAGGGATGCATGTCTAACTGGGAAAAAAACCCAAGAAATTATGTTATGAGCATAGGGTTTGGGGAAGGATTGAGGCAAAGACAAATATCTACACATAGTTTTTGTAGGAGACACAGTTTGGGGGAAGCAAGTTCAATACAGCCTTGTGCTAGCTGGAGAAATGAAGTCGCTGGTTTCTTGGTTTTTTTAAGTAGTGGTAATATCTCAGTCTAGATTTCATTGATGGTATTGTTTTATTCATTCTTGCCCTGTGTAGTCATTGGAACAAACTTGTATCATGAAAAAAAAAGAAAAAAAAGAAGCCATAAGGATTTATTTGTTCCCCCACTGACCATCTGGCTTTCATTCTCAGATCTACTTATGATCTATTGCTAAAATGACAAAACTGAGATGATTAACAATATTAAATGTCAGAATACAAAAGTTATTTTTTTATCCTTACTCAAAACTCTGTCTCCATAAGCCATTTAATTACCAGGTTCTGTCCAGTCCCATCTGGGTGCCAGAATAACATTACATTTAATACAGTTCATAGGAAAATTCCTAACTCCAGAGGAAGAAAGGTAGTGAAACAGAACCTTCATATTACAGTAACATTGAGAGCATTGCCCAAAAGACATAAAATTTTAAAAATTGCATAGCATTTACCATATTTATGCTGCCAATAAAATGAGAATTAATATTTTAATTTAATGTAATGGTTTTTTTCTGTGTCTATCAGTATAGCTTTTCTTTGACAAAATTTCTGTTCTTTCCTATTGTTATCTTAAGAACCTGGGTATAGATTCATGAGCCAGCTAAGGTTCCCCACTTAAATCTGGCAATGATTAGGGAGCTGTTTACCTTGTAATTTTATGTAACCCTTTTTTCACATTTCTACTCTTTACTAAAGATTAAGAGCATAACAAAAATCAAACTATGTATTGCTCAATACCAGTGCCTGACAGGGACCAATACCATCCTGCTTAGAGAAAACAGAACACACAGGTGAAATAATTCCTTATCATGGTCTCACTTTTGTCCAATCTGATTCTTGGTTTCCTGAGCCAGAAACTGTAGCTGTGTTTAACACTTCTTCATGTCTAACACTTCACCAGATTAACAGCCCTCAATTCCATGTAATTAATTTAGCACCAGCCTTTTAAATCTGGTGTATTACTGAATTAATATTTTAGTTGATTTTCTGATTTTTTGATTTTTTAGAAATCACATTAGCAACACTACTTTGCATGAATTTGTAAAATAGTTTTTGAACATTTTGTTCACTTCTTTAAAACCAGGTCTGTGCTTTGTTCCTGTGTCAATAGACTTCTGTCAAATCAAGTCATGCTCTATTTTTTTAAGCATAATAAAAACCAATGGTGTTAACCTAAAAATTGAGATGGTCAAACCATTAGAGAGGGAAGTAAACAGGACAGCAGGCAGAGATTGTCCTTCCAGTTTTTCAAACTATAGATGATAAAAAGCAAATTATTTTCATAATTTGCTGTGCCAAGAAAATTCCATCTGTAGATATCTTACTCCTATGCAAGAGAAAGACTTAATTTTATCTGGGGAACAGACAGGAAATATATTTTTCCATTAGACTGAGGCAGGGGGATCTGTTTTCCTCAAAATACTTATTTAAAGCCTCAACAAAGCCCACTGGGAAGGGGAAGAAAATCACATCTGCTTCTCCCTGTGAGGACACTTCTGTTTTTTTCTTACTGTATAAAGATACACATGAAAACAGGCATGCTGGGTGAAATCCTCAGCAAAAACCAGGGGAACATCACACAGTAAAGCTACCTGATAATCTCTGCTTCTGCTCCTTTAGAGTGCATCTATTCTTACTGTCCCATCCCATATTAAGTCAATAAATATTTTCTTTCTTTACAATGCAGGGAAAGGCTTACAGAAAGTCACAGCTTAGCTCAGTGGAGTAGTTAAAGCTGAGGAACCCCTCTGCATGTGCTTGCTTCCTTTTATGATCCTCAGCTGTGAACTCCCTCTTTCAGACACTACAGAGACCTTTTCATAAAACAAAGGCAAAGAATGTGCTTTTCCTGGTTTGGTGAATGCATCTTTTTCTTACCAGGGCAGCCACAGGTTATTTGTTTTTATATTCAGGTTATCAAATAGCCTTGGACTGTGTGTAGGATGTGCCCCTTATCAGGGGTGCCATGTCTGTATTTGGACACAGCCAGAGATGGCTGCTCAGTGACCTTACTGACTCACTACCCAGAAAGCTGTTCCCACATATCAAGTAAAAACTAGGAGGAGAAATTATAGGCCCAGAAAGAAGGAACACAGCTTTTAGCGCTAGGATGTGGGATTTGGGAGATTTTTAATCCCCATTCTTCTTGTGGGATTTTACTAAAACACATTTTAGTGTCTACATGATCAAAGGTTTTGGTACTAACAAAGGTAATCTAGGAATTTGAGAAAAATATTGTATTATTTGTTTCTCATCTGCATAGGTTACATATTTTAAGAGCATTTTTTCTCATCTTAGAAGACACCATAACTTAGTCAAGACTTTAACCAAGTAATGTTGATTTTTATTTTACAAATATAGTGGTGAAATACAAATAGAATAGTGGTGCAAATACAAATAGATGAAAGCCAGTAAGACTGAGTATGAAGTACACTGCTACCTATAAGATCAACATTTTGCACCTTACTCAAGTAGTATTTATTCTACAAAGGGTAAAGAATTAATTCTATGTTGTCCTACTTTTTAGAAATTGCTACTAAGTGAGCTGTACATACACAAACTGCATGTGAGACAGAAAGAGATCATATTCAGTTTATCAATGTAATTATATGTCAGTGCTACATTTCAGTATGTGTAAAACAAAGATTATTCCATTAATATTCCACCAGCCAAGGGACTTCCTAGGCTTCAAAATATTCTGGCACATTCTGAGTAAATACAGCTGACAGGCCATGAATTAAGGATATAAAAATACTTGAGAAAAATAAAAGAGTAAGTGGCTGATCCAAAGATGATTGAAGTTAATAAAAAGCCTAACATTGATTTTATTTGACTCTTATTAGCTCCTGGAGACACATCTCCCATGATTTACATTAGCTCTTATACTGCTTATCAAAGCCAAATTGCATTAGATTTTTAAACTGAAGTCTTTTACTGCATAAGTCAAATATAGTATATACAAGAGGTCAAATATAAAAGAGAATTAGGGACTAAAACATGCTAAAGATGTCATTACTTCTGAAAGTTAAACAGACTGTCAATGCTGAGTACACTTACATGGCAGCTTAAAAAATACCCCCTACAAATTTTAAAAGCATTTTGGAAAACAAGTGTCACTCAAAAGCCCCTCAGTTATCTGAAAAAGCCGCCAGCAGAATAAACATGAGTAAAGTTAACCTCTTGTGATGCTGCAATATTAGCCACAGAATGACCAAAATGAATAAATGCACATGACCATTACCTATTCTCTGTTTCTATTTATTTGGTGTCAAAGATAGGAAGGGGGATAGAATCAAATATCTCATTCTGAACTGGAAAAGGCAATGTGTCTTAGTGTGTCTTCCTATGTTTTAGTGATGTTTCAGGACATTAGTTTCAGAGCTGTTAAACCATGTTTTTAAATCAAATGAACCTTAGCTAAGTTAAAAGTCATACAACCTACAATTTGAAGGGAAGACTGGAATTTGACTTTACGGGCAGAATTAATTAGACAAAGAATGTTAACAATTTATTGCTTTGGAAAGGACGAGTTCACCTACCATTCACATACATGAACTGGCACAAGTAAAAAGAAATTATTTTTACACAAAGAAGGAACTAAAACTATTAAGGGGAAAATGCAAGAGGACTCATCCCTCTCTGATCCTTGTGGATCTGCCCAGGGCTGCAGGCTATCTCTCAGCCATCTGCTCCTTACAGGAGGGGTGTTATCTGCTGAAGGCAACTCTTTGCAAACATTCAGCACTTGGCAATACTGCAATAACCCTTTGAAGCTCTGCAAGGAAATTTCTCCCAGCTTCCAAGTTCTGCTCACAGCTTTATTTGGAGTGATCATCCATGCTCTATCTCTGCACAGATAACAAATACAGCAACATAGATTTGAAGGGCTTGTTCAGATTTACCTTGCCTTACACTACAGACGTGCTTAATGGTACAGCATGAAAGATTCATTTAAGAAAGACTTCCCTTGGTACTCTAAGCTACACAGTTGGAAAGAAAAGGTTTATAATTAATTAGATATAGTGGGCAATTTTAGCTTAAGCTTAATCAGATTCTTCTCTAAGTGTTTACCTGAGTTAACAAAACCTGGCTAAGAACTTCTGAGTGTCAGAGCAAGCAAATCCCAAAGTGTCAGACCTGGGGATTCATTGTTCAGGACAGCATCCATCTACCCAGCTGTCTTCAGCTCTCACCCTCTGTTCCCCCTGCTTGTGCCCTACCATTCATACAAATTACTGATTATTCCAAGGAGCCTACCACAAAGACTGCCTTTCTTGCAGGTGATCCTCTTATCTATCTTCCAGTTGGGGGTTTGGATACAACTAGAAAAAACTTTTGTGGCTTTGTCTAGAAACAACTACTTCTAAAACTCAAGGTGATTTTTCATTTCCAGTTTACACCTGAGCAGCTATGCACACCTATTTGTACACATTTTGGCAAACACTGCTGATTGTTCTTCTTAGCTTAGTTACCAAAAAAATCTTTAATCAACCTGCTAGCCACTTGGCTGCTGCTCACTCTGGACTGTCCCCCTTATTGCAATGTGAGACAATGACATCTTGTTAAATAATGTATAGACATGTGCTTTCTATACATTAAGTTAATGATCTGAGGTGTACTGCTACAAACATCCCACTGGCATGTTAGCAATGGAAGTGTCACATGACAAAGTTGCTATGTTGGCTGGGTTTATGAGAAAATTCCCTTTTTTCCCTTGGACATTTTTTCCTGGGATTCCTGTTACCCATTCCCACATGCTGGAGCTGCACAGTCATGAATTTATGCAGATAACCCTTAAACCAGAACAATCTAGTTGCAGATCCAAGAACTTAACATCAGAAGAACGCCTTCTTTGTTATCTGAGTTTTTTTAACTCTATTTTCAGCATTGCCCAAGTTGTGTTCCTTGTCATCTAACACGTCTTCTTTCTTCAATTTATCACTATGCTCTTCCCTGCCTTATGAGACAGTCATGAGTCAGCAAAAGCACTTCTGCTCAGGCTTTGTTCAAATAATAAATTTAATTTATTCATAGACGAGACTTCAGAATCCACCTTAAAATAAATATATATTTAAAAGCTTCACCAAACAGGCTGAGATTACTAAACTCTAAGTTAGTTTTAAAATTATTTTCAAAACCAACCTTAAATATTTCTTTCTTTCATTGTTAATCATGAAATCCACTCTGGGAAATTCTACTTTGTGTTGCAGCATCTAAATGCTCCCTAGAATTGATATAATCATTCCTTGTGCCACATTTTCAGTGGAATATTAAGCAATGACTTGGACTACATAACCACGATAGAATCTTAAATTCTTCATTCAACACTCTTGGTTTTCCTCTCAAACATCCTGCTCTTTAATAATACACATACAAAATTGCAGTTTGACTTCACATTCCATTGTAAATGAAAGAGGTGTTTTCAATTGTGTTTTCAGTAAAACACAATTTTACCTAGCCTATGATTTACTTAATTGAAACTATGGAAATTACTGACAGAAACTATCTGAAATTCAACCTGCTGGAAAGCCCTATTCTACTATTATAAGCCCTAGAATTATTTTCGTTTTCCATAAATTCACTGTCACTGACACAACTCTATTACCCTGAGTGCCAAGAACTACTTTTGGCAAGTTGTCAGCTCTTTGAACCACAATATGCTCTTTCTCTGCTATCACTGCAAGAGGCTACAAGGCTGATAGTAGCAGAGGGAGCTGGCAGAGGAAAACCAGTCCAGAAAAGATGAAAGGTGCCTGTACTCTAGCAGCCATTACTGCCTCCTCTTTCTATCCCCTGAGTGATCCATGACAAAAGGTGCTAATCCTCCTGTAAATACCACTCCATCATGACTAGCAGGGGTCAAAGAAGTAGCTTAATGTTTAAATTTCGTCAAAGCTTCTCACATCTCTCTTTCTAGCTCTTGACTTTGTAATTTGTTTTGTAAAATATCTTTTTTAATCCTCTTGTTTTCTTTTTAAACACGTGGTTTGGGAAAGAAGAGAAGTAAAGCTCAAACTAATTTCAGACATATACAGTATTTCAGGATAAAAGTTTGTCATATCTGCTGACAAATAATGGAGAAAGTTGAGCAAACAATTAAGAAAAATTATTGTTAAAATTTACCCAAATTTTTAGGACAAAAGTATCTTCCTTAAACAACGAGGAGGAATCCAAGACACCAGATTCAATTCTCAGGCTGTGCCAGCGATTCCTTTAAGAAACTCACTGCCATCATAGAGCTGAACTGTTTCTTTTAAGGAAGAAACTCAGGATATGTGAACAAAAGATGACTGAGGTTACCCCAACAATGCTGCTTTGCCTCCGCCTTGACTCCAAGCCCTGATAGCTCTTCCTGCAGGGAAAGCTGTCCTGCAAAGAGCCATCCAGGTCAGTACCCCAAGGCAGCAGCCTTGCTGACCATTGTAGCCTGGCAGGTGTTCAGTGGAGGGCAGTAAGGTGTGTTTTAGTGTCAGCAACTTTTATTTTTTAGATTTAGGCATACATATGCTACAGAGATTGTGAAACATTTCTGTGTGCAACATTGGTGTGTGCAAAGTAGTTCAACGACTGCACAACCTCAGGCCTACAGTGGAAAATACCAGCAGTGCCAAATCTTGAATGCTGAGATTTGTCCTGCTCTTTGTCCTCTGACTGACGTCTCTGAAGAGGAGCAACTCTTAGCAAATCTTGAATCTTGGGCTCTTGGAACTGTTAAATATTTGCCAAACTCAGTCTGCATTAATGGTAATGAAGATTCAATATAGTAAAGGTTAAATGTAAAGGTCTATTGAAGGATCAATTTGAAATTGGGTCTTCTTCAGCATTTTACTGCACATCAGAAAATAAATACAGCTCTGGGTTGGACATTGCTCATGATGCCGATCTGCTTTGGGCCTGTTTGGACCTCTTTGGGATACGGACAAGCACCTTCACAGAGCCCCCGACAAGAACCAAGGACTGTTTGGTTTTCTCGCAGAGAGTCCCCATGAGGGAGCCCGGGACAGGGGTGCCACAGCGGCCGGGTCCAGGCCCCGGGCTGAGGCGGCGCCAGAGCCGGGCCGGGACACGGACACCCCCTCGGCCGGGCCGGGACACTGACACCCCCTCGGCCGGGCCGGGGCTCGGACACCCCCTCGGCCGGTCTGGGCCGGGCCGGGGCGCGGACACCCCCTCGGGCGGTCTGGGTCGGGCTAGGGGCGGGCCAAGGCCCCCGAGGGAGGGACTGCGCGGAGGAGCGGGGTGGGCGCGGGGAGCGGCCGCAGGCACCAGGAGCTGCCGGCCGGCCGGCAGCGGATCGGAGCGGAGAGGAGCGGAGCGGCGGGGCCATGCCGGGCGCCGCGCCCGCAGCCCCGCGACTCTGGCTCGGCGCGGCCGTGCTAGGATGGCTGGCGGCGGCCGGGGCTCGCCAGAGAGGTGAGGGAGCCCGGGCACAGGGAAGGGAGCCCGGGCACGGGGAAGGGCAGGTGAGCGGGCCGGAGGGGCGGGCGCGGGCGGCTCCTGTGGCAGGGACAGCGCCGGGCTGCGTGTCACAGGTGTCACTGGAACGGGCTGAACCCTGTAAGTTCCAAGTAGGAAGTGTCCTTGTCGCAGCGCACTTGCGGGGAAAACCTGCCCAGGGGAACTCCAGGAGCCAAGGTGCTGGGTCTCCCACCCTCTCTCCTGTGTTGGAGCGCAGGCAGCGCCTTGGCACATCCTCACCTGGGAGCTCTGCTAAACCCGTGTCCGGATAGCTTCAAGTTTCGGATAGAAAATATACATCAAGTGTAGAAACAACAACGTATTGCAATGAAAGCTACTAGAAAACGTTCTATAAACATGTATGTTACAGTTTCATAAGTTATGAGATTATTTACTACCTTTGCACAGCATTTCGTGCAGAAATGAAGAGACGTGGCTGAAAAGTGTCTTAACACCAGTTTAATGAGGTTATTTGTAAAGATGTATTAATCTGTGCATGTTGATTCGATTTTCTTCATTGGTCCATGCATAGGAGTCACCATGTTCCTGTTCCATGGGATGGCAATACTGTCATTGCTACAACATTTTTGCTCATGTTCTTTTATAGGCCACATCAAAGAAAATGCTATTTTTTAGGTAGTTACAGTAATTTTAATGTTCTCCTTTAAAAGTATTACTCTAAAAAGTTGTTCCGGGATAACTTCTTCCAAAAAGTGAACTTTTTTCTATTTTATTCTTTTGGAAGAGTTTAGATCCACAAATACTTTTGTTAAATTCAGTCATAGCTGTAATTTCTGCCTTGGGATTTTGGTATGCTGCATCCTTTGCAGTCAGTAGATGCAATAAAAAGCACATTCATGCTCACAGTGGGCACTTACTAAAGGCACTGTTAGTTTATCAGGGGTCATTTGCCAGGCCTCAGCCTTTGGGCAGCAGGACTTACACATTTAAAAGCTATTTGTACCTAAGTGACTGGATTGCCAGTGCTGCCACTCTGCCCTTCCCTATCTGTACTCGGCTGTGGCTCTTTTTCCCTTCTCTACTGCAGTTGGTACCCAGCAGTCCTCTGTTCCTTACTGTTCCATTCGGTTGGAAACATTCTGGACAGGTGGAAAATCATTGACCCTTCTTTGCACATGGATGCAATAGAGATGTGAATGGGAAGTTGAAAAGCCCTTCCTTTGTGGAACTCATTTTCCACCCCAGTGCCTCAGAGATAGCCATCAGGAGCCACTTCAGATCTCTTTGTGGCAAATGAGCTGCTGTGTTGACTTCAGGAACCTCTTTGACTTTAGGTTAAGGTGTTCAGAGGTATTATGTGACTCAGGTTACAGCAGCCATGGTAGAAACCTCAACATGTTTGCAGAGATTGCATCTGTATCTCTCCCAAAAGGCTCATCCTCTAGCACGTGTTTAAGATGTTGCAGTTTAGGTTCACATTTCTCAGTATCCATCAGGACCAAGGAAGTCTGGGATGGATCAAAGCAAAGCTCACTGCACCAATCCTGAAGACAGTCAGGAAAAAGCAAATATGGAATCAAATTCTTCCTGCTGTGCAGAGAGACAAACTGAAGAAAGGTAGAGAGCCATGAGCAGTATATATATAAGGTGTTTGTGGAAAGAAGCACAGAATATGATAAAATAAAGTAAACTCAAATGCTAGGGAATTATCTGCATGTTTTCCCAGGATGATCTGCTTTTTTTTCAGCAGACAGTGTAGTCTGGACAATGTAGTCTGTAGTATCTGGACCACCAAACAGAATGGGAGAGTTACAACTTTCTAGAAACAAGTCTCTCCTAATAACCTATTGATAACCTTTTGTGTGTATCTCCTCTAGTTTAAGTGAAAACACAACTACACAGTCTACAAAGGAGACTGGATATCATGGTCTTATTTCTCAAGTATTCATTTGTGTATTTTATAATTGAACTTTCACTATTCTATAGCAAATATTTAAAATGAAACTTATTAAATCACTAATACATTTAAAGGTCCATAAAAGAACTAAAAATAATATTCCCATGTGTATGGAAAGGTTTTTGTCAAGAACAATCATGAGTAAATGCTAAATTTTGTTAAAACTTACATGAGTTTTCTGGTTTGTGTCAGAACATGTTAGGATTTTTTGTGATGAAGTCAAGCCACGCCAGTAGCACAGAAATCTTCCCCTAATTTAATGTTCCTCACATCCTGGGCAGAGCTGGTGGGTAATCCTGCCCTGTAGGTAACCTAACTTAGCACTTCAAAGCTATCAGAACCTGTTTTCAGATCCTTATAATTTTGTCAGATTTGAATCATCAGGAAGCCTACAAGAAAAATGGAGAAACATCATTTACAAGGGCCTGTAGTGACAGGGCAAGCGGTGGTGATTTCAAACTGAAAGAGAGTAGCTTTAAATTAGATATTAGAAAGACATTCTTTGCTGTGAGGGTGGTGAGGCACTGCAACAGGTTGCCCAGAGAAGCTGTGGATACGCCATCCATGGAAATGTTCAGGGTCAGCTTGAATGGAGCTCTGAGCAACCTGGTCCAGTGAAAGGTGTCCCTGCTTGTGTCATGGAAGTTGGAACTATATGATCTTTAAAGTCCCTCTAAGCCCAAACTGCTCTATGAGTGTATAAAATTGCTGGGTGTTAGACAGAGGCAAAGCTTTTCTGGAGCATTTCAGCAAAGTCACTATTCATCAGTCTGAGAATAATATTTGAAATAATCTTATATCAAAATCTGTTTTTATTTAAGGCATCCTGAATAAGGAAATCATTATTTCAATGGAAAATGTAGCCAACTCCCTCTTAAATGCTTCTGGTTGGAGCAGATCTGTTCTGCAGGGGTAACATTTTTGCAAAGAACACGACATTAATTTTTGTGTGTCTGTCCATAAACCTGATAATTTATTTGTTTTTGCTGTTGCTGAAGTTAGACAGCACTTCAGTTACACTCAGGTGTGCAGAAAAGTTGTTTTTATTTGTGTTATTGATGATGACAGTTATTTTTAGTTGTTTTTCAGAATGAAAAAGAAAAAAGAAAAAAAAATCAACCAGTGTTAACACAACATAAGATTTCCAAACAATAACTATGAAAATATTAGCATACTTCTAGAAAGGATAAAAGGATACACTGGATTCATAAAGAGCTGGATGGCCTTTTAAAGTGAATGCATAATAATAAGAAACTTATAATTTGATCTTTAGTAGGATTTATAACCCTATTACAAGTGACTACAGTCAGCTGTTTTAAAGATCTATCAAATGTTTCAAAGATCTATCTAATTAAACTGTGGAGGAAAAGAAAATAAAGACTTGTCTCATGTCTAGCCTGATATATTAATGGAGAAGGTAACAGATATTAATTGTTTCAGGAGTGATTCAGTTACAGGAAAGAAAACTAATGAGGGTGCTGTATGAAAGGGAGAATTCCAGTGAAAAATAGAGAACAGGAAGAAACTTTCATCATGGTTCGTAAACTGCTTGTGCTATATCTTGCTTGGAAAACATTTCAATAACACACATGACTGACCTGTGATTCTTCAAGGGCTTTTCTCTAAATTCCAGTGAAGGGTAAGTTCCCTGTAAGGTCAAATTGTGTGGACATGAATAGCTCACAGGCTACTACAAGAAACTCAGAAACACAGTGGTGGCACAGTCAATCACTCTGACTTCCAGCTGCCCTTAGAGGATGGAAGATAAAGCTATTGTTACCTGCCTGGGTAGCCTAAAGCTGTATCAGATTAAATCTTTAGTCTTTGAAAGACTGTAGGATTCTCTCATACTGTGCCTGTGCTGAGAGAGATAAAGTGTATTCCTTCAATAGGGCATCTTCTCCATTTAAAGGTGGGGAATTACCTGATTTTGAAACTGATTTATAATTGTGGTTATCTAGAACAACATGAAAAATGTGGAAGATAGTAAACTATTTTATATTAATAAACTAAAATGTTTCTAATCAGTAACACAATTATACCATGCAAAGTATACAACAAATACAGACACACCTGGGAGCAAAAGCTGGAGATCAGAGCATTTATATTCAAAATGTAACATTTGACAGCTTTGCTTACAGCTGCATCTTTAAATTCAATGCATAATGAAGGCAAAAATTAAGCTTCACTGTATCATTCAGTATAACCCAAGTTTCTGTTCGCAGTTAGCATCAATTGGTATCCATTTTAAAAGCAAGTTAAATAGATAGGTATACTTTTAGTGTCACTTATATATAAACGTTCTCTTACTTTATTTTTCCATTCTTTCACTTTCCAAGCAGATTCCTAAACAAGAATGAGTCTTCAGTATGTTGTATGTAAATATGCCATTAGCCAGAACTTTTGTTGTCACTGTTTTCGACAGAAGTCAACTCACATGCCAGATCAGACTCAGAAATTCTGACATTCTGCTTTATTTCTAAATGAGTTTATGTTTAAAAAAAACCCAAAAAAACAAAAACAAAAAACCCAAAACCAAACAAACCAACCAAATAAAAACAACTGTGATAAAGACTGCTTCAGATTCTGATCCTTCATTTTATCTATGAGAAAATTTGAGAGATTTTTCGAGGCCACAAAGTCACTTAGATGTCAAAAAATATGTTTGGCAGTTGTGTTTCTTTATTATAATTTATTATGTCATTAATGCAAATTTACTTAAAATGTCTAATCAAGTATCTACCCATTTTAACACACACTTTTGCTGTGTTCTGCATGTATACATGCAAACTGCATGCAACTATCCAGCTATCTCTCATCCATTTGAGGGAATTGTTAATTTCAGGCAGAGGAGTTCTGTAAAATGGTAATCTATTATGAAAAGACCTTTGGATAAACCTTACTCTACTGAGGTAAGTTTTGTATTCTCATATATCTGACACTTCATTTGTATTCAGATTTCATAAATATAAGTAAAACTGGGAAATAAGAATCCAGGTAGAATGTATAAACATATTCCTTCCCACTGGTTTTGCATCTAGGGTAAATGCCTATGTGGTTATTACTGCATTTATTGTCCACTAAAAAGTTATGATATAATGAATTCTGTTAAATTTCAAGAGTGCTAACATGCAAAGTTGTTGTTACTAGAACTTCAATATCTTCTTTCATAAATTTAGTTTTGCATAATATTGCAACATGTCCTTATTTTCCTTTAAAAATGCTTAACATCTTTTCTAAAATACTTGTTAGGCGTTCCATCTTGATACTCTAAATGCTCTTGCACCACAGTTCTGGAATGCTCTCCTGGTGGACATCAGATCCTGCAGAGCCCTTACCGAAGTGTGCATTTTGATTCATCCCACCTCCAGCAATCAGCTATTCAGGATTTAATCTGTGACCATTCCCTGACTCCAGGATGGTATCGCTTCATGGTTTTTGATAAGCCTGCTGAGATGCCAACCAAGTGTGTGGAGGTATTGTTTCAAATAGTTTCATTCTGAGAAATAGATATTTTGGTGAAGAATTTTTCAGTAGGATAGGTACAAAAAATAGTGTGATTATGGGGACTGATGTGGATCAATGCAAAGTTCCTATCTTCTCTAAATACTTGATTATATTAAAATGTGTTGACTGGAAAATTAAGTCTTAAGCATTGAAAATTTTACATTGAATGGGCAATAGCAGAGGATGATAAATTAAATCCCTTTTAGAGCACTCAAAAACTGTAATTTCCACTCAGTTCTGAAGAAATTTTCTCAGTAGCAGCATAGCAGGGCAATCATGTTGTAAATGGAACTGTGTGATGGTCAGTGTGTCAGGAAGGCACTGTGAGAGCAGTATAAAGGCTTGCAGCCACGTGAACCCAGTAATTGTGGAGCTTTTAAAGTCATCATGTCACAGAAAAGAGATTACTCCTAAAGTGACTTGAACTAACAGAGCTAATTGAATATTAGTTGCCTTGTCATCTGCAAGCCTCCAAAGACTCAAGAGTTGCTTGAAATATTTAATACTTCAGATGACTAGTTCTTTATTTCAGAGCTTATTTGTAGCTTTATTTTGGAGCTGTGTTATATTCTAAGGAGATACATCTTTTTAGTTTCCCCTTTTTAAAACATTTATTTCCTCAAAAAACCTAAAAATGTCATTAGAATATTGTAGTCTTGATTTTTCTACTGAACTGAAATTTCCTTGTCACAGTCTCTTAAAATTAAGTGCTTTTAAATGAATCCAAACAGTTCAAACATACATGGGTCTGCTGCCCACATCTCTTAAAAGAAATCCAAGAGGTTAGTTGAGCCTTCAGTTGATGGCAAAGGGCAGATAAAACTTTAACACCTTTAGCTGATACTTGGTGTACTCCTGCTCTGCACTGCATTTGCTGTGCCCTGATAGCATCCCACAGTCGCTCACTGTAGGGTAATGGTGCCAAGTAGCGCACAAAGCCATAACACAGCTGTGAGCTTTTCTGAGCAAGCACTCAGATGTGGTTTCCTGTTGAGTTCTTCACACACTAAATTATAGCCTGTCTTTAGAAAAAACACAAATTCACTCACACACACTCTTAACACAAATTCACTCACACACACTCTTGCACGCTCACGCCCTTGCACACTACTCACACTCGTGCACACTACTCACACTCACACACACTTGCACACACACTCTTGCACTCATACACCCTTCAACACTCACATGCACACTACTCACACTCACACATCCTTGCACACTCACTCACACTCTTGCACGCTCACAGTTGTGCACACATTTGCACAATACTCACACTCACACCCTTGCACACTCACAATGTTGCACACTAGTTCCCTTGCACACTTACTCACATCCTTGCACAATACTCACACTTGCACACTCACACTTGTGCACACTCTTGCATACTACTCGCACACACTCTTGCACAGTCACACCCTTGCCCAATACTCACACTCTTGCACAATACTCACAGTCTTGCACACTACTCACACTCACTCACACTCTTGCACACTCACTCACAAATTCACTTAAGTCTCTTTTGTGTGTATTTGTATTCAGCCTTGAGGAGGAAAGTCAGCAATCCCTCTGTTATACTGGCTGAACTTTGCTGAAAGCTCATGCGAGAAATTAATTACATATGTACCTCTAATTAAAGCGCAGCATTAACCATTTCCCGATGTTTTTCTCTGGTGCTGAAGATGAATCACTGTGGGACTCAGGCCCCTGTCTGGCTGTCTCTGAGGGAGTCAGAATCCATGCCTGGACCTGGTGAGATGAAGCAGTTAACAGCCTGTGCTACATGGCGGTTTTTCTTCAGCACTTCCAAAGACTGCTGCCTGTTCCGAATCCCTGTCAGGGTCAGGAACTGTGGGGATTTCTTTGTTTACTTTCTGCAGCCCACCCAAGGGTGCATGGGGTATTGTGCAGAAGGTGAGAAAATGCATGCTCTAACTCAGCTAAGTGTGTGTGTTTATGAGTAGGTGTTTTTCTGATTTATATCTGTCTGCTATTTGGTGGAGTGGAAATGTCAGGAAATAGTTATGCTAAAATTTCTTGCAATCCTTGCTTTTAATATTGATATGATAGGAGAAATGATCTGAAATAGTGAAGTGGATTCACTTCACCCCTCTTCAACTTACATGTAGCATTTGACTAATTTTCAAAGACCAGAAACTTAGGAATTGAAATTTCCCATGTAATGAGCTGGGGTTATAAGACACATCTAGAAGTCAAAATTCAGTGTACCAAAATTCAGTGTAGTTCATGGCACTCACACTGTTCAAATAGCCATTACTGAACATGCATAGAATTTTGTATCAGAATAAATTTTGTCTTAGGAACTTGAGCAAAATGTGTTTATATCAATTATTATTTAGCACTGTTAGGAGTATTTTTCTTGTAATTCTTACATCTTTCTGAAGTGTATACATGTTGTTGCAAGAAGAAAATTCAGCGCAGAAATGCTCTACTGATACATATTTTATTAGTTCTATGAAAAAGGAGACCCTTTGCAATGTCTCCTACTGTCTTGGGTGCTTGTGCTGCAAAAGTATGTTGGTGTTGGCAGCTCAAAACTTCAGCATTTCATTATTTATGACAGATTTTTCAGATAAGCAAGCCAGGGTTAAATCCTTAGAGTTATGAATACGGTGAAACAGGGACAAATTTGTGTAATAGGAAATTGTTATTGGCTCATATAACTCACCATTATGAAAATACTAGCAGGATTTTCATGCATCATATGCTGTATTGCTTGGAGTCATGTTCTCTGTTACTGACTACTTTCAAAAGCTTAGTAGCAAATCTATCAGTGGGCTTTCTGGTGCCTTGTTGGCCCATCATTATACCTTTAGATCCAGTTGTTAAAACATTCTCCAAGGGTTCAGCAAGCGTGTGCCTGAAACAATGAACTCTTGCACAATAGGACTTGCATTTACTTTGGATCCTGGTACATGATGAGGAAAGAAGATATACAAAACCACAGCTAGACAGCAAGCTAGCAATTTTTTACTACCTCAAAACAAAGCAGGCAAAAAGCATAACTCCTACTTGGCTCTATTGAACGCTGTAAATCTGAAACACATTTTGAGTTCAAATGCACATATTTAAGATGATGTTGTCAAGTACATTGTACTGTTGTACTCCTTTTTTGTATCTAAGTTACCATGTGGCCAGTGTTTTTTCTTTAAAAAAGAGCACTTGACAGCTGATATACCTGATACCTGTTGCAAATTTTCTATCTGTCCTCTACATGCTAAGGAATTCAAACATTATACCACTGAAGTGTGGAACAGCAAAGTCTGCTTTTTAGTCTTTTTGGTTAATGGGATTTCCAGTGTTGCTGCTGCCCTTCTGATGTAGTTTGGGTAGAGTGACTAACTGGCATTTTCATGTTTAAGTCAAGTTCCACTTATTTTTCTGTAGCATTCAAAATACAAAACAATAGCAATGCACAAGCAATTTTTCGTAGGCTTCCGTAGGAATGGTGATGTTTTTTCAATGCTGGTCTGCGCTGAATTTTGCTGTCCAGGGTTACAGTTAAAGAATAAGTGTTCAAATGTGAATTTAGGGAGGCAAAATATATATTTAAGAGAATAGTAGAATTCCTTTTTATTCACTAGCAACATTTTTAAGTATTTGCTGAGCACAGGAGCAGTAAAGGTTGTAGAGGTGGTAGGATGTTCTGTACCCTTCCTCATACATGATTTCCAGCAGAAGACATTGTGCTCACTGCTGTCCTAGCTGTAAATGGATCAGATTACAAGATTGCTTCTATTCTGAATTTTTGCACTTCAGTTAGTGTTTTGTGACATTTGGTCTATAAGAGCACTGCTGTTCATATTCTGTATGTGAATATAAAATGTAAAAACACTGTATAGTTGTTTCAGATGCAAGGCCAAAGACCTGTGATCCTGAGGGAATGGAAATTGAAGGCGTCTGTAGCAGTGAGTATTTTGTTTTGATTTTCCAGATTTTCTGTGCATCTGTGACCCAATAATGTCAGCACTTAGTGATATTCTGACTTGAATAAAAACGTGTTCATGTTATCAACAGTATGGCTTGGTTTGTGGCAAAATGAGCAGTTTGGAGGTAATTTTAGACAAACTTGGATTACAAAAGTTCTTTCTCAGAATATTTTGAATAGGTGTCAAAATGTAACTGTAATGATGCTGAATGATTCTTCAGGAGTAAAATATAAGAGGAATCTATGAATTATGTTGTTACTTTTTCTGTTTCTTTCTAAATAGCCTTTTTCTTTTTCCTTTTTTCTTTTTCTTTTCCCCACTTTCTTCGTAAATAGTGAAATTATTCTTCTTGTTGTAAGGCACATTCCCTTCCATGTTGCTCTCTCCTGCCTGGTAAAATAATTAATTGCATTTTATTCTCTTGCTTATGTTTTTTGTTTAGATTTATTTGGATTGAGTTTTTTTCCCTCTTTAGCACCTTCCTGTTGTCTAGAATGTAATCAAAAGCCCATAGAGAGTTTTCTGTCCATTTAATAATTATTAGCAGGAAGATACGTATTTTTCTTTGATTCTCTTAAGAAATTATGTAGCATTTCCACATATAAAAGGGTAAATATTACTAGTGCATTAATTGGCAAAAATTATGTCAATGCCATTGTATCCAATACTGATTTTGTGCAGAATAAAAAGCACAGACTACACTTCTGTTTGACCAGGTAACCTGGCTCCTACATCATCTCCGGCTGTGCCACCACCACTTCCATCTGTTCCTGAAGTTGTAGCAGAGATGATCAGAGGCAGCATCTACCTAAGGTGTACCTTTGGCATTCCTTTTGCAAACAGCTCTGTTGGATTCATTGTCACCTGGTCAAGACTTTCTCCTGAAGGTGTGAAAGAAGAACTTACACATGAAACAGCAGTTCATACCTTCTCACTTCTAGAACTTGATGGGATAAATGTCAGACTTGGAGACAGAGTATGTTAAAACATTATTATGATTTCTTTGTGTATTTGTAAATATGGCTCAGTAGACACTAACAGTTTTTAGAGAGGGGTCCAGCACCTTCCTGTATAATTTTTCTTGGCAGAAGCCTACTGCCTCTACTTACTTACACCAACTGCCCATATGAATATGTAAATATCACAGAAATATAACTACCACTGCCTCTGAGGTTTTGAGACTGATTGTCTCAATACAGTGCAGTGACCCTCCAGGAAAATTTTTTATTTGAATAATGTAAATTAAGAGGATTTTTGGATACAACTCCATCTCAGTGAGAGGCTATAAGAGCCAGAGGTTGTGAAAAGCTGTGTTGTTGATTCATTAGATGCATATTTTTCTCTGGATGTGGGTTTGTCTCTAGAATTTATGTTTTAATCTATGCCATCACAAGCAGTGTGATGCCTTACCTTCCATTGTACCAGAATGAAGACTTAAGGTCTCATGGTAACTATGAGAAGCCTAAGCATTGGAAAATCAATACATCTTTCACCTATATATACCAAAATAGAGGTTAATTTTTCCTGAAGAAAATAAAACAAAAAGCAAAACATGGTTGATATTGCATATGTATGTTCAAGCCAAAGTCAGGCTGCCTGGATGGCTTATGGACAGGAATAGCAACTTTATTCCCCGAAAATCATTTGGAGATTTTGTGAAGACTTGCCTGACAGTGTTGGCTTGGTGACAGTCAAAAGGAAAGGCACAATCATAAGCTATCTCCTGCTGCTATGAATCACTTTTTTTTTCAGGATCAGAAATACTGCATATATGGTCAACACATCTCAAAATGGATACAGCAAAATAAAAACAAATGCCAAAACAAAAACCAAACCAAAGCAAAATTACAGTGTCTAGTAGCATGAAACTGGTTTAGTGGAGGGAAGTCACACTGAATTCCTCATCCTGAAGAAGATTATCCAGGTCTATAACATCAGGAAAAATATAATCTAAGATCTGATGGTCACTAAATTAAATTAAAATGCAAAAGCTATGAAATACAAAAAAAAGTAGTGAATAACATGTAAACAAATGTAAAATACATTTTCATAGATATCATTAGTTGTAGAAATGCTCCAGAAAAGATTTTTAAGGTGTTCATTGAATATGATTTGTGTGCAGCCATTAGTTGAATATATCTCTGCACCGCTGGTAGAATATGCTAGGAAAAGGTCCTAGGATGCTCGGTCTGTTTCTGCTTTTTTTCTTTAGTAGTATTTACCTTTTACCAGTGGCAACTGGTAACTTATGGTGCAACCAGAAGACTGGCCATGATAAATCATTGAACTGACCATGATGGCAAAGTTTTGTTTTCATGTGACCGCTTCATATCAAAAATATATTTTTTTATTCTGCTTTTACCCTACAGGTCTACTGTAGCAGTTCTTCTTTTTTCATGGAGAAGCCAGATATACAAAGCTCTTCAGTTGAGAGCAAGGAATTTTTTGCTGGAATTAAGGTAACTTTGTAAAAACTTGATGTGGTAGGAATTTTTGAGTATTGCTACAGCAGTCAGTCTTCGGACTAGAAAGCACTTAAAATGTATAAACTGTGAATAAATTGAGCCTGTTGTCAGCTGAGGCGGACTTAAATTTGTCCAAAAGCAAGAGTCACAGTGGTTTTTGTGCTCCCAGGTACTCAAGGTGCAGGAAGGGTGAGTTGGCACCTTGCACACACAGTGCAAACCACACACAGGTTTCCAGCACTGGAGCCAACTGGTGCTGTGCTCATAAAGTCTGGGGGCACAGCCTGGTATGGGCTTGGAGAGGGGTAGCTGGGAGGTGGGCTGTGCTGTGCTGCCTGGTCAGAGGCCAAGCAGCAAACTAGTTTTAGTTCCTGCTGTGGATAGAGCTATATAGACCCTTTTTCTGGCCAAGAATGGAACCCCAGTCCCGGAAGGACAGACTGCATGTCAATAATTACATCTTGGGTATAGTCCTGCTGACTTAGCCTGAGCCTGTTGCTGTAGGGTCAGGGCCCAGATTTCTCTCAGATCTGCAGTGTACCCTGCAAGGAGGCAATGTGCTCTCTCTGTTTCCCTGTGAGGCTGCATTCAGGACCCCACCCATCCTACCAAGCTGAGGCCCCTGTTACTATCTCTAATTGAGTTTCTGATTATCCATTTTTTGGTCATCCATATTGTGAGCTTGCAGAGAGGGAATCCCAGGAGAAATATGGTGCTTCCAAATTCTTTTGGAATTGTTGCCTCTAGGTAGCTTCCCGCTTCCTTCAACCCTCTCACCCACTGTCCACTTTGACAGTACACACAGCTGTTTTTATCTTAGATTCCAAGTGTTACTTATTTTTGTGGTGAAGATGTGGTTTGCTAACTCCCTCCTTTCTAGCTAACCCTTTTTCTTGCCTTTTCCTTATCCTTGCCCCTTTACCCACCTCTTCAAGACTGTGGCTGCTGTGTCTGCATCTTCTCCTCATTATGCTGCTGCTCCTCAGCCCATGTAAATAAGCACTCCTAGCTGATTAGGAAGCAGTGCTGCAGTTTACTCACAAAGATTGCATTTTAAGCAAAATTTCTTCTGTGCTAGATACATCCAGAAACATACAATATATCAGAAGATGGGAAGGAATACAGACTGACAATAGAAAGTAGCATTCCTATTCCTTGTCCTGAATTTAGCCAGCTAAAAAGTGACTGCAAAATCTCATTAACATTAAACAGTGTTGATGAGGGTAAGTATTACCCCGATGTTGTTACATTTTGTATATTTATTTTTTTATATTTTTTTATAAATACTGTGCTGGTTTCCTTCTTCAGAGAAGTGGTTACACTGTAAAATACTCCTAAAATGTTGAAGTATTCAGTCTCTGATTGATGCTGCTGCAAAATATGAAAAAAATACTTGTTGAAGTTTGCAGGTGTTTTGGTGGACATTGATATCAGAGCTACATTCTTTAACTTGAATAGAATACTGTAATACTTATAAAGTTTATAATTCAGGTAATTTTGTGTACGTGTTGCATTGCAAGTATTACATATGCAGTCATGAAGTCATAATTTTTTACTCTTATAGCCATTTTCTGTAATATTTTCTCAAACACAAATCCTGTGAACTAGGAGGAGCCTTGCCTATGCAGACAACCTTTTTTTTTTTTCATATTATCAAGCCTATCATGATTTCCATTTGTCTGTCAAACTGGGGAATGCAAAAACATTGTCTCAGGTGTGTATATGAAGAGGTAGATAGGAGGTTTTTTGCATGACCAAACTAAACCCAAGAAAAATGCATAATTATTTTAATTTATGAAAGTGTGTGTAAATAAGTTAGTATCTACATTAGTTAGTATCTCCATATGTAGTATGGAGAATGTGACTTACTTAGAGAAGGAACTCACTAATGATATATTTTCTTTAAAACAGGTAAAGAGCAGTTAGGTCTAAACTTGGCTCTTTCTTCTTGTCATGTGGATCTTCTTCAGAAATCCTGCAATGATGGAATCTGTAGTCAAGCTGTAATTTATTTCAGTGCTGTGACAGACTTCATGCAGGATGGAGACAGGATTACCAGAATTGCAGTCAAACCTGTATCCAGTGAGAATTTCCTGTGGAATGGCTATGTTCCAGAGAGCACACAGGTTGAAAATCCTTGTGTAATGATCTGTAAACTGTCCAGAAGTGGGGCTGGTGTTAGTGAAGCTTTTATTTCAAAAGCTTGTGACTTGCTGAGTCACACCAAAATTTTTAAGTGCTTTGTTTTTCCTTGAAATTCTCATTTGAATTTTTTGTCTTACATTTTAATATTGAAGTAACTACTAAGATTGATTAAAAGTATAATATAATATACTTATTGGAATGTAAACTACTATCACAAATAATGTAGCTGAGTGCATTTATTTCCTAACCTGACATGTTTTCTTTTTTTTCCTTTGTTTTGAAGATTACGGTTAAGGATCTACCCACTGCCTACTGTTACTCATTTACTGACCCTCATATAATTACTTTTGATGGAAGGTAATTACTGGCTTGCTGTTCTTAATTTTAAGTGTGTTGGGAGTATTTTTGGGTGTGTTTTGGAGAGTGTGTTCTGTTTCTTTAATTATCTCTATATTTATTCTAAATCTGTGCTGTTGATACAAGTAAGCTGTAGTTTCCTGCAATTGCACTGAGTGGTTGACAATTTTTTTTTGACAATAAGGATTAATGTGCTTTAGTTGGTAAAATCTTGCCTGTCATGATGAGGTTTGTAATATTTGTATTTCTAAAAGCAAGTTTTGGGGTTGTGGCAAGTGAATGAAGCAAATGGATAAGAGGAGTGGTAGCTGTAGAGTCTGTTGACTGCAAAAAATAGAAATGTTCATATATTAAATATGAACCATGATAAAATAATTGAGTAAAGAAAACTTTTAATGCAAAGATGTTTCCCTATTTTTGTGTGTCAGTATCAGAATCCTTGTAAGGATCAAATTACTAGAAGCTGTCTGCTGTCTGTGTAGCATTTTGCTGCATTTATTAGTGGCATTGAAAGCAACTTATTGACTGCTGTCACTTGCACATCACTGGCCAAAAAGGATTTTGAAATGAAAACAGCTTTTGTAGCCACAGCTGGTTTTGGTGTGCTTCTTTCCTACAAGGTATTTCTGATTCACAAAGGATGTCTGAACTAACATGGGCTCCACACCTGGGAGTTTTATGTTCTTTGTTCAGCAGAGCACATTTCAAGCAGTAAGGTGAGAAGACGAGGATATGCTGCCTCCAAAAAAGGATGTTCAACCCACACATGATAACAGAAGGGGAAATAAAAGTTGTGATTGGTTCTCTAAAAGAACTTTGACTACTACTACTAGTAAAGTCAATGGGCTTATCCTAATCTTTCAGTTTCTCCTTCAGTAGAAGTTTTAGGGATGTCTTAACTGGGCATTGTAACCATGGATGCATTGTGCTCAAGCTTTCTCATGAAGCAGTGTTTTACTGCAATGTGATCTGTCTGTAAGCATGATGCTGCAGAGAAAGAGCTCTCTTTTTTAAGGATAAATTATGTTGCTACTTTATTTTACAAACTGAAGAAACAAATTACCTATTGAATTATGGACAATCCAATGCAGTCCCAGTAGTGCAGCCATCTGCAGTTTGTCTGCTGCTCCATTATACACAAAGCAAATTGACAGGCTACAATCAACTGTCAAATGCCATTTATAGCCAAGAGGCTATTAAACTTACAGCAAAAGTTTGGGGGTTTTCTTTCTGTTTTTTTTTTTTTCTATTTTTTGCTGCTGAATCATTAAATTGGCTATTTTAACCTTGCTTCAGGGGACAGATGGCTAACCCTAAGGAAAAAAAGCAAGTTGCTATTTATGGTTTTCATCTTAAATGATCATTGGGAATAAGCACTCCCCATCTCCATCTTAATAAAGCAGACCTTTTTAAAATGATGTGACTTTCTAAATCATTTTGTCAAGGGTACTTGTGCAGTTTTCAGCAGCTGCCCCCACATGCACACTGCTATGCATCTTATTGCTCTTGCTGCATAGGTGTACCATTGTAGACACACAAAGCTTGAGAAGTACCCTCCATATGCACTGTTAGAATCAAAGAATAGCAGTAGCTTCATGCTTCTGTTTCCATTCACAGCCATTGTCTACGTATATTCCACTCATGATCCTTCTTTTCTGCTGTAAAAATAAGATTTTTTTTTTCAATTTAGAACTGCTCAGAGGAGATATGATGGCATTTGCTCAGGATAAAGCTGTGTTGTGTTCTGTGAGCTGTAGTGTTTTTTCTGACTTGGGAAAAGGAGTTTCAGTATCAGTGTTCACCAAATGATTGAAATCTGCTTGAAAATAGTGTTGCTGACACGTAGTGATACTGTTATTTCACAACCAAAGTGATATCATGTGCTGTTCTTTTGATTCCAGAGTCTATGACAATTTTAAAACAGGAACATTTGTTCTCTATAAGAGTACATCTCGAGATTTTGAGGTTCATGTTCGCCAGTGGGACTGTGGAAGTCTTCACTACCCAGCGTCCTGCAACTGTGGCTTTGTTGCTAAGGAAGGAAGTGATATAATTGCATTTGACATGTGCAGTGGTCAGCTCCATGAATCACAGCCACACTTATCTGTAATAAACAGAGACACAACAGGAAGCAATGTCAGAATCACTGAATCCTACCTAGGAAGAAAAGTAACAGTAAGTGGTAAATAATTGCTTACAGAATAGGTAAATGAAAAAGCAAGTTTCTCATGAGGCTATCTTCAATCTCATTTTAGGTTTTGTTTTCTTCTGGAGCTTTTGTTCGTGCTGATGTGAGTGAATGGGGGATGAGCCTAACACTTAGGGCACCCAGTTCAGATTACAGACATACAGTGGGACTCTGTGGCACCTTTGATGGAAATGCAGAGAATGACTATCACACTGCAAGTGGCATGGAAATCCCAAACCATGCTAATATTCCTTTTTCTTTCATTAAGGAATGGAGGTAAAAAAATGCTTCTGTTGATGAATCAAATGTCACCATTTTTGGTTCTACCTTTCCTTCACACTCTTAAAAACTTATCAAAAATAAATAATAAGACTTTGCTTATGTTTTTAAGTTGATATTAGAATGTCATAATTACATTCCATAATTAATTTAAGAGAAAATTTAAACTGCATTGCCAAAAAAGTATTTAAGCACTATGATGTAAGATTAGTTTGATTAGGTTTGGAACAAAGCACCAAGGTATACAGAAAGTACCCACTCATCTCAATTCTTTTATAAGTTACTGTTGAGATTTTGTGTTTTAACTGGTGTTTAAATATAACTGTGATGCAGACATGCTGTAGAAGTATGAAACAACAAAGAACAAAAAAAGTTTATACTTTAGTAACACAAAGAAAATAATTCAGATGATACAGTTTCACCTTTTCCTTTCCTCACTAGGATTTTACCAGGGGAGAGCTTGTTTGACAAGACACCTGCTTTGTTAACATCTTCTAGAAAAATGTTCTTCTGTGACTGTACACTTGAAGATACTGGATTACACCTATCAGCAAACAATCTGGAGACAGTTACTCAGTCAGAACCTCTGGCTTGTAAAGAAAGTGAAAATGGTAGATTTCTTTCTTTGATACCAGGACTGGATGTCACTGCTGAGTATCTTGGTCCTGCTGATCTTGTCAGGGGCTTAAAGAAACGTTCATCTACACGTGAAATGGATTCATCTACACTTCTGCAGAGGCAGAATAATCAAACCAAACTTCACAAAACATCACTGTTAAACTCACGTCTCTCTACCACCTCAGAGGGAAATACTGGTACGGAAAGAGAGGGAAGTTCAAGCTTAGACATTAGGAGAAATTCTCACTATTACAGCAGTCATTTTCACAAAACTCAATCTGCTACAAGTAGAGGGAAACGCCAGAATTATTATGAATACCATCCAGTATTTGTCTTCCAAAGCCTCAGCCAAACAGATTTAGAGGGATATAGTTATTTTTTCCCAGAGGACCATGCCACTGACACAGATGAAAATCTCCTTCTTTCTTGGCCCACCCCTTCAGGCCTTACTGAATCTAGTGCTCTGCTCCTGTGCCAGCAGGCAATAGCTAATTCCAGCATAGGGAGGTCCTGTGGTGCCCTCCTTGGCCGCCGGACAGGGGATGCCATCGATATGTGCCTTAAAGATCTGCTGCTGAAAGATGACCTCAGCTGGGCAGAAGCCTCCTTAGCTCTGCTGGAGAATGAATGTGAGAAAAGAATTTTAGAAGAAATAAATTACAGCCCAGAGGAACTTGAAGAGTCAGTTGAGAGCCTGCTTACTGCTCTGAAGTGTCCCAGTCTCTGCCGTGGCAATGGAGAATGTACAGAATGGGGCTGTGCATGTTTTCAGGGCTACAGCTCATATGACTGCAGCATGCTGTCTGGTAAGTGGGGGGAAATCACATTTACTTCAATAATGTTCTCAGTGTTTGTGCAAAGTGTATTTTTTTTTTGCACCCTTTTGCTTTTGTACATGGGCAAGGGTTCTCAGTCATTTAGTTACAGTTTACTACAGCTGTAATTATTTTGCATTCAGCCTTCTTGTTTCCAAGGCCAAAAACTGAGCTTAGTTTCTAATAGGTCAGATTAAAAAAGTGACTTTGCCATGCAGAGTGTAGCCCCAAGAGAATGTCAGTGTTTCCACATGCTGTCTCCTTCAGGGAAAATATGCCACATTCATCACTCCCTTAGTTTTTTATAGTTTATGTGATCCTGCTTATTAAATCTCAGTGGGATGTTTTTGTCTTTAGTGATGTTACATCTCTGTAAGCTGTTAGATGGGATGGGAGCAGAATTGGTAGTGAAGAAAAAAGAGCTGCAACAAATAGTGCTGGGCAGGGTTTGTTTCATTTTCAGTAGGTAAGATATTCACTAAAAATTCAGTTGAACAATTACACTGGAAAAATATGAACAGTACTACTGAAGTCAGAACTCCATAAAACCTGTAAATATTTTGGTTTGCAATCACTTACTTAAGAACAAATAGAGAAAGAGAGAATAGAATAATAAATATTGACTTCAAGAGGAATAAGATGGTTTTGCCTCATAAAAACTGCTTTTGAGTGTTCTGATCTGTCATTTTATATCCTGAAATAATTTCCTCTTTTTTTTTATAGTTTTTAGTTTTTAATAAAAAATAATCCCTATATAAATTATTGCATAAATGCCTCCTTTCCAGTTCCTATTTCTAAGGCCTTAGTTTCATTTCAATTTTATTCTGGAAGTCTGATGTAAAGAACCATAGTTGAGAAATCAAAACATGTATTCACATGCATTTGTTACCAGTTGAAATTTCTCTGCTTCCTAATACTGAGATTCCAAGAGAAGACAGAAGCCTAGCTTTAAATTTAAAGTTTCAGTGTAACAATATAAAGTCTTTCTGTTTATGCTTCCTTTCAGCTAGTCTCAGATCTTCTTGTTTACATAATTTTCATGGTTGGATAGAAAAATAAACATACTGCATAATGTAAATGCATATGAGTGAGTTCTCATACTAGCATTTATTGTCTAATCTCTGCTTCCAAGACCAGGCTCCAGAAATTACAGAGCTGGAGAATGCTGGGCTG
The DNA here is from genome assembly GCF_027579445.1 of Ammospiza nelsoni. NCBI lineage: Eukaryota > Metazoa > Chordata > Aves > Passeriformes > Passerellidae > Ammospiza > Ammospiza nelsoni. The sequence continues at coordinate 28,301,035 of NC_080633.1, read as the reverse complement.
TGCAATATCCGACAGTATGACTGCACATCTGTGAGAGTGTTTGGAAATGGCTTCAGGGACTCATTGAACCTGAAATGTGAAATCATCAAATTGCAAGTAGGTCTCCCGGAATAGTGACAATTACATTTTAAACTTCCTAGAGAACAAGGGACAAAATGTCAAGATATTATTCATTGACGTGGGCACAGCCCAATGGTTTAGTGGAAGCTAAAAGCAAAGGCACTCAGCACTTTGCAGCAAACACTCAAGACTTTGCAAGATTGCCATTTCCTCCATGATAAGAGAAATACAAAACATAAGGGGAATGTTCAGCAGCTGGGAGGGAGATAACAGCCCACAGCAGCTATCCATCAGAAGAGGGCAAGGGCAGCCCTATTAGTAACAACCAGCACATCGTTGTATTTTTAAGTGCTTATGGAAAGGAATTGAAGTACCACTTCTTTGAAAAAGGACAGCAAGGTTAAAGCCATTACTAGATTTCTGTCTCAAATCTAATGCTTGAAATAGCATTTTATAAACATAATAAATCTATTAGGAAAAGATAAAGGCATTTTTGATATGTTGTCCATTTCCCAGAGGTAGAATACCATGGGTATTTAATGATACATCTCAGGTTTGAACAGGAGATTTAAAAATGTTTCACTGTAAACTTAAGGCGAATTTGTGTGGAGAGACTGTTGTTGCTCATTCTTAAAAAAAAAATCAAGGTAAATATATAAGGAATATACAAGTTGTAGCCTGGAATAAATGGTCAGCATATAAGTTTTTATGTCATGTTAGATATGAGAAAAAAAAACTAAAAGTAAAACTGTAATTTATTGGTGTGATGATGGAAGGGGTGAGAGCTGGCAAAAGGGGAACCATTCAATGGGTTCCTGAGACAATAGTTTTCCTTAGCTATTTCCAGCAGATGCTGAATTTATTTTGACAGATTAGGCAAGGCTGGTTATAGATTTTTCTTAAACTCAACGTATATCCACTCAAGTTAGCTTGAAATGATTGTCGAGAGTAGGTTTATGCTCCCCTTATATTAAAAGATTTTTGGACCAAGCTTCCAGTAAGACAATTATTGGGAGTTCACTTATCACAGTTTGAAATGTCTCAGTTTTAACTCATGTCAAGATATTGTGAAATCTGTCTTGGTGATGCTGTTATTTCGCTCCCAACACAAAAACTTCCTAATTAGTCACTTTTAATGATGATCTTCTCACTGACAAGAGCCATTTTACTGCTGTTAGCTGTAGTTGAGGAGAAAGCTGTGATTTTTTTCCTTGAGAATACAAAAGAAAGGAAGTTTGGGGTACTGTTTTTTATATTTTCTGGCTGGAGAAATAGTTAATTTAAGGAAATGTCAGTGAACTTGCAACAGTATAGAACTGCACATATTTTGAGATTGAACTTAAATGATCAAAATTTTGTAGAAGAGGCGTGTTAACAGAATTTAGAATTTCTTTTTTATTTCAGTATTTTCACTTTTGAAATGTTAAATCAAATCTATTGTTTATGGGCTATCTTACCCAGTTTAGGGTAGATATATGATACAGGTTTGGGTAGGAAATGGCCAGGAACCTATGATTACAGAGATAAAGAATTTAAAGGTAAAGGATAAGAGTATGTTTAATCTCTGCAAAACAAAAATACAGTTTTATTTCCTTCTGTTTTACATTGAACTCTAGTTTCCATGAACCTTATGAGCTAGAATGCTTACAGATCTGAAGGCTTTTTAATTGGTTTTTTGAAAGGTTAAACTGTTTCTGAAAAAATTATCTGAACTTGTCTCCAGCTAGTAACAAAAGGTTTCTGAAGAAGTAGACAGTATCACATTTCAAAGGTTACAGTACTAAATGTACTCAAAATTACATGTTTAGAAATATTTAGCTTTTATACTTAACTTTGCTGTTAATTTATTAAATGAGTATAGGATGAAAGAAAACAATGAGTGGCTGGAACAGAAGCAGCACATACGTCTTTTTAGCAAAAGTGTTCCTTTTTCTGCTAAAAAAAAAAAAAGTCAAGGCCTTTATCACAGATGGCTCTTCATGTGAAGATTCAGATTGACTAAATGTTTTGATTGGTTCCAGTAACTAAAAAAATGGAAGCTCAGTAAAAACTACTCAAGCTCAAAATCCTTTTTACTTGCTGTTCTCTTGATTCTTAGTCGGCCTGGAGTCTTAGTTCCATGTAATTTTATTTATTTTATTTATTTTCCATATGCTTAACCCTACTTCCACATCAATGCTTCAGTCAAATAGTATTATCATCCTTATTCTGTTATCTTGAGCTCTCAAGATGGATCCTTAGATGCTCTGTCCTTGCAGCAGTTTAGAAGAAAAGTCTGTGAGTGTCAATAAAAGTCAATGGTGTCTTGTTCCATTGAACAACCTCTTGGCTCATACAAGGGCTAAATGGCCAACTGCCAGTATTGCCCCAGGACCCAGAATGATTCCTGAGCCCTGCCAAAACCCTCATCTGCTCCTTTGACTAAAGCCTGTCCTGGCATGGGAGCAGAGGCACTTGCACGTCAGATCAGTGTCTTTGAGGATCACCCACTGCTTCACCCTCCTGTTCCCTTCCAGCTGGGAGGGCTGTTTGTCCTTGGCAATGCAGTGCCAGAGGGCCGTGCATCAGGACAGACTTCTCTGCCTGCTCCTCCACAGTAGCAGGATTAGGTAAAAATCTGTGTGTGCAAATACTGTCATGTAATATTTGCCACTGCATTCTAATCCAGGCACATTAGACTGGTTCAAACACTGTGCAATACATGGGGAGTTTTTCTCTGGTAAAAATGTTTTTGTGATGTATTTCAGTGAAAAAACAAATTTTCTGTCTTAACATTCAGTATAGTGATAGACAATGGATTCCTGGAGAACCTCTAACTGTGCCAGCTGCCTTCCAAAATGCCAGGACTGTTGAATGCCAGTTACCAAGTGATGGTCAGCAGTCTGATGTCATGGATGTGGTTGATGACAAACCCATTGCCAGATGGCAAATAAAGGTACTCTCAGAAATGTCAAATATTTACTTACAGATATTCCTATTAAGATGAAAATACATCACGTAGATATTATCCTTTATTTAATGGTACTAAAGGGAGAAGTCAGCTTGCTTAACTTGGGGTCTCAGTCTTGTCACCTAAACTTAAGTGTCAAGTATTGTTTGACAGTGTTGTCCTGCAAGGGTACTGGTAGATACAGCTAGGGCCTGCAGAGACACACAGTCTTCAAGAGCAGAAGTTAAAGGCCAAGTAGTTATCCTAGAGTATTTCAAATGACCTTGGATCCATCTTTGGTAGAACTGAGTTGAGCTCAGCCACATGTACAAATCCCTGTGAGCAGATATCTGAGCTCTCAAACAGATGGAGTCAATAAGGTCAATACAGCCTACACACAATTCAATTTACCTTACATACTGACATCTGCCTAGACTCCTTGGCAGATTTGATTAGATTTCTGATGATTTTTGTGAGGGTTTAGACACCTGCACGTGGGTGTCTATTAATGAATGGAAGCTCATGCTAGCAGACCGGGTGGGTCTATCAATACCTGTACCAGTTAATCAATTTTTACTGCTCACCTTGCAGGTTTCTAATGATGGATTTGTTTATAGCAACTCTGAAACAATGATATTGTATGATGGAGCCTGTCAGACATGTGAACGACAAGAATCTGGGTTATGTATGTTAAAGGTATGTGTTTCACTACTCTCTATTATGAAAGTATGCAATTTTTTAGGCTGAAAAAAGTCTAGAAAAATTAGCAGAACATACCTGTTCTTGTTTCCAGCAGGGATTATCAGTGCATAGAAAGAGAAGCTGGGATGAGGCAATTTTAAATGTAAAAAATCAAACCAAAAGTTCTTCATGTAATTACCAAGTAAAACCTAACTTGCTATCAGTTGTTTAGATTTAAAACCAAGCTTAGTTGTTTAATAGAAGTGCAGAATGATTAGATTTTTTTTGATACTTACAAATTCATAGCCAGTTTGATAACCAAAACCATTAATGAATTGCATTTTCATTTCTCTGAAAGGAGAAAACATGCAACATTGATGGACTCTGTTATGGTGAAGGAGACACAAATCCAACCAGCCCTTGCTTACTGTGCAGACCTGACTTATCAAAGTTAACTTGGTCAGTTGTTGAAAGTAAGTTCTAAATGGTTATTTTTAAATATCAAATAGTCAAAAATCTGTGAAGTTTTTAAATTTATGGTAATAGTGATGCTTTAAGTTTAACTAGGTAAGTGTTTTGACATTTCTATTAGTTTCTGAAAATTATGTTGTTGTTTCCAGACCATATATGTAATATTTTAATTTACTTTCCCTAACTCTTCTGCTGTAGCAATTACAAAGAACTAATGAAGATTAACAACTTTCAGTCTAATTAGTGCTTTGGAGTCTTGATATTTAACACAGCTACACCCATATATATTTGTCTTCAACATACAGGTGTAACAGGTGTTTTTCAACAAATTATTCTGATGGCAAACAACTGGAGATCCCAAATTAAATTAAATGACATGTCATATTTATTTAGACATTAATATCTGGGCACCATTTACATTGATGGCATAGATACATTGCCTAAATCTAAGTACATCTAAGGCTGCTGTACTCCAGTCCAGTTAGAAACCATACTATGAAAGGAAAACTTAAGTCTAAATTTTTCATTTTCCTTCTCTGTAGTACAAAGTTTCAACATAGAAGTTGTAGCTCTTTTGGTGCAGATATCAGTCTTTGGATATCCACATCAACTTGGTCCCTTCACCAAATGGAATGTTTCTTGGAGCTTTCATACTAGCCATCCAGCCTGTCCTGCCAACCCCAGCCTATAACAGCACAAATACAACCATCCTATCAGTGTCTTCATGAGTGAAAGGCTCATGAACTCAAGACTCTGCCTTGATTAGGAAAGGTCCTGTCTGAATGGGACTTCTGCTGCCTGTCCTGGTGAATCTTGTCCCAGTTCAAACTTGTAGTGAAAGCCAAGGTAGATATAACTGTTCTAAAAGGATGTGATGTGAATAGAAGGAATGAAATGAAACTCATCCAGCAGAGAGGGAGTCAGTGGATTTCCATGTTATAACCATGTTATGGACTGGAATTCAATACAGCCACAGTGAGAAATGAGACAAGAACGAAAACCAGAGGCAACACTCCAAACCTAAGGAGCACAACCTCTTTCTGCAAGAAGGATGATATTAGAAATGAGGGAGTTTAGCAGCTGACACTGGTTATGCCTTCTTCTTCCTTCATGTTTTTTGCCACAGTGGTGAATTCTTGCTGACAGTATTCACTGGCTAGCATTGAAAATATCAAGTGTTTTTCCTGTGCCCTCAAATGACATCAGAATTTTGAGAGAAATAAGTATGTGGAGTTTCTTTAGTAGAAAGATACGTTCCTTTTAATTTTTATAAGTATATTGCAACTTTTCCTTAGAGGAGGAAAATATCTCCTTTGTTACAGGTAACCAGCCTCCAGTGCTTGAAACTTTTCAGGGTATGCTACAGACATTTTATGGAGAAGATTTTTTATATCAGTTTTTGGCTTCAGATCCAGAGGGCTCTGCTATTCATTTCACATTGGATTCTGGTCCAGAAGGTGCCAGTCTTTCCCCATCAGGTCTCCTTTCATGGAAAGCTGTGTCAATGAATGTCCACAAATTAACATTTTCATTGACAGATGACTGCAATGCAACAACCAAGGTAGAAATAGAGGTAATGAATATTACAGTAAAATGACACTTACTAATAAGACACCTAAGTTATCTATTTTCAGAACTCATTGCTAGTTCATTAAAAAAAAAGAAAACTGTCTTATTGGGCATGTCTTGTAGGTCAGTGTAAAATCATGTGATTGCCTAAATAATGGCTCATGTGTGACAAACATTAATTTCCCACCTGGAAGTGGAAGATATCTTTGTGTGTGTGTGGCTGGATTTGAAGGTGATCTCTGTCAAGTGAATACTGATGACTGTAAACTTAACCAGTGTGGTATTGGCAGATGTGTGGATGGAATAAACAGCTATTACTGTGAATGTCCACATGAACTTCAAGGTAAATTGCTGCTTTATTTCCATGCATTTATCATGTTTAGTGATAAATAGGAGTTTTTAATTTTATGTGTAAAATATTTTTTAAAAATTTTTGCTGTAAATAACTTACTGTTGTAAGTTTAGTGTTATGAAGAAACTTTATGGTCTTGTGATACAGATTTATGATATACTTCAAGATTTTTCTTGCATGAATATAATAGTTGTTAATTTAGTTCATTATGAAAGCTAATTTGCATTGTTCCCTCTGCAAAGGTAAATTCATCAACACAGTGAAACACAGGAGATTCCTCCTGCAGATAAGCATGTAGTCCCCACAGCCCATCTTCTCCATATTCTACAATAAGCAAAATGCTTGATATGAGAGGAAAAATGTGAATAACAAACCTTATCAGCTGTTCTTATTAGATGTGCTGAAATGAATGTTTGCACTTTTTTTTTTCTCAGCACTTGCATACATTGTACTTTTATATGCACCATCAAAGTCTAGTGACACAATATTATAAAGAAAATTTAAATCTGTATTTCAATACAGGTAAAAATTGTCAAGAGGATGTAGATGAATGTGCATCCAGTCCTTGCTTCCCTGGAGTATTTTGTTTCAATACTTTTGGTTCTTACTATTGTGGTCCATGCCCAAATAATCTTCAAGGAGATGGGAAGTCATGTCATGGTAAAACTATTTGATTTTCAGAAGAATGGTATTGTCTTACGTCATTCAGATAAAACATCTTTGATTGTGCTTCATGTTTCTAGCAATAACTTAGAACTCTTTTCAGTAGTCAGCAAAGCAGGGCTCTGTCTCTGTTGATGGCAATGTTGGACTGTACTGGGTCAACACAGCTGTAAAACTCTCTAGCATAGAAAAAATAGATACAAAACACATCCTCATTCTTTTACATCAGAGTAGAACAATAGAGTGAAAATTTTTGGTATTTTTTTGTCATTATTTTCATAATCTGAGAAATTATTAATAAAATAGTTATTGAAAAAATGTATTTTTATTAGCTTGATTAGCATAGAACTGTTTACCCAAGCCAAGGCAGTTGCCAAACATTTATTTACATGGAATTTCTGAATAACTTGTATTTTTAAAATACTCTGCCAAAAAACTTTTAATGAATGTTTTTAAAATTTTATCTACTTTCTGAATTTTGAGTTGTTTTTATGTAATGAAATTTTAACTCTGTTTGTAATTTATTTGAATTTTAAAAAATGGAGCTACTTCTGTGCACTGCTAATGTTCCTTCACATCTTTTCAGAAAGCTTTGATGACACTGATGTTGTATGGAAGGATTCCACGGGAGAAGTTGGAGAGAATAAAGGTGATTTTTTTCCTGAAGAAAATGGAATTTCTGATTCGAATGCTGATAAGAATATAGCTGGCAGATAAAGGGTCTAGTCAGTTTTATGCTATTCACTTTATTTTTCAGATTGACACAATTTATTAATTACTGGGGTTGTATTCTGATCTGAAAAATGAGACTGAAATGTCAATATCAACAAATCCCCTGGGTCAGTCAAATGATTTTATTAACAGTGTGATGTATGACACTCTTACAGTTGCCTTTTGTTTTAGTGACCAACCACTGACATAAAATAGGTAACATGGGGATAGGGACATCTGTTATATGAGATAAACAAAAGTTTATGGCATTATGTTGAATGACATTTTCCTACTTCAACTCAGAGGAGAGGTGAAGGATATGGCAAGTGAATGTCTTTATTCTGAAACTCTGTAAGTGCTGTTGCTGGCATTTCCAGGTCTGTGCCTGCGGGGGTTTCTCTGTAGGAAGGTCTTGTGTCTTTTTCCTATGTCTCTTGAGTCATTTTTGGGGGAAAGGAAAACTCTCACTGCATTGCTAGGGCTGGATAATTCTTCATCAGCTGCAAAATGGTTTGCTTTTCAGCAGTGGGAAACCACACTTTAGGATGATTCAGTAAAGTTTAACCTTTTTTAAACCATTTTCTAGTTATAAATAGGTTAGAGTTTCATTCCTCCACTGCCACATCATGCTAAAACCCCATATGCAGTATTCTGCCAGTCTGGGATTACAGTGCTGTACTTCTTTGCACAAACCACACACTTTCCCTGGGCAGAATATGAAGAATTTATCATTTATTTTGTTCTTTCATGAATGAGAAGACTGAGTCAGTATCTGATGTTTATTAAACAGTTGAAACATCTCACTACTAAAAATGCTGAGAATTTTAAACTTTCTGTACTGAAAGGCACAGAAATTCTCAGCATCCAGGGTTCCAACAAAGTTGATTAAAAAGTTTGAAGAATAGAACATGGTAATACTTGTGCTATGAGTTAATGGCTTATTCCCCTATAATATTGTCCATGGTGCATCAGTATGTATAAACATCTACATACATGTGGTTTTATCTCTGCTTCTAGTGCTTAGACACACTGATGAACCATATGCAATATCTTTTCTTTGAATTCTTTCAGTTACCTAGTTGAAAGCAATATATGGAGCTGATAATCTGCTGACAGTAAATCTGTTTATCGACAAGATACAAGCTGGGGATGGAGTGGCTGGATAGTGCCCAGGTGGAAAGGGACCTGGGGGTGCTGGTTGACAGTCGATTGAATATGAGCCAGCAGTGTGCCCAGGTAGCCAAGAGGGCCAATGCCATCCTGGCCAGTATCAGAAATGGTATGGCCAGCAGGAACAGAGAGGTCATTCTTCCCCTGTACTCGGCACTGGTGAGGCCTCACTTGGAGTACTGTATCCAGTTCTGGGCCCCTCACTTTAAGAGGGACGTTGAGTTACTTGAGCGTGTCCAGAGGAGAGCAACGAAAGTAATAAGGGGCTTGGAACACAAGCCATATGAAGAGCGACTGAGGGAGCTGGGGTTGTTCAGCCTGGAGAAAAGGAGACTAAGGGGTGACCTCATCACTCTCTACAACTTCCTGAAGGGTGGCTGTAGTGAGCTGGGGGTCGGCCTCTTTCTCCGGGCGACAACGGATAGAACAAGAGGACACAGTCTCAAGTTGCGTCAAGCTAGATGTAAGTTAGAAGTAAGAAGGAAATACTTCACAGAAAGAGTGGTCAGAAACTGGAATCATTTACCCAGTGAGGTGGTAGAGGCATCATCCCTTGAAGAATTTAAAAAAAGACTGGATGTGGCACTTGCTGCCATGATCTAGCTGAACAGTTAGAACATCGGCTGGACTAGATGATCTTATAGGTCTCTTCCAGTCTTGAAAATTCTGTGATTCTGTGATTCTGTGATAATATGGGAAAATCTCTGCTCCTATAAATCATGCCTCATCCTTATCTTCCAGCCAAGAAAAGGCCATGGTAAGGGCAGGAGAGGTTGTAATCAGAATACCTTGATCTTGTCTAATTCTCCCAGTCTATCTACTGCATACTTACATTCTGACACAGCACAGGGAGAGATTTCCTGAAGTACAGAATGAATGGGCTGAATGTTTATCTGTTCAGAAAACATTCCCTACATCACCCTATGTGATGGTATTCACATACTTCTCCCCCCTTTCTTTCTAACATACTGTAGGTTTTCAGCCATCATCCTTTGAGAAGGTTTTAAGCGTGTCAGGTTATATTCCCAGTTCTGCAGATGTCCCAAAGAGATTTATTTCTACAGAAATGGTCAGTAGCAGCACACTACCAGCCTCCACAGTAAAAACAATCACTGCCTGGAAGACACCTGATTCTCAGAGAAGTGCTTCTGTACAACCTGTGGTTACTGGGAACATTGCTCATGCTCTAAGCACCATCAGTGGTCACCTTGCTGATGTGGAAAACAGTTCTTCAGTACCTGCTGCAAAGGCTGCATCTTCAAGGAGCCGTGCTGTATCACCTGAGAAGAAAACAAGGGCACAAGCTGAGGCCTTCAGCTATTTTGAGAGTAGCAGGAAGACTTCCCCTAGCAACAGAGCAAATATAAGCAAAGGACATTCTTCACCAAACAAAGTATTCAGAGGTGGAAATCCTCAAAGAGTTCTGCACCTTTTAGCTAAGCATCAAGCAAGTAATTTACCTTTTACCCTTGTGGAAGTCACTGTCCCACCAGAAATGCTTCCTGAAGAATTGAGTGAAGCAGTAATTCCTAAAGCAGTGACCTGTACTGATTTACCCTGTTTTCCTGGCGTGCCCTGTGAGCCAAGGCAGGATGGAAGTGTCAAGTGTGGTCGTTGTCCTTATGGGTATTATGGAGATGGCTTCACTTGCAGAGGTAGTGCAAATTATTGTACTTAAATGCTTTGAAGAAAAGAATCTTGAGATGTCTTTATAATTTGCAAGTATATTGTTACTGTATTATCAGTGGAAATTGTGGTATATTGAATTTTCTCATTTTCATTATTAATATTGGCATAGCCTACAGGCTTTTAGTTGTATGGATGCACTTAAAAATACATGATGTGTCTTAGACTCTGCATTTACGGGCAGAGACATCATGGATTCTCTGTGATCTGTTCACTACATTAGGCAAGACACAGTGTGCTGAAATGCCACTTTCATTTTCCTTATTCCTTTCTTTGTTTTCTTCTTTGCCTTTCAGCAAGATGTAGACAACCCTGTGGCAAAAATATGGAGTGTGTGGCACCCAATATTTGTAAATGCAAGCCTGGTTATGCTGGTCATAACTGTCAGGCTGGTGAGTATGGCATGTTAATTTTGCCTGTGGTAATGCATAGGCACAAATTAATGATTTACAGAGTGTTGCTGATTTTTTTTTTTTTACAGCTCTATGCAGGCCTGATTGCAAAAACCATGGGAAGTGCATTAAGCCAAACATCTGTGAGTGTTTACCTGGATACAGTGGCTCCACCTGTGAGGAAGGTAAATGTAGCAGTCTTTGCTTTTAAATCCCTAACTACCCAAAGGATGCTGTGAACAGCTCCCATGACTGTTCTGACAGCATGAAGGTGTGTTCATTTTACTGTCACTTTAACAGAGCTCTTGAGTTACATTTTGGTGTATGTCCTGATTTTCTTGATGCACACTGTAAATGTTGCTTATGATTGGATATTCCTAAATTTAGCTTTCACATTAAGTAGAACAGTTCACCAGTGAATGTAGTTGTCTCTAAGCTAAACACTCCTGAAGAGTGGGAAGCACTGTCTGGAAATTGTGTCAGCTTTCTTTTATTCAAGGTAACCACCAATGTTGGGACTCTGTACTGCTGAAGTGAAGTTGTTCATGTTACTTACTCCTGTCAAAAGGCATTGCATATATCTCCTTATTTTATTTCCAGTTTTTTGCTCACTGGCAGTTACTAACATTTCATTTTTTATAAAGCATAACCAGTCCATGTATCTTTCTAGAGGCAATTCCTTGAACTTAATTCTGTATCTGCAGCACATTGTAAACCACCATGTCAAAATGGAGGCACCTGCTTGGCCAGAAATCTCTGCACCTGCCCATATGGTTTTGTGGGACCAAGATGTGATACAAGTAAGCAAAAGAGAATAAGATAAAAATACACATATTTTTTTAAATACAGTATTTTTCCTGTTCTCCAGGAGCAAGAAAGAAAATTATGGTTTAATTTTTTTTATGCCTTCTGTCTAATGCTAGCAAATGACATAATACTTGTGCCTCTTTGAAGGTGCCTATACCTGGGCTTTTTAAACATCAGGCAATATTTGCACATAACTGTGAGAACATAATGCACTATAAAAGCTGTAAATAGTTTATATTTTATTGTTCACAAACATGAAAAAAATGAATACATTGTGTATGTGATATTACCTTCAGAAAAACATGCAGCTGTTTCATATGTCCTGACAGCTTTTTAACTACTATTAGCTCAGATTGATTAGATACTGGGGTACATTCAGAAGCTGGTGTGTCAGAAAGACTGGAATACAGGAAAATTGAATTCAGAACCACATTATGGTGTCTTTTTTCCTTTTACCTGGCCTGAAAATTGAAAAATTTGCTGTAATCATAGCTGAAAGATTGGAATTACTTTGTCTCACATAAATTGTCTTTGACATATCAAATCATGCATGCTGCAATTTGGCAACTCCAAATTTTGGATAGCTTTTATACGGGTAATTTGTATCCTTCAGAGAATCCAAATTTAGACATGCTGTTTATATATTGTTCACCTGAATGTACTATTGCTTTATTGACCCTGAATTCAGAAAATTCTTTGTCTCCTCTTCAAATCCCAGGACTTTTGGTTTTCAGTTTTTCCTGTTCTAATTTCAATTCTGACAAAAAAATGCTGCTCTTTGTGAAGGAGTACTAAAGGGAATGAGATGTTTTCCTGAAGAAGTGATTCATGGTTTTCCCCAGACATGATATTTTAATGTCTTTGCTTGTCAGTCTCGTTCCTGTGTGCACGCAGCTGCTCTTGCATCATGTAACACAGTCCATTTGTCTCAGGACTGCATTTCTCATTTGGTTTGTAATTTTTTATTTAAGTGTCTATGTTTTTAACACTAAATATAACCAGATCATGGATATTTGCATGGAAAGACATTTTGTTGACCTTTGTCATCTATGTTTGCTATTATGGGTTTTAGACTAGATTACTCTGTTCAGCAATTCTTCTTCAGGTAGGAATTCTCTGTTACTTCAAGTGTTAATTTTTGGGAAAGAGCTGAAAAAAAAAATTGAGAATAATTTGTGATGTATCTCTTTCTTGTCCTCCTATCCCCTGTCTCCTCCCCTGCCTTATGTTTTTTCCACCTTCTTGAATGGCAGTGGTTTGCAACAGGCACTGTGAAAATGGTGGCGAATGTCTCACTCCGGACACCTGCCAGTGTAAACCTGGCTGGTATGGACCTACCTGCAGCACAGGTAACACCCCTGCAGCTTCCATGGGAGTGTCCAAGGGACCTCCCATTGTTTGAAATTCAGAACTGCATGGCTTGGGTGGCAGCAGTGGGCAGCTGCTCTCTGTGCAGGGCCTCCACACTGCCCCGAGTCTCTGCTTGTTAGTTCTGCTGCCAGTAGCACCTCTAGGAAGTCTTATGCTAATCCTTTAATTTGGGGTAAGGACTCTATGGGAATCATGTTACCTGCAGTTATCTTAGGTGTTTAATTCCAATTCTTGAAACAGAAACACGTATTTTATAGACTATATTTGGATGTCATGCTTCCCACTCTTCCTGACCCTATTTCTGCAGCAATGTGTAATCCTGTGTGTCTCAATGGTGGTTCCTGTACTAAGCCAGATGTTTGCCTGTGTCCACATGGATTCTTTGGTGCCCACTGTCAGAATGGTAATATTTTCTTTTTTTCTTCTCCCCACACCTTAGTTGACATTATGAGGAAATCTGGGAGAAAACATTAAGACACAAAAATAACAATCAAATTATGTACCTGAGAAGTGGTGTAAAACAGAGATTACATTATTTTTTAGATTGTATGGTGGATTCAACAACTGTCCAAGGAGAATGAAGACTGAAAATTATTCTTGTATTGCACTCAACATTTAAGCAGCTTTCATCCCATTCCATTTTATGTTATGTGTAGTCTGGTTACTTTTGTACACATACAGTTGTCAGCCTTGACTCCTTTTTATGTAATTTTGTCTTTACTATTGATTTTAACACCAAACCACATTAATATGATTTTTACAAGGCACGCCTGATAGTACTGAATGTCCTGATAGTACAAGCTGTCAGAATCTTAGTGTTGCACTCTTATTTTCAAAAAGTATATCACTAAGTCAAAATGCAAACTACAGCCTTTTCCTCCTGTTTGTACCTTTTAGCTGTCTGCAGCCCTCCTTGTAAGAATGGTGGTCATTGCATGAGAAATAATGTCTGTACTTGTCCTGATGGGTACACAGGCAGAAGATGTGAAAAAAGTAAGCCAGTCTTAAAATCTTCTTGTGATCCAAAAATAAACAATAAATTACAATAAACAATAAATAAACAATAAATAAACAATAAATTGTGTAGTCAGTTAAATATGTTAAACAGCAGATGTTTTTGATTTTAAGGTGTCTGTGAGCCAAGGTGTATGAATGGAGGAAGATGTGTAGGCCCAAACATTTGCTCTTGTCCTTCAGGATGGAGAGGACAAAGGTGTAACACCCGTAAGTACCTTGCACTTACCAGGAGAGCTATACCTTAAAAGTAATATGAGACTCAGAGCAACTCTGCCCATGCAAGTAATACACAGTTAGTGCCAAAGAAAGAATATTTACACATTGAAAAAACAATAGTCTGTATTTTGGCAGCAAAATTTAGGATGGAGAACTAATACCATGCAGTTCTTAAACTAAATCATGGGACTGAAATATCTGTGAAAATCTTGTATAGCAAATATTATTTGTTTCTTTCTGGATTCTTGTCTAAATAAAAACGTTTGCATTTCTTCAAAGAGAAGAGTCCAAAAAGTGAAAAAAATCCAAATTGTGCTGTAGGACATAAAACCAGATATAAGAGAAAAAGAAGTTCAGTGAAATATTGGAAAACTGGAAACAGTTAGATGTGATGTGAATAAATGATGCAGTGGGCACAAGCTGTTTAGGACAGGTAGAAATTGGACTGTGGTGGTCGCACATCTGTTGGTCACATTGTATCTTAAGAAAGTTATTGATGGTGCATAAATAAATTGTGTCAGCATGGATAAAAGTACAGTCTGCATGAAAATCAGCATGAGGATGGTTAAAGTGTTAGTGTCTGTCAGAGTACCCACCCAAGGCTTAAGAACTGATATGGGCAATAAGCTGTCTAATGGCATGGAGGAAAAGTAGATTTCCCTGTATTACTTTCTGTGATTATTGGAAAGGGGTTGCTTTTTGAAAAAAAATATTACCAGTATTTACAGGCGTGAGATATTCTTGGACACTGTGGAGGAGAGATTTGATTATCAAATAGTCAGCTATTAATGAATGGAAATAATTGTGGAGTAGATCATGGCTTAATAAGCAGGGACAAATGTGCAGACAAATGGGTCATAGAAAATAACTTTGGATCAAATATTCTTGAGTAGATTCATTGGATGTTCAGTTAAATGACAGACAAAAGATCTCCCACCAAGGTGTGTGCTTTAGAAAGGTAAATTTGGAAAAAAATAAAGCTCTTTAATGGTCCTCTCCTAATTCAGTACTTCAGGCTTTTGTGAATATCTGTGACACAGCAGAACCTCTGAATGTGGGTTTTGGTTGTAGGGCTTTTTGTTTCTAGTTGTCTCCCTTCTTTAATATCTTATTTGCCTTAGACACGTATTTGAGTGAAGATGATGTGACTCTTGGGTGCGAAAAGCATGCCACCTTTTGTGAGAGCATCCTGAAATCTGAATAACAACTCAGTATAATCACTTGGGATATAACCATACTTTTTGATGATGTTTGTGCAGCAATCTGTCTTCAGGAGTGTAAGAATGGTGGGGAGTGTATTGGACCGAGCACCTGTCATTGTCCTCCACAGTGGGAAGGATTCCAGTGTCAAACACGTAAGAATGATGGAACCTGAAACCTCTTGCTTCTGCACAGCTCAGAGTGCTTCAGCCATGCACAGTGCAGAGAAATCCTCCTATACCTTGGATGTAGTTTATCCACATCTGTGTCAGAGGCAGGATAAAGAGTAGAGATGGCTCTGCCTGTTCTGAAGCCCTCCAGGATCTGATGGCACTCTGGGAGTGTGGCAGTGTGTGTTGGTTTGCTCCAGTGCTGTATGCTGCTGCACAAGCCCTGAGAGGCCATTGTGATAGATTGAAATAGCAAGATGTGCCAAAAACCACCTTACTCGTTCTTTTCTCAGTCTCATTCATGCCCTCAGCATGTTCTCACATTAAATCTGCATCAAAGCAAAAGGGGGGTGGGATAGACACAAGAACACTGTTGGCTCCACATGACCTTTAAGTGTCCTTATGCTGAGGGGTGTTACCATGTGAAAATACCTTCCAAGGTCTTGGTTCCTATAGCAAACAGAATAAGTGTCTAGAGATAGCATCCACTTTTCCTTCACCAAGATGTGTCCATGAATAAAGCCTGATATGTACCTTTCTTGTTTTAGCTGTGTGCAACCAGAAGTGTCTGTTTGGAGGCAAATGCGTATTACCCAACGTGTGCTCTTGTCGTCCAGGTTATACTGGAGTCCTCTGTGGGAAGAAAATTCAGGTACATGTAGAGCCAAGACACCATCACAATACAGTTATTTGGGAGTTAATTAACTAGTGCACCTCTTTCCAGTGAAGCAGCATGATATACACCAAATGTGTATTTTGTCTGATTCCTTCCTTTCACTCTGCAGCAAGGGAAAATTAATGGAATTTCTAGGAGCTTGTCCAGTAATTTTTACGTTCTAATACTTACAGAATTGTTCTCAGCACCAAACTTCCTTTGTTTCAAATTAAGCTGATTGTCTCTTGTCAGGCAGTAGGAATTGATAACTATCCTCTTCCCAATAACCACTATTTTCTTTTCCAGCATCTGGCCTCATTTTAGGGAAGAGTGTCCTGCTGATGACTTTCTTAGCTTGCATCGAGTCAAGCACTGATCTTTTCCCATCTACATTGCCAGTCAGTTAATCAAGTGTTACTTGGGAATAATTTAGTTTTTTATATCACAGGGAATGATGACCATTTCTCTGCTTTGTCATGCAATTTTCTGTTGGATTCCCTTGCTTGAGTGCCAGTGCTCACTCACTGAAGTAATTTGATGAAACATTTTGCTACAACTAACTGTTTTGTGATGTCTGAAGTAAAATCATTCT
Organism: Ammospiza nelsoni; assembly: GCF_027579445.1. Lineage (NCBI taxonomy): Eukaryota > Metazoa > Chordata > Aves > Passeriformes > Passerellidae > Ammospiza > Ammospiza nelsoni. Next base: position 28,284,323 of record NC_080633.1, on the reverse strand, counting down.
GCTCCTCTTGCATAATCTGTGGTGTTTCTCATCTTTTAATTTCAGTGTATTTAGACACATTTGTGCTGCCAGCAGAATTGAGAGATGGAGGAGATTTGTTGCAGAAATTGAAACAAAGAATTGCTCATACATATTTTGAAAACATGCAACTACTCGTCCTATATCAATGAGACTGTAATATGGATTTCCAAAATGTGACCCAAAGAGAGAAATAATTTTGATTTAAAGGTTTTCTTAAATATGTCCTGCACTGAGTTAGTCTGTTTTTAGTCTAAAAAATACATATACTGTCAGTCAGACATGCTGTATCATACATTGATCAAAATGGCACATTTTCTTAATGAAATAAAAATTATAAGCCCAGGTTTCACTTAATGTTTTCATTCTGCATACCAGGCAAGCAGAGATTCATTAAAATTGTTTAATAAATTTAATCATAATAATGTGTTGCCTCATTAAAGTCTGGTTTTAATATTTGTTTTTTCTTTCCAAGGTACAAAGACATCATGGTTGAAGAAGTGTGGCAATTCAATTGCAATGCTGCATGGATGAATGAGACTTGAAAATAGCAAAAGGGTTGAAGGCAATTTCAGAGTCATTTAAATGAGAGGAATATTCAGAAGCCTTATTTTAAAAGATTCATATAACCACAAATGTTGGTGAGCTTTAAAACAACCATCTTATAGTCATTAAAACATATGTATATTCCTGTAATTTTTTGCTACCTCATGTACAAACCCCCCAGCCTCTGATGTCTTCATTGAATTCCCAGATTACATGACTGAGCCCAAAATCCTGCAGTTTATTCAACTGGACTATGGAACTTCTCTTGAGGGAACAAGACTGTAGCAGCTGTTGGGTGACTAGCAAGGAAGGCAGCACTTCTGCACTTGTGGATGGTACCTCCTGTTTACAAACACTGTTTATATAGATATTATTTGGCTGCAGACAGAAGAAAAAGTGGAACTGGTTTTTCCTATTTTGTATTTCCATTGGTGTTGTTGTAACAACAAGCCAGTAGCAAGGAAGGAGGGGAAACCAGAACAGAGGCTGGGCTACTAACAATGAAGGCAAGGCCTCCTGCCCTGTTAACAGCCAGCCAGATGCAGAATGACTCTGATTTATCTATGACAAGCCTTTGCAGACAGAAGCCAGATCCCAACTTTTGTGTTTTGACTTCATTACTTACAGTCACAAATTGGAAGAGCCAGCTACTGAATTATTCCTGTGTCTGTAAGATTTTTATGCCCCTGTCTGAGATGGCAGTTAGTAATATGAGGAAATTTTGTTCCCAAGACTCTTAGAGAATTTAACAATGCTTTCAGCAATGTTGATTCTTAAAATAGGAACTAATAAGAAGAGAAGTGTGTTGTACATCATGCCATCCATACTCATCATGTCAGAAAGTATTTGTAAAGACTTCACAGAGGATGTTTTTCCATTACCAATTGCTCCAGTGAACTGTTTGCACCTACCAGCTGCCAGATAGTTTTTGAAAAAATAAAATTCCTACAGAGGACTGTTATCTTCTCCTGGAGCTGAGAAAGACATTTCAGCTCCTGCCATAACAAACATTATAGACACAAACATCCCTTTAGCTGAGACAAAGTTTACTGCTTTGGTTTTTTTAAGCCAAAAATAAACATCATGACTTCCAGTTCTCCTGAGCAATATTCAGTTTATATGCACTAATTTTGAACAGGAAGTAAATAGAGGTAATTTTGCCATTTACTGCCATTCTGGGATGCTGATTACCAAATGATAGCTGTTAGCAGCTCTGTGCCTAGGTTTCTCCTTACCTTTTGATAGTTTCTTAAGTCATCTTACAAAGTCAGCTGGCATTTTGAGAGCCTAGCATCATTCCAGAATGATACGTCATGGATTTCCAAGTGCCTGACTGTTGTATTTAAAAAAGGTCCAATTCCCCACTTGCATTTTACATTTCAGTGTTTCCATAGTTTCATTCAATCAAGCATCAACGTGGTTGATAGCCTGATGATCTAGGAACCATTACATTATTTAAAACCTACTCCTCTTGGACACTTCCTTTTCCACATCTCAAAAGGATGTTGATGAACAAAATCTGAGTAGCTCCACAAGGTACTGAAGAAGCTTTTAGAGTACAAACACACCAATATCACATAATCTCTTATTGTAATCACTGCTGTTCCATGTGTTACAGAGGTACCGTGCAAAAAAGAAAGATAACATCCGTCTGGAGCACTGCTAATAGTACTTTAGTTAATGAGTTTGTGCAATCCTTCGCTCACAAAACTTAATCAATACATATATGTGCATTTCTAAGATTTCAGGCTCAATAAAGGGGTTTTTATTATAATTGTGTTCGCTGTTCATTTTCAATGATTTTAAAGGCAGAAATTATTTCTTTTACATTTTCCAAATGCAAGCTGTGCGAACAAAAGCACATCTAGAGTTTTGCTACAGTAGCTAAAAATGCTCAGTGCTAAGCTGTGCTATTTTTGCTGTTTTCCGGCTAGCACATGATGCAGAAAAATTATTAGTACATGCAAAATGCCAGATAGCTACTTCAAAACTACCCAGTAATTATGTGATTAGTTGAAACTGCTTTGTTACTACATTGTCCATCATAAACATGAAACAAAATTCACTGTAATTAGAAAGCACATGGCAACAATACAGTAAAATTGCCCAGTGTAACAAGATGTGGATTTATATCGAGGGCTTGTGCACAGAGGTTGACAGAACTGCTGAAATTGTAACCTGCAATTAGGCCCAAAAGAGTTAGGGGATGTGGAGTGGGGAGAAGGGTTGGAGTTGAAGCAGTTCCACTCTGGAGGAATGAAGGGCAACTTGTATCAAACTGAAGATTTTGCAGTTTAAATTCTCAAAATCTAACATTGGGGTACATATACAAACTCAAATGTAGAGGTTAGAAAGTTTTGCTAATAACTGAAGTTGTTCATGCAATTTCTGTCATTTAAAGGTGTCATATGCTGATAACAGGTCATTTTACCAACTTCTGCCACCAGCTCAGTCTAGCTAGCAGATGGTATTTTACAGCTAAACCAAGTAAATCCATTCTTGCCAGAAGCACTTAGAGCAGAAGAAAAAACATTAATAAAAATGTGCATGTAAGTAAACTAAAAAGAAGAAACACCTCACTTTCCACGCACACTCTAGAAAGACTGAGTATCAAAAGTGCAACCACTGCAATACCCTTACAATTTTTACAGTTGTTTCAGTGAAAACCAGAGCCTCTGCAAAAGGTGTTACAATTAGCTCTAATGAATAAGGGATCTAGCACGTTCTGTGTTGCTTTTCTCAACCTTTGAGCTTCATGCATACTTATCTCCTCACAGGAAGACATAGCTATCTCCAAAAATTACCTGCTGTAACTAGTATGTTCAATCCTCTAGCAAGCAGAAAACAAACAAAAGACAAGAATTAGTGGCAGTTCTTTTAGTCTTTTTAGTATGTTTAACTGTGGAAATAATAATCTGGGGACACAGACTGTCATTAATAATACATTCTAAGATTGTTGGACTCTAACTAACTAAAAAATCACTTTTAAATTCACTTAAAGTTTAATTGAATGATAAGAAATATTTCCTAAACAAAAAAATAAAAAACAAACCCAAAACCATGAAGAAGACTGTAGCCAGTAGATGGTGCTATGTTCAAGTAATATTTCTGAAATATGCTACTGCATTCTGTGTGGCATCAAATTACTGCTTACTTCAATAATTTCTAAACAGGAAACTAAATTAGCATTTGCTTTGGCCTGTTCAGAAACACCAATTACAGATCTTTCAATGACTGCTTCTGGTTTCTTGCTCCTGACAATGCCAATATTTCTTCCAGCTTCTAGTCACTGTTACTGTCACTTTTGTCTTTATTAGTAGAAGTCTGTCTTTTTGGGAATAATACTGAGATATTGTGCTTCTTTGTATTTATATTGTACTGATTATTTCTTCTAGATTTTGGGTCTGGTGCAAGAAATTTTTTCCCATTCATTCCTCTGCAAACAGAGGAATGTTTGTTATGTCACCTAAGGTATTCAACCTAACTCCTGAATTTCTAAATTATGGCATGATGCAGTGGACTGTGACACAGAATTACATCATCATCATCATTATAAAATTTCAGAATCATTAATGAAATCATCTTTTTCCACACATGAGAATCAAATTTTCACCAGTAGGTCTGAAATAGCCAGTGTATCCCAGCAAAAGCAGCACAAAAAAAGTGCATTCCTCTTATGTTGTGCCCTGTCCCTGCAGGAAATCCTTCACAACGTCTCTGCAGCAGGTTTCCTCTGAGCCTGCAAAGCAAGCCCAGGAGAAAGCTCAGCTATGCAATCGCTCAGAACAGGAAACAGGAGTCTCAGGAACTAAACCATTGCCTTTCAATTGCCCTCTGCACGCTTGGGCACCCTCTTGTAGAGAAGATTGGTGACTGAGAAGACCCCATTACCTTTCCCTCTTTGCTCAGTGGCTTGTAATCTCAGGAGAAACAGGTCCACCTAAGTCACTGCCCATGACAGCTACATGTTCTGGTAGTTAAACACTGTTAAAATGTTGTTCCAACAAAAAGTAATGCATAGCTGAAATTCTCACACACACACACAAAATTCCAGTTACATCTAGAAGACAAGGAAAATCAATCTCTCAAAAAAGTAAAAGCTGATCTGAGCATCATTTGGAAAGTTCACTGATTCAGTTTGCATGTTTTGGCAAAGCCTTCCTCAACAGCGCCATACAAAAACCAGCAAAATGAGACAAGGAACAACAAATGCAGAAGACTCAGTCTGTTCTTCAGCCCATTCAAAAGGCTGCAAAACCTAAATGAAGCCAAACAGGAACATCTCCAGAAGATGACATCAACATCCCCCACACATGGGACTTGTGACAGGCACAAATCCTGTGCTTTTCCTCACTGCTAGTCAGCAGCCTCCCATTATACTGCTCCCAGAACAACACAGTCTTGAATAGCATAGAATTATCAATGTATCCAGAAGAAAAAAATCATTTTCCTGTCTCACTGGGGTAAGGAAAAGAAATAATTAGATGTTGAGAAATGATCAGATAATATGACCTTAGAAGTAGTCAAGATAAGAACTCTCAGAGTATCAGCGTGGATTAAGCTTTTAGAAAGTAACAGCAGAATTGACTGAACAAAAATTGGTGGGGGAGTGCTAGTTGTTGGGGTTTTTTAAAAATACTGTTTAGCTGATTGAGATCTAGATCAGATTGGAGAGGGAGGGACAGCAAGCAGACATAAAGTGATAACCATGCTTTAAATAAGATGCTTTACAGTCTGGTAATGTTCCAGGAAGATGCAAACTCTTGCAAGTTTCTTCTTGCAACTGTTTAATCTCAAGGCAAATTATATTTGAACTACCATTCACTTCTGATGATGTGAATTGAGGGCTTTTTGTTTCATGTGCTTTTAAAAATGTAATTATATAACACAGTAAGTTTAGTTAAAGGGGAGAAAAATCAAAAAGAAGAGCATAGATCTATTCTGATTTGATTTGAGAAAAATTTTATTTCAAGGTCAGCTGTATCAATCAAGAATAATACTTTTGCTTATAAAGAAAAAATGCGGAGAAAAGGTGTCATACACTGCACACAGCTGGATATTGGTAACAACTTTCTTACAATCAGCAATACCTTCTTTCATATAGAAAAGCATGTACTTTATATAGTGAGGACAAAAATTTGTCTGAAATCAAGTTACCATGTTTATTTTAAGGTCCCCCACTGCTGCAGACTTCCTCTGTATAGTCACATAAAAAAAAAATGCAGAAATGCAGATTATCTTGTCTGAAGTTGCTTCATTCCTTCCTTTTCTTTGCACACTGTGGCCCAGAGTATGGCAGTCGACATCTACACACATTTGGAGCGATGCATTTCCCTCCGTGCTGGCAGGGCAGTTTGCACACAGCTGAAATGAGACACCAGATACACAGCATATCTTCAGCACAACACAGGATCATTTTTCTTTTTGTCTCACTGCAGTAGCAGAATTGTTCTCTGGTGACTGCACTGGGACAGTATAAATAAAAGCATAATGGAAGAACTGAAAAGCAGTGTCTCTCAATTTATGGCATTGTGGCCTTCACTGGAATACAGGCACAGTCTAGTCTTATTCATGCTCCATTTCCCTTTTAAAATACTATAATTTCTGTTCTTTAAGGCACAGGCTTTTTTTGAGATGGATGCCCCATAAAAGCGAGAGACCAATAAAATTTCCTGCTGAAACTTATTCAACCCAGTGCTTGGATCCACACCCATGACGAAACAGTCACCTCATCCTACCAGTGTCTCACATAGTGCCCTCCTCTTCCCCCACAAGAGCAGAGGAGGGCTGAGTGGGCACAGCTTCAGCTGTCCCCTGCTACACACCAGTTCAGCTGACAAGCCAGGGGCAGCAATTTATGTATGAGCATGTACACAAAAGAAGTCAAACTTGATGCAGATCTAGTTTGTTTGGAAGCTGATTATTTTGACATTAAGAACCTGACATTACTGCAGCTGCAGGGAGCTAAGTATTCTCTAAGTTAAGTTCTCTGCAACTCTCACACTTGGCTTTTAATATCACCCTCTATCTCAATACAGTGATGAATATAAACCCATTTTGATGGTCAATGGGAATACCAAAATATTACTTGTTAATGTTTGCTGGACCATCTATATTGTAGAAGAACTAACACTAGCTAATTTAGTGCCACAGCCATGCCTGCAGCCATGAGAAAATATCAGATGCAGAGGACTTAATCCAGAGACTCTGAACCCACAATATCCATTTCAAAACCAATGTTTGCATAAGGGTCTTTTCAGACTCCCAGAGAGCAAAAAAAGAAACCCTTGCCTTTTGTAGTCTCAGGATTGTTGCCTTTAGCATCAGGGCAGTGCTGTTACAAGCATACAAGGCAGAAGAAGTGAAGATTAAAGACTTTACAATCACCTGCTTTTGTGAATCAAAGTTTGTGAAAATGGAAGTGGCTGTTCAGCAAGAGTGCCAGTACTAATCCTGATTAGTAGGCAGCTTTTAGAGTTCTAAGAACACATGGAGTTGATTCTATCAACTTATCCTCAAAGTAAGAAGCAAGTTTAAATTTTAAATGTCTATAAAATGAAGCTTCTAACCCACATCAGTAGCAATAGTACTTCAGTAATTTTCAGTTCCTTATACTGGGGTCTCAGTTTACAAACCATATTTCAGAAATACCAATGAAACATACCAAGTAATTAATTTGGTGACAACCAAAATCTGAATCTCTTTCAAAGTGAAAAAGTTATGTGTTTCTGACCAAATTGAACAGCCATCTACTCCCTGTACATACTTGCAAGAACCCCAGTATGTGGAAGCAGCTCTCAGTTATTATTCTAAGATACTTTCCCTGGAAGCTTTGTTAGGCCCTGAAGATTTGAACACTTTGATTGGTAAATCAAACAAGCAGAGGAAAGGATAAATGAAAAATGCCAGAAGTCATTTACCTAAGTGACATGCTCTACCGACCCATCCAGCTGGACAGCTACAAATCCCAGGAGCCACACAAGCTCCATTATTCCGACAACCTTGAGGACAAATTGCTACAAGAAAAAGAGTGGGTAAGTCAGCAGGATTTATAAAACTGATGTAAAAGAATCCTGACCGAATGAAAGATTCAGGATGATACAAGTCAAAATGGCAAAACACATTTTCTTCTAGGCCAGATATTCAATTGGTATAACTCCAAAAGCATTTCTAGGACCATGGAAATGGCAAAAAAAAAATAGGTACTGTGTAATGAATCTTGGTTTAAATGTGAACAGTTGTACACCTTAATGCAAAACATTTTCACATTATTTTATCTGTGCAAGCATCCATAATGTAGGTCAGTCATTTCTGTAGTAATGCAATGACATTTCCATTAATACATTTAAAATGTTTTTGTTACTGCAGTTTTAGAATTAATATAAATATTTGCATGAATGCAGACACCCACCTTCCTGGCATCTTGAGCCTGTCCAGCCAGAAGCACAGAGGCACTTCACAACTCCATTGACAGAGATGCATTCCCCACCATTCTGACAGCCTCCTTCACAGCTTACTGTGGAACACAGCATACATTGGGCATTTCAGAAGCAGCATGGGACTTCAAATAATTGTCTTTAAACAGCTTGTCTGGCATCGACTACTTGTTTTATCACATCTGCAAAAACTAAAATTTCAAATGTTCAGGGCAAGGCACTGTTCTACTCTACTCCAGTGGTGTAGCTGTTCATCAGCTACACCACTGGAACTAACAACATGCCAATATTGGTATCAAACTTGCAAAATCACTCTTGGTAAGCCAATAACATGTGGTGAAGGATTCATGTATTTCCTTACCTGACAGGACTTACAGATAACAAGAGGAAGGAAGAGAAGAAGATATTACTTTGACAAATGAAACTATGACTACAGTCAAGTTAAGCAGTGCCTTCCCAAAGGCCAAATACTTGAGTTAGCCTCCTGTCGCAGACATTTTTCACAGAAATCCTTTCTTTCAGATCTCTGCATTTTCCTGGAAGCAAGGGCCCCAGAAAGAAAATGTAAACAATTGTTATCAGCTGCTGTGAGGATGCACCTGTGATTTGTTCATGTTCCATGTGTACAATATTAGAGCCAATCACAGGGCAAACTCTCTGGAACACAGGGACAGAGAATTCTCTTGTTTTTAGATTTTTTCTATTCTTGGCTTAGCTTAGCAGCCTCTGCAACTTCTCTCAATATTCCTATTTAGTATAGTTATAATGTATTATATATCATATATCAATAAATCCAGCCTTCTGATCAAGAAACAAGATTCTTGTCCTTCTCTCACCCTGGAGACCTTATCAGGTCCCTGTAATAGCCTCCTCATTTCAGAATTGTTCTACACATCATATGCCAGACATATGATTGGTATCAACTGTGGAGAGCACAATCACTGTTCTGTACAATCAAATGCTTCCTTTCACAAGCAGTAATATATATTCTATACCACCTTCACTGTATTTAAGGAAAACAACTATCCTTCACTGTAAAGATGGACAGTTTGGATGTCTGCTTGATAATTTAGAGATAAAATACCCAAATCTCTTGTTCAACCACAAGTACTCAGCACAATTTCAGCTAACAGATTTTTGGCACAAATACTGAACATGCAAGGACATGCAAGTCAAACCCAGCACAGCTGGAAAAGCTCTTCACTGTTTGCTTGCATATTACTTTGTGACACAATGTAAGTTAATGTATTTAATATTGATTGTATTTGATCCATCACAGTGACAGAGAGAAGTGCATGAGGACTGGGGGATGAAAGCAAATATTACTCCAGTCTTCTAGAAGGGCAAGAAGGACCCAGAGAACTACAGGCTGGTTTGCCTCACCTCAGGTCTTAGTGGGGTAATGCCAGGACTGACTCTGGAAACCATTTCCAGCCACATTAAGGACAAGGAGATCATCAGCAGGTTTCACAGAGAGGGTGACCAAATGCCGGTACAGATTGCCCTGGGAATCGTGGAGTCTCTGTCCTTGGAGATATTCAAAAGCCATGAAGACATGGCCTTCAGCACCTGACTCTAGGTAGCCCTGCTTGAGCAGGGAGATTGGAAATCATGACCTCCAGAGGTTCCTTCCAACCTTACCCAGTCTGTGATTTTGTGAGATTCTGTAATAGCACACTGCCCCACACCACAAATTTGTACATGTACAACAGTGTTTTCTTGGACAGCCTTTTCCAATCCATGCATATATTCAACAGACTTCACAAAGCCATCAAAACTGATTGTTGCTACACCTTCTCTGTCATTTCCCATTACCTCTCAACAATACATTGCCACACATATCCTCAGTGACTGGCCCTCAATGTTACCATCTTGCAGATACTACATAAAAGTTTCAACCACTTAATGCAGAAATATGTATCTACACAAGCCATCTCAATCAATTATTTAGAAAGAATCTGTTATAAAGCTAAATGGAATATTTACATAGCACATAAAAAGGGTATTTTCCAAGGCAAAAACTCACTCGGATTCTCACAACACATTTCAGCACATCTACTCCATCCCATCCTCCTGCAAGCATGCAGATCCTCTAGGCCATGCCTGTCTTGATAGCAAGGTCAGAGATTTACAGAATTAAGGTTGTTATTTCAAAGTGTGTTAGACCCAGGACTTGAAGCATCCTAAATTAATTTAGTCTGTTTTCCAACTCCTTGTCTTTTCAAGCTATCACTTCCTTGGGTTTTACCTTTATGACAGTATCTCCCCCCATAGCCAGGAGGACATCTGCATTTTCCAGGTCGCAGGCACTCTCCCCCATTTTTGCATTTTGGATAACATGTAGCTGTAAGACAGACAACAAAGAAAGGTTGGATAAATATTGGTGAATCTTACTAAAGTTACTACTTAAATACATTTAAAAATTGCACATTATTATATTTTCATCAGTTTGTCTTAATATTTTCTAAGATATATCTGCCATGTCATTACACTGCTGATAAGGGGAAACCATTTCCCTGCATGGGGAGCACTCCACTACACTAAGCTTTTTAAGCACTCACAACTAAGGAATGTTTTGGGCCTGGACAGAACAGGCAGAAGAAACACCCACATTACACAGGAACACAGCTGGACTGCCAAAAAAGCTTTTGATAACTGGAGAAATAACAGAAAATAGGTGATAAGAAAAAACAATTCAATAAAAAGATGTTGCAACTTGAGAGGCATCATGGGATTCTTAAGAAGAAATATCAGACTTTTTACTCTTTACTGGGTTCCTACATTCCTCTTCAGAAAAACTACATGCTCTGTTCCTTATACGTCTTCTCTAAAATGTCTCCAGAAGTAAGTCAGGATTTCTTTCTCCCCCACACTCTTTTTTTGCTTCAGCTGGTTTTTCAGAAACCTTTCTGAAATGTACAGTGTTTGTTTAGCAAGCATCCAAGATAAATGTATCTTTTCTCATAACTCTAATAATCTGTTGGGAGAAAAGCATCTATAATCATCACAAATCCTGCAACTTTTTCATTGCTGACAGCTTGAACAAGTTTGATAAGGTATGAATAAAAATCTCAATTTTGTAAAATTCTGAATAAATTAATTCAGATTGCAAATGAATTACCTACCATGTAGACCCTTTGCAAGTCATAATCACCCCTGAATTAGCCCTGCTGTCTGAGAAAGGATTTGTTAATTCACACAAAGGTTTTAGAAACCCATCTGTTTCTAGGAGTCTCATCTGAGTTAGCTGCTGGTGTGAGATGAGCTTTTCTACTTATTCTTTGACTGGATGGGTGAAAAGTAAAAAAGATGAACAATGAGTAACACCATCCTGATTCTGTCCTCATATACTTATTGCACTCTCAAGACACCCAAGTGAATAGAGGAATACTCTATGAATACTGTATTCTTCTATATGAAGAATACTTTTCACATTAGTACCCACAGAATGAGTACTAGCAGGCAAAGAAAGGACAGAGATGTATGTAAAAAAACAGCCAGTGCTCAGGTCTCCATAACTTTTACCAGATGCTCTCATTTCTTGGGAAGTGCCATACATACACGAGCTCCCAATTTTAGAAAAATTCTTTTTCTGTGTTATTTCACACAGTTTTCAGTTTGGTTTTTTTGACAGAACAAAGGATGAAGCTTCATTTATCCATTTTTTTTTCTACATTGATGACCTTAGGAGCACAAGGATCCAGTGGTTTCCTTAACAATTCCAGACAGTTCACCTCTCTAATTTAAGAACTGCTCTGCCTCTCCACCAATATTTCACCTCTCCCCTAAAACCCAAAATGTCTAGGAACATTGAACAGGGTTTAAACTAAAACTCTTCTTCACAATGTTTGCTTTTGCATATTAGGTGGCATTTTCAAAAAATACTATGTCTCTCCATGGAAACCAACAGGAAGAGACTCCACCCTAGCTTTACATCTCCTAACATGGAAATGGGATGTACAAATGACTCTGTGTGTCACGTAACATCCAGAAAGGAAACAAGAGTACTTTTAAAAGCATAGCATATTCAAAATAAAATGAAATCCAGAAAATAACCTACTTTCTACACACTCTTCTGATGTTTTTGTTAGTGACTAGTCCTGACTAATCGCACCTAGAGATGCTAATTAAATGTTGCTGTGGCTTAGAATGCTGTCAAGACTCTAAAAGCATTCAAGAACTATCTGGATGCAATCCTGTGCATTGTGCTCTAGGATGACCCTGCTTGGGCAGGGATGCTGGACCAGATGACCTCCTGGTCCCTTCCAACCTGTCTGATTCTGTGATTCCTTTAATACTTACAGGAAGTATTTCAGCACGCAGTTAAAGCAGTAAGAGGAATAAAACACCAAAGCCCGTCCAGCGAGTGACCTCTTACCCACCACCCAAGTGGCAAAAAGCTCTCTATGGACCCACGGCCATTCCCGACAGCAGGGTCGGTTTACTAACGTGAGGTGTTCATGCTGGCTTTTGGCTGCGCTCCATCAGTTCGCTATCACTGAGTGTGATACAGAGTGCCTTAACTCTTCTTCCACCTCGCCTCCTTTAGGTCCTCCCCGGCACCTCACCACCCGCCTCACACCAGATCCAAACCCCATCTCCCCAGCCCTTCCCGCAGCGATTGCTGGCCGGAGGGCGGGCAGGACAGAGAGCGCTCGCAGCGCTTGTGCCCGTCCGTGCCGCGTCCCGGCCCGCCTTGCCTTACCGTGCTGGGCCCGGCCCGCCTTGCCTTACCGTGCTGGCAGCGCTCGCCCTCGTAGCCCTTGGAGCAGAGGCAGGAGCCGTCGGCGAGGCAGAGCCCGCCGTGCCGGCAGCGCGGGCTGCAGGCGGGGGCCGGGCCGGGGCACAGCGCCCACAGACACAGCCCCAGCAGCAGCCGCAGCCCCGCCATGGCCCGGCCCGGCAGGGCAGCCCCGGCTCGTCCCGCTCCGCTCCGCTCGCTGCCCTCCAGCCCCGCTCCTTCACGCTCCTCTCGCTTTTACCCTCTCAGTCCGCTCCCACTCCTCCTCCTCCTCCTCCTCAGCGCCGGCCTCCCCGCCCGCCGCCCCCCGAGCCCCCCCGAGAGCCCGGGACCCCAGCAGGGCCGGGGCTGCCGAGAAAGGAGGCCCTGGGGTCGTCTTGTCACCTTGTCACCCTCTGCAGCTCCCTCAAAGGAGTTTGAAGCCAGGTGGGGGGTCGGGCTCTTCTCCCAGGCAGCCAGCGACAGACAGGACAAGAGGACGTACTCTAAAGCTGCACCAGGGAAGGTTTAGATGGGACATCAGGAGGAATTTCTTCACAGAAAGGGTTTCTAGACATTGGAACGGGCTGCCCAGGGAGACGGTGGAGTCATCATCCCTCATGGTGTTCGCGGAAAGGCAGGATGTGGCACATAGTGACTTAGTGGTGGCTTGGTCATAGATTGGACTCAATCTTCTCATAGGCCTTTTCCAACTTGACTGGTGCTGTGGTTTTATCTGCACGTCCAGAGGCCTCCAAGAGCAGAGGAACAGCCACCAAGTCCAACACCAGGTGTGTTGGAAAAGGAGCCCACCTTAGCACCCGGCCTGCTGGCATGCCCGACACCTGCTGGCCCTGCCACCATCTCCAGCACAGCACAGCTCTGAACTCCTGCCCTGTTTGAGACACCACAGACTCTGATTTCCATCTTTAAAGATGCCATATGTGAATATCACACAACATTCAAAGGAGGGTTTCAGAGAGAGGGCTGAGGGACTGAGCTCACTGCCACCTGACAGAGGAGAGGAATATGGGTCTCATAGAATCATAGAATGGCTTGGTTTGGAAGGGGTCTTAAAAGTCATCTGGTTCCAACACCCCTGCCATGAACAGGCACACCTTCCACTTCAAAGCCTTTTCCATCCTGGCCTTGAACACTTTCAGGGATGTGACATCCACAGCTTCTGGGCAACTTGTGTAAGTGCCTCACTGCCCTCACAGTAAAGAATTTCTTCTTTTTATCTGATCTAAAATTACTCTTTTTCAGTTTGAAGACATTTGCCCCATGTCCTGTCACTCCATGCCCTTGTCAAAAGTTCCTCTCCAGCTCTTCTGTGGACCCTTTAGGCACTGGAAGGTGCTCTAAATTCTTCCCAGAAGATTCTTTTCTTTAGGATGAATAGCCACAGCTTTCAGTCTGCCTTTATAGAAAAGGTAACCCAGCCCTCTGAGCATATTGACTTCTCTTCTCTGAACTTGCTCCTTTCCATGCTGTCTCTGGGAATGGCTTGAGTACAATTCTGTGACAAAATAGCAATATATTTCAATTTGATCATGAAAATGTTTCTGTCGCAAAGAACAAACATAGATGATCAGAAAACATTTTTTTCTCTCATTATTTCCAATATTTCACAAGTATTTTTTATAATTTCAAAAGTTTCCCAGAGAAAACACACACTTTCAGCATCAAGACTCAGCCCAACAAAGCTTTTTCAGATGCACTGGAATGAGTAGTAGTGAAAAAGAGAGATTATAAGCACCTACACAAAGTATCTGCAGAAAAGTGAAATAAACCTCGTGCCTTTTGACAAACTAAGGGAAAACCAGGTCTTGTTGTTTACTGTGAGAGTTGACTTTAAATTACTTTTGCAAGTGGCATAAAACAGCTTAATTTGTTTCCCAGATGAAGCAGGAGTATGATTTGGTAACTGCTTTCACTTTGACTGGAAATTAAAATTTGTGTGACTGCCTTGTAATTGACAGAATAAAAGCCAAAGCTACTTCTGTTGTAAAACTGGTTTTAATCCCTTTTCACACCTACAGAGCATGGGACATACAGCTCAGAGCAGGAGTAGAATACAAGGCAGATCTGCTGCCAATAGCATGAGGTGCTGTCTGGCTTCTTGCAAAGGTTAAGGCACATATAACATTATCTTTGCAAGACTGCATTTAGACTTTCAAGTAGCAAAATACCATTACATGATTAAACAAGAGTAACATGAGACTACAACACTGAATAATTGCCTAAAACATGCACAATTCCCTTTTGCTTGTGCTTAGGCAAGCAAAGCAACGTTTAGGGGATACATACACTTGTCCTGTGCAAATTCACACAGCAAATATCCTTTCAGGTAGTAATGATGAAGCAAAAAGCCCTGGTGATTTAGTTACATATGCATAAATTGCCATAGTGTGTTGATTTCCTGTCTAGAATAAGAACATCCAAACCCCTGTTGCAGTTCCAGCTGTGGTGAGGAGAGCAGGGTCTCCTGTTCTCACATGCAGTACTCCTTGCAAGGACAGGAGTAATAGGATTATGCAGTGACACCATTTTTAGTAAAACTACTTGCCAGAAATATATTGTGGAATAAATTCTTCCCAAAAGGAATAGCTTCCTTTATGCCATCCCCACAAGAGCAAAATGAGAAAAGAACTGAAGACACTGAATCTGGGCTGTATTGTTCTCTGAGTATATCATAATTTTGCACCTCCTTGACTTCTGGCAATAATTTTGTGCATATTGATTTCTTCACAGAAATATTTTTTCCATTACTGTCTTTCCTCTATAAGACAGTTTTATGTGGAAGTGTCTTTCTGATATTAGTGCCTAGCAACAACTCCTTCATATAGAATTCTTTTCAGATTTTAAGAGCTATTCTTCATTATTCATGATTTTTAAAGCACTATTTATTTTCAGTTCCATATTCCATCTTCTCTATTGCAGCAAGATGACTTTTGGTGGCTCAGGTTAATTAAGACCCCCTTTTTATTTCTCCCCTGGTTTCCTTTGAGGATCTTAAAATAATTAATACCAAAGAAAATAATCATATTTTGAAATATGGCATGTGCTCCATCAGAGGGGATAATTAAATGCAAAGACTATATTAAATAAACTTGCCCAGGTGTTTCTCTGAATGAAATAAATTTGTTTAAACATTACCTTCTGTAGGAAGGATTAGGCTATTTCACCATTTTTGTGCATCTAAATTAATCTCAGAGCTTATCAAATTTGCTGAGTGCATGTCTGCATTTACAAATGATTGAATCATGTTAACAGAGGTTCTCACTGAAAACAGAAATGCTTCCAGGCATCCAACATGCTTTAGCCTTAGAAGCACAATCTGATAAAAAAAAAAGGCAAAACAAAACCCAGCAGGTAGTTTGAAAAAAAAATGAAGTTTTTAAGTATAAAATTAGACAAAGAGAATTAAGATTCATTCACTAATGTCATTATGGTCATATTTAATACTTCTTTTCAAAATAAAACCAAAATAAGGCAGTTTTAGCAGTAGGACATTCACAGGCTCAATTTTGTGTCATCCTCCTGTATACTGTATCATAGCAATATGTAATAGCCTTTTGAGGGACACTGCTGGCCACTCCAGAGAAGAAGGCAGGGAAGAAATGAGCTCTCCATTATAATCAGAGTTAAGGCACTCTGTGGAGTGGTACATTATGGGAATAAGGATGCTCACCTGGAGCCTGGGGTTCTGCTCCATCCAAGGCAAAGCAGGTACAAAACTGGGGTCCCCAAGAACCCTGTGGGAAGTCACCACTTCTGACCAGCTTAGAGCATGTACAAGTGTCTCTTGCCTATTTCAATGACTTTTATTTCATTTCAGTGTGAAAAACATTCAGGAAGTACAAGCTCAGATCTTCATATGCCATGGGAATTTATGAGCCAGCCAGCTGTAATACAGCACAACCTCCTCTCAGTAACTTCTAAGAAAACAATAAGCTTAGAACTTGGGATACAAAACCTTAGAGGGTGCTTGTAGAGATGATGCACAACCAGCTAATAAAATGTCAGTATCCCAATAATCAACTGGAATTGCTTGGATGAGAGGTAATTTTAGAAGGTGTATTGCAGAGCTGCCTCTTCAGTAGCCCTGTGCAGTATGTGCAGTTCCAAGCTCTGGCACAGTCATCCTTGCTCTGTTACAGCTGCACTGGGTGCTGTGCTTAAGTACACCTGAAAAAATGTGTCATCCAGAGATGATGCTTTTTTATCAGAGTCACATTACAGGTAGAAACCCCATTTATAAGAGCTTTTCAGCATAATTTGGTCTCTGTTCTACCATGTGTGGGTGAGCCATCAGTTAATGGTACAGTTAAGTAGCATTGATCACAGCTGTATCTTGACTCAAGCCCACATCAGGGCTGTCAGATAATAGGACTTATGACCAACATCAGTCTTTTTGTTGACAGCTTGAATACTGATCTGTCTTCCAGTGCAATTGGGCTTCAGTGGCATTTCAATGAAAGTCACTTTAGTTCTGCTAAAAGAAGGAAAATAATATATGAGTTTATTTTCAAACATGCCCATGTGTGAATTAAGTGAGCAGAAATATTATACATGCACAGGCTATGTACAAACATTCATCCACATCTGCCAGGCACATCTCTTCTTGGTGTCCAAAATTAGGGGCCTTTGTGGATTGCATATACAGATTGTCCTCATTAGTGCACCTGGCCCTAGTTCCATAATATGAAACCCTATTTTAATTTATATGAAATTAATACATTAATCCAAATTATGCCAGCCCTGTATGCAACTTCAAAACCATTATTCTAATAAGTAATTTTCTTCACATAACAAACTCTCAATACATGAGGTTTAGTCAGCAAGACTGATGTGCACTGAAGTGCCTGTTCACAGATTTATCTTGCTTACTAGATAGAAACATGAAAAAGGTATTTGTTAGTGAGATACTTCAGAATTAACACTTTAATCATTGCAATTAGTTATAAATCTCTCAGATTGCCACCTTATGTAGGCATTTGCAATTAGAGTGCAGAATAAATCTGTGCCTGTGGACTCTGGGTAACCCAGAGTAGTACAGGAGTATTGTCAAAAGACCAGCCAGGCTCACTCAAACAGTTTAACTCTCTTTGAAGCTTTGTGCTGTGCAAGTCAAGGTCACCCAGTCACTACTCTCTCTTTTGAATCTTGGATGTAAATTGCCTGACAGGAAAAGAAACAACATTTCTTCTGCCCATTAAAGACTACTGAGAAAAAAGATCAAGGTTTGTCTTGCTGCTTGGCAAACAGCACAGCTTTCAGCAGTAACCCTAATTTGTTGTTGGAACTGGTTCTATCTTTCAGGATAGTTTGGTGATGTCTAAGAAACCTTCCATTTCTACAGAGCCAGTAGATCAGTGACTCTAACTTATTTCACAAGCATAAAGCATTACTTCAAAATTGCAATTTTATAAAACAAGCCCTTAACATTCCACTGCAGGCCACCTGGGTTAGTCATTGCAACCAGGAGAGACCAAATCTCTGCACAAATTTAACATCCAATTTAACTTGAGCTAAGGTCAGTATCACCTTAATAGAGAGATTTTCTGCTCATGCTAAAGGTGTTGAGATCAGCCCCATTCTATAGATGCACCATCTGAAACATGCTGAGCAGATATCCATCAGTGGAACCCCAAACCTTTGATTAATACTCAAAAATAATTTAAGGACCAAAGTCCAGCTAAAGCAAGACTGCAAGACAGTTAGGTATCATATCCAGTTTCTTTTAGAGACATCTGGAAACCTCCTTATTTTTGTCAGTACTATAGCTTCAGACCCTATATTCTGGGAAATAAAAGGGCAGATGCTGCAAGGTTACTTCCAAAGTTACCTTGAATTCTATTCAGCCTGGAGTTTAGAGGGCTTAGTATCTCACAATACCATCAAAGCCAAACTGAAATAGTCCTCTTCTCATGTGCTTTTCTTTCTGATTTGCATGAAGTTGGCTTGCAAGTAAGTGAAAATTAATGTTTTCACCACTCATGGGCTCTCAGCCATGTCCCTCAGAAATACATATGGAGTTTTTTTGGTCCCAGAATCTTATATTTTTTCCTCAAAGAAATTTGGTATAATATTCAGTGAAAAGAGTTATTGAATAATACTTGGTGTAACTATTGAGTATAACTCAGATACCACTACTGTACACAGTTTAAATACCAGGGGCCCAATGTTCTGTAAATTAGTTGAAGTGGAAAGTCCATATTCACAATTCATCTTGCTTAACTTGAGGAAAAAAAGATAGAGACAAAATAATAATTCTAAGATAGGGATTTTTTAATATAGAGTAGTGAATTTTACAGAATTCAGCTCTGTATCAATCAACTTCCTGCAGTATCAAGTACAAGTGATGATTTAGTATTTATATAGTTGTTATTGTATCATAATTCCCATACACACACTGCTGTAAGTCAGAGCAGACACTACTGAAGCTGTCCCAGAGTAAAACTAGTTTGAGTGGAAGCATTCAGAGAATCATCCTTAAGAAATAAAGATATCACTTTGTCTGCCCCAGAAACACTGCCAGTTTTAGGGTGAATGTTGCTACTGTTCAGCAGGGCCCCGCCAACATTATCCACCAGTGTGAAACAGGAAATGAGCAAAAAACCCCCACATCTAATTGATATTTAAATATGGTAGGATGTAATTACTCATGCTGGAATTCATTCAAAGAATCAGCACTCTCAATGCTCCCTTATTTAAAAAAAAGTAAAAAGTACAATCAGTTCTTTACTGTCCGCCAGCAGAGAAGACTTAGGTTTGGCAGCTGAATGTTAAAAAATTGCTTCAAGACATATTTCTCTGGTTTTCCTGTCATCATTATTTCTATTGTGCTTCAAATCTACACCTGAACAAAGAAAGTGGTAGCTCAGTAAAACAGTACTTGGAAGTTCTTTCTTTTAAAGTTTCTTTACATGTTTAAAATTAATTATAAATGTTGCCAGCTTGTATTCATTTTCACAGTACTTCTGAGGTAAATTAAACAGCAGAACCACTTTACAAATGATGAGACAACAAAAAAGTGCTTTTTGCAACTCATATTTAGAGCTAAGGTATTGTTTGGGCCACAATTGAAATATGACAACATGACTAATGGAAATGTGTCTTCATGTGATCTGGGGCTGTCTGGCCAGGAAATTAATATGTGAAAAGAAGGAAGTCAGACAGTAATTTATTTCTAAAGAGCTCTGTCACTCATCTAAAAACCACTGGCAAGTGTCATCTTTCCTAACTGCATAGGTATGAGCATGTCAAGGGAGCACACCTGTAACTTAAACAGAGCTGCAATCTGATCCCTAGAAACTTAGAAAGTGACAATTCCTAAACATAAATCCTTAATGACTACAGAGCAAACAGGTTGATAATTAATTAAAATTCATGTTAGCCAACAAACAAAAAAAGGGAAAATGATCATTAGTACCAATGAAAATGCCTCAAGTCTACTCTGACTCATAAATGTGTGGGTTACAGGTGGAGGAAATTAATGTATCCAGAAAATTTTAACATTTGTAGGAAAAAACTCCATCTCTGTCATTGTCCATCTTTAAACATCACATTACATAGGTGATCTCCAGTTATTCTGCTCAGCTCTCCTCTCTGCCGTTTATACGCCACTGTGCTCCACTTACACTCAACCCCTAGATGGACACTAACTCTGATGGACACTTTCGTCTGCACTGATTGAATTTTAAAACTTGTGACAACGAGTTAAGAATGTAATCCTAGAAAACTAAAGCAAATAAACCAAATTTTTACACTATGATATCAGTTTGTTTACTTTATTTATCTGTGTGTGTATATCTTTTGAACTCCTAGGGTATGTAACAATAATCCTAATTTCACTTTTTATACGTGCAAAATAGCAACTTTGTACATACATGCACAGCTGGGAACACATGTCCATGAAACAGAGCCTGAGGTGGCCTGGCATTCTAGCACAGTCCGAGTCCAAAAGTCCCGAAAATCAGACTTCCGAGATGTAAGATTCTCCTTTTGCTGGTTTAGACATCCCATGTACAAGCACCAGCAAGGTAACCCCTTGCATTATCTCAAATGATTTTGACATTTGGCTTTTCTTTAAACCAATTTCTTAGGCTGTATCTCTTCTGGGAAGCTTCCTTCTCTTTCTTACAAAATTACAATTGCAAGTTTTATGAAAATCTCCAGTGCGGAGAGAGGACAATTCTTATTTTATCACCTGATCATTTCACAACTTCCCATTTTATTTATGATTGTTCTAAAGTGATTCAAATGCAGCACTGACATAGTTGGCAGATACCAAAGTCTGGGATCCTGGTCCTCACAAATGGTAATTCAATGTAAATAAAAGAGATCTTTTTGCACTTAACTGCCATTCATTGGGAGACTTAGAACTCCTTGGGTGAAATGTCCATGTATCCCATGTGCACAAAATGATCACATATCTCTGTGCTGATTCTACCCAGAGCTGTATAAAGGAAATTGCACCACATATATAAAACTTAGATGCTGAACAGAAGAGTGCAGAGCTGTGGCAAACACAGCTCTGCCTTGGAATACAGTAGAAGAAAGCTCAGCAAAAATGTTTCAGACAATTTAAACCAAAACACTGACTGTACAAATTTAACTGAGTACACTTGATTAAGATGTGACTAATAAAAGCCCAGCTGCTTAGCACTTTTGACTTTCAACTCACACTGCTTGTATGCAAGATGATTTTGGTTCCAAACTGAATGTTGCTCGCTGGAGATTGATAGGTAGGCTGAACATATGCTCTCTATCTTGTTTTAGGAGAAAATAACCAAAGTTGAAAATGTGAAGTCTGAAAACCAGCCTCAATAAATCAAACAGATCTTAAAGCAGCATCTTCCTCTCTGCAATGATTAATACTACTGTCAAAATCTTTCATTTTTACTGATTTCAGTGATGAAAATGTCCAGTCCTGCATTACTAGCCTCTTCTGTGCCTTAAACAAGAAAACCAGACAATATCTAACAGACCTTCCCCTTTTTTAGGTTTTAAACATACTTTCATTAAGGGCCTTAGCACTTTTCTAAATCAAAACAGAATAAAACAGCACAAATAAAATTTAGTTAATACTGTTAGATTATGATATCTCTATCCTCTCTTTAGAGTGTTGCCCAGTGGCAGCAGTTTTCATTTCTAAACATAATTTTGTACCTATAATTTTATTTTGCCACAAATAAAACTAGTAACAAAGATGTCATCAATATTATTTGCCAACAAAATCTTTCAAAAAGTAGCATATCTGTATTAAAAAATTGTGTAACATTCTCATACATATTTGCTCATTTTTTGAGATATGCTGCTCTGTCTTAAGATCCTATATTGGTGATTACAGAGGCTGCCAAAAATACTACAGTAAAGGATGTCAAATGTTGCTCTGTGAAGATATTTGAAGAGCCTTTTAAGGTGGATTGCAGAATTAGTGTCGGTTGCAGGACCCTGTTTTAAGACAAATCATTGTTAGAAGGTGTTTAACTTAATTTTTATTGGGCTGATATTAATTTTTATTGGGCTGATATTTTCACACATTATATATTTCACACATTATTATCTTATGGGCTAAAATAAACCAGATGACTGATGAAGTGAAGATGAAACTTATTTTTTTCTGTCTGGTAGAATTTCTAGAGTTGGTCACTTGCTTTGAGCAAGTTGGTGTCCTGCTTCTCTGGCACCTTAAATTAAGATGGCCCTGAATGCGCAAATCAATATATATATTTGCAAGGAAGAAATGACAAAACAGGCATGCTCTTTTCCATAAATCATACATCCTCCAATTCCCTTTCTTTGTAATGGCACTCAGAGGAGCATGCAGGCTGCCGATCACAAAAGGGGAGCCATCACTTCCCTCCCTAGCCAGCTCAAGGGTGGCAGTCAAGTGTTTCAGATGCAATTCAAACTGCCCTTTACACTTGGTAACCAATTTGAAACATCACTAATGTCTGACTCTCTGTTAGAAGCGTTTTTTTATACTGCCAAAAGAAGATAAGGCTAATGGGAACCTGCACTATCCCAATGGTTCCGAGACTCTGGGTCACTTCACCCCTTCTTAGCCCTCTGAGCAATCCAGCACCAGCATCCTGCACAAACAAAAACATGGAATTAACCTCTTGAGAAAATTGTGTTGATCCTCAGAAAAAAACCCAAATATATGAAAGACATTGCCAAAGCTCTATGTGCTTAAACCTGCATGGAATTATCTTAGAGAAAAATTAGAGAAGTCGAATAGCCCTAAGAAGGGAGTGTTTCCCATCATAAAGAAATACCCCAGTAGCAGCTGCCTGCCAGCAGAGACTGTGAGAAAGAGAGGAGGATACCAGCTCCTCTGGAGCAGCTCCATCAAAACCATGTAGCATTCTGCCTACTCAAAAATCATCCCATTGGAGTCTCCCAGTGCAAAACCTGTGCTGTGGCCCAGGTACTGGCCAGTAGCAGGCCACTGCCACTATTTTTGGGCATGCTTGTGGATATAGTTTTCATGAGTTACTGTCAGTGTCCCAGTGAGGCTAATCACAGAAATAAAATAAGCAGTATATAGCCAAAGCCAAGCAAGACTGATTTAAAAGTAGTATCAAACAAGGGAAATTACAAAAATTAAAATTGTAGAAGTATAGAAGCATGTGTTATATTTCTGTTTCATAACAAGAATAAAAATAGTAGCCTGGAAAAAGAAAGCTTTATTTCTTATTTTCAGTGCTAAGAACACCTACATGGAATAATTCCATATTCATAGCTGTTTCTCCTCTACAGCTATTATCTGTAAGCTGACATGGAAGCCAACACACAATGCAGTCTGGTGCAGTGAATGGAGTTATTATGAGACTGTAAGAATTTTTGTCTTCCTTGGAACCCTCACACTAGCTACAGGCAATTATGAATTTGCAATAGAAGGAGAGGACCCAGCAATTTGCACAGCCCACATAGTGCATCACATTGTCTCACTGGCACAGATTATGGATACAGCAGAGCTAAAGTGGAGTGCAAATACCTTAGTGTCTTCCTTGCTTATGTCATTCCTGAGCATTAGCTCTCCATCTGTAGAATATTGTCTGAGCTGCTACAGATATGTCTATTCAAATGTGTCTTCATATTCAGCTGACTGTGCCTTTTTGACATGTCCCATCAAATAGCCAATAATGATGTCTTTTTTGGCATTCCTAAAACTGCTCCCCATGTCTCTCAATTACTTGCCCCCAGCAAAATGGCTGCAGTTATTAGCTTGTGCTTCACTGTGTCATTTGTGTTTTTCCAGTTCAATGTGAAGTATGACTTCCTGCCACTTATTTGCTGATGGCAACTAGTTGCCTTTCCTTCTCCCCTGAGGTTTTGTTTCCCCTCCAAAACATGCTAGATTTTTCACTGGCGAGAAGCATAATTATTCTTCACTGTCAGTAAATTCCTCAGTTTCTGTTCTGTTTAGGTTCTGTTCACATTCAGCATACAGGTACTATACTTAGTAACAAATAAACTTATAGAGTATAATTAAGTGGTATTTTCAAAATACCAAATTAAAACAGCATACAATATACTATCTGACATGGTCAAAAAAAGACAGCCACAGAAAAATTACTTGGAACTCATGATTATGATTTTTTGGTTGGTGTTGTTGATCACCTTGGATTGTAGTCTTTGACTCCAAAATACAGTTTCATATTTACATATGCACAGTAATGCTACAAACTCCCTTGGAAGAGGTTTTTAGTTTGGTTTTGTGAAGAAGAATGAGTGTTTAATTTAATCTTCTTAGAATCAGACATAAATAAAGCCCATGGAAAATCATTCCTGCTTATGTTATTTCCACTTGTAAGAAGAAAATAACAATTTTGTTGATTTTAAAATTCAATCTCCATTAAAAACTGGTTACAGAAAAAGTCTTTTGTCCATTTCTGAGCATCACATGCAGCTACCCTGGAGTTTCTGATGAAACTGTTGGGTGATTGTAAATGCCTAACAATGCACTGAAAACAAATAAAATCCAAACAGTGAAAAAAAACCCCAAGAAACGAAGAGCTGAAGTCAGGATAAAAGGCAGTCAAAGCATGGAGGCAACAGAAGCGTGTCTATCACACATAATCCCATGTTCTGGCCTACTTCATTATTCCCTTTACTGTTTTCTGTACATTGCATTTCCAGACTGTGCAATTGGATGATTGATTGTTGACTGTACATACTACAAGTGGTACTTCAGCATTCTAGTACTTCCTGATCTGTTTACATGACAAAGTGAGCCATGGCCTCTCAGTGTTCAGCTTTGAATCCCCCTCTGTGCAGGCATCCTTCCCCTCCATACTCTGCTTGGCAAAGTGGCAGCTCTAATCCTTTAAACCACAAATGGGTCTGACATGATGAATTTGGGATGTGGTGAACCAAGTCTATAGATGAACAGCAAGAATAGATATGAAACCAGCACAAAGATCATGTTAAATATGTAGGTTTGCATTAAACAGTGCCAGGGACTGTTTCCAGGAAAATGATAAATTCTGTGTTCACATGATCAGGCTGGTCCCTGGCCATATGAGCCACTGTTCTGACAGGCCACCCCCAAGGGCACTTAGAGGGATGAACTCTTTGAGGACCATTCCCAGCAGGGAGTGTGTGCCCCACCACGTTGTTTTATGGCCTGTTTACATGGGCAGAGTAGATAATGCCTGTTAGTTTCTTCAGCAGTAAACAAATCTTAATACTTTTAATGCCCCAATCTAGAGGTAGCTTTACAGCCCTAGCATCCCCTAATGTACCATAGGGGTAGCTACCCTAAATTCACTATGATCCAATATGTTACTGTGTTAAGATTAGGACACAGGAAAAAACACAACTGTGATCCATTTCTGACTGAAAGAGCCTTTTAGCTCAGTGGAACAGCAGCCAGCAGTTTAATTTTGTGCCATATGCTATTATATTTGTATATACTGGGTCAGATGTGTAAAGTATTAACCTCACATTATGTTGTCAGGGGAGAATTGCTCAGCATTCATTTGATATTATGCACAGTATCAGATTTAAAAGGTTTAGGATGAGAAGTGTGAGAGAAAGTGATATAAACAGATTAATAGAGAACTGTTTAGACCGATTTTTATGGTGTATCATCTAAATGGATATTTGTTTAGTTATTATTTATACTGTTGTTTAGTTGCTACAGTATTCTTCTCACACTTTTTGTTTGATAGCAAAAATTCAGCCTCTGTCTGGACTACATTTCAGACTAGATAGTAGTAAAAATGTTCAGAGTAAGTTTCTTTATTACTATGACTACTTTTAGAGGGACTCCACAGATTGACATGATTTGGAAAGAAGACACTCACAAGAAACCTGTGGAAGAATGAGAGATCTGTCATCTAGAGATATTGGCTACTGACCTGAAAATAGAGGCAGGAGGAAAGCACCATTGGACTGTCTGTCACAGCTTTTTAATTCCCACTCTTTTCTCACAGCAACACATATTCATTCCACTTACAATTTCCCCCTCAAATCAGGCTTACAGTCTGCAGCCTAATACAAAAGCAACACAGAAATAGTTGCAAGCTTTACAAAACAACGCAAATTCACAACATTAATCAATTGTCCTATATTTTACTGGGGAAAAGTCATCAGAATAGACAATAATCATTAAAAAAAGAAAACAAATCTGTTTCTCCATCAGGTTCAATATTGCTAAAAAGCAAAGAAATGAGAAAACAAAACCAAACATTTTGAAAACTGTTTATAACCAAGATAGCTGGGTAAAACAAGCAATTTGAATACATCTTGGAGGCAGCAAATGTGGCTCTAAATTGCCTACATCTGAGGGTTCCCATGTATATGTAATTCACATAGAAATCAATGTAAAGCTCTAGCTATGCTTTCTATTGCTCAGCAACTCAAAAAGCCTCAACATGAGTCCCACAGAAGACAAAGAGAGGGCAAGACTTTTAACTTGGCACCTGTAATTTAACACAAAATGTAAAGAAAATGGATACATTTTAAAATGTTTTATATTTGTTCCAACAACACCTGAAAAGAAAGGGTTGTAGACTCCAGTTTGAATTCAGTCCTGCAAAGTGCTAAGAAAGAAATCCTGGTGTCACCTCAGACACAGCTTAAACAAACACCTCAGACAGAGCTTAAACAAACCATCATCAAAAGGAAACCTCACATCCATCACACTTACCTTACTTGCTCTAGGCTAAGGCTATATATCTCCACTGAAGTAAATGCAGCAAAAATTTGCTTCATTTGTAGCACAAGGAATAAGCACACGCTGTAGAAAAAAAATCACCCTCCTTATCTGTATGTGGGGGGTTTGCAGACCTTCAAGCATTTCCTGTAATGGTGCCCAAGGATTTTGGGAAGTGATTTTGAACAAGCTCCTCTGAATGAAGCCTGCTGAAGCTAATTGCAACCATATTCAATTAAGAGAATCAGCTGGTAAAGTCAGCAGAAATTAAATAACTTTAAAGCTACAATGGAAAGCTTGACTATTTCATAAGAAGTTTCTAATTAAATAGTGCTAAAGCTGCAAGGAATGGAAAAATCTGGTTTTCTCTTGAAAACAGACAGCTATTTCAGCTGTCCTAGGCAAAGCCCCTTCCTAATTAACCAGGTGGTATACATGTAGTCTTTGAAGTCAGGGTATCTGTCCACAAGGATTACTCCTGTTTCAAAAAGATACACTGATAATTAAACAAAACCTTTAGGGCTGGGCATTAAATAAAGTAAGAAGCAGACGCTCCCTCACATAGCTCTGTTGCAAACAGCTCTCAAAACAGTGGGGGTTCAGCTTTCAGATAGTGAGGGAGAGAATGTCCGAGGGAGAGAATGTACTATTTTGGTACACAGTACCACTGGCAAGAGGGACAGGCAATAGGAAGGAGGCTGGGAGCTGTTCCTGACTGATGAGTAAAGCACCTCTCTGCTGTCTAGGAGGCCAGCAGAAGTTGAGATGGTAACTTTGGGAATCAGGATGTAGTCTGTGAAATGGCTGCAGCTTCTCACCTGTGGAGCAGACGCCTCTTGTAGCCCAGCATGCAACAGGACACAATTGGCAAAATGCTGTCCACAGAAGGCACTTATCAATGCTCTTGGGCACAAAACAGTGGAAGGGCCATGCAAACATGAAAGTGAGGTTAGGAGATGAGTTTCCCAGTTTTAACTGCAAGAGGATTTATATTGCCCTAGCATTTGCCCCTGTAGTTTGATGAGCCTTTGGTGTAGTTACGTGTGACAGTCTCAGTCTCATGTGAGCCGAGGGAAACCTGCTAGGGGAGCTGGAGTTGCTGTGGGGAGAGGGCAGAACTGGTGAGAAACACCTCAAGCCCTTTCCAAGAGCTCTTTGGCAGAGTGGGAGGATGTTTATCAGAGGGTTCATCAACATCATAGTCCAGAAGTCTGGACTTCTACCTAACCCACGTAAGCAGCTTAGTTTGAGAGGACTCAGCTATCTTGAAAGACATGCAAGAAAATCCGACATATGTAAGGTGGTGAAAGAGTGGGATTGTTTGTTTCTGGTTGAAATTAAAATAAATAAATGAATATTGTTTTTGTTTGCGTTGCATGGTTTGGCTGATGTAGTTTATGGCTGTCAGGGCAGCTTGTGACATTGCAGAAAGAGTCCTTGTGACCCTTTAGCAGGGCCAAGTGACAGAGGTGACATTAAGCAGTGTATTTCAGGGACCTAGTTACACTCAGGGCTGCTCACTGCTTCAGCCCCTGGCACAGCACAGGCTGGAAAAGCAAGGCTATGCCCTAAGCCCACCTTAGCACATTTCCTTCAATCTCACACACACATTCCAAGCAATTAGTTTGTGCTTCTCCTCTTAATACTGAAATTGTGGTGGGGTCTGATTAACCTGCTCCTGGTGGACTCAAAACAGGCCCAGCAGCTGTGACTTGCAGAGTCAAGAAGAAGGCAGGAGGTATTTTTCATGTTTGAGGGAGACTGTATGTTTATCTGAAGAAGCTGGTGTTTCTGAGCTTAAAATTAAGACATGATGCCATGAAAAATATCCATGTCCCACAGTACTTGTTAGATTTTCCATCACTCCACAAATGCAGGAAACAATGTCAGCCCATTTACACCTTTGTGGCTCAGTAATGAAAGTCTTTTGTGAGGGAAAAAGGAAGAAAAGCCTGGAAGAGCTAAGCCTTGAAGCTAGTCATTACTCTTCTTGTCAGTGGCTGTATCTCAGTGAACTTTATAAGTAATTCATGATGGTCCCTTTGGTTTTTTTACTCCACAGCATAGTGGGACTGTCCATGAGACTGTGATTCCTTGTTGGGCTTTACAAAGAGTCAATGGTTGACCAAGAAGAGACAAAGGAGGTTTGTGAATCTGTTGAACTGAGGGGTTATTACATTTTTAGCTAAATTTGAGAGGAGGAAAACGTCATCTAGAATAAAAGGAGCATATGTCAAAGCCTAATAAATCCTGTCTTTAATTTTGGGATTGTGAATGGATCAATGAAATGGATGTTACATTCCTGAATGAACCCTTGTAATTTTTATCCATTTGTAGCATAAAAGCATTTTCCTGAGTGGTAACCAGGGGCTCAGAAACAAATGACTCTTGAACCCACTTTCATTTCCTTTTCCAAAGAGCTCAAGTCTGAAATAGTCTTCAGATTAAACCTGAACGCTTAAGCAAAGTAATAAATGCAGCCTCTCCACAACAGTGGCACTTCTGGGTAAATGATAAAATATGTAGACAAAAGCTTTTCATTTGGAGCATCTCATGAGCATATTTCTAAGAGGTAAGAATACTTCAGAAGCTGAGAAACATTTTTTTCCTCCCTTTCACAAAAACCAGTTCTATAGAACAAAGAAAGTGTCAAGGAACATGATTTTCCTTCCCATTCTGGGGAAGGTGATAGGCTCTCCTCAGAGCCAGGAAAACAGGCAAAGCCAAATGCTGACATGGTGCCTGCAGCACCAATTCACGTGTACAGAGTCACACCATAAACTGAGCAGTCACAAGGCACAGATGAGCATGCCAGGACCAGCATGACTCCACCTGTGCATGGCCAAGATGAAAAGCAGGCTTCATCCAGTGGGATATTGCCCAGAGGTAAAATATGTTTCATGGAAGCAGCTGGGAAGAAGAAAGGAAAAGCAGGAAAAGCAGAGGCATCATGACAAGGGTTTTCTGAGACACCTGGTGCCATGAGCTGTGAGTGAGCTGGGTGTGCTCTGCCCCAGCTGCTGCCCGTGACTCAGAGGGTGTGCACAGCAGCTCAGGGAGCCACACTTTTCTGAAATGAACCAGGAATGCAGAAAACCCCAAAGAAATATGTCATTAAAGACAGCAACCATGCTCTTGGCACCATTGCAGTTTCTTTCTGCTCTCCACAACTGATAACACATATCAAGGGCAGTGATTTCAATTCCTCCTGGTTTTTGACCCTCTAACTTCCACTCTCCTCCCAGAGATTCACAAATACCAGCTACCTCCTCCTCATCTCAGAGCTAAAGTTAGTTCAGCATGTGAATATTTTCTCCTTGTAATGACAAACAGGGAAAGTTAGCTTTAATTGTGTTTGTCTGTGTGACTATTTGCTTGCCTGTGTGATGTCATTAACACCCCCTGCTCCAAAAAAATCACCAAGAGAATAAAGAATTTCAGCACTTCCCATAAGAGACAGGCTGATCAGGACATTAGGGAAGGAAATGTATTCGTAACTTGCATTTAGACAGGGCTCTTCCTTAGTGTCCAGGCAGCAGAAAAGGTGGGTTCATTTTCACCCCTCCTTTTTTCAGATGTGGGAAGATTACAACATTGAGAGAGCAAATAATTACACTGAGGTCAGTCACCTGTGGAGCAGGACAGAGGACCTGGGGCTGATTTATACCGTCCTCTGCAAACACAGAGTGAACTCAGCAGTGAAGTGAGTTTCAGAAACCAGCTCCAAATCTGGTGCATCAAAGTCACATGAACTGATGAGAGATGCCTGTGTATCTCATGAATAAACTTGTTTATTCATGCTCCCTTCATGACCACATCCCTCACCTGCAGGGTGTGGTGCAGAGAGGTTGTCAGGTTTTTCATGTTCAGTGGAAATTCAGTTGACTCCTGCATCATGCAGAGTTCCATTTACATAAGGATTTGCAAGACATCTCCAAATCAAAATCGCATGAATCAAATCTGTGGGTGAAGTAGCTAACAAGTACAGTCATGATGGAACAGAGACTATGAGATTTTAGCTTGGTTCTAGAGACCCAAATAAGCACACAGTGTATCTGCCTGCCTCCAGCTTGCCTATTGTCTTTGAACCTGCTCAACACCACCAACCAAACACAGAAGCAAAGACGACTGAGATATCAGGCCTTTGCAATTGCTGCAAAAATTGATAGTCATATAAAAGAGAGATGTCAAAAGTACTTCCATTGTAGGAAAATCCACCTTTATGGAGAAGACTCCACACAGAAATGGTCCAGTTGCAAAATATCTAACCTAAAAGATTTACTGATTTATCGGACACTGTAATTACTGTTAAAAAAATGGAAAAGAGAAAGCGTAATAAAAGTTTTAAAGGAAGGAAAATTAGGGGTGCCTAGATTTCCAGACACAGCATCCCTCTAAGAAATAGATCCCAAATTAGTCAGTGCCATAAATAATCCCCTAAGAGCCCATGCTCCTGAGATTGTGGCCTCAATTACTTTTGTCATGAGATTTAGAAGAGATTAAGCAGATAGGGCAGAGCATGCTGATTAAGGAAAAAGTGGTTTGCTCAGCAGATGTCTTGTCAAAACCACATCCTTTAATCTGAAATACAAACACACTAAGACCAGCATTGCAATGATCTGTTTTAGCCATTAGAGCATAGAGTATTCTGGGGCACAGAAGCAGGGAACATGACGGAAGTGTGGTCATTAGGTCACAGAGGAACTATATGGGAAATGTCTTTCTGTGCAAGGATAAACGTGCTTGTCTAGGCAGTTTCCCACCAGGAGGAACTTGGGCACAGCCCTCTCTCATTGTTAACACTCAAGGGACATTGTGGTGCCCTGAAGATGTGCCAGGGATGGACTCATCTCTCTGCTAAACCTTTTCCAGGAAAAGGATGCTCTGTGCAGAGCCCATGAGCCAAGCAGCACTGAGAAGAGGACCCAAGAGAAACCACCCCAGTTCCTGGGAAGCTGGAGACAGAACAAACCCATCTCTCTCCAGAGCATTGAGAATGCAGAAGATTAACTTGGACATTGAGCCAACTCCATGGCTGAGGCTTGGTAGTCTGAAGAAATCTGTAGCCTGAGAGACTGAAAATGGGGCTAAGAAAGTGGAAATCTTAAATTCTGTCAACATGGTCATTCACGTGATGTGACTTGTCTACATGAGAAAATCTTTCATTTTTATGAGGTGTAATAAAGTACTTTAAAGTGTTTGTTCACACAAAATTGAAAATATCAATTTTTGTCCAAGTGTGGGATACATTCAACTTGTTCTTCCACAATTCAGAGGAGACTTTGTGCAAACAGGAGCTGTACAGTCAGGAACCAGAGACTATAGACAGTCTTTTGTAATGTTAATTCACAGTTCAATCATAACCACAAAAAAGTAACTTTTTCAGCAAGAGACCTGGGATAAAAAGCCCATTGACAATTCTAGGGCTTGGTTCAAGCTGGCTGCAGTCAGTACATTGCATCAAGCTAGGCAAGGAGGGATGGAACTTATATTTTTCTGCAAACTCTTAGTCTAAAAAATAACTTTGTTTCTTCGTCCAATTGTAATTAAATTCTGTGTAGGATTTGTCAGAATTTGCTTGAAGGCTTGAATTTATGATGGAACACTAACTCATCCAAGCACATGTTGTTTAAACAGCATGGGAACCATATCTGCAGTATGCAGCCCCCACAGCTCTTTCATTTGTCATTTCTGAAAATGTAGATACACAACAAAGATTATCTTCTGTACGGTATTTTATCCATCATATATAATATTATATAAACCTAGTTCACCTGAGACTTTAAAAAGTAATGATGGTTGCCTTTTTTAAAATCTGTTTAGTTCTCTGAACATTAGTTTGGTGGAAATCTTAATAGGGTTTGATTAAATATTAAGTGTATTAGCTATACATGTGTTCTTTCCACCTAAATGTACAATGACCCAAGGGTGCAAGAATGTGAGTGTGAATATTTGAGGGAGGAAACATGTGCACAAAGCCATTACCTTGAATGCAGGCATGAAAATAAGATTAAATAAACAAACAGCTTCTGTCTAAGGACATGAAATCCCCACATTGATGCGGTCTGAGAAGCAGGGTTTGTCACACTGGGTACGGAGGTTTCCTGAGGAAAGGCTCAAGGGACTTTGCTGCAGGATGCACACAAGATGTGTAAGAGAGCTCATCCCTCCTGCCACCCCATGTCCATGGAGCACCTGCAGGCACAGGCAGAGCACCTGCTGGGAAAAGGCAGGGGAGTGTGGAAAGCCATGGGGACTCAGGCAGAAGGCATGAGGTGGTGTGAGATGTATCAGAGCTCCCTCCTCATGGGCACTGTGTCTGCACCTGGAACTGAAAGGACACTGCCACCCTGGCACTGCCACCCTGTCCTTCTGTCCCTGCACTTCCAGTGGGGAATGTGACTGACAAGTTCCCCAGATGAGCAGCCTGAAGGTACATGAAGCAACCACAAAGCTAAGGGCTATTTTCCAGCTGTCAAACAGCAGTGTCACATCCAGTGCACGAGCAAATGGAATGGGGCAGAGTGTCCAGACAGTTCTTCACACTACATTACAACCTCTGGATATTATTTGGATCAAGCAGCCTCTCTTGTTTAACTCTCCCCAGTTCCAGCTCTGTACTGCTTCTGTGCAGGAAGCAAATGTTATCATAGCTCTGGAGGTGCCAGCCTTTCCAGATTACATTAAAGTCCTTGGCAGAGTGATGATTGCCCAAACCAAAAATTTAAAGCTCATTATCTAATCTACAACATTCTTTTTGGCTTTAAGAGAAAAAAGCAGCTTCTTGTCTTATTTAAATTATATTAAAAGTTTCAGCGACGTTTTAACATAAAATTTGACCAAAGATCTCAACAAAATTTCATAAACTTCACAAAACTCTTAATAAAAGTTTTTAAAAATCAGATACCTAATAATTTTTTTTTAGATATGTAACTAAATACATGAACTAAACTTAGAAAAAATTAATTTCCCTGATTCAGCTAAATTGTGTTCCAAAATTCCAGTTCAGTGAGTCTTCTGCTGACTGTATTGGGGCTTACACCTAGTCTGTAGTTAATTTCTAGTAAAGCATTTCATTCTGCATTGACTGCTTACTATTTGCAGAATGTGACACAAAAGGATATTTCTGACTGAATGCTTTAGGTTTGCCAGAGCTGTAGAAAAAGGTTCTGCTAACAATTTTTTTTAATGAATATTTTTGGCCTCATACTGTTCATGTTTCTTGCTGCAGATTCCACTACACTCTGATGCACAAGTCATGTATTCTGGATACATGCACAGGCATAGATATTCATGAGAATAAATAGAAACAGACAATATGGAAAACAATGTATTAATCTCCAGCCAGCAAAAAAGGTGAAATTATTTTTGCTGGGAAGAGCAAAAATTTAATGTAAGAAAATTATTCTTGAGATGGCTTTGTTGGAAAACACTGCAGCACAGAGGGGAAATGGGAGGTTAGAAACATGTAAGGAGAAACAGGTTTGTGTTCTAATTTCCTTCCTTCAAGTCTGTGAATGTGTTTTGGGGATCTCAAGTATTTCACTCACAGAATAGGGAAGGTTTTAATGTTTGTTCCTCCCTCCTTCACAGTTCCACTTCAGCTGCTGGCCTGGAGGTCTATTATCAGCTGATTCAGCTTTGTGAGCTAGGCACAAAATTGTACCTGGACAGGAGAGTATAAAGACTGTGAGGCTGTAAGATTCATTTTATACATGACCAGATGGAAAGTTTTGTCCTGGATATCCCAGGAAAACGCATTTGACTTACTTATATAAACATTAACTTTACTATTCGCTTTCAATGAATCTCAAATGACATTTAAACTAGAAATTGTATTTCCAGCATCATCCACCTGACATGTCCAGGCTTATGGCTTCCAGGCACCATTGTGTTTTTGCTTAATATGCTTTCAGATACAGCCTACAAACCAGACACTTCCATCACACGTTATGAATGGATGCTGCACCATTTGAAGGCAGAAATTAGGACAGAGGAAAGCAGGAAACGCTGTTGAATAAACTATGTCAGGAAATGATTTGTATAACAACACACAGAGGAGAGGTGATGTATACCAGTATACAGAATCTGCCTTCAGCTTGAAATACTGTCACATGAAACCTTCAGTCTGTATGTCAATTCAGTTTGAGCCATCAGCCATTTTTCCCCAGTCACCCTGTTCTGGGGGAACATCTCTCTAGAGACAGCACTGGATGATACAGTCATTATTTTTCATCATGACACCCCTCCCGGGACTGGTAACAAATGGATCCTGAAAATCCGTCAAGAGCATCAGTATATTACAAAGATGGCAGAGATAGTCATTATAAAATAACTCTTCCACAAAAATGTAGTTTAAACAGTATGATATTAAACCCTAATAGCCTATTCATCAGCAAAAATCCAGAACAATCCTTAGACTCAATGACCTCATCAATGTCTATGTCTTCTATCATGGGCCTTCAGAGCTTATTAACTAAAATGTTTCCTCACGTATGTGTACACATACACATATACACACCTCTCGTGTGCTGGAGGTGAAAATACGGTGCACTTTTATGCACAGAAGAGAAGCAAACCTGATGGGGGAAGGCTGTCAGAACAGCATTGGTCCTTGGTAGTGCTAATGTCTAGTTCATAGTTTCTATTTGTTTTCTAGTAGACAAACCATTCACTAATCACTGGTCTCATATTGAAGTCTTTACCAAATTCAAATGTCCCTGTCTTAGATTGCAATGCAAGATGTGCCATGAGTAAAATACATTTCTTGATTACATCCTTGTAGTCTGAGTTTCCAAAATATATTTTAATCAGCATTGTCCAGGCTTCCTGGAAAACTCATGATTTTTCTTCTGATTCATAATAAAATGAATTTTTTTCCATGGATACCAAATTTTAGTCAGCACTGGTAGTTTAATGGTAAGACTTAGGCATTTGAGTACTAATTTGCAAACATCTATAGATTATACAGTCTATAAAAAGAAAGATCAAGATATTAAAATTACAAAAGACAAATGTGTTTCTAGAAAATTACTTTGGACTTTGAGTGTTGTACTACAATAATAGTAGTACAACATAAATAAAACAGCCCTTCCTGTTTGTTTTATATTACTTTTTAATAGAATTAAGTGTGCAAGGGATAAATCATATTTTAAACCCACTAGGAAAGAGCCATGTATCTTTCTATCCAACTCCTTGGAACTCTACTAACATTATTTAATTACACTTCTTGCTGCATTTGAATGATTGCTTTCCTTATACATGGCACGTTTAATATTTCATTAGAAGGACATTTAATTTTAAAATGATTTAAAATTATTTTCTTTATATTTTTAGTTTAATGATTAAATTGATGAGGAAAACACCAGTGTATTTGTAACAGGCAATGACAAAAAAACTCTACTACCTGACACTTATTTCTATTTTAAAAAAAAGAAAAAAAAATCAGAATTATACTATTCAATCTGAGAAAACAACAACTAAACAATGCTATAAAGTTAATTTTTGTATCTACTTTAGCATTCCTCCCTCTGATACCTACATACAGATAGCTTTGTTATGAGGGAGCTCATTTTCCTTTTAAGGATTTTTTCTAGTTAGTTCATTGACAGTGATTCTTTGAACAATTTAATTTCTCCAGATTCTCCTGTTTCCTGTCACTGTCTGCCAAATGGAGAACTACAGAATCTTAATATAATAAATGAGAAGTAATATTCCTGTCCAAGATCGAAGTCCAGAAGCCTACTGAGATGGGTATTCATTCATCTTTGAAATGAATGGTTTCATTTTTGAAGGTACAACACCAATGCAAATCTCATTAGCTGTCCAGGGGATATTTAAAAACCCATCCACTTTATCAATGTATCAAATATAGATTCAGCATTTCAGGGTAAAGTACTGTCAAAAGTAATGCATTTGTACTTCTGGCCTGGTAATTTCTATTGGGATATACACATACATATATACATGTACACACACATATATATAGGGTTTTTTGGTGAGTGTGTATATATTACATGTATTACCTAAAGTATATATTATATATATATGTATGTGAACATTATTTATATGCTCTATATTACACATTGTATGGTATATTCAGTATATATATAATTTACTTTTTTAGCTTTTTTGTTTTCCAATGGGATTCACCAACACACTCATTGCATGATGTATTGCATAAACTCCAAAGTTAATTTTCCATTTAAAAGGATTTTGTCTATAAAAATTTAACATTTCTATAACTTTACACCTACTTATATGTCCAGATCTTTCCTAATCATGACTATGTGTGACGGTGTTCACAGGGGTCTCAGGTTGAGGGAAGAGACAAGGATTTGACTCCATGTTTCAGAAGGCTTGATTTATTATTTTATGATATATATTACATTAAAACTATACTAAAAGAATAGAAGAAAAGGTTTCCTCTCAGAAGGCTAGCTAAGCTAAAAATAGAAAGAATGATAACAAAGGCAGCTGTCCCAGATTCTCTGTCCGAGCCAGCTGTGCTGTCATTGGCCATTAATTACAAACAAGCACATGAGACCAATTCCAGATGCACCTGTTGCATTCCACAGCAGCAGATAACCATTGTTTACATTTGTTCCTGAGGCTTCTCAGCTTCTCAGGAGGAAAAAATCCTAAGGAAAGGCTTTTCATAAAAAGATGTCTATGACAACTATGCTTTAGTGGTTACACAAGGATTCAATATTTGTCATTTTTGTGCTTTTTTTCACAGGGACCCTCGATGTTATTCAGGGAAAGTGCTCACTAATGTCAAGCTAAAGTTGCACCACTACATGACTATTGATAATAAACAGAAATACAGATCTTCTTTGACATCATCAACTATAAAATCAGCTCCAAACTACCCTGATGACATCACTATTTAGCATTTGTTAAATATTAATGTTTTTCAGACCAGAATTTGTTTACTTGAGTTAAAGGATAATCACAAAGAAAACACAAAGTATTGATTATCCTTCAAATTACAGACCTGAAAACCTCCTTTTGTGAACAGCCTTACGCTAATGATAAAATTTATTACCATGAGTTTTCAGCGTAGAATTCACAAATCTCTACAGCAGTTAGTTCAAATGGGCAGGCTTGAGTAACGAAACCATGAAAAACCCCTGCAGTGCTGCACTACAGCCATTCACCAGAGGTCATGGCCACAGTGCCTGGCAATGTGACCACATCAGCCTCACAACAGAAGCTGCCAACCCAGATCCAAGCTTTTCTGAAGATATAACGGCAAAGAATTGGAGTCTGGATTGCTGGATATAGTTAATCATACATACATGGACTATTGGTGTTGAACAATTATCCAGAAGCAGTAATGCATGAGATTCCACCCTGTTTCTGTTTCAGTATCACATCATCAGTAGCACAGAAAGGCTCTCCAGAAGACTTTCCCAAAATAAAACAGGAATGCCAGGAATGTATTTAGTGAAGCTAATCTTAAATGTGTTACATTGCCAGATGAACGCTCCACTGATTAGCCTGTAAGGTAATACTGCTAATATTTATTATTCAAATAATTCAGGAGACTAAGAAAAAAAATAAAATTAAACAAAATGCTATTCTCATCAACCTAAAAACCCAGACCAGTTTGTCTGTTGTGTGGTCACTGCATATTCTGCTGCAGCAGAGATGTTCTGCAGCGCCTTAGAGATGTAAAAACTATGGAAGAACATCTGGCACACTAACAAACCTGATTACTGCATTTGTTGTTACACTACGCTTTTACAGCCTACCAGTGAATTTTCCCTCCCTCAACTATGAAGAGATAACTCGTTCACCCCAGGCTATTTTTTGGAGCAGATATCCATTTTTTTAAATATAATTGAATGTCTGCAGGAAATAGATGCTACTCCACATACACTGGTACATGCAGCTCTTAAATACAGTCTTGTTCATACAATAGGAAAATTGCTTTTCATATTCTAATTTGCATTAATAATGATGATTAACATGCAGCTCTCAAAAGTATTGCATCCTAATCAGTGTTTCTGTAATGAAGGAGTAAGACTATCCAAATTTTCACAATAAGGCAATTTGCTTTTTAAAGGTCACAATTCAGGAGCGTGGGAATGAATTCAGGAATTTCTTAGTTTTGACAGCTGGGTCCAAGCCATTAAGCAATATGATATGATTGACTTTAAATAAATGACTACATGCATAATTCAAGTCTACTATGTGAGTGTGCTAAAAATTACACAGGGATGCATGTCTGAGAAATAAGATTTTCCCAGGTATATGTTAGAGACTGAATTTGGGATAGGTTTTTCAATGTATTGTTAAAAACTCACTATTTAAGCATGGTCATGTGGTAAAACTCCTAACAGTCTGAGCATGTACAATTGTATCTCCTTACCTAGGCAGCAGCAAAAATTACATTTTGATGTTAAATACTGATTTTATGTACTTTAAATAACTGATGAAGACATCTCATGAAGAACAGGATCAGACATTTATACCAAGAAAGCACATTTGCACAATGAAAAAGAGATTATTTACATATTAGTACTCTCTTACATAGCATGTATTTCAAGCCATCTCTCAGATACTGTGGAGGGAAGCATGCAGAGGGGTAAGGTCATGGAGCTGTCTCAATAATAGCATATGTGCCCCTGGAACAGAGTCTACAGCTATAGTTTTTAACCAAGATCATCTCTTAATGGTGTTTTCCTAGTCCAGAGGATGAGCAGAGTATCTCATAGAGTTCCTCTGTGTCTAACACACATTTATTCAGTTCTACCTACTGTCACTGTCATATTTTCTGGAAAAATCCCTTCGCCCAGAAGTCTTCTCCTGGGAAGCCAAGAAGCCTCAGAGAAAAAGGAAAACAATATTATCTCATTTGCTTCTCCTGTATTTTGCTGCTTTGGAATGTGTTTGGACATTGTTTACCAACAGGTGATTGTTTAATTGGATTCATGTGAATTGTTTTGACTTAATGACCAGTCACGGTCACGCTGTGTCAGGACTCTGGAAGGAGAGTTTATTATTATTTCATTATTATCTTTTTAGCCTTCTGTAGGTATCCTTTCTATATTCTTTAGTATAGTTTACTATAGTATTCTTTAATATAATGTAGTATCTTAAAATAATAATTTAGCCTTCAAGAACATGGAGCCAGA
This sequence comes from Ammospiza nelsoni, assembly GCF_027579445.1. Classification (NCBI taxonomy): domain Eukaryota; kingdom Metazoa; phylum Chordata; class Aves; order Passeriformes; family Passerellidae; genus Ammospiza; species Ammospiza nelsoni. The sequence goes on along the minus strand of NC_080633.1, from coordinate 28,244,285 downwards.
TTCATCATTCCTTCCTGCCACAGGGCACCCCACAAATACAATAACCTACATTCCTGTTGGTATAATGGTGTCAGTGGCTGTGCCAGTACCATCCTCTCCCACAGGTTTATTGTGACCTTGCAAAGGTCAAGATTTAGGAACAATTCAAACTGACTGAAAGCAGAGGCAGCCAAGGGTCATGGTAAAACTGTAGGATATGAACTAATGTTGATTTACAGGAAATTAGAATATTACTCTCTTTTAGAGTAATCTTGAAATTTATAACTGTATAACTAAAACATGTTTCTCAGCAGTAGAAAATCTTCTCCAAAAACTTTCCTTCGCCCTGGGGTCTTAAATTCACTGCTTCATTCTTCAGGTGCTGGGCCCCTTGCTGACATTCCAGAGTTGTGGACTCACCCCCTGCAATTCTGCATCAAGGGGTACTGGGAGAAGCAGCTGATGCCCTTGCAAGGTCAATCTGCCATTTCTGAGTCTGTAGAAATCAGCTACACAGACACAAACAGGGATACTCAAGAACTTCCAGTAAATTAAATGTCTCAGCATCAACATGATTCTCTCCACTGCTCACTTAACCCATATTCAGACCTCTTCCATTTTAAAATCTGAAATAGACCTCTGAGTGGGAGTATTTCACACATTCAGAATGAAAGTCATATACTGGATTTATGAGATTGAAAGTCCATTTCATCTGAACAGTTCAACCAGGACAGCCCTTTTCTTTCCTGAGAGGTTATTTTTCCTTCTGGCTGCAGTTAAATACTGGAGTGAGGTGGGCAGTGAAGGGCTGGGAAGCAGAAACACACTTTAACCCTCTTTTCTTTTTCAGAGAGCACTTTTCAGCTCCTCAAGCATCACCCAAACTACCCCCATCTCACTAGGGAGGCTGCTGCCACTGGCACATGCTGCAGGCTACTGGCATCACTGGTGGAGGAAGGCAGCAGCACTGGATCACCTTGGCACATCAGTTCTCCATATTGAAAAAAACCTACAACCCATCCCTCCCCCCACAATAAAAACTAGGATGCCTCAGACTGCACTATAAATGACATATAATATTTGTATATATTATTATATATACAAATAAATTGTTAATAATAGTGGTGGGACGTTGTTTGTTTGTTAAGGTTTTTTAGGGGGTGTCTTAGATAGGGGCTTCTCTCTGTTTTTTAAATCAAAGACCCAGCACACATATTCCCCCGGGTTTAGCTGGCCTCATCGAGGTTACTAAGTAACCTTGAGTTGTATTTAGCTTTTCTACTGCTCTTTTGACAAGGAAATTGAATCCCTCCCATGTTTGAGAAGCCCAACTTTCAGTTTAAATAGGATTTTTCAAGCATTAGCATATCAAACAGTATAGTTGACAGCATGCAACATAAGATTAGCACATTTTATTTTTTCTAAGTCTTAGCTTCCTTCTGTCCTGCTATTTTGCATTTTTACTGAGAGCAAACCAAAGGCAAGCTTGGTAGCCATCTGCAGGAGCAAGACACCAGGTATATTTACACAACAGCTTCATTTGCTTTCAGGACACAAAGCTTTCATCCATGAACACTGCTGGCCCTCAGGATGTCTACAAGACAACAACATTTCAGCCCTGACCCTCGAAAATATTTACCAGTACTGAAGAGCTGGATCCCAGAATGCCACAGAGGATGTTACAAATGTTAAAGAAGGCAGGATCCTCTCCTGATCATATATTGTTCAGGGGACATGCCAGGTCACATAGTATGTTAGAAAGGACATGAAAATAGCAACTCTGCCCCATCTCTGGATTGGCAGCAAGCAAAAGTGGTTGTAGACAGTATGAGTTTTAGAATCTACATTCTGCAGCAACATTTTGGGCTTTTAAGTTTTATTTTAACATTTTGTTGCATATTTGATGAAAAGTTCACAAATTTAGTGTCAGTGTGGAAAGTGAAATAGTTGCATTGATTGTCTCAACATGTTTAAACACACTGAATGTAAACTTTTGGTCACAGGCTTATTGTAGGCATGGATCTCAATGCAGACAGCCACTAACATTCCACACACATAAATTGTTTGAGACACACTTCATAATTAAGGAATGATATATAGGATATCCTACACACACACACACACACACACACACACACACATATATATATATATAATGTGTAGGATATAAGCCTCCAAAACTCATAAAAAACATAGTAGGGCTTTACCTGTTTTTTTAGCTATTACCATCTATATAGGTAATCCTTATATCACTCCTCTGACTGTACCAGAACAAAAGTCCTGTGGTATAATTGTCATGAGAAAAGACAGACTGAGGCAAATTATATTCATTTCTCAACATCAACTATAATGCTAGGACCACTAGAAGCATTACTTCCTAAAAACCTCTCAGGTATGACATACATCATTACCTTCCAGGTATCCATAACTGCAGTCAGTGGAATGTTACATTACAGTGATGCCAAAGCTCCTTAATCAAGTTCTACTTTTCCTGCATTAGGTGATTCACTGGTTCATGAAAAAGCAGCTCCATTATGGAGCAAGGTCAGCTCCACAGTGCCCATGACAGCTCATTAAACTGTGTGGCACCTGCTACCCATCCACAGGAAAAACACCTCAGCTCTGAGGCTTAAGAAGCAAAGATTCCTGAAGAAAAACAAAAAGAAAAAAAAAATCACAACAGAAATGTAGCAGGATTGTTACCTCATCTGACATCAAGAGACTTCTAGCAAAATTAAATGTGTGATTTGGTATTCCTTAAGTTGCCCAATAGACATCACCTATACACTGGAAGGCAATTAGTGTCATTCATAATCAGTGTACCCAGAGCACTCTCAGGTGGATATGTCCCAAAACCACATCCCAAGTATGCACTCAGTTACACAGTTATACTGAGATTTCCATGAAATCTTGAGAACTAAAAGTAAAGCAATGTACAGACAGCCAGGGAAACTTGAAAATCTTTCAGAAGTTTCTGTCAGTTAGGTCTTTGAAATAGGTCTATTTCAAGATGTCAGACCTTTCAGGAGTTAGATCTCAAAATACTCTATTTTGGGTGTTCCAGAATAAGAATTTCTAGGTCTCTCAATTTGTCCAAATTCATATTTGATTATATATTCTCATCTGTTAGTGCATTTATTCACTTTTAATGCTCTTTATACTCCCCAGACAGGCAAAGTGGCATTTGAAATTCACCTGGTAGAATTTCACCTTTGTAGTCCCCTCCATGCTTTGAATGGAAAAAAAAACAACACAGGAGAGGAATCCAAATAATGTAGTTTGATGTTTTTGGATCAAATAAAACTGTTCACCATTAAAGACACATTTCTGTCAATCCATCTCCAGATCAGTAGAACAAGACAGAACCTGATCTTTCCATCTCTTCAAGCTCTTATCTAAACAAAGGAAAGTAATGCTTAAAGGTTGTTCTCCTATTTACAGTGTTCCATACAGGGCTTGGACAATTGTAATAATGATTATGACAACTCTGGGATGGAAAATGACTCTATGAAAAAGAAAACAGAAAGAAAGAAAATGACTGCAGTTACTTTCCCACCTAAACTTAGTTTAAAAAAAGTCAGCCTTTCTAAAGAGATTCACAAGCTGTAACAAAAACCCTCTACCTAAAAAGATCCCCATTTGTTATCCAAACCAGAAAACTGGTGTAGCACTTGTGAATATACAAGTTTTCTCCAAGACAAACATTAAAAATATCCCACTAAGTTGTTCCAAAACATCTGTGTAAAGCTATTTGTAACATTTGAGTATTATGAATGTTCTGAATGTTCCAAAGTCATGTTCTTTGTTGTCCAGTTTTTAAAGATTCAGGTTTTTCAGCAACAATGGTTCCCTAAAGTAGCTTTGCAGATAGGTTTAACTGTGTCTGTCTGGGATGGAGTTAATTTTCCTTACAGCATCCCAGTCATACAGCTCTGTGCTTTGGGTTTGTGAATAAAACAGTGCTGATAACACAGCAATGTTTTGGCTAGAGCAAGTTCACACAGCACCAGAGGTTTCCTTTTTCATTGCATCTTCCCCCTTTGTGTCTGCCCAAACCTGCAGGGTTTGGCTGTGAGTAGTCAAGAAGCTGGAGGGGACACAGCAGGACAGATGCTCCCAGCTGACAAAGGGCTATTCCATATGGGATCATGCCCTGCAATAAAAGCTCAGGAAGAACAGAAAGGGAGGCTAACCAGGGTTATGGGGTTTATCTACATGTTGTAAACATCTGCCTGGTGCAAAGAAATAAATTGCTTGTCTTGCTTGTGAAGACAGCTTTGCTTCTTGTATTAAAATGTCTTCATCCTGAGCCAAGTTTTCTTGCTTTTCCCAGTTTTTCTTGCTTATCCCAGTTCTTTCTACCATTCTACTGAGAGGGAAGAGCATATGAGCAATGGCATGGGGCTCACCTGGTGGCAGGTGCCAAACCATCACAACAGCCCAAGTCTGGACTCAGTTACTTCAGTAGCTTAGTGAGACAACACTAATTCATTCACATATGGTGTTCAGCTTTCAGATACTCAAGTTTATTACAGACTTAACACAATAAAACATAGTATAAAAAAAGTAGATTGCAAAGTCTTTGCATCATGGAATGCCAAGTTACAAAAATTGAAGTCATATCCTTGAAAATACATAAAAGCTAGTGGAAAAAGATGGTGAGATAGAGAGAAAACCTGTGGGAGACAGGAAAGAAGGGGAGAAAAATACTAAGTCAGTTAAAAAAAATATACGTGATCCAAGCTTTTTAAATAGAAAATTTAATATCATTCTTTGAGTCAAACAATCCTGCCTAGAAACATATTCATAATGAAGTTAGGTCCACATTTTGAACCTCTGAATAACAAGATCCCTTGTGCCCCAGTTAGCTTACATTAACATAGCTTCTGTGTCCTACATGTCATTACAAAATACTCTTTGACTTCTAGAGTTTTTATCATGCTTTACTGGATAGATTGTTTGCTACACACTTACAAGAACATCTTAAGTTACAAAAATAGTTATCACTCATTAGTATTTCTATACATATCTCAAGCTATTATATGCACACTCTGTACATTGGATGTTAACAGCAGTTAAATTTGCTTCCTTAAAACAAACAAAAGAACTAAATCACAGTCAGTCAGACCCAAAATACTCAGGCACCAGAATACACTTACATGTGTGGTACTAAACATCCCTGCCCATGCAAAGCAAAAGCAGTTCCAGTCCCCAGGAAACGCATCCAAGTTGTAGGACCCTTGTGATGGCTGGAGGAGAGTATGAGGATCAGGATGTTACTCCCACTAGACCGGAGGGCTCTCCACACCAAGTGTGCAGATCCCATGCCAGACTGGTTTTCCTGGCCTGCCTACCCATGGAAAAGCAGATTTACATGGCAAAAGCTGTAAGTAGTAGAACTACCCCAAAACACCCCTCTGGTAATGATCACAATTCCAGAGCTAAACAAAATACGAAGGTGACTTTTAAGTGGAACAAACCCTGGGTGTTTGCCACTGCCACATAATTGTTCTCACATCTTTTGGCTGAGATCTATTCCTCCTCCTTCCCTGGGCCAAAAGGAAAAAAATGAGACTTTTTGATATGACCAGGGCCATCACTAACAAATATTTTGCTGGTTGCAAGTAGTCCATTGCTAAAGTATATTGGTTGCACTTGCTTTATTTATCCTTCCCTTTCAGTAGTGAAAAGCCTGGAAACATTACTAGGGTTGTGGCATTTTGTTAAACAGGCAAGTAAAAAATTTAGTTTTTAGAGGTGCCATTACTGGTCTTTCTCATCTCTTAACTCTACAAGCGCACTTCAGCTGACGTGAAGCTTCCTGCAGCTGCCCAACTCTGGAACAAGTTACCCATTTCAGAAGGGAACAGACAGATGTCTTGCTACAGATTAGGGGGTTGGGAAGAAAAACAAAACCACAACTACCACCCCTCAAAAAAAAGGAGAAAAAAAAAGGGAAACCTTAAATGCTGAATAAGAAATAACACTATTTCTCTTTTGACACTCCCTGAATATAGAAATTTCTCTCATACCACTCCAAGCACTATCCTTTCCATCATGAGGGCACAGCTCTTCAGTCAGGTTAAAGACCCTCATGGTTCAATCCAAGCACTCAGAGGTTTGGTACTTAAATGGTTCCCTTTATAAACCACATGCTGAAAAGCCCAGGCATGTTTGCAATGCACTACTATGAAAAAATATATTCACTTGCAGAACTGCAAGGACAACTTGAAGCAAAGTCAACTAAAACATGTACTCAAATCTGCCAACACCAGGCCGCAAAATATAAACACTACAATGTTAATATCAAGGTCATGCACACATCAGAAGTGCATAAAGAACTTCAAAGTTACACCACAGAAGAAAAAGATACTTATGGTTTGTCTTCACAAAATATTAGGAATTAAGCAACCATCTCTATGACATTGAGATGAGTAAAGAAATTATGAATGAACTTCTACAGGCTTTTTCCCACACCAGGAATTCAGGAATGTCAGGTATTTCATCTTTCAATAAGAGTGCTTCCCTTTACAACTCTCCAAATAGATATTTGATGATTAGATCTTTGATGGTTTGGATCTTGGATGATTATTTATTAATTCTTATATTTTTAAAGCAGTATATTTGAAGTGTACAATAATTTTGTTCTCCAATGGTCAAATAGTCAACATTTTAATGCATTTAAGTGTTCCATACTTCAGTTATATTTTTGAAATTTTATAGTTATTTTAAACAGAATACATTAAGCTGATTTTCAATAGTGCCATTACAGTGCAACACCCGGACTATATTTCTTATTGTTTTAAGAAATAACTATCAGAGCTTCCATTTTAAAGTGCAACAGGAATTGGCACGGGAATTGCTACAAAGTATTCAAGTGAAAAGAATTCTACTAGAAATAAACACACTGCAATATCAGCATAAAGGTATTTGATAGTGTTTGAAGACCAGAGGAAGTTACAAGTGAAATATGAATCACTTCAGAAGACACACAAAAGAAAAAACAGGAAAAAGTTTTACTTTTTCAATTCGACTTTCTAGAGAGAATTGTATTTATTGATTTACAACTGAACTGAAAGATTTGCCTTTTTTATTTTAAGATCAAGATAAAATGAATGTGAAAAACAAAAGGTCTGGCACTTGGATCTATACTGATACCTTGTTTACAAAGTTATAAAAGTTAATAGTGAGTTCCCTTGCTCCCTTAGCATGTTTCCAAGCTTGGTCATATAAAGCAAGTACAAGTTAAATATTCACACAGATGTTTACCTGTTTATCTGATGAAATGCTATATTAAAATCAGTAGATAAATTGAAATACTTGCCTTATTTGGTTAGTAATATGCTGACATCTGTGCAAGGCAATTCTAGCACTTAGAACCTTCAGCCTTTTATTCTCCCATTACTGACTTAATTTGTGAATTCAGTGGGATTTTTAATCCACAGTTTGTTTCTTAAGATGAGAACTCTTCATCATTCAGTAAGTCTATCACAAATTGATGTTTAGATATTCTAGATGAAATAAACTGAGTTTTATCCTCTTCTGACACATACATGGAAAGAATAACTCCACTCAATTATTTAACTTAAATCAGAGAATTCCAAGCACTTCATGCAAGGTTAACAATCACAGATTTAAGTATTGATTTAGCTCAACATGTACACCAAAATTTCAAAAGCCAGTTTGAGTCTCAACACTGCATAAAGTGTAACTTCCCCCTGCCATGCTTGTGCAAAAGCAGCATTCACTATTGTCACCAAATAATTTGATCATTGTGCTATTCCAGTTATTTTAGATTACTTTTCATCCTTGGAAGAAAAATTTGTTTTAAATCAATATTACTATCTGCCTACAGCTGTTTTCTTCTTTTTCTATTTCAAAATCCACAAACAACCCCCAGACAAAAATAACACTCCAGTGTGTAGATATTTAAGCCTAGAGGAAAAGAGCCTGTATCACTGGCTGGCAGACTTCAGTTCTGATATATTTAAACCAGAATTCTCTCCCTACTTGCTCTTACAGCATATCTTTCTACACCAGCTATCATGAGTTCACCTCTCTGCTTCCAGCCAGCTCTCCACTCTCTTGGTCTTTAGTTATCACCTGTCTCTTTGCAGGCTATCAGACAAGCTTATAAATGCATTTTAGCAGCTACAGGACTGAACCTCACCTAAACTCTAGAAAGGTGAGTCAGTTGTGGACGAGTTTCCCTCGTGACTGTGAGCTGTAATAATGTTTACTTTTAAGGGCCTAAAATCAAGAATAACCTTCAGAATCTAACTACAATAAGTCATCTCAACTGACTACTCCAGTTACAGAAGTTCTCTAAAGGCAAAAGATGAAGTCTTCATCTTATCAACAACTACACGAAACTGATATATGACAACAACTATATGACAGTTGAGGTTCCAAAGGTTTTCATAGACTCTAGAGTAAGGGCTCAGAGCAATTGACATAGAGGATGGGGGAGGGGTTTATTATGGTTACTTAATGTCTCTTAAATCAGTCTTATATCACCCACATTTTTTCCCCACCCACCCCCTTAGGTCCATCTAAGAGAGGCCAGCAAAGAAGAGAATAATGTAGACATGTATCTTCACTGAAGTACTGGAGCATCAGAGATTGTTAGTGGCAAGTTACTCAGAAGCCTTTTTCTATTGTGTTTATTGCCAATTCATTTTGTGTAGCTTATTTCCAGGAGACAGGCAGCACAAAATCAGTAATACCTATTTTAAAAAATACATTTTTCATTACAATGCAATAGTTTCAATAGTACCTTCTTACAGCTGCATCTCACCTAATTCAGAAATAAAACAATCCTGATTGAGGCTAATTAAAAAGTTAACCCTCAGAACAGTCAGCCTTTAGGAGTCAAACAACTTTGGACCCAAAGTTTATGATCATCATGATTGACAATTACCCCAGAAATTGGCATGTGCAAACTGTGCTACAGAAACTATTTTGTGCTGTCAGTCAGTCATCTCACAATTCCATCAGCCTGTACTCCTACAGAAAGAATTGCTTCATCTTCCCTTACAGAACTTGGATGTGACCGTTGAGTGCTCTGGAGGTACAGGTAACTACAGAATTTGCTTGCTGAGCCTGTGCCAGAAATGAACACAACCCAACGTAGTAACACTTAAAAGTTGCTTAGGTACAGAATATATTAAAACAGTAAAAATCACAAAAATTTACACCAAGCTCTCCAAACCCATGCTCAAAGTTTCCCACCTAGTTCCAGCTGCGCAATCTTGATTTTAATTCCTGTTCTAAAAAGCTTACTAAAAAACAGACTGGTAAAGTCTTGTTTGTTTTCTAGAGTCTTGTATTTTTCTTTTGTCAGTAATTGTTGTGGGGGTTGTTTCTTGTTTAGTTTTTAAACCCAGCTTTAAATCTAACAATATATATTCTCCTCATAACATCCCATTGGTACCAAGAGGGAATATGAATGAAAAGATGCCAGATTCTAGAAACTGGACATTCAACTATAGTGTCATCCAAGAGAGCTTTCCTGGCTTTCATAGACTGCATGTCACCTCTAATCATGGATAGCAAATAAAGTGTAGAATCCCAAAATAAAGAGCTACTACCACTGGGTCACTACTAGAAATTTCATACCCAGACACCTCAAAGTAATCTTGTTATTTAAGTAGTAACATTCTGTTTTCAATAGTCAAATATCAAGAACTGAAGCATAAACTGAAAATTTATGAGTATTACTTTTTAAAAATGCTCATTAGTGACACATTTCACCTAAACACAGACATACACACAATTACTCTAAGTTGATGTACCACACCGTAAGGAAAAGTCCCAGTTCTGTTCAAGAATCTGATATTCCCCCTCTCCCCCCCACCACACAACTTGACAGAAATGCTTACAGTAACAGAAAGCAAACAGAAGGGGAAAACACAACATTTAACAAGTGCACCTATTTACAATTTGCACCTTTCCCTCCTTGCATCTAAAGTGTACAGATCTCCACGTTTGCTATGCTGTACATCACATGTACTCTCTGCTCCATGGAACTCCAGTTCTGTCCAAAGGATCTCTGCAAGCACCAACTGCAGTCATTCTACACCAACCAACAGGTGCTTTTACTGTGGAGGCTGAAGGACATTTAAATATTCTGACTGGCCCAGCTGGTAGGTCGTGTTTCCTCCACAGTCCACATACTGGTATCTCTCCTGGGATATTTGCTCAGGGTGGCCTAAGTATGAGGTTGTCACTGTCACTCTTAAAAAGACAGAAGAGAAGAGATTTTGAGTTTCCTATTCTAAAAATCACTGTGTTTATATTACTAGGGTTATTAAGGAAAAGGTTTTGGAACAAAACATGTTTTAAATACATTTAAGAACATTACTGATTTACCACTATAGATTTTCTCCATGACAGACATCTGGTTCCTTTTCCTAAAGATGCTAAAGCTGAGGTTTACTTGTAAAATCTACCATTACAAATAATATTTCTTGTTTCTGATAAGAAAGCAAATGATTAAACAAACTACAAGCCATGCTACATCTACTGTAAAGACATGCCCCATTCCCTCACCAACAAAGGACCCCACCATTCTGAAATTTATGCTAAGTCACAAAAAAGCACTGTCACAAAGCAATCTCTGACAGAGTACTAAAACCATAAACTCCTTCAAGACTAAAGTTCTCAGCAAGTTTTGAACCATGGCTGATACACAAAGTAATTTTAAATTTTTTGAGACATGAGTAGCTCCATGGCTACAGCCCAGCTGCATAGCAGATACAGTAACAATGATTGTCAATCCAATCCTTACACCACCAGAACCTGTCAAAAGACACAGTTCACTTTTTGTAACTATAAAGCTACTACACTAAAAAAGCAAGTTGACTTCATTATTTTTATGATGCAAAACCTTTTGGATTAAATATGTGAGTATTATTTTAATGAGAATTACATGGCTTCTGAAGTTGTTTCTCACACATAAGAAGACTACCATACTTACTGCATCATCACTACTATGTTATGTACTTTGATAGATGGTAAAGTACAGAAGTCACTGCAAAAAAGAAGAACAATTGTTAGACTGATATCAAACTTTTCTAGGGTAATTATCTGAAAAGCAAGACTTCTGGCTTCAACTGGAAATTCTGCTGTCTATATATAGAGACTACAGAGTTGCTGGCAATGGCAACAGAATAATTTGCCAGTGACTGTATCACAGTGACTGTACCTGGACCACTGCTACATACACAGGTACTGTCTTCACAAGTGTTTGCTTACATGTAATGCTGAGGACACAACAGAAGCGTCCTCAGAAAGCGTTCATTCCATCTTCCAGAAGCTACCCAAGGTTAATCTGAGCCACCACATTTAAAGCCAGTCAGGATCACTTTGTCACCTATTTTTTGAACTCATCCACTTCTATATTACGCAAAATAACCTTTAAGCAACATACAGATATTCCAAAGTCAAGGTTATTGTTCTCTTGCAAGATACCCTTTTCAGACTTTCATTTTCTGACACATGCCTATATACCAGCCATAAAGAGCACCATGTAAGTGCATATTTTTAATCCCTGCTTCGTAAATCATTGCTCTTGGTCACAAATTTATCAGCTCTAGAATGAAAAGTACGTGATCACTGCAGCAAGACTGCTTGGCAGCCAGCCTACCAATATTTACATGCCTTAGTCATTCTTTCCTCCTGAACCAACAAAAATAAAATATAAAGAGTCAGTGAACTCAACTTATCCAAATTGTAAGAAAATACAGCATTATCATGAGCTCTATGAAGGCTATTTATGAAGTTTATTTATTCCTCATGCATCCAAAGTGTGAGCAGATTCATGATTCTTTGTTTACATAAAGCTAACTTACAGAATTTTAAAAGGTGACAGAGGTTCAATGTTTTCTGTTGAAGTCTGTGCCTTTCAGCATTTCACATCTATTTCACTTTATTTCAACAATTGAAAACAACAAGGTTTTCTCCCATCCCAAAGAGGCTGGCATCCACTAGAACTGCACACAGACCTCAACCCTCAATAGTTAACTCTTTCTGTTCAGTCTGAATTTCAGTGCAAGAGAACTAAAACTGGGGTTTGTGACCAAGAGATAATTTGTCTGTTGGACAAATGAACTTTCAGGAGCTATGAATAAAGCCACTCAAAGGGCAGGCTGTAAACACTGCTTACTATATACACAACATGTGAAGAGAAGCCTCTAATTTGTATACCACTAAATACAAATTTCCTTCTACTGCAGAGAAAATTGTGGGAAAGTTACTAGAGAACTTGTTAGGGGAACACACCTGCACTTCCACCCCTAAAGCAGCAGTCCTAACTAGCGCCAATCCCTAAAATACCATAACAGAGATACCATTTAAAGGGTATATAGCCAGGTACAGCAAGCCACTATATGAAACTAATCAAGCAATTGTGGTTTGCCTATCTTTCAGTACTACTAAACTTAAAGAAAATGCCCCAGCATCTCTTCAAACAGATTCCTGCTAACTTTGGAAAAAGTTGTTTTTAACAGCACTGCAACTTTTAATAAGATCCATGTGATATTTAAAAGTGAGTACACTTACTACATGTAGCTCATTTCATCTTGTATGACTGTGGGCACCATATAATCAATCTAAAAAAAAAAAACCCACAATAAAAAAATCAATGAAAACACCACTAAGTAGGTTTATATATGAAGATTAACACATGTTTAACTGTGAAAGCCTAAGCTACTTACCTGTTTCATATCCAGTGGACCAATGTTGGTGATGTTGTTTAACCGTGCTTTGCCAATAACTGTTTTTGAAAACTGAACTTGGGCTGTGATATTTGCCACTTCAACAGAGTAGTAGTTGTTATTCGTTATATTAAGTGTGTTCTGAAAAAACAAACACAAAACAGTAACACTTATCCATTCTGTGTATCTCCAGGAGCAAGCATTTTGAATCTTGTGCATGGGACAGTAATATCAGACATTCTGCAAGCAGATTTTCCTGCCTGTGAGGACTGCAGACAGGAGCAGGGTCACCATCACTTCTGAGTTTGTTTAGTGAAAATATTGAATAACACAAAATTCTGCACAACTTTCGTGGTAACAACCCTCCACTTAAGATACTGCATTTCTTCCTATCCTCAATTATTCCTTCCAGGAAATTTATCTATCAAAGGACCTCTTTCTCCCATGGCAGCTTTGCTTTATTTAAAATTAAGAACTCCACCAAAAGTCTTTAGGCAAACCTGTATGAAGGTCATTACAGAAGAAATCAAGAGCTATGTGGGAAGAGCTCCTCTTAAATTTTAAGGTGGATAAAAAAGTATTTTTCCTCGACACCAACTCTGAGAGAGGCAAAATACCAGGGCAGTAGCAAACAGCATTCCTACATACACACACTACAATTCAGACATATTCCAGAAGTAACACTGAGAACTCCAAAGTTACTGTTCCCTTGAAAACAAAATACCTAGTGTCAGCTTGCAACTAGATCTCTATTAGTTACAGCTACAGGAACCAGCCCCAGCAGGCTCAGTTACATTTTTCAAACTGGTCACCGACTCCAGCTCTTAAGGCACCAAGTAAGCTTTTCAGCCAGACCACAGTTTCCAAATTAAACTCTCAAAGCAGTATCTTCTGTTGCATTCATGCATTCCAAACACCCAAAAAGTCAGACTTACCGTAATATTGAGATAGATTATCCGCCTTTCCTGTTCGTAAGTGACATAAACTGACTTCACACCAATGTACTGAACATCAATCGAGCGAGGAAACAAGAAAAATACAGCCAGCCCAGAGAGCAGCAAACACACAGTTACAGAAGCAGTCACATAGAGTTTTCTGGAGGAGAAAAAAAGGACAATTCAGAGTCAAAAACACATTAAAAAACAATAACATGCTATTTTAAGTGATAAGGAGCAGGACTAGTGAATACAATTAATTCAGTCTACTTCTAGCTTCCATTAGCTTCAAAAAAGGAAAAAAAACCTATGCTGCACTTCACAGCTATGTTTTAAACAGTTGTTACTCTTGCATAAATATCAGAAACCACATTTCAAATCATGTGGTTACCCCAACAATTGTAACTTGCAAAGGAAAACGGAAGAAGTAAATATTTATGTGCTTTGAAACAAATTCACTTCCTCTTAACATTTATTTATAGCACAACTTCCATCATTTTGTGGAAGTCTCACAAAAACCACCCAGAACACAAAATAAAGCTCTTATGACAGAGAATCCTGACTTCCAGGGAAAGTGTCAGGACTGCAGCTAAGGAGCAGGAAATTCACAATTAAGCTAATAGAAAAGGGTGTGTTTGTGTGGGTGTGGCTGTGTGTGTGTGTGCATAGGAGGGTGGGGTGCTGGTAGTGGTGTGAGAGATAATAAAAAACCCTCCACAAATAAAAGGATCTACTTCAGCTCCAATTTTGTCAAGATTTGAACAGTAAAGTAATATGTCCCATATTTGTACTACCATTACATCAGATACATTATCCAGAATAGTATCACGTGAAGCTAATATATTTCTTTTACCTGGCACTCATTTCTGTTTACTACAAAAATATCAAAACATTAAAAAGAAAAAAAGAAGTAAAAACCAAAACATGTCAGAACAAGAAGCCCTGAGGATTGTAGTGAACCCCCCTAAGCAGATCCTAGAAAAAAAAAAAATTAAATAGGCTGTTATGCTATGGTAAAATTAAATATAATTATGTATCATAAATTGTTGATTGTTCTAGTGCAAAAACCAGAATGTTGCTTATTAATTGAAGGTGACCTATTTTGTAGTAGTGGCTCAAAGATGCTACTGATTAACTCAGACTCTAACAGTGAAGATCTGCTTAGATCAATTAGGATGTTACAGAGATTAAGAACTACTCACATCATTACTGTAAACATGGACAGGTCATACAGTACTCCTTAGCTTTGGACTTAGCCAAGATGTATTGTGATGGAAGTATGCACACCTGTTAATAAATAACTCACCAAGAGTTAGAGGTTAAGGCTGATATTACTCACAAGCCCTCTTCTTCCAATAATGAATGCAAGAAAGCATTCCAGTGATTTTTTGCTTGATTCTTCTTATTGCTATTCCCTTTGAATTGTTGAATTTTAACTAGAAGAGAATAATTAACTGTAGATTCAGGTATCACAAACAGCTATTGACTTACGTTCTTCTTGGCCTCAGTCTCTGATCACTGTATGGAATTAAGGCTACCAGCTGATTTTCCTGCCCTGGAAACAAAAACACCCTTTCAGAATTTAAACAAAGAATAAGTGTTGTTGAAGCTCTTTTAAACAAAGAATAACCGTTACAACTTAGTGGCACCAAAGAATAAACACTAAAGACAAACATTTAAATTCCAGATAAGGACCCAGGTCGAATGCTACTGTAGCTGATGTCACTTTCTGAAATAGAGCATGGCTTACACAACATCAAGATGAAAAAACACCAAGTCCACAAGGACCAAAACAGCAATAAATTCTGCCTCTGTGCTGCACACATGACCAGAGGCAGTATTTCCTCTGGCACCACTTCCTGGAGAAAAAGAGATGCAGAACAGCTCTGAGCTATTTATGCCAGACCATATGAACTCATGGGACAAAACGTTCAGAAGCTTGGGCAGTAAGAACTGATACAGAAGGCATTCTGCATGTACTCTTCTGAAAAAGCAGAAGTTAGTTTTGGTTAAAAAAGCCCAACAAACAACAAGCCCAAACTGAAACAATCAAAGCTAACAATACAGGTGATCTGGGCAACACAAGCTATGCACACACTGCATTCTGGAAATCAGAAGTATATAAAACCATACTTATCATGGTGCTGCTGAGCACCCTGGGAGTCAAAATAAATAGCTACTGGAATTTCTCCATGAAACTTATGTCACTGGACAGCATTTTTATAGGGTTTATTTTTTAACAGCAGAAGTAAAGAGCACATGCACAGATGAGTAGTTAAAAATATGTGTACTACATCTGCCAGTAGAGCTTTTGCTGTTTGTTGTGGATCTGTATGAGAACAGAGGCCTCAAGGCCAAATTTGCAATTTTTAAGCCAAGTGCAGAATTTGATCAAATCATCACTTAGCTAACCAAGCACTTGGCAATGAGTCCATGCTGAATCACTAAGCTAAGCAAAACATGCTAACCAAGCATACAGTAGCACACAAAACATCAACATTCTAAACAGCCTCTACCGATTTAAAACACATTTTCATCTCTACTTCAGTGAAGCGTCTTCAACCTTTAAGAAAATATCACAGTAATCCTTTCATACATTATACTAAAAACTAAAGCTGTTCAAGTAACAAAATGTAATTTCATGGATTTATTATAGTATAGCCATCATATCACCTATTAATTGTAGTCCTACTAGTCATGCTGTCATTCTTAATTTTTCCCCTCTCTCCTCAAATGAACCCAAAACAAAGCATTTTTTCTTCTCTAAAATACTAAGGAATGATTACAAACACAATCCTCTTAGCTCTAATAACTCATTTTAAGTTCAACCACATTATTTCATTAGAATGTGTACACAACGTGCATGTTTTTATAGTTACTGCAAAATCTTTAATAAAATAATTAACTAACATTTATTTAAGTACTGCATCCAAGGATTCTACAGTGAAAATAAGAAGCTTTTGAACATGGAAATTTGGCTATTTCTGCACTTTGAGTAAAACGTGCTATTGATATTAACAAGTATTTCAAGTCAACGAGTTAACAGAACAAACTTTTTTACCCTTTCTGGCTAAGGCAATTTTTAATTTCATAGCTTTTCAAGGTGTGAAATTTGATTAATTCAGAGGTACTCCAAGAATACATTGTAGTAGAAAGTTTAACAGCTAAAACACAAATCTCCTGTGGTATTTGCAACCACTGAAATATTCTGTGCTCCCTGGTCCTTCTACAAAGGTGAGACACAAGTGTGTGTGAGCTGTGCCATAACCTAATCCCACTGAAGCACACGTAGAAGGACAACATGGCACAGACATCACTCAAGTTTCCTGAGCAGCTGCTCAAAATCAGTTCCAAGAGCTTTTACAGCCAATAATCTAGTTTGGATAAGAGGTCTGGCAAAGGAAACTCTAACATGAAAACATGTCATCAGCTCTTCCCCAGTCAAAAGGAAAATCTCACAGCTGAAGCAAAATGCTGTGCCTTGGCCCACTTGGCTCTCATTCTGCCAGGTTTCAGATATCCCATGTTCTCCTTCCACTAGTCTCGTCATAAATATTGAGGGAGCTTTTCATTTAGGACAGAAGCATAACAAAGCAACATGTTTTACCAAGAGGAAAAGTAAAGGATGAGGGCAAAGCAAACAAAACAGTTAGGTATGGAGACTAATGCTGTGTAGCCTACTCCTTTCCAAGGCAGCCAAAGAACCTATATATTTTCAACTCCAAGCTGGAATTATCCACCTAGCAAGCACCAGTGGGACAAAAGCAGGGTAAAGGAAAACAAGAGACACTGGCAGCAGTGAGGGCAAAAGAACTCACTATAAATCAGGAAGAGGTGCTGCAGCTCAGGTCTACTTTTCCATCTCTGAATTTGCAGCCATTTTTGCAGTTATATATTGATTCAAATAGTTTAGAATAGGTAGTCAAAAGCAAAAAATGCAATAAAATGTCATGAAACTAAAGGTTTGCTAATTTAACTTGCAAGACCTAGGGTTATGGGTGGATTCAAAGCTGAGGAGGAAGAAACAGTTGCATTGTGCAGACAATAGGAGATCCAAGTTGTAACAGCCAAGGTGTAACAGTTGACCCAATTTGTTACATTCATCTAGTGTAACAAAATGCTTAGTGCTGAAAAAAAGGTCAAAAAGACTAAAAAACTTCATCTTGACTTGAAAAGCTATTTGTTATGCATTATTACAACTGCATATGGTTATGATGTAAATTTATAGGTTAAAAAAAATAAAATAATAAACAAAGAAACTTACCTCGTGGAATTCTCCCTGTTCCCTGGCAGGTTGGGCAGGTGACACTGTCCCTTCCTGTAAATTCCACATAGGGAAACTGCGACACATCTCCACATCTGCTGTCCTCATTGTGCACTTCCGAGTGAACTAAACCATTCCTCACGTTATCAGACACTGAGCTTCCATCATAGCCATCTTCCTTGCACGTATGCATAGGCAGGTGAGAAAGCGATTTTCCCATGTCTAAAACAGAGGCAGAAGGATGTTTTCAGGGACAATGATTCAAACATGGCTTGCATTTATTCCTCTGCACCAAGTAACTGTTAGTGTGTGGCCACAGTCTGACAAGGCTCAGTTCTCCTTTGTTCAGACTCTTTAGGATCCACAAAGCACTAAGGCCTGGTCAAGCTGGAGTCAATCCCAAACTGTAAAGAACCTGAATTAACTGGGAGCTTTGTTCAGATTCCCCAATATGCACAGGATGAAAGGGGGTCAGTGACAGGCTTTAAAGTTAGAACAGTACAACTGCAGGCAAAAGCTACAACAGCTTCTCAAAGGATTGTTACTGTACAGGCCTTAACACAACACACTAATCTTTGTATTAAAAAAAAAACCAAAATCAACGCTGGGCCATAGAAAGCAATTTTGAGTAAATTCTACACACGCCAGACCCAATTTTAGTAAATTTTTCAGCCTGGACTTGTTTTGAGAACATAGGATTGGCTGTTAGTTTCCAAGCTACAAATATAGATCACCTGGTATTTAAACTGATGCTTCCCTTTAATTCAAAAGAGGACTAGTTCCCAGGGAGGTCAAGTGAAAAATGGGAGTTACTTAAACATAGCAGCTGCCAATATACAGCATTTAAAAAGACCTGTTTAAAAAAAGAGTATCACTCACAAAAACATTTTTGTTACCTGTGTGTATTTTAATTTTTCATTACTGTACCTTTTCAGCCATGACACTGAAAATATCTTGAAACACAGAACATTTGAAACTAAAGTCTGTGAAAAAGTGCAGTAAGCAGAAACACTCCAGTTTGGAACATGTGGGAAAAAACCTCCGAGAAAATAAAAAATAAACCTCTACAGCAATGGCACTTAGTTGTTCAGCTTATCCACATAACCCATTTTGGTTACTTAACACACAGAGACAGCAATCACTCAATCAGTTTTTTGATCAAAACTGACTAACTAATCAATTGATCAATCAATTAATTAAAAAAGAATATGCAAAACTTCACTGTTTGGTTTTTTTTTTGTCCATTAAGAGGTATTTTTAGAGTGGCAGCTAGGAATTATCATGCTCATTCACTAAAAGGAAGGCCCTAGAAGGAAGATGAAAAGAGGAAGATAAGTCAGAAGATTTTAAACCAACTACTCAAGACAGAACAGAAATACCTCAATACTGATTGACAATGCAAACACAACATTAACTCATTACATTGCCACAAAGCCTAGGTGAATGTGGGAGAAGGAAAGTAAGTCAATAAATGCCAACCAGTCCCAGTTACTGCCCTAGCAAATATGCGGGATTATTTTTTCCACTTATGTCATTAAACCCTTACAAGCAGGAAAGCTATTTACCCTTCTGCTGCTACAGCACTTTTTAAATACTCCAAGTTTAGGAGCCATTCAATAATGGAAATTGTTGAACTGAAAATTAAAACTACTGAGCTATTGAAAAAAAAAATCCTGAAAAAGCTGTTGACACTGTTGACAATTATTTCACATGGGGTTTTTGTTTACTTTTCTCCTTGCAGCTGACCTACAGCCCTCAAGCTACGGAACCTGAGTCCTGAAGCTTAGGCAATAGCTGTCACAATTACAGATCTGGAAGCTCAGGGATCGTGCTGTTCTGCCACCACTTCATCCAACACCCACTGACAACTGAAATGCACCTTCTAGTTTTAGTTCCTTCCAGAAGGAAAAGTTCACACACTCCCTGATCACACTGTGACATGAACCAAAGTGAAGCAGGCAAGGCTGACTGGGATCTTTTTTCAAGAGCGCATCCTTTATTTGAATTAAAGTACTAAAGCAGGTGCATCCTTCAATGCCAACTGTACCTGCGCTTCAATAATTGAATTTAATGGTGCCAGAGATCAGGGAGAAACATCTCAGTTCACAAACAGGAAAACACAGAAGCATCTTCAAGCAAAATTAGATTCACCAACATGCTTTATCCCCTAGCCAAGCCTGAACCTTGTTACAGTTGACCACAAATCAAAAACACCTTGATCTTTTATCCAGCACTTAGAGGCTAAACAGTAGTAACTCCGACAATATAACATCTCCGTATGTCACAGCTTCCATGCTGTCAGCTCTGCTTTGGTGCAGTCTCCCTTGCAACTGATGGTACAATCCCCTCGAACTTAGCCGGGATTTCCGTGAATTCACAGTTTGTTAAAACGGCTTCGGTAAATTAAAAATGTGACAAGTGACTTTTGTTTACGACCGCACCCTTCAATTTGCCGTGCACTGCAGCACAATAGTAGGTGGACAAAAAACCCAAACAGCGTCACAAGACAGACTGAACCGCCACATCCTGAGCTGCATGCAAGCGTACAGGAAACTACTTTGTTTATAAACTCAGTGGAACTTCACAGAGTCAAATTCAATTGTTATACTTCTCCAGCAAGTTAGGCTGATGTTCTTAACCTTTATATGCACACGTATATAAAACTTGAGATTACAAACCTACTTCTTTTTCAATACAGCGAAAGATTTCGAATCGCAACCACCGTCTGCCCCATCAGCTGCGCGTTAACCGCGAGCATCGGCAGCTCCTGCGAGGCAGAGGCCGCGGCAGGGCAAGGCAGTGACTGGGCAGCACAGCCTTGGCCAGCTCGGCTGGGCACGACCAGCGCTGCCTCCCCCGACCCCGCTACAGAGCCGCGCCTCGGACACCGCCTGAGCGGTAAGGCGGGCGCAGCCAAAATACAGGACTCAAAAATCCTGGGGTTTAGGGATTTTCTCGTCCGTCAGCGCCAGCTGCTCTCACAAACATGGCGAAGTTTACAGCCGGCAGGCTTGGACCAAGGCCCGGCGAGCTCGGCTGC
Organism: Ammospiza nelsoni; assembly: GCF_027579445.1. Lineage (NCBI taxonomy): Eukaryota > Metazoa > Chordata > Aves > Passeriformes > Passerellidae > Ammospiza > Ammospiza nelsoni. The sequence goes on along the minus strand of NC_080633.1, from coordinate 28,223,351 downwards.
TGCTGAGCTGTCCGGCCAGCCCCCGGTCCCCGCTCGGCCTGGGGTGGTCTTGGCGCAGGAGCCGTCCCGGGGCAGGGGCAGGGCAGGGCAGGGCAGGGCAAGGGACAAGGCAAGGCAAGGCAAGGCAAGGCAAGGCAAGGCAAGGCAAGGCAAGGCCGGCCCAGCTCAGGCCCCCGGCCCCTTCCCCCGCCCGCCGCGGGCCTGCCCAGGCCCCGCCGAGGCCCAGGGGCGGCCGCAGCGCCCCCCGCCCGGCGCACAGCCCCGCAGCCCCCGCCCGGCGCGGAGCGCGCTCCCGTCCCCACCTGCGGCGCGGCTCCGCGGGCCGGGCCGGGCACGGCACAGCGGCAGAACCGGAGGCTCCGGGAGCGACGCAGCTGCCGGCGCCGAGCCCCGGATCGGGCGTGTGCGCAGCCGCGGGGCGGAGCCGGGCCCGTCCCGTCCCGCCCGGCCGCGGGCGGAGCCGGCTGGGGCTGCGCTCCTGGCCGTGCCAAGGAACAGGTGGCCCAAGGCTCGGGAATGGCTCTTACACCGCCCTCCCGAGGGGTGCGGGGCGATCCCGTATCCGGGAGTGGTACCAAGGGTCGGGGAAATGGGAATAGGAACATCGCACATTCCCGCTTTGCCGCAGAGAGTCTAAAGGGGGCAGAGGGATCCCATCCGGAATTTCCTTGGTTCCCGGCATTCAGAATCCTATAAATAGAATCATCTAGACTGGAAAAACCCTCTAAGGTTGTCAAGTCTAACCTACGACCGAACCACGGTGTGAATTAGACCACGGCCCCAAGGGTCATGTCCAGTCTTTCACTAAACACCTCCAGAGACAGTAACTCCAGTGCCTTCCAGGACAGTCCATTCCAGTACCTAATCACCCGTTCTGTGAAGAAATTCTTCCTAATGTACAGCCTAACCCCCGGTCAGGTTAAACCCATGTTCTCTCGTCCTGTTACTAGTTTGCCGTGCTGCCCGCAGCTATGAGCGCCCCCTCCTTCTGTCCTCAGCTTCGTGGTGCCTTGTGAGGCACCATCGCCATTTTCTGTGTCCCCCTCGGTAGCTCTGGTGGAAGCTCCTCGCCCCCTTGTGCTCCGGGAGAAAGGAGATGCTCATGGGAGTAAAGCGGTGGCAAGACAGCACGAAGAGGTGCCCGAAGCAAGTGCAGTTTGTACATTATACAATGTTGTACATTATACAAAGTTGCTCGTACAGAGGATGTTTATCAGGGCATGGACATGACATCATGACATAGTCTCCCAAAGATTTGCCAGACCAAGATGAATTGCGTTGGAAATAAGTTGTGATGGCTTCACTTCATGGGTCTGCCTCTTGTTCATGAAAACCATTACCTGCTGTCCTTGGAAATGCTCCAGACAACTTCGTGGGGATGTGTGAGCACCAAAGGGATGAGATCTGTGCACAGGGCACACAACTCAGAAGGAAAGCAGGCAGAAGCTCTGCCTGGTTTGGGAATCTTGACCCAGCCGCAGGAATGAATCAGGCTGGAGATAATTCTGTGATTCACACCATGTATTGCAGTGCAAGGACAAGCACAGGGTCAGGGTTCGAGGGAGAGAATGAGGAAGAGAGGTTCTTATGACTCTTGGGGTGATCATGAGGCTGGGGCAGGGTGCCAGGCTGCTCCAGAGGCTGGGAGGAGACAGGCTGCCTCCAGCAGCCACCCAGAGCAGGTGCAGCTCTGAGGCCATCTGCCTGTGGTGTGCACAGCATCTGGTAGTGGGACCAGCATATGATCAGCACAGAAAAGAACTTTTTCCCAGCCAAGCATGTGGTTAGAGAAAAAGAAAAATCTTCCTTTATTTTTAACCAGGCTAACGCCAGCCCATTTATTCTCATTATCCTTGGAACTTGTTGTTTTCTGGGAGTTTTAGAAGTCTTGGCTTGCAGCAGTCTCTAGCTTTCATTTATCCAGTTCAAGTAATGGTGAGTCCTGCATCACAGCTGGCTTGGCTCTACTTATCTAGCCAGGCATGGTCAAGCTCCTGGCAATATTGGGAAAAGCTGGCATGTTCCACGTCCTTCTGGTAGATCTCCACCTGAATCTTTGGCCCATCACTGTTCAAGGTTCCTGAGATAACCATTGTACAGCAATATTGACCATGGTATTTTGTGAGTTCTTAACTACAAAACAGTACATGTCAGATAACTTGAACAGGTGCCTGGCGTGCTCAGGATCAATATGGGGCTTGTATCTCACTTTAAAACATCAGCAAATCCCAAATTTGGAATGCTCAGGTCTAGCTAGTAATTTTGCTGGCTATTAGCTTTTGGATCTGCCTCAACTGTGCATTGATCCAGGGAGCACAAAATGCACTGTGAAAAATACTCATAGATTTCAACAGTACACACAGAAAGTAAGCACCAAATCTTTGCCTTTCACGTTGTTTTAAATAGTAGTGGCGGCCAATCACATTGACCTGAATCATCACACAACAGGGGATGTGCCAGAAAAGGTCGAGAAAAAAGGTTTTTGAGTAGCTTTGAGAGGTCCCACTGAGATCTGGCAACTAAATTTTCAAGTGAAATATTACTGGTAAATTTTTCAAGAGAAATATTACTGGTAAATTGTAATCAGCATGGAGATTCTTTATCAAATTTGAATTTTGCACATTAAACTGCAGTATTTTTTATCCAATGCTTCCAGCTCTCAAACTTACTTATAAGGTCCCATGCAGGCAAGAATATTATAAGACTGCTGGACAGAGTTTTTTCCCCTGCCACGATAGAAGCAATAGTTGAAATCAGTACGGGCTTTAGAGATAGTTCTCCATTCTGTAGGAAACAGACATGTTTCTGGTTAAACACTTACTACTTGGTAGAGCCCTTCCTCCATAGTTTTGACAAAAACAGAATGGTTTGGGGTTTTTGTCTCTTTACAGCTGTCATGATGAAAGGGAACGTATCTCTGACTATCTGTTTGCTTTGTGTTATTTTCACTTTGAAAGTACATGTTAAAGATAGCATTGTAGAAAGAGAAATGGAAACACTGTAAGGATCAAGCTCAGCCATAAATCCTCAAGGTCACCTTGAATATAATTTATTTGGTATAAGTTAAAATCATTAAAGGAAAACATAATAAACAATAATACAAAGTATCACACTGAATGAATAGTCTTGGGAAAAAAAAAAGAAAAATATGTGGTAAGAAGATATAAAACTTAGAAGCAGGGCTTCAATATGCTATTTAAATGTCGATAACATATTTAAGCTTAAATATATTATTTAACTTAAAATGTTACTGAAATGAGACCGAGGTCGGGATAATCAAGCCAGGGTTCCTGTGATTATGAAAGAGTATTTTGCAGTAAAGAGATACAGAATATATAACATCCAATATTGCATGAACTGAATAAATTAAATCTAGATGAGGATTGCATACTTAAACAGAAACACAGCAATTAATCAGTTCAAAATACATAGTAGAGGGGTGGCATGCAGTACTGGTGCTAGTAGGAAGGGTATAAACAGAAATACCCAGATGGCAGAAGGAGAGAAGCTGGAATCATCACCTTTGGACTGAGTTATGGGACAGCTGCAAGTAATATGAGCTCTTAGCTCTCATACATCACAAAAGGAGTGCAATTTATACTTCTGATAGTACATCAGTAAAGAAATCCAAGCAATGAATCTGCTTTCAAGTTGAGTTTTGTGGCTGGGATATGATAAGTGAGTCAAGGCCTTGAAAGGTCTGGAGTTAGCAATCCATAAAGGAGCTGATTGCACCAGTGTGCAGCCTCCCAGGTCCTGTGAGCAAGAGACTTAGACCCTTGAAATACCAGTGAAGAATTATATTTACTTCTAATTTTCTCCTAAGATGAATAGCAATTGACTAACATTGGTTATCTGAAAAAACTTCAAGCTGTCCACATTTATTTCATCCTTTAGGAATATAAGCTACTAATTCTGTGAATATTGAAGGTGATTAAGCCTGTTTTTCTGCAAAGTTTCTTCCTGGTTGGCTATTATTTACCTACTAAATTATATTTTCTGTTTTGGCTGCATATGCTTAACATCTTCTACTGCAGAACATTTTGACAGCAAAGAGCAGGTTGCCGTGCTCAGAAGTGGAAATTTGTGGAAATTTGCTGGCTGGATAGGAAGTCATTTAATGTTGGGTCCTAAATGTTCTGTTCCTTGTGTCTCCTGTTTGGTTATCTATTTCTATGAAATTTCTGTGAACCATATTATCTCTCAAACTCCACTGAAGTTGGATGATGCTTTCAAGGTTATGATGCTTTCAAGGTTGGAACTTGGGACAGAGAGAGACAGAGATTGCATAAACCTTGTTTTCCTGTAGCCTAGCAGGCTAGAATTGGATGGCATCCTGTCTGAATGCTGAAGGGAACAGAACCCTTTTTTATCTGCAAGCAATTTCCAAGTCCAGAAATACAAACAAACAAACAACAAAACAAATAAAAGACTATGAAAACTGTAATCCTCATCTCATATAATGTATAAAGAATGGGGGATTGTGTCTGTTTGTCTGTTGATAGTGGTAGAGAAGATTCTTATGAGCTCCTGTAATTACTTTAGGTCCATTATTACTTCACTGGGAGTTTTGTACATAAGGAAAAGCAGGCTTTGCAGAACTGTTACAGTTGTTTGTGTGGATTGGGTTCCTCCTCCACCTTAAGTAATCCAGGGAATGCTTATCCTGCCATGTGGTAAAGATCATGTTTTTTCCTAAATTTCTCTCTAGTTAATGAGGACACCTGAAAGAAAATGTTCGTTCCCTATATTACAGTTTTCTTAGTAAAAAATTTTGGAAAAGAGATACAAGTTAACCAGACACAAATAAGAAACCTAATTTTTAGTGAATTTACCCTTTATTCCTGGTTGTTTTTTTTTTTTTTTTTTTTTTTTGCAAGTTACCCTAGTCCCAAGATGCACTGGACTGATTTATAAGGGTTTGCAACAGTGACTTAATTTCAGTTTTGCAAAATATGCTAAGTTCTGTCATTGAAAGGCAGATAAAGTCACAGGCAGGTCAAAACAAAAAAAACCTCTAATATTAATGTCTATTAAATCTTATACTAACTAAGATATCCTATCTTAAAAACATATTCCACTGTCTTATTTTAGACTTCTAAAAGTTCAGTTTTGAAACACCTTTTTTTCCCCTCCTAAAGTATAAGCTGTACTTGTGAATTGCTGTTTTTAATGGTATTCGATGGTAAATATTTTAGACACGATACTTTGGGTGCAATTTGTCACAGATACTTTCAATGCTCTGTAATTTCTGATGGTGGGGCCTGAGCACAGAGTTATTTTTCATGAATAAAACATAAGCAGTATTTCATAACCTATGTGTTTCTGATATATTTCACAGCTACAAGTAGCTGTCAGTGTTGCAACACTCCACAGTCTTCTGCTGTGTATACTTTACAGCTGCTCTTTGTTCATCACATGTGCACAAACCTTAAATTCTGCATTAGTTGACAAATGAATAAGATGATTGCATTCGGTAAGAAGATGGGTTTTGCCCATTCCTCCACAACTCTGATGCTGTAAAGAGCTGTGTCACACTTGCTGCAATACATGCTTCCTACACCTTCTGGGGAAAATGACCCCTACTTCTCCTGTTTACATATTCTCACCTTAATTTTTGAAAAAACACTAGCTGAATATTGATGAGGAAAAACTAAAACTGACAACAGTCCAGAGATCTAGACAAAGAATAAATCTTTGGATTGACTGGGTGAATGTCCTTGTGATTATACTTTTAATGCTTTTGAATAGCTTCTTTCAGAACAAGATTTTTATAAATTACATGCAGAACCATTTTTCTTTACCTTAGAGGAGTGGCATTGGGCGGCAGATGTGGCCACCTTCAGCCATGCATAAGGGCATAGAGAAACACTATAGTGAGCACTCTCATAGATCTGAGGCTCATCTAATTTACATGTGATCTGTGCTGCAGTTTCTGATGGAGGAAAGTACAAACAAGGATATTCTATCTTTATTATTTCTAATGCAGGACTTGTCTAGCTTTATTCAAACTGGCTTTCTGCAGAGTTAAACCTATTACTGAGGGGCCTTTAAAATTGTGTAGCTCCTCAGGGGAAGACTTCAACCACCAATGGAATATTTGGCCTTTAAGCGTTCAAAGTTATTTAAGTTTTAGAATATGTTTTTAACACATATTTGCAAAAAGTAATGACGTACATATGAGTTACATAAACCTCTAAGATCTAGTTTCATGTGGTTGGAAACTTGTGTGAGTGATGATGACTCACTTCACTAACAACAAAATCAGTATGTCACAATGCAATAGAAATACATGAGTTCGCTATTTTTTTTTTTAATTTAAGTTGATCAGAGCTAAGAAAATCCACTTTTACTTAAGAAGTTCCCATAGTGTTCTTCTGAAACACCTTTGGAGAAATCTGGTATTGAGTTCTCCATATTTCATTTAGGAATCTCCCACCTACTGTAAGACTCAAAAGTCAATGTGTGCAACCTTCTGCACAGTTTATTCTATTATTTATATAAAGATATTGATTATGGCATTGGTCTTACAGATACATGAAGTACTTTTCTGAGCCACAAAATATGAGAAATGGTATCTGTAACAGATAAGTAAGAGATAACAGAGGGTGCAGCATCAGGAGCAAAAATGGGAACAGATAACATTGAGGAAAATATTTCACATACAGCCTAAAGCCTGTTCCTGGCATTTTAGCTTAAGTGTTCTTTATTGTATGCATTGCAGCAGTAAATATCATGTTTATCAGTAGCATATGTCAAGACATCTTTGATAGCCTGCCTATTGTAGCAAAATGATAAGCTGCTTGGTCAACTGTTAAAATCACATTGTATTAGCCTGCCAGCTATGGAATTTTGGGAATGCTGTTCAAAACACTACCACTGTAATGGTTTTGTCATTGTGATCATGTCTAGCCCCACTCAGCCTCTTCTGCAAGTTTGCCAAGTGAAGGTGCCAGAAGATGTGAGTTTTTATTTCTTGGAAAATAGATAGAGGCAACCAGTTCACAGAGGTTACTTACATTTCTAGAGGTTTAGCTTTCTAGCAATTACAATTTTTGCTTATTACTGTCTGGAACAGAGTCAGAAGCTTTGTAAGGGATTTACAAATTTGTGCCTTAGAAATGGAACACCCTGAATTCCCTTGCTTCTTAACAGGGTCTTCCACATAATCGCAATGGTAATTTTTCATTCTTGTCCACTCAGGTAGTGTTTCATTTTAATACTTCATTTAATAAACAAAAGCGCTTTTTTTCCCCATGCCCATCTCTTAAAGGTTTTATCTTAGAAAATATTTGTTTATTTTAAAAAACTGCGTACAGTTTGTGAAGGCAAATGAAAATAAATCTGTTTTAAGCAACTGTTCAGCTAAAGTTTATACTCTAAAGTTAATTTTATTTCTTTAGAAAAATACTTTGATAATAATTTGATATTTACTGTGCCAAAGTGCTATCAGAGACAGTGTTCATGTTTCTGTTGTAATATACTCTGCAGTATTTTAATGGAATACATATAGAAGAGATGGAACTAGAAATTAATATTTTAACATATCATGACCATCAAAATAATTTGTCATGGAAAAAATGACCATATAATTGCATTGTGATTATCTTAATAAGTATAATTTGCTATGTCTGATTTTTGTCAACTTTTGCTCTTCAAAATAGGATCCTATTAAATATTTTCCATTACTGTCATGAGAAGTGCATTGAAATATTTTATTGATAATTTAATCAAGCTATTATTGCATGATATCTTACTGCAAAAGTAGTTCGGCCAGTGTGCTGGGTTGACTCTGGCTGGATGCCAGATACACACCAAAGCCATTCTATCAGATCCCTCCACAACTGGACAGGGGATTGAAAATCTTGCTCTTGCTCCAGCAGGGGTCTCCCATGGGTTTGCCTCTCAGACATCCATCTGCTCTGGTGTGGGGCTCCTCCACAGTCTGCCGGTGGATCTCTGCATGCCCGTGATCCTCTGTGGGCTGTGGGACACAGCTGTCTCACCGTGGGCTGCACCAGGGACTGCAGGGGAATCCAGCTCTGGCACCTGGAGCGCCTCCTGCCCCTCCTCCTTCACTGGTCTTGGTGTCTGCAGAGCTGTTCTCACATATTCTTACTCCCCACTTCCCTGGTGGCAATTACATCTGCACAATAATTTTATTTTTTCTTATCACAGAAGCAATACTATCATTACTGATTGTCCAACAGCAGGTTGTACTGGAGTTGCCTGGCATGGGCTCTGGCAAACCTGGGGAAAACCTTGTCAGCTTCTCACAGAAGCCACCCCTGTAGCCTCTCCCACTACCAAAACCTTGCCATGCTAACCCAATACAGCCTAGATGGACCTTTTACAAAATATGCATTGCTACAGAATACTGTCTCTAGTCAGTACACAGTGACAGTGTATTCATTCCTGTAATACCCAACGTCATTTAGTTATTTTTAAAGGAAGCAGAGAATCCCATTCCAACAAAGAGCAATGCCTTTTCTAAACACAATAATACCATATTAAACTATCCATGTATTTTTTATTGGGTGATACAGGAGAAAGCTTTAGTTGTTGTATGGCACAGTGGAGATTTGAAGAATACACACTTTAGTTTCTTAAAGATTAAACTTTTATCTTTTTTTTTTTCCCAGGGAATCATACTTATTTCAATATGTACATAGTACAGATCACTGATTCTAGATAGAGTGTTATTCATTCATAATTGATTGCATGTCTGTTGCTATGTCTTTCAAAAATTAACCTCTACATTTTCCTTCCTTTTTTGAGTTGTAGACACCACAAATAATATGAATTTGTTGCTAAATAGATTAGTGAATTTCCATTTTGTCTTGCAGCTATGAGCCTCACAGCTTTGGTTGACCTTAAGTGTTGTCTTAGCAAAGGATCCAGTAACAGGATTATAAACCTGCAGTTTAAGGTTTGGTGTCTCAGATAAAGCAACAATCATTAAGAATAAGAAAATCTAACTGTGCACTTCATTTCTAGATGTTTAGTATGTTGTGTGCCCCATAATCTTTTAACAACCAGTTTCCCATGTGTATACATATCCTAAATAGTGTCATCATAACTGGAAAATCTAAAATAGAAATAATTTATGCCAGTTGTGAATTGAAAAACAGCTGTATAACTTTTGTATGAAGTCTGAGGAAGGTTTTAGCCATGGTAAAAATACCCTTTCACTAATTACAAGCAATTAAATTAATAGCTAGCTTGTTTGCAATTAGAACCAGATACAGGTAGCCTGAACATTCAAAGGAAACTGTACATTTATATTTGTGCATAAGGCAAACAGCAGAGTGGATGACATGAATTGGCCTAGATTAGACCATGAGAAAATAAAGCTTAGAGGTGAGCATGTTTAAAATATATATAATTACTGATTAGGTTGTTTGGAAAGTGTGGGGAAAACTAAATGCTTGAAGGACAGATTTTATGAATTGAGGAGTTCGCAGCTTATTTTGAAAGTGTGAAGATTTCACTGATGTAACATAGTCACTGAAATCTGTGCTTCTGAGAATGTTTATGTGCAAAATAGTGTTGTTTAGACATTTCTGTTAGCAAGCGTGAAGAGCAAGAAGATTTTATCTCTCAATTTAATTTAAACATATGGAAAAAGCTGGCTTACATTTTCCCAGTCTGCTGATTTGATTTTCATTCATGTAATTTTATGCTCTGTGAGAAGAAAAATGTTCTTCAGAGAGGACATGCCAGGATAAAGATAGGTGGACTCTGTTGGGCAAGGATATCTAGCTAATGACCAGTTACCTTAAAAAACAAGGACAAGAAGCAAGAGGAGCATTAAACACCGGTACTGTAACACTGAGGAAGAGGAGATAGCAAGGCAATAAGAAATACAGGGGTCCTTTGGACCCTGACTGATGCCCACTGAAGGAACCTCTGAAGCATGGCCTTGAAGAGGTTCAACCAGAAATTTGTTGCTGAAAGAACAAAGAAAGCAAGAAACAAGATTATCACAGAGCTCATGGGGAGGTGAAAGCTTCTATTGGAACATTTGAAAGGACTACAGAAATTCTCTAAAACTTACTAGGGCAGGTTGAAGGAACGAATAAAATTTATTATATCACATATCAAAAAGGGGCCAAATACAGGGAAAGGAAGAGATGGTGAAGAACCAGAGAGGAATGAGAGGAAAAAAGGAGAGGAGAATAAAATGAACCTGTCCAGAGTGAAATGAGCTGCTGGCCAGTACAGTTCCCTGGCTAAACCTTTGGGCTTGATTACCACAGCACAGCTTATCATGCAATTAAAGCATTGATTCCATGTGGATGTATCTGATAAATAGTGAACTGCTGGCTGGGATGAACATTCAGGGTGCTGACACATTTACACAGGTAAAAGGGGGCTGTAGTTCCAGCGGACAGTGACTGGAGACATGGGTCAGCTGGCAGAGGGGCCCATTTGTGTGTCTGAACAGCACAGCTGGAGTAGCCAGTGAGTTGAGTAAGAAGACCCTGAGCTTGGCACTGTAGGGACCGTAGACCTGGAACAACTGGCAGCAAGTCTTCAAGCAAGTATTAGGCAACTTCACAGAAAGAGTGGTCAGAAACTGGAATCATTTACCCAGTGAGGTGGTAGAGGCATCATCCCTTGAAGAATTTAAAAAAAGACTGGATGTGGCACTTGCTGCCATGATCTAGCTGAACAGTTAGAACATCGGCTGGACTAGATGATCTTATAGGTCTCTTCCAGTCTTGAAAATTCTGTGATTCTGTGAACTGGTTAGCTGGCAGTTAAGGCATGATCAGGCCACCAGTTTTGTTCATGTTAATGCTTTTGGTGTAAATCTGTGGGTGTGCAGGGGCCAGTGAAGCCACTGCTGTCTCCTTGGGTTGCTCTGTGCTGCCAGACACACATGCGTGGACTTTTGGGATACCTGCCTAGCCAAACTTCTGGACCTGGGAAAACAACAGCAGCATACTCAGCAGCAGAAAAATGCCCTGGGGTCTTGCAGCCCACCAGACTTAGCTTACCCCAACAGCCAGCTCCATGTCCTTGTATCTGTGTGTTGTTATTATATTGTTATCTTATTTCTAGAGTCCCATACCTTCTGAGTGGTTTTCTCACAAGCAGCTCTTCACAGCAGTGTTGTTCCTGCTTCTTCATCAGAGCTCCTCCAAAACTCTCCCTGACCAACCAACCCACCCCCTTTTATCCCAGTTATCTTCATTAGCCACAGCTGCCACCCAATTAAGGACATCACAGCTGCAGCCCATCAAGAGCAATCAGGGCTTATCAGGGCAAGGCCTATATACAGATATTCAAGTACTATATCTGTGTATCTGTCTTGGCTGTGCCCAAGCATAAGAGATGCAGGTTGGCAGATGCACTTGTCTATAAGGAGAAGTCAGTATGTCAGTAATTTATGGCCTTATGTGGAGGGATAGAATGTAAGAGAATAGTGTAGAAGGTAATCTCACCCCTGAGGAGTTGCAGCTGTGCCAATCACCAGAGATTAGGAAAAGCCCTGCCCTTAACAGGCCACAGCTGTGTCCAATAAGGAGATGAGGGCTACAAAAGAGTGGGTTAGGGGGTGGTGAAGAGAGTTGGAGTTTGTTGGCTGTGCTGTGGAGAAGGAGGTTCTGTGAGATGCCCATGAGAAATCACCCAGATGGCTTGAAAAATTTACAGTAAGGTGATAACAAGAGGTGGCCCTGATGTGATCCCATGGTGATTTGGGGAGAGAGCAGTAAGGAGATGGTCCTGTGGTGGCTTGGGAAAAAGGACTTAAATATTAAGTAATGTGATTCAGGAAAATGACTGTAGACCTAAGAGAAATAAGATGGTGGAGTTGGGCAGACCAACAGCTAGAGAGCCTAAAAATCCAGATGAGCTATAGCCAGGCAGACCTGGGAGCCTTGAAGTTGGGACACTGTATGAGATACCACCCCTAAGAAGAAACATGCTGGAAATGAGTAGCAGATGCTATGCACTTTGCTTATTTGCTGTATTGGAGCAAACCCCGTGCTCCCTGCCATGGTATGGCTGCGGTCCAGAGGGGACCCAGAACAGTGCCAGGTTCCCCCTGAGTGGCAGAGTGTGCAGCAGGATGCAATGGGAAAGTTGCTGCTACACGAGCAGACAATGTGTAAGAGAAGCCCTCTAAAACTGTATAGTGGCCATCTCCACAGTAATGGTGTGCGATTGGGGATTGGCTGTAGGGCGAGGTGCAGCTGGAGATGCAGCCCTGAGAGTGTAGCACTGAGAGCAGCAGGGCAGGCTGCCTGGTCCAGACCTGACAGATTTTGACACCTGGAGTACAGGTGAGCCCATGGGGACACAATGGGAAATAACATATCAAGCGAAGAACAGATTGTTTCATCTACATGGAAAAGAGAGCAGGGCAAGAGAGGCTTGCAGTGGCCAACTAACACAACAAAAGAACTGTGAAAGGAAGAAGAGAATTATTAAAACAGCAGTTGGAGTTGGGGACAGAGTAGCTCTCTCATTCAGTATGGCATATTTTTTTGCTGATGAAACGTGTATTTTGTTTGTGAATTAGAATTAATAATCTTTGATTAGGCGTAAGTGTAAAAGTTTATATTCCATAAGCACATCTGACAGATACTGGATCAATGTTGTTCAAGTTGTATAGCTATTGATAAATTTATGTGACTGTTGATTTCTTACTAGCCTAATATATAGCCTTTAGCATATTCTTGTGAGCTGCCTTTCGAAGTTGTATGGCTATTGATATTGTCAATATTCTAGAAGTGTAAGTATGAGAGTTTCTGTTAGTATGTAATGTAAGTTTGAGTAATGAATCAAGGTCAATGCACAGACACATTCCAAAGTTAAATGGAAGTTACACAAAAGATGATTGTATTGGGTTTACTATCTTTTGCAAAGGGCCCTGCAAAAGATAGTAAACACAACATTGGTTTATGAAAAATCTTAGGTTGATGTCCTAGACTGTCAAAAGCAAAACTAAATCAGAACTTGGAAATGTATGTTCTTGCTGTGATGTGTTGCCTGAACATTTGCATATTGTTAGTCTTAAGTGAGATATCTGAATATGTTATAATGTCAATTTACTCAAAGATATCTTTCCTGAGATGCTGTAACTTTGTAATTGAAAGAAAAGGGGGAATTGTGGCCTTGAGTGGAGGGATAGAATGTAAGAGAATAGTGCAGAAGGTAATCTCACACCTGAGGAGTTGCAGCTGTGCTAATCACCAAAGTTTAGGAACAGCCCTGCCCTTAGTAGGCCACAGCTGTGTCCAATAAGTAGACGAGTGCTACAAAAGAGTGGGGTAGCTGGTGGTGACGAGAGTTGGAGTTTGGTTGTACTGGGAAGAGAGTGTTGGAGTTTGTTGGTTGTGCTGTGAAGGAGTCAGTGCTGTGAGGAGCTGCCTATGAGCAATCACTGAGAAGATATGGGAGTTTTGCAATATGATGACAACAGCCTTGCTTTTTTTAGCTGGTTCGCAGAGGTGATGGTAATGATTTTATAAACATATATATGTCCCAGAATTTGGAATCTTTCTGGAGATAACTGAAGTTAGTGTGCAAGTGCAGCAGAGGAGCCTGAAATGACTGTGTGAAGTGTAGGTGTGTTTATAGGAGTCCTATTAATATATTACAGTAGCACATTGATTTAATGTCATATTTCAAGTCCACCTAGTGGATCTCTGCAATGACATAGCTTTTGCCATCAATATGGTCAGACTGAAAAGTTGTTTTTCTGTCTTCATTTTTATTCCCAAATGTACACTTTTGACACTTGATTTGTGACAGCTGACACCTCAAAGCTTATATATGGCTCAAGAGTTAAGGAGCAGAGGGCCAGACAGAATGAGCTAGCTATAATCTCTCAAACATACAATACTTTATGACATGGAGTGTGAAAATCATCAGCTTGTGAATAGTGTCATATAGAAAAAATAAAATTAAGTAGAAAATTACTTGAGTTTTGACTTGGAGAATGTTACACTTTTAAACTGCCTGGTATATATTTTTCATCCCCTTCTCTTTATTTTCATGGATATAGTATTAAAAATTTTATTTCTGTATTTCAAATCCACTCCCATGTCTCTGTTGATGAGGGAAAGGAAGGGTCAAAGGCTTTCCCTGCAGGTTTCTGGATTTTTCAGTGCTGTCCTAGAAGAAGGGACAATTAAACTACAAAGACAAACTTTGTTTTCTGCTTTTGCCTGGAAAAGGACAGTTGAAATGAAGGCAGAATTTGTCAGGCTTTTTTACCAGGAAAGGAAAACTGAAATTGCTACACCCTGAGTTACTATATCAAACTTTTATATCTGTTTAAAATCATTTTGCTGTAACATGTATTTTTCCTGATGGGAAGAAACATGTTTTGTATCTTGAGAAATCCAGAAGCTGACTTTGAAGGTTTGGAAATGTTTAATTCCACTACTAATTGTGATCGTATATAGATGATTGATCAGATTGGAGTTTGGGTGAGAATGGGCTGCCTTCCTCCAAGAAAATAAATGATGGAACAGATTTTGTAGACAAAATGTAACTGATGACCACTAAAAATGTACAGGTGGGTAAGAGGGTTAGAAGAAAAGACAAATACATGACTTCCAGTCTCAATATATGATCATCTAAGTATGTTTTCAGAATAGTTACAGTCACAATTTGGAGAGTGAAACCCAAGTGCATGGGAAAGGATATTTCAACCTCCTTAAACTGGGAAATTTGGAAGAATGCATGAAAGGAATTCCCAAACACTGAAAGGATTTTTTTGTCAGCAAGTCAGAAGGCCTTTCAAAGAAGCCAAACTTCATAGAATTGCAGACTCATCACTTAAATCATAGAATAGTTTAGATTGGAATGGACCTTTAAAGGTCCAGTAGTCCAACCCCCACCTCCAGCAGTGAGCAGGGAGAGACCTTCAGTTCCATAAAGTTGCTCAGAGCCCAGTCCAGCATGACTTGGAATATTTCCAGGGATGGGGCATCCACCATCTCTCAAGGCAACCTGTGTCAGTCTCACCACTCTCTTAATAATAAATTTCTTTTTTTTTATACCTAGTCTAAATCTACTATTGAAAGATCTCCACTGATCTTTCTCTTCTCAGGCTGAATGACCCCAGCTGCCTCAGCATGTCTTCATAGTAGAGATGCTGCATCCCTCTGATCAGCAGAGCTGGCCCTCCTCTGGGCTCCCTCCAACAGGTCCCTGTCCTTCCTGTGCTGGGACCCCAGAGCTGGATGAGCTCTGCAGGTGGGATCTCAGCAGAGCAGAGGGGCAGAATCCCCTCCCTCACCCTGCTGCCACGCTGCTTCTGGTGTAGGCAGGACATGTTTGGCTTTCTGGGTTGCAAGTTCACATTGCTGAGTCATGTCAACTTTTCATCCACGAGTCTTTCTTTCCATCCCCAAGTCTTTCTCTGCAGTGCTTCTCCCAGTCTCTTCATCCCCAGTATTGATACCAGGGGCTGCACTGGCTCGTGTGCAGAACTCATTGGATTCACATGGACCCACCTGTTCAGGTTCCTCGGGATGGCATCCCATCCCATCCCCAGACATATTGATGGCACCACTCTGCTCTGTGCTGGCTGCCTGCTTGCCCGGGGTGCTCTCAATGCCGCTGTCCATGCTGCTGCTGAAGGCATTGAACAGTTCTAGTCCCAGGTGGGACTCCTGAGGGACAGCACTTGTCACCAGTCTCTGTCTTGCATTAGCCTCACTTCTGATAATTAGCTGCCTCATGCTCCAGGGATCAGAGCGAAGAAGTGCCATTTCTCCCCAAAACAGATCAATAAACAAGTTTCACTAGAAAATAACATAAATATACTCTGAATATTTTGTCTCATTTAACAATGCTTAAACAAGGATCAAAACCAACCACAGTGTTGGGAAAAGACTTGCTTCCATTCAGTAGCACAGCTATTTTCCATTTTGACCTGCTAAAGAGAAGCCCTTTGCCTCACTGGAGTCCATGTCAGGAAATGGAGATGTTCTATAATCCCATTGTGATGATATCAATCTTGCTGAATAATTCAGTAGTGAAACATACTAATTTAAAAACATACAATCATGTTTTTTAAAATAAAGCACTTACTAAAATATTTTGTGGAAGGTTCAGTACTCCAGCTGAGTACCAGCTGTGCTGAGCACACACCTGTTCTTAGGTTTAAGGTATTTTATTGCATTTCTAGGTTTTACTAAGGATTACAAATAAGGGTAAATTCTGAACTCCTGAGAAGAGTAGTTTGGGTTTGCTCAAAACACTTGATGTTTGGTGGGCCCCAGGCATCACTCAGAGCTGTAGCAGGTGGTGCTTGAGGGGGCCTTCCTGGCTTTGGACATAAAGTACATTATGAAGCATGTATCTTCTTTTGGTTATGGATGATATTCTAAGCACTTTTTAAATTCAGAGTTTAAGTTTACTTGAAGATCTCAGGAGAAGCCAAGCAAGCAGAAGGAGATTGTGATTTCTATCTGAAATTTGGTTTTTAAACTTAGAGATATTAATACAGGATGCAAGACCAAGCCTGCTTGCGGTTTTTGTTTGTGTTTTATTTTGTTGTGTTTGTTTGGTTTTTTGTCCTGTGTAACTTTCAATAATAAAGGCTATACAGGTTTATATCTTTGTAACAGTCCCTCACCTTTGCATTCACTGACTCTGCTGTCTGCCTGCACAAGTGCAGGGTGAGCAATAGCAGAATACTTCTGCTGCCTGGGGTTAGGGTGACTTCCACAGAGGGAGAATCCTTCTGCAGAGCCCTGTCTCAGTATCCCATCAGTGCCATCAGCTGTATTTGTGAATCCTCTTTTAGCTCAGCGTTTTGGTGGCCTCTAGTCACTTATACCTGAGATTGAATGTACTGGGTGAATTTGTCTTTCTTTTGTTTTTTATTTAGCCTTAACAGCTTGAAGAAACAATGTATTCTTTAACTTTCTAGGCATAAATTGTTTAAACTTGATTATGTTTGCATTTGGGTAATAAAAAGCTCCCTTAAAGTGAGCCATGTAACACATGTAAAGATAAGACTTTTCTTTGCAGTCTGATTATGGCTTTGGACAGCACTTTAAAGCCTACTAGCAATTGTAAATCAATATTTGTCAATTCAATGTACATGTGGCTGCCAGATCAAATTTGTTCTATATTTATTTACTCAGTTTGGCTGCTCCCAGTTATTTCACCTTTTATCAAGACAAGCAGCATGAAGCTAACAATGAAGAATGATGTAAATGTAATGATCCTATTGACTGAATCAGAGTTTGCTCACTTGAGAGAGATTGACTGCACCTACTGAAACAGAAGCTACTTAGGTAATTGACTTAGATGAACCAAATATCAAGTGAAACTCTTACAGAATGGACATCATGGTATTCTCCTCCTGAGAATATCTAGATAATAGTAATTTCTTGTCAGCAGCAGTACTACAGCCCTGCTTCTGGGAACATTAAGGTTCACCATAATGGCTTCCACAGCTCAGAAAGTCCAGAAATACCATAGGTAGTTTCACTTCAAAATACTAAAAGTAATTTATGGCTATGGTTTTCCTCAGCCTTACAAAAGATACAGCCCATTCCTTTTTTTCCTTTGCCAGTTGCATGGCCAAGTTTCCTGTGGCTTGATTTCAGTCCTACCTGTGATCCTACACTGCAGGTGAATAGTGAATATAGAGAGCTGTCAAGTACAGCTCTATTCCCCCTTAGGAACAAATGGGGAATCAATACTGCCTGAACTCTGCTGATGCATCTGCATTGCTTGTATAAATTGTTATTCCTAATAAGTGACTAACTCAGTATCTATTTGTCTACATTAATGGGTTATTTCAAGATTTTCCTCTATTTCAAATAATTCTCTCGACAATGGCATAATTACAGGAAGATACAATTTCTGTGATATTATGGCCAAGTTAAAATGTGTGATGGGAACTTTGATTCATACACTAGAAGTGCTCTTTTCACTTTGCTTCTAAGATGTGTGGACAAGCTTTTCCTCATTTGTTCAATGGCCAGTGCATATGAAATCTCATCTTCCTGATGGAAAAAGAAGTTCAGTTGCTTATTTACATAAAAACTGAATCACTCAACCATTTTCAATGCTATAGTTTTAAAATACATTTATAAGGTAGACTTGTCAGTTGTCCAAGCTTAGGAGGTGACTGCCAGTTCTTGTGCCTCAGACTGACATCCAGCTCACACCACCAAATTGTTTTGGGGCTCACCCTTCACCTGTGCTAGGACTCAATCTTTGTTTGGTGCATAGTTGTAATTTGGGTAAGAGATGCCTGTATGCAGAGAGAAAGAATGAAATAAGAGATCTGGAAGTAATGTTCTTTAGCACTAGCAAGACATGACCATCACTGATTTGCCAATAGATTGAAACAGGTCTAAGCTAGCTAACTTTCTATAAGCTACAAAAGAGACCAGTTGCAGTAAAATAAGCTGTTGTCTCCTGAGGATCACTTACACGGACTTTTGTTTGCCCATGTACCTACAGATACAGTGACAAAATGGTCTTTTTGTTCCTGTGGTT
Source organism: Ammospiza nelsoni (assembly GCF_027579445.1). Lineage (NCBI taxonomy): Eukaryota > Metazoa > Chordata > Aves > Passeriformes > Passerellidae > Ammospiza > Ammospiza nelsoni. The sequence continues at coordinate 28,204,862 of NC_080633.1, read as the reverse complement.
TGCACAGAGCTATGCAATCTGTTCATTGCTATAATAGACATTAATCATTATTCATACATATGTGTGGAGTTTTCATTTGTTGGTCAATCTGACTTTGATAAGAGGCATCATTATTACAGTCCCCATGAGTTAATGAAGTGGTAAATGCTTCTGTCACATGTCTTGGAAAGGAAAGGCAAGGAATGGGGACAGATGAAGCATTGAAACTTGCATTGAGCAATTCACTGGGTTTTGGTTTTTTATAATGAAGCCTTTCTAATAATACATATTTTATCCACAGAACAAGGACAGTGCAGTGGCAGCCTGCTGATGCGCAGCCAGATTCCGACCCATCAGAGCTCTTCCATTAAGAATTAGAGGTCCCACACAAATAGGAGAATGTATAGTTTAATTTTTATCTTGTTTCCCTTTCAGACTGTTCTGCCCAGGCTCTCAGCCTGTATTGTGAAACTGAAATGCTTGCACTCGTACTGATCTGCACGTATGTGAGATGTTACTGTGAATACAAGGCCAAAACCTGAAAGCCTTTGAGTCAGCGATGTTCATGTGCCAACATCTGCAAGATCAAGGCTCAGGGGAGCAATTAGCACAGATGGTTTTGTGTGGTACATATCTGTCTGTTAGGGCCTGGCCTGAGACCAACAACTCATTTTATATTGGTCAGTGAGTAATGTTTCATATTAGCTGTAGTTTACTTCTGGTCTGAACTGAACTGGAAATGATGAAATGGGATTTGATTTCTTAATGGGCACATTGCTTTTTCCAAAAAGTTGAAATGCTAATACATTGTTTTTTTATAGACTTATTTGAAATTAATTTGAAAGTCATGCTCTGCCTACTATTCCTTTTATTATGCATTCTTATGAACATAAAGTAAGGATAATTGAGCTAAATGAATATTTGAATATTTTCATGGTCTAATTCACTGTAGTTCTCCTCTGGCCTGAGTTAGCATGGTTTGGGTTTTAGTTTTTTTTTTTTTGTTGTTGTTGTTGCTTTGTTTTGTTTTCTTTTTTGTTTTGGGCTTTTTGTTTTTGTTGGTTGGTTGGTTTTGTTTATTCTCACTTTTTTGAAAGAAGGTTTTCAGGTTCTCCTATGTTACACAAATCTTCCTCTTTCCCTAGAGGTGGAGTATAACTTCTGTTAGGACTACAGGGCCATTTTTTGCATGTGTGTGGCCTTTCCTTCCTGAAGGCCCAGTAAGTGACTTTTGGCCTCCAGTTTATTCCGTTGAGAACACGTAATACTTTCAATGTATAATTCAGCTAAATTAGCAAATCTTGTTTCATTAGAACCCCCTCACTAAATGAGCAGGGAGCCTAATTAGATGGCAGCCCCCTGGGGTAGAGCAGCACCTGCAGAAGCAGGCTTGGATCTCAGGTGTAAGCCTGGGGGTGATTTATCTCTCCCCTCCCACCCCTTCCCTTCCCAGACTTGTTATTTTACCTTTAAATGCTGATGGATTGCCAGCTCCTGAGCTGTGATGGATTCTGTGTGGCAGGGTGGGTGACAGTGAGGCAGCTGTGTGAGAACAAAGACTGGTTTGTTGGCGCTTGTGTGATTCTGTCTGTAGGGCTTCTTTCTTTTAATTTCAGCAATTTAGACATGAAATAGTTTGGCAGTTTTGTAGTTATATTAGATGTTTGCACCCAGTTTGGGAGAATAGGAAAATTTTGGTATCTCTTTAAAATAAGAATATTTATAACATAACTATCTTTGTTAAGAGCACATTTCCACTACTTTTTGTTGATCCACTAATCTTTTTCCTCTTAATGCAGGGAAAATAGAGTAACAGAACATAGATGAGGAGGTAAGTGTGGCTGGGAGAAAAGCAAAGTTAAAGGAAGTAGGAAATACATCAGAAAATTATCTACGTAAAATGCTTCCAAAATTCTTTGTTGTCCAGAAACTTTCTACTATACTTTCTAGCAAAATGCTGTTTTCTGCATTTAATAAGGAATAATTCTCCTATCTGTCTGTAACTTTAAGCACACAATGCTTCAATGTTGGTATTCTTATTTAAACTAAAATGCAAAACTCCAGTCATTCCAAAGACAAAGGAGCCCAAGGGCAAAGTAGTAATTAACAAGTGAAAAAGGCTGCTGGGGGGGGGAAAAAACCCCTTATATATTTGCATGCTAATGTGAATTAGAAATGAATAAATTTCTGGAATAGCTAAAATGTTTTCATATTTACAGCTTTATTCAACATTTGCAATGATGTTGCCAAGTTTTTAAAAACCACTTGGGCTCTCAGCAAGGTGACATCATAAAAATTAGTTAGTATTTGTTCTTTAGGCTTCTTTATAATTCTTCTAGTTTTACTTTGTAACTGATTGCAGTAAAGATATGATCATTCCCTTATTCCCTTTAAAGATAAACTACTCTGAGAACAATTTGCATGAATCTATCATATCCTGTTGGCATATGGCTTTACTGACAAAGTATATACAAACAATGTGAATGGAACTTTTAGGGATTTTTTTTTTGTATAATTAAGAAAATACCTGAGCTTTTAGCCATGTTATCAGAAAAAAATAATTCGTGTAACTACTATTATAGGAAAAAAAAAAAAAAAGAAAATACAAAGAAAGCAATATGGAGTTAATAGAAAACTCGGTGAATTAATGGATTCTTCTGATATAAATTCTATATCAAAGAAACAAGTTCCTGCTCTATGGTGATAAACAAGAAGGAACCACAGAAGTTGCCAAGTTGGCTTCTAATTCTCAATTATTTTTCAAGTAAAAGAAAAAAAAACACTGAGACTTCTTAGTTTCTTCAGCCTTGGAGATATCACAGCTCAATCTGAGAGTCTTATCACAGATTGTCTGTGCAAGGTTATATAAATAACCAAGGCTTCAACAGTGAAGTGTATTTTTCTTCCTATTTCTCCATAGCCTGTAACAAATTTACTCTTTTTGCGTGTGTTACTCTGAGTTGAAATTGGATTTTTGATTGCATATTAAATTTAAAAGCTAACAGTTTCTGAACAAAAAGGAAATTGCACTTAAAAAGAGGAAGAGAAAGAAGGGAGTCTGTAAAGGGAAGATTTGACTTTGCCTAGTGTTGGCAAAAGGCCAATCAAACCTCATGTTAGCAGGTGCTTTTATGGTTTGATGCTTTTTCCACCTTAGTGGTTTTTATGTTTGCAAAAAAAGAAATCTTATGAACTTTTAAGAACTAAACTCTGGTCTGAATGAAAGGTAATCTTAGATCAGATACTGACGTAAAAAAAAATTGTGTCCAACTCAAGTTGGTGAGAGGGTTTTTCTTACTGTCTTTTCAAGTTGTTACTCTACCTGATAAACCAGCTGATTTTTTTTTAAACCTGCACTTAATGTGAGTTTTCTGGGCAGTGCCTTCTACAAAGTTTTGCCTATCTGTAGTTCTGTAGTACACGTGCATGCACAGATGAAGTTTGCAAAGTGTTTTGAAAAATATTTCTGTATGTTTTCTACATATGGAGAGGAATTCTTGCATTTCATATTCAAAGTGTTGTGAACAGAATTCTTCAACAAGTGTGTCCTTTCCTATTGTTCATTTCCACTGGGAGAAACTGGTGACATACTTAACATCTGTATTTATCCAATATATCAAGAGATGCTTAGCTAGGAATTACACCTTCTCCTTAAGCAATTTCTCTTGCTGGAGCAGAATCCTTAGGTGTGTTCCAGTCAGTAGGAGGCATGGGTTACTAATTATAATTGGTTATCTAAAGGGCACTGACACTCAGTATGCTTTATGTTCATATTCAACCAGGCAAGCACAGAAGAAGAAAAGGTGGCAAGAATAGCTGTGTCTAAACCAGTAAGGTTTTAGACATACTGTCTAAACCAGTAAGGCTAGATGGCTGGAAGGGAAATGACTGATTGCATCTCTTACTACTCAGAGACATAAGGAATTTGTTATATTCTTTTTTTAGTAATTGCTAAAGAGGACTGAAGATAATCTCCATTATTACCATTTAGATTCACTAATCTTACAGAAAAAAGAAGTTTCCTATGCTTTTAAGATTCCTTTAGTACTCAGAGCATGGCTATGTAGTAGAATTAAAGCACCATAAGGAACCAAAAATACTGTTTAGCCAAGTGTTTATTGGCAGGATTTAGGAAGTAGCATAAATTAGTTGAAGTCCATTGATGCTCTAGGACATGTTTTGGGATACATTATTTGTGGTGGATTATATACAAGGATGATGTGACTGTCAAGCAAATTAAATGAATCATCTCCAGTGTGGGAAGTGACAGAATAATGAAATTTAAATCCAAATAATGACTTCATTTATCTTAATTTAGGGTCTGCACTCTGAATCAAGTGCAGATATGAGATAAAATAGTCTGAAAAATGACACTTGTTCTGTAAACTCTGGAAAATTGTCTGTTCGCCTTTTTTTGTCTGAAGGATACTTAAATATCAATTTTATGTTTGATCAGAACAGAGCTAAACAGTTCTACTAAACCTAGACCTGGACAAATGGTATATGTTTTTTAATATATATTGTTTTAAAAAAAGCTTTATGTCAAGTCTAATAGAAGCTATTTGACATACTGTCAAAATTGTGGTTGCTGTGATCTACTTTGTAATATTCTTGTTAGCATCTACAAAAGCAGTTTGTAGGGAAAAACCCTCTCAAAACTGATTCAGAGTTAAACTGAAAAGTGTAAGCATTTTTGGGTTTAAAATTTGAGCTAAGAACCTGGGTGGGAATATGACAATTCTTAATAGTTGTTTATGGAGGCTTTTATAATTGCAGTCCTGCTGCTTAAATTAACTACAAGAAATTCAGTTAACAAGGTAAATCTGACAAGTGGGTCATACAGAGCCACCTTCTTGATTTTTCTTTCTTTCATTCTTTCATAAATAAATGAAGAAAAATTCAAGCTGTTTGTGCTCAGATCTGTAAGATCATTTGCAATACAAGCGAATGCATTTCAAATAGGGTTGGGGGTACTTTTTTTGCCCTGGGTTTTGAGGCCAGTATTAACATTTCATAGTTTCCTTAATAATGAAAGGCACAACAGGGAAAACTAGTATCTATCTAATGAAAAAGAATATCTAGTGATTGCTATGAATAAACCAACAGATCTTCTAAAGTGTGTAATGGCAAGCTGCAGAGTTAAATGAAAGCGAGTGGTGCTCATTAGAGCCTGCTATGACACCTAGTTAGATTCATTAGTGCACAAGCAGAGGTTTAAACTGCAGAAGACAGGTATATAGTTTCATCTGCAGTGGGTTGTTAGTGAACAAAAGGAAAAGGGAACAGTTAAGAAAGAAAATGGTATTGTGAAAGTGCCATGTGGGAAACTAATTAATTACTGGTTGCTTACCTTAAAAAAAAAACATTCTCCTCGGGCCACTTATATGAAAAATAAGCATCTAAAAATCACAATATCCAAAAATGAAATAATCAAAGCCTCTGAACTGGCTTTCTGATCACTGACAAGCCTTTTGCTTTAGGATTACCTGTCTCAAATCCATAAACCAGCTCTCTATCAAGGGAGATAGATTGGTTATCTAAAGGGCACTGATACTCCGTATGCTTTACGTTCATTTTCAACCAGGCAAGCACAGAAGAGGAAAAGGTTTCAGGAGTGGCTGTGGTTGTCTAAACCAGTAAGGCTACATGGCTAGAAGGGAAATGACTGATAAAACAGCTTTCTATCAAGGGTATTTCTGCTGCTCATTCCAGCAGGACAGCCTGCAGCAGGACTGTGTGATGATACCCTGTTTTAAAGGATGCTACCAATTTTTTTTTTTAATATTACTTCTACCCTCATTTGTGTAAAAATTGTAGGTTATGAATAAAAAGAATATTCAATCTGTTGATTTCTTGGCACTATTTATGTAACTCATTTATTTTTGACCTGGCCAAATACAATGGCCTAGATGATTTCATTGCATTTTTGAGCTGCTAGTCAACAGCATTGACTTTAATAATATAGCTATGATCACAGCTCCTTGGGACAGGAAGGGAGTTCCTGGGAACTCCTTTCAAAGGGACTTCCTACATTGGCACCCAGAGCCAGGAGCAGGCAGGGGCACACTGCTTCCTGAGCAGGGAGAGGCAGTCACTGCCTCAGGGCTTCTCAGCTGGAAGGAGGTGGCAAGCCAGGACCAGAACTGGGCACAAGAGGTGCTGTCCTGGCTTCTGGTCCCGCTGGTGAAGGGCAGAGGGGCAGATGCAGCCCAGCACTCTCAGGGTTCTCTTCCTCAGTCCTGCGTCTGCTGCATCCCTCAGCTTCTCCAGAGGGGATCCCCTTACCACACTGAATGTGACTCAGACAGGATCCTCTTCCTCAGTGGTCTGACATATGGCTACAGGAAACCAACAGCAGTCACTAGGCAGAGCTAGATAATTTTTTTTCTCATAAATATGTGTAGGTTAGTCAAAAGTTTAAACTGGTTTTCGTGCTAAAATATTTACTTTTTTTTTTTTTTTTTTTTTTTTTTTGTGGGGAATCTTGCCCTGCTTACTTTTGAGTATTTTCTGGCTAATGTATTTCTTCCCATTTTTTGGGGTTATATACAAGAAGATAATGGAATTATAATTAATGTTTCTAGATTTAAGTCCAACTTACAGGCCTGCTTTGCAAATGAGCTGCTGTAAATACTGCAGACAAGCATGCAGAGTTACATCACTCCTGTAAATTTGCAGAGCAGTTGTCTATTCTGGGTTTTGTCAAATGGCAGGAAGCTGCTGTTTGGATCTAGCTGCTGGAGCAAGAACCTGTTTGTCAGGAGAGTGTTTTGGAAAGGGTAATTATGTGGGAAGAGTCATTTAAGTGCACTACTTCATAATTAATAATAACTGAATGAATGAGTCTAGTGAGATTGAATTTTTAAGCCTAATTGCAGTGCTGTAATGTACAGCAAATCTTAAGCCTTTCTTCTGGAAAGTTTAAAGTTTTTCTTAGATGTTAGAAATTCTGGTGTAGCTTTGGCAGTGATGGTGATTTATATAATAATAAAAACCTGAGTTCTTTCAGTCATTGCCACATCTATTTATTATTTACAATATAATTGTCGTCAGTCACAGCAGTTTCAAAACATTTAGGTGACTTCTGGTACATCAGGTTTGAAGTGAGACAAATTATGGGTTCACACTTCCAGGCATCATGTTTTATGAGAGCCTGTTGAAAAAGAAAGGTCACCAAATACCCCAAAACAAAGAAGGAATTTTAATTATTGGTCTTAGAGAACTAAATAATTCAAGTTATGCAAATTATCCGAGTAGTGTCAGGTTAACTCCTGACACCATAAATGAAACATTTGGGTGAGATGTGTAACCTTGTGAACTAATCATGGCCTTCACAGAGCTTGAAAGGGCATTCTCCAGCTTATAGGTTCTGAGAATAAGACAATTAGGGAAGGGGGGTTGCCTCTCCAGACAGCTCTGGAACAAGAGAAATCCTGTGTTATGAAAGTTGAACAGCAGAAGTTTTCTGGGCTTCAAAACTCTCCTCAGTGAACTGTTTGCATAGTTCTGGAAAATTCTCATCCCTTTTCTTATCAAGCCAGTACTGCTTTGGGCAGCAGGCCCTTGTCCCTACCCATGCATTTTTTCTGGAGTCACCATAGCCACAAAGGAGCTACAGCATCTGATTAGGAATCCAAACAGCCAGGAAAGAGAAGAAATTAAAAATAATGCTTTATTAACCCAAGTCAGCATGCTGATATGATGACACAAGTGTAGAAAGACAAAAGTATCTTAACAGATGCTTCAGTGTAATCCAAAGGTGAATATATTATGAGCAATGCTGTACTTCCCAGTGACAGCGGGGAGCTGCTCTGCACCTGGATAAAATGGAGGAATTAGAAAGTACCACATTCTTGTGGTCAAGAGGTTTTGAAAGGGATGTAGTCACAAGATTTCTAGACTTTGGGGTGACCACAACCCTGAGAGCAATTAGGACTGGATTTATTCTTTCCAGCCTCTACCTCGGTGTTCACTGAGCTCACTCAAATGAGAACTCAAATTCATTTGGAAGAGAGATGAAGTGTGAACTCATCCTTGTGTGCTGCTAACCTGGCCTGAGCATAAACAGAATGTCCATTTGGTTTTCTCATCACACTTCATACATATGTAGTGCCAGAGCAGAGACAAAGTGAATGCATTTTCTGGAGTCCAGCATTTCTCTTTCCTTACAGTGACAAACAGAATCTGTTCCCTCTTAATTTTTTGTTTGTTTTGGGGTGGTGTTTTTTTTTGGTTTTTTTTTTTTTTTTTTTTTTTTTTTTTTTGCCTTCAGTTCCTCCAGGAGTTGTCCCAAAAGCATGTTTTACTGGGGCATTATGCTGCCTCTCAAGTGGTTAAATGCCTGCTAAATGATGTATCTTGTCACCTGCAGTAGCTGATGGCAGGTGAGGTGCAGAGGGAAGAACATTTCTCCCTCAGTGTGTGATGCTGACCCAAGCAATGGGAGGGACTCCCCAAGGCAATTCCTTCGGAGCCTGCAGCATGGGATTTGCTTATCCCATCTCTTAAGAGGCAGAAATGTTAAAACCATAAAATTATCCAACTAAACAGAAATATGGAGATAATTTAATGCAATACCCTTACAGAGTGGAAAACATGAATGAATATATAATTTAATATAGGTAAGTGCAGGAATGAGCTCTTGATTAAATGAGACACCATTACTTCTTGTTGCTGGAGATTCAAAAAGATGGAAGTTTATTTCTCTGGCACTCAATTATTCTTTTTTCCTTGACTGCACAGTAAACAGCAGCCTAACTAATGGGCCTGACTCACTTAAGGGTAAACAAGTGCCACCTTCCTGTCTAGACATGTATGGTATGTAATGACCAACCTTCCAATTAAATGCCTTTGAAAGCTATGGTTAAAGACCAGTTTTCAGTTTACAAGGAACATTCAAGGAAACTAAAACTAGCCTTGAACAGACAATGTACATCCAAGGCATCTTTTAGTGTAGTTCAAAAAGAAAAACAAGAAGAAAAAGTAATTGCTGAATGTTTTGACTCAAAATAAATGACACATCTTTTAGAGATATTAAAAGCACGTGGTAACAAAGATGACATTTTCCACCTTGAATATTTTAAAATGGACTGTTAGGCATAAATCAAAAAGACTTTTAATATTTTACAAAATAGTATGCAGCTGACCTCAGACCTCAATGATACAAATTGTTATAAACATACTTTATGCATTTGAATTGTGCCATCTAGTCAATCACACTTGGAAAAACACATTTTTAAACAGTTAAGAGGATTTGACCTGTTTTCATCTTGACCAGTTTTAATTGTTGTAACTTAATGGGCAGCCCATTTCTCAGAACTGGCAGAAAGTTCAGGGGTTTGGAATGGTTTGGAGATGCAGTTAGATACAGCAGCCCACAGATGGAGATGGTGCTTTCTTTTGATACTATTTCATAATTATGCATACCTCTATAGATGGAAATTTAAACAAGAAGAACATCTCAGCAGTTATCACTAGATGAGTTTCTTAAAAGACAAATTTAAATATATTGTAATGTGTTTCCTTTTGAGTTTTATTAAAGTTATTAATGTGTTCTTAAAAGATGAATTGATAGATGAAGTAGATTGTGTAGATAATAATTTCAGCTTTGGAGATGGGAAATTACATTTAATTTTAGTATTCAAAAGAAATTTAAATATCAGGCTATTTATTTTTTGAGTCATCTTAAGTGTTTGCAATGTTTAAGATAAAAATCTTTACTTTTGAAGTACAAATGATAGGTATGTCAGTTATTTGGGGGTTAATATTTGTATATCTATTCTTTATAAGCGTAGCTGAGTTTATTCTGTTTTTATTGAACTTTATATCCTTCATGCCTTATAGCTCTGTCTCATAAAGTCCTCTGTCATCTATTCCCAGATAAATATTACCCTGTGTACCATTACACATTTTATGATTTTTTTTCTGCATGAAACAGTGATTCTTGATGTATTTCTGCTTTCATTTCATGCTATCTAAGCCTCTATAATTCAACTGCCTACTTTAATCACAGTGTTACCATGAGAGGATAAATTTTCTGTGGTTTATTTAAACTACATTTAAATTTTGCTCTTGTTACTCTCAGGAGGTCTGGAAGGCTACAGCTGACACTGGAAGGAAAGGTGAGCACAGGCAAAGTTTCACAGCAACAAAAAGATAATTTTTTTTGGTTTTTTCTGGTTTACCACTACTGTCTCAGAATAGCCACAATGGCATTAACCATTGTAGGAATTCCAATTCCTACACATATCTACACATGTAGACTACAGTAGCACATGTCTACAATATTTTTAACACAGATTTGACTTAAAAAGGAGGAACCAGTTGCAGGGGAACTGAAGGCATGGTCATAAATGATTTAAATGTTGCCTAACAGCAGGGTTAGAGTTCCAAAAAAACCATATAGTGCTGACTTTTCCTGACTTTCAGGGAATAAAGTTTCTAAATAGACTGTCTTTTGAGCAGTATATTGCATGATGTAATGCCCATAGCAGGGCAGATAAGGACATATTCTTCCCATGTTGAGAAACAATAAGGGAGGGCTGTTCAGAAAACTGCTATTTTTTTTTTCCTGCAGAAAAAGTGAATGTGAATACTTCAAATAGTAATTTAAAGCATGTAGTAGCCATGTCCCATCAACCTCATAACTTGAGTTGAGCACTGTCCTTTGCAGTGACACTAACTTACAGATTTCAGTGTTTTAACAAGGGGTTTTTGGACTGGTTTTAGAAAAGAACCGATCTGCAGGATTTTTTTCCTTTTTTCATTTTTTTAACAAGCAAACCTTATTCCACATGAAACCAGCAGAGTAGGACAGAATTATGAGAACCCCCACATAGAAATAACACATAACTGTCTTATGGGCAATTAGAGGAAATGACTACAAACTTCAAGGACACTCAGTGAGATTCTTAAGACTAGTGAGTTGGATTTTCATATTTATTAGTTTGGTGATTGAAATGTTATCTCAAACCACTTTTTTTTTTCCCCTTGTACATTAATGAGCTCTCAAAGTTTTACACCAGCACCAATTCTCAACTTGCAGTTTGTTGGGTAAACTGTAATTTATGTAACTATGAAATGGTTGAGCTGAATAGCAGCTGTAGATAAAGTTCAGAAAGCCAGATGAAGGTTGCTGCACTGGCATACTGTCCATTATGTGGTCACCATTAAGATTCCAGGACTTAAGAGCACACTCTTAAAATTTGCAAAAATCAACTGGCCAAGCCTGGCAATGAAAACAGAGGATGAAGTAACTGAAACTGGTTGCTAAGCTATGAAAAGGCTTTTACTAACAGGTGTATATGAATGGAGGGCATAAATAGCAGCATCTTTGATATACTGAAGCTACTAATTTCATTATTGGTTCTTAGCAGATGCAATGCAGGCTGTCTTCATTAAAACTATGTTTGCTTGTCATTAAAGGGTGACTTTCTAGTGAAAATGACTGCTTGGCACTTTCTATTGTTTATATCCCCCTAAGGACTGTTTCTTAAGTACAATAGATTCCCTTTGGTTTTCTTTTGAAGGGACAGAATAGCCTTTTAAACTAGGAATCTTGAGTGCTCAGTTTGTAGATGTTATTTTATTTTTTAAGCAAACACACCGCATAGAACTAAATCAAAGTATGTCTTCAGAGATATATATATATATATATATATATATATATATATATATATATATATATATGTATGTATGTATGTATTTTAAAAGCTGTTATTTTAAGCAGCATTATTGAAGGACAGCTATTTGGGAAATTGCTTTAGGCAACTGCTAGTTCTGCAAATCAGAAAATAAAGGCAGAATTAAGGCTCACAAAAAAAAAATAGTAGTTCTAGAAACTCAGAAGGTTCCTCAATATGTAATGTTATCAGCTGACTTATTTTTCTTAGTTTTTCACAGGTGAATCGAAGGTAATCAGCAAATTAATCTCTGTAGAACACAGAATTAGAATTTATCAGGTTTGTATTAGTAAAATGAGTGAATCCTATTGCTTCCTAAAGTTATGGGAAACTCTACTTCTGCTTCATGCTAGTAAAATAGCATCTGTCCCCTCACCTCTCTTCATAAGTAAAATTTACTTTAACCAACAATTTGTTCCAGAGATGGCCATACTGCGTCCATCATACTTTTTAAATGATGAAATATAATAGATGCTTCCCACTTCTTCTGGGAGGGGAAAATAATAAAATTATTATAACAATGTAAGGAACTCAGTCATTACAGAGGCTTAAGATAACGTAAAGTAGAAAGAGGTTTTGAGAACTCTAGAATCCCATACAACTTCTTCAAAGTTGTATACTTTCTAATTGCAATTAAATCTATTAGAGAGGCCAAACAGTGGTGTCGTACCAGGATCCATTTTTTTCTCTCTTTTTGTTTGTTTGTTTTGTTTTGGAGGGTTTTTTTGTTTGGTTGGTTTTATAAGTTTGCTTGTTTGGTTTGGTTTTTGTTTTGTTTGGGGTTTTTTGTTTCCTTTTTGGGCTTTTTTTTTTTTTTTTTTTTTTTAAGGGGAAGATTTTGCTGGCATCTGTCTCCATCACACATAATTGTTTGCTTGGCAAGATGAATGCCATCACTAAAATCCTCACTGCCTTCTTCTTCCCCCATATGCTGAGCATGATACCATATGGTGAGAAATGTCCCTTGGGTCACTTGGGGTCAGCTGTCCCAGCCATGCCCCCTCCCAGCTTCTTGTCCCCTCCCAGGCTCCTTGCTGGGGTAAGGAAGCAGAAATGGCTTTGGCTCAGTGTAAGCACTGCTCAGCAATAACTAAAATATCCCTGAATTACCAACACTTTGCAACACAAACCCAAAATAGAGCCCCATGTTAGATATTATGAAGAAAATTATCTCTACTCCAACCAAAACCTGCATAATTCCCTTCCTACCTTTCCTCTGCAAAAGGACAGTAACTTGAAACCTGAGAGATCAAAGGGAGTCACCTATGAAAGGGACTGACATTTTGCAAGCTGGTTAATCTTGCAAATTGGTTAATTGTATGTGCAGGCAGGTATTCACTAATTGGATGCTCAATTATCCATTTTTCTGAAACAATGGACAATTGTGTATATGAAATTAAAGGTTCTATGGACAGCTAACTCTTTCCCAGTAATGAGATTAAGCAGAGACCATCCTAAAATACATCATCAACATTTCAAGGCTTCAGAGAAGTCAAGGGGGATGAAATTCTCTTATGAATAAGCACTGTGTAGTGTTGCCTAACAATTAAAATATATATGTGGTAATATTAATATCAGAAAGCAGCAGAACCCAATATAAATGATAATTAGGAGAAATGACAGGTCTGCAAAAAGGAGCGATAGCATCATTAGTGCCACTAGGGGCTTTGTGCAGCTATAGAGCAGGGAAGGGGGTGGGGAACAACAACAGCTTTTGATCAGGCCAGATAGTTCTCTGGAAATTCAAACCATTGCCTAGACAGATTGCAATAATTTTCTCATTTTCAGAAGGATTTACATATGGCTTTTCTATGTGCTTTCAGTCAGACATTATAAGTGCTTTTTGAAAGTAGAACTTTAACTTGATTCCTGAGCTTTTCTTTTGCCTTCTCTCCACATTGCATTAGGACAGTTACCCTACAGCTACAAAGGGATAGCCCTGGAAGGCTTTTAAAAATAAATTCAACCTAAAATGTAATGAACTATGCTTTGTGGACTAGAAGATAGGATTACAGGGATCCCATTTAATGTTTCTCTGTACCTGTCACCTGAGGATTTTGTCTGCCTTGTGGGGTTGATATGACTTTTATCTACATTTTCATAAACAACTTTCTATGCTCTGAGGTAAATTTAAGAAGGCAAAAATAAAAAACAACATATAAAGTTGAATATTGTTTTACTTTCTAGCCAATATCGTGCTCATAACTTTAAACTACATCAAAGGTGAATGAAAGTTTTATTTTAGTTAGATAGAGTATGTAACGGCCAATAGCACTTTCATTTAATAAAAATAATTAGAAGAAATAATTACATAATTTTCTGAGTACCTCAGAGCCTACAAAGATGCTTCTGATTGGGTTTATCAGTCTTGTCACTAGGTGATGTGCATCCACAAAATAAAAGGCTGTAACTGAAGTCCTAAATCCCAGAAGCTCTCAGGTACTGAAAAAATTTCTGCTTTGATTCTGTTTCCCCTCTCTCATCCTCCCCTCTCCTTTCCACCGTGTTTTTCCTGTGTGGGTGATTACTGGTCAGTTTTGGGTAGGTTAGAAGCTGTGGAGAAAGCAAGGCTTGTCCCAAGTCCCATCCAACCCAAAAGTCTTGCAACGTTTTGAGTTCAGGATAAGAGGCTGTTTATTATTTACTTATGTTTTATAAATTCTTTTTTGATACTTTATTTTAGATAATGGTACCGATTTCAATTGTAGTGCTTGTGAACAGAATTTTGTGTAGGATAAGGCAGATGAGTTATTCCTGCCTTTTCTCTTAGCTACACCTATCCTTTCTTTACATGCTGTGAGCTTATTACCTCATTTAAAAACAAACCAGCCCAAGTCTGATATGAATAAAATCTGAAAATAAACCCAAAAACCAGAAAACAAAACAGAAAACCATGAGCCCCAAAACATTTCTGTAGTCAGGAAAGGAAAATTTCCTAAGGTTTCAGAAGACTCAGTCATAAGAATAGACATGCACAGCTATTATTTTCCCCAAGGGATTTTAGAGGATACAAACATAGCTCTGTAACCACTTCTGCCAGGCAATTTTTATTATGATATATCTTCTTCTGGTAATGCCTCTGTGATACCAGTTTAAACCATGACAGCACTCTGTGTGACAGTAAAATGTCTGAATACTACAGCACAAAATGTTTTTATATTCTATGTAGTCTAAAAATGTGCTAAATACTCCATATCCACATTTCCAAAATAATCCTTTATGGACCATTCTACACCATGACAGTTTATGCTGTATCAGTGATCAAGTCAGCTTAGACAATGTGACTCATTTTCTGAGGTATTGGAATAATGCTCTATAGAAAAATTCCAAAATTAGTGTTTGTGTATGGTATGCAATATTGCAGTCTACTAGAAAATTGTCATATTTTGAAAATAAAAGCATTATCACAGTAAAATGAATAATAAAGTGCAAATGGAAAACATTTTGACAGATACACCATTTCTTGATTGTGTCCCTTGGAATAATGAGCCATTTTTCTGAGCCAAAATCACAGTGAGGTGTGGCCTGCATTTGGCCATTCCTGGGCAACCCAACACAGGAGAGAAGTTTTAATGAATTTTAAAATTTAAAAATATGTTTTTTATATTGTAGTGCATTAAAAATAACCACTTCTAGTGGCCATGATAATTTC
Organism: Ammospiza nelsoni; assembly: GCF_027579445.1. NCBI lineage: Eukaryota > Metazoa > Chordata > Aves > Passeriformes > Passerellidae > Ammospiza > Ammospiza nelsoni. Next base: position 28,189,550 of record NC_080633.1, on the reverse strand, counting down.
ATATGTCTTAGTGACAGGATGACTTGGGTAGGCTAGAAGCTGTGGAGAAAGCAAGGCTTGTCCCAAGTCCCATCCAATCTGCTTTTAACTCATAACCATAAATGTTTATGTTGCCAGACCAAACAAAATAAATTTTTATGTATAGCATGCCACTTATACAGCATCTGCATAGGCATCAGGTATTTCCTCCACTTGAAAACAATCATATGTATGGCTAAAAATTGAAAGAAATGAAAGCCTACATGAACTTTTCTCGCCACATCTACTCCCAGGACCAAACAGATCTTACTCCATATAGCTCTAATAAGTGCATTCCCTTGAAAGAAAAGTGGTTTATAGGAAGGGCTCGCTGAGTGATGTTACAGTTCTTCTTATTGATGAACTAGTGATTTTTTTCCAGGATGCTGTTTGAGATACATTTTTAGCTCTTTACAGGCAATTTTGGGAAAATTTTACCCTAGTGTACTTCAACGAGAGTGGATTTTTACAGTTCCGGACTTAGAAATGAATTGTGTCCTTTCTGCCTTTGATATGGGGCCCTTTGTAGTAGATTCAAGCCTTGTTCGTTCTGTCAAAATTTCAGTAATGCTATATGTCTTGAAATAGGATTATCCACATCTTTCCTAAGGGATGATGAGAGTAATGAGCAATTAGTTCACAGAGGGCCAGCTTTTCATGCAAATTTCTTCTTTCCATGTAAATTCTGCTTTCGTTAACAAAAATTGACCTTTATTTTTCAAATTGCCAGCTCCCCGGAGTTTCTCTAGTCTCCAAACTACACTGAAAAAAATGAGCAAAGAAAAGAGAATGTTTCAGTAAATTATCATTTGTCATTTTAATGCCACTGTAAACACTAAACTGGCAAAAAATTTTCTCTATTTAATAGATAACTAATATTAAGAAGGCTCATTATTATTATTAAATAAAGGTGATATACAGCTGGTGTTTTATACAGGCATTAAAAATGTAGTAATGTTGTGCAATAAAGGTTCTTGTCAGATTTTATAATGCTGAAGTTGATATGCTTTTATTTGGTATATATTGAATGTACAGTGAATGATAGAGCTTCAAATTTGCAGGTAAGTAATTGTGAAAGAAGGGCAGGAAGTTCAGTGCAGAGTGTGTTCCTGGAGTGTGAATCCAGGAGCAGAATGTTCTCCTCACACTTCTTATACCTTCAGCATAAAGGAAGGGAGAAGTGAGTTAAAATACCATCATTAACTTGGGATGAAACCATCTATTTTCTTCCCCTTGTGGAATGATGATCAAGGATATATAGCCATTGGATACATTGAAATCTTCATTAAATTAATAACGTTTCCCTAACAGTAGAGGTAGGGTAGACTTTGAGCTGTCCCATCTCATAGCTGACAACTGACATTCCTACATCTCCAGCTGTGTGCCATCCTGTCCTTTTCATAGGAATGTACTCAAAATACATTGCTGGGAGAGACAGTATGGTAATAAGATTCCCTTCAAGTGACCAAATGTGCTTATTGGCATGGCAAGCACAGAGGATCATGGATACAAAGTGAAGTGGATGCTCCTAACTTTATTTCCTCTTTCAATTTCTTAAAGTGTCAGTGTTGGAATGGTTCTATTAACTTCATTGATATGAATAAAATTTTCACTGCTTGTTGCATAAAGCAAGGCTTTCAGGCCTTAGGCAAAATAAATTTACCTCAGAACGTAAATGCCTGCGGGGATTAAAAAATTAAATATTATCTCTTTCTGTTCTGAAACATTTTCTTCCTACACCTACATTAATGTTGTGCTCAGATCCCAGCAGCCCCTTTGTGCTCCCCATTGCTGTTCTGCCCTTTCATATTGCTTGGCAGTCTGATTTCAGGACCTTCTTTCTCCCTTTCCTCCTGTCCCTACAAAGCTTTCCATATTTCTTACTCTTGATAGCTGTAAATATTTATTGCTCTGATCATGGCTGCTGGAGTAATATCATTATACCATTCTTCTTAACAGCTGATTGAAATCTCAGTTCTCTCTCAAGCCTTTATGGCAGGGCAGGACTTTCCTCAATGACTGATTTATATCCCAGCACTTTTAAGTGTTCAGTTTTCAGGGAATACACAGAAAATTGGATTTGAACAGAAATCTGTTTTGTCAGATTTTGTCAAAAATCTGTTTTAATTCAAATATATTTTATATAATTATTTCTAGTAGATCAAATGTGCTGCTAACCATTCAAATGACGTCATAGGAAAAGGAAGTTCTCCAGCAGAAGCCTTTTTAAAGATGCTAATTTGTTAGAAAAATGAAGAGATGTAAGGTTTCCCAATTTGTATATTTCAGATATGACAAGAGACATTTCTATTTCTGAGGCAAAGCCAGAGGCATCTATAAATAGATAGAAAATAAGCATTATTTCAAGTTTCTTCTGTTTTAGGACATGTGGCCAAAATACCAAGGGAAGGCCTTCAAATTGCCCTATCACTTAAATTTGTAAGGAGCAGTCTGTGAATGAAAAAAGAAACTACCAGATATTTGATTTTATGTTAAGGATAATGTTTCACATAGAGGAAGGAAAAATACATTTATTCAGTAATAATTTGTTTGTGATTTTAAAATAAAGCTAGGAGACAGTGGTTTAGAAAAGAGCAGATAAGTTTGAGCTGCACATTATGCATGAACAATGTAAATCTGTCTGTGTTTCATCAGTTTTGCCTTAAATCTCCTCTGTAATCAGGGGTGTAGTTGTGTGTGCTGTCTGCATCCACATGGTGCTAGAAAATTAAAGCTTTCTAGAGTGAACAGGGATGCTAGTTAGGGTCTGCTGTGCTGGTGATTTCTTGAGTAGACTTCTGCTCACTGGAATAACTAATTAATGTCACATAAAGCATAGGATGTGTAAAATAGTGACAACTCAGTCAATTCATCACAGCTTTGCTGAACAGAGGGAAGAGCTTCCTTACTGCTCTCCAATTTGTTGGATGGTTTAGTTCCTTGACTATGAACATGTATTTTCAGTTGTCAAGTCTCTTAGGGATAATTTTTTTGCCATTTATTTTTTGCACGATCACAAAACTTTTGAAAGCTTTCAGAAGTTCTGAACAGATTTATGAATATATTTCTTTAAAGTCCCTCAGAACACTTCAGCCAATTTCTTTTCAGTTCTCATCCTTGGTTTGCTCTAAAGGATCTGAAAAAAACACACACAAAACAAATTATGAGCACACCTTGCAAGGCTGATATATTTGTTTAGAATGCGATAGCGATTCTGCATCCTATCAGAATATTGCATTTCAGGTATAGCTGCAGCTTGGTTCTAGTGTGAAATGAGGATTCTTTCAAACAAGAATGTCTGTATCCATGACATGCTTAAGATTATTTACCTTATATGTATTTTTTATAAGGTACCTATTTATATGTGTATATAAAGAGCACATAATTTATGCAGTGAAAAAAGAGAGAATAAGTTAAAATACAGGTAGTGTTAAGGAGCATACTGGTAAACCTGTCAAATAGCTTAAGACGAACACAATGAGTAGAAATCCTAGTTTTCTCATTTGCTGAGATGGAGGACAAACCAGAGCTTTTGTAAATGAAAGGGAAGAGTTTCAGCCTAGGCTACCCTTTCTGCCTGTTGTTCCCCCTCTCAGCCTCTCTCTGCGCTACTGCCCCTGAGAGCTTCAATTCATGGCCTGTCTCAGAACAAGCTCCTGTGGCTGTGCACAGGCCACATGCACAAAAATATTATTAGTTTTCAAATATAGCTCAGAAACTTCATCTCAGGAAAAAGTCATTATGGCCAGAGCAAAATCCTAAAATTTGGTATTAAACATTTCTTTAGGCTTGGGAAACTCAGTCTGCTCTGTAGCACTGATACCCTTAAAGGTACCACATGACCAACTTGTATGGCTAAATGATAGAAACTGTTTTGACCTTTATCTTTGGCCTTTCAAATAGAAATAGGAACTTTAGAAATAGGATGAAGTTTTACTTTGACCATGCTGATCGGTGTAGGATTTGTCATGAGTACACTATTTAGAAGAGGGATGAGTCATTTTGACTATCCATTTTTAATACTCTGAGAGATAAGGGAAAAAAAATCCCAAAAAATAAGACTTTTGCCTTATAATATTAAATTTGGTGTGATTTATTAAAAAAGGAAATAAGGAAAGGGTAGTGAATTCACAAAAGGTTAATAATATTTCTGAGAGGTCTGAAGAAAAGAAGGCTAAGGTGGAGGCTGTAATTGCCATTTTCAACTGCTGAGGGAGTCCTTACAGGGGACACAGAACCACACTCTGCTCAGGTGCCCTGAGAAAGGATGAGAGGCAACAGATCCCAGCTGCAGCAAGAGAGAAATTCTTATTTGGAAAAACAAAATCACTCTCTACAATAAGCAATAGTCAGAATTGACCAATTTCCCCAGAGAAGTTGGAATCCCCATTCTGTGGGATTTTTGAAATTAGGCTGGACAAGGTGCTAAGGAAGCTGATCTAGCTTAGAAGTTGTACTGCCTTGAGGAGGGAGTTGAACCAGATCATCTCTTATCAAGCTAAATTATATTGTTCAATTATATGGCTGATTGCAGATAGTGATATTTGTAAGTCATAGCAATGATGTGGTTCTCCACTTGAAGTGTTAGTTTTGCCCTTGTGATCTAAAAAGTAAACAACTTAAAACTGATTTCCTCCTAGAGTTACAGCAAAGTTAGGAAAGGCAATACTTGTGTGGAAGGATGTTTCTACATCACATACTGAAGCATTTTAAAGGTGATTCAAGGTCGAGTGCTCACAAAATCCAAATGCAGATTTTTAAAAAGAAGGCACATTTGCTATTTTGTACATCAGTTTTCCTAAATCTAATAAAAATCACAATAATTTTTCTAAAATAAGCTTTTAATAATGGATATTGAACTGGTAAGCCTGGTGAATATTTAGTTTACATATAAGTAGTTACTATTTTAATATTTTTTGAACAACTATTGTAAATTCAGTGTTTTGAACAGTGATCCTGCTAATGTGATAGAACAGATGCTATTATTGAATCTATAGAGCAGGTTTCTGTGAAATTCTGAATGTTGCTGTAGATGGATCACATTATTGCAGGACATGCAATCAAGCTTACAGTTACTCAGTCATAGGTATTGGGGCTAAGCTTATATTTAGACAAGCATTTGACATATCAATCAATACGATACCATGAAAGATTTACTGAAGGTGATCATACCATAACTCATTTTTGCTATGTGAAAAAAATAAAAAATGAGGGGACACAAATGGAAAAAGTTCCTCTCTCCACTTGGACTATTTAGATTCCACAGAATGTTTAATGTTCCTTTAGGAGTTATGAATAAAAGTTGCATTGATTCACTCCTTTTCTCAAAGTGCATGAAGAAAAATAAAACCTAAATAAAAAAATATTTTGCTGCAGTAATTACTGCAAATAAAGGTAGATCTACTGGAGATGTCAAGACAAGGCTATTAACCAGCAACTTTTTCTGCTTACTTAAGAAAGGGCATTAAAGCAGTGGTTTAGGTACTTGTTTGCCTGGCTTTGCTTCTCATCAACGTCCTGAAGGACAAGAGGTGTGAAAAGTCTAGTTTCTTTTCTGAGCTTGAAGTTTCTGACATCCAGAAAGGAAAACCAAATATTTCCATTATTTAGAAAGAGAAACAGAACGATGATTGGAAAAGCTTTTCATGATATGCAGTGAATATTCATCTTTCTAAGATACACTCCAGGAAAATGTATGAGGTTTTGTCATTGGCTGTTTAATAATTCCAGACATTGATGATTTACGCCAGACCTGGAGAGCGCAGTGTTTGCCTGCCATCTGTCCCAGCTAATCTCCAAATTCCATCTACAAACGTGGATGACTTACAACTTCCCTGATTAATGTCATCTATCATTTTCTTCATAACACAGAGCAATTAATCTCGGCTGGTCCCAGGGGTCCGCCGCAGTAATAGGTTTGTGGGGGGTAGAAACAACCCGCAGAAGTCTGTTTGGAAAGAACACCCTTTAACACCCTTTCCTCACATCCTACCTCACCCCCCTTTATACGTCTCTCCTTTATTATTCCTTTTTTTGTGTGCGTGTGGTATTTCCCCCCCTCTGGCTGCTGTCTGACACGCTGTCGGCGCTCCGGGATCTCCCCGGCGGTGGCAGCGGGCGCGGTGCCCGCGGGGCCGGGCTCGGCGGCGCGGTTCGCTCTCCCGCACCCGCGGGGCAGCGGGCAGGTGCCCGCACGGCCGGGCGGGGGAGGACACACGGGAGAGGAGGGAGGGCGGCCGCAGCTGCATTGCGGATGGAGCGCTGGCTCCCGGGGAGGGGCGGCCCGTGATGCCGGGGGCGGGCGGAGGCCCGCGGAAGGCGGCGTGGGCGGCGCGGGGCACCGGGGGCGCGGAGCCTCCGCCCCGCCGCAGGAGGGAGGGAGAGAGGGAAGGAGGGAGAGAGGGAGGCGCCGCCGCCGTGTCCCGGCTTGGGCAGCGCAGCGGCGAGGGGCGGTGAGTGCGCGGGCGGCGCTCACGGCGGCGGGGAGGTGCGGGGACATGCGGGTCCATGCGGGGATGGGGCGGGAGCTGCTTGCGGGCGGCCGCGGAGCCGGGCCTCACCTGCGTCCTCCCCTTCGCCCGGTCCCCGCCGCTCGGCTCGGTCACGGCGGACCCCGTGCCGCGTTCCGGCAGCGGCGCGGCTGCTCCCGGCGCGCAGTTGCGGAGGGGCCGGGCGGCGGCCGGGAAAACTGTTTGCTCAGGGTTCTTGTGGGTGTCACGCGGAGTTTTGCGCTCTCAGAGCCGCTGCTCGGCTGTGGATGCACCCTTGGTGGGGAGGCAAAGCAAAAAGGCGTGACGTGAAGCCCATGCCTATAAAAAGTAAAAAGGCCGTCGGAAAAGGTTTGCCCAGCGCCCCGTGAGCGAGCCTTTGGCCCGGGACTGAAGCTGTCAGGGTGCTTTGCGAAAGCCAATAATTGCTATTTTAAGGAAAAAACCTCTCGTTTGTCCGGTGAATTTGTGCGTGTTGTCGGAGCAGGGCTGTGATTGCGCCCTTTAAACACGCCAAGTGCCGCTCCGGGCCCGGGAGCGCTCAGCGCTGGCACTGACGCGCTCGGGCTGCGTTTGGTAACGGGACCGGCGGAGCTGAGGCTGCAGGAGCAGCCGAGACTCATCTGTAAAGAGACCAGGGGGCGTGGGGACAGTCTTATATCGCGTACGGTTAGATGACTTCTGGAGCTCTCTTAACTAACCAAAAGGAATGTGAAGAACAAGGCATAATTAAAAAAGAAAACAAAGGCTAGTAGCAAAGGCTGTTGGCATAAAGTTAAATTCAAGTCACGGATGTTTCCTTTTAATAATTCAGCCTAAGTGAAATGTAAATCTGTGTTATTATGGAAACTGAAAAAAAGTGGTTCTGGATTATGAGTGTGGCTTTCTATGTTGTATGAAATATTTTATGTCTAACACTGAGTTTGGGAGGCTTAATTCTGAGTGAATTTCCTGATGTGGCTACATTTAACAATTTATAAATCAGCACTAAATTCAGAGAAGCTGCACTGAAGAAAGTTGGTTTAACAGACTCGAACTTCTCTAAAAATGTCCACTTTCTAAAGACTGACCAGGTCATCCTTTAGTTTTAAAATGTGTAAGATAACATATTAAAATAATTTGCTCATTTTGTATAGGTCACAGGACCTATGCTGTCCTTTCCTGACTTTAGTTCTCTTTTGCCAAAGGCTCTGTTGAAAAAGCCATTTTTTATAAGAGGTCTCTTTGAGAGTACCTGGAAGACAGTCAGGGACAATTGTTGTGAAAGTCACTTGAGAACATCATGCTGTGCTTTGGGAGCAGGTGATTTTCTTAGGTACAAGTTGTCCATGACTTGTTCCTGTTTCAGCTATACTATTGGCTTTATTTTGGAATGACTCACTTTCTCCTAAGGCCATTGATATAATAAGAGACAATAATTTAGAGATTTTAAGGCTTTCTTTAAAAATCCAGATTTATGTGACTGGTTCATTTTGTGAGGCCCATTCTGACTTGAGATTCAGAAGGACTGTAGAGATGTTTCTTCTTGTTATGTTATCAGAAGTTTCATTGGTTTTATGGCACTACTCTGGAGTAATGCAGGTTTTCTTGTGAGATGGTATGGGCTCTTATTCATCACTATTTTGTCTCCTTGGAACAGATTAAGTCTTAATATTGTCAGGGGCTTGCCTTTGTAAACTAAGGAATTTGGAGCATCTCTAGCAACTACCACATAATTTCTGATGCTTTATAATTCATTTTCCAAGGCAGTACAAAATACCAGAAATTCCAGCTGTGGTTAGGCCCTTGGAGTCCACATTTATCTCCCACATTGTGAATTTTATGACAAGGAGGAGTAGTGGGAGGCTGACAAAGTGATAACACTGTGACATAGCACTTCTATAGGCTATATATCACACTAGTGTCCCATATATTACAGCAATCATATGTCGCGTGTCTGTCACAGCTGGCCAGAAGAGCTGGTGGGAGGGGTTGCTGCACTCAGGCCTGCCATCCACATCCACAGGAGAGCAACAAAGTCTTTATTTGGATCCTGTTGAAACACTAATGTGGACAGTAGAAAAAGAGAACTTTACTGTACTAGGTTGTACTTGAGACTAAATTTTTATTGAATTAATAAACTTAATCGAAGTAGTAAAATCCCATGCTTTCCATTCTTTATATTTCCTTAGGTGGTCAGCATGTGTAGGGTGAAATACCTTTTCACTTATGCCTTCCTGACTGCTTTAAATTTTAAAGGTGTAAGTCATTGGTTGATCACACTTAATCGATAGTTAACCAATATCCCAAATGTATTTGTAATGTAATCAGGAAAAGAAAGAATTTTAGTTTTTATTTTAACAGCTGCAAAGCTATATTAAATTGATTTTTATCCATAGCAGTGTACCTTTTCTAGCTCTATTTCATTAGACTGACAAGTAAATGTGTAGATAATATAAAAGATATCCTAGAATTTCTTATTTTAATAATTCGAAAAAAAATCTTCCATCTTCATTTACTTTATTTTGTGCTTGAGACTTTTACTTGACAGAGGTTGCAACCAGGACTGAATGTCTTGTGAAGGAGATGCAGGAAAAGATGAGCTAGAATGCTAATATTCTCATAGATCCCATGTTTCAGTCTGCTGTGATGGATTGTGATGATGTAAAAGTTACTCTTCCTTTCAGAAGCAAAACTATTCATGAGCTAAATATATTCAATATCTTCTTTGAGCTGTTAGTTTATCATAAGCATAGAATGCCTGTGAGAACTGTGCCCTCAACTCAAATTACCACGTACAAGGCAGGTATCCAAATAATATAAGAAGTGGTTGTTGCATTTTTCAATTCACAGACCATGAGCAATTTTACAGTAGTCAGTTTGCCATTTAAGTTTTGATTTCAGCAGGCCAGTTTTTCTTAATTGTGTGTGTTAGACCACTTGGAAATAATTTGCATACTACAAGCAGAAAATTACTTTTGTAATATATAAGTATCCACTTTAATATCCGCTTTAACTTTCACGTGGTTGACTGGTGGTATGTGGATACATAGTAGCTTTCTTGAAATTTATGAAGACCAAGTCTCTCTTTCCACAGTTGTCCTTATCTCCTCAGTCATATACTGGGCAAAGAAGTTCCTATCCGAGTAGCTGAAGTTGCGGTCTTTGAATGATGTTGTAATTAATTCATTAGTCCTCATATTCATTAGTCCTCATATTCATATATAAATATGTAACCTATTTAAGATTTGTTTTGTGATAGAAACTTGGAGGAGAAATAAAGGTAATATTTACCTGGATGGTCATATAAAGTGGCAGTGGGAAAAGCAAAATCTAATTTTATGATGCATGTGTAGAGAGGGTTCTGAAAGATTTGGTAAATATAATAGTATAAACTCACACTTTATGATGAGAGGAAATGTTCTGATCACTCATCTTCAAGAAGAAATAACTGAAATTGGGTCTGGTGCTGTAAAGGGCTAATAGGATAGTCTGGTCATAAGGAGATAAGAGGTCCTGATTTGTTTGACCAAGTGAAATGAAAGCTATGTTGGACTCCAGGACTCCATCTGCAAACTCAAGAGGACACAAGCAGAGGCTTTTGGTAAAGAAAATTGCTCTCAAGGGAAAAACTGACTACTACCCTTGAAAAAATTGTCTTGCAGAAATTTGGAGAACATCCTCCTGTGAGAGCACATGGGTTGTAGAACACCCAGTGGCAGCAGAGAGTCGTTGGGAAGTACTGCAGGAGTTTTGAGATGGAGTTTCTCTATTTTTCCAGAAGGGATTATATGTGCCCAGGAAGTGTTTGCATTTAGCTCCCATCCAAGGTTTAAATGTCGTGCCATGCAGCATGCCAGTCCAGCTCTCCTTTCAGGCTGTTTATAATGAAGCTTCAGAAACTCCTCATTGCTTTTTGGTGCTTGCCAGTGTTCAGCCCCTCTTGAGTGATTGACTGTTCTTCTACGTCAGCTTTAAGCTGCTTGTTGCTCCTTAGCAGGCTAAAGCTGTATTGTGTGCAGGCTGCCTTTCTATTCTTGATTCTGTTGCATTTGCTTCAGCAGATCTCTGGGCTGGCTGAAGTGGGACATCAATCTCTTCTGCTCACTCACTCCTCAGCCTGTACTTAGGTCTGTGTCTTCCTCTGAATGGCTTTATACACTTGCTGGGGTATTTGTTGTTGTTTTTTTTGACTTTTGGGACTTGGCTGGGCCCTCTTAGGGGGCTCTTTTGTTGGGAGAGATTTTTCTGGAGTGGTTTTGTGTTAGGAAAGAGAAACTTTTTGGATTTTTTTGGGTTTTAGGTTTTTGTTTATTATTATCTTATTTAGAGTTTTGTACATTGTCTATACTGGACTTGAGTGCACTGGAAAAGCACCACAAAAATGGCTAACAATCTTTGTTACAAGGTTTTTTAAAGCTGAACTATCCAATTAAGAACTGACACCTAGATTATTTCCTCTTTCAACTCAATAACTGATCCTCAAGAGCCCACGATGCAGATTTTTCTACTCAATTACAAAATGCCACCCAAATCCATAAAGAAAGAAGAAGCATGAAAAAGAAACCCAGGATAATACCCTGTGTCCTCCATCTTGCTTCCATCCACAACATACTAAAAACCCCAAAACCTAAATTTCTCACCAAGTGATACACCTATACTACTCTCTACAATCTATTTCGCACTTTAGTAGATTCTAGTCTATCTTGAAGTTTAGGAAACTTTCTCCATGAATGAGGGTCAAAGTCAGTGCTCCCCTGGTGGTCAGGCACCCCAGAGCAGACAAAGAAATATTCCTGGTGCCCTGGGTTTCCACATACACTCTTACAAATTTCTTCTGAAAACACATAATATTCAAAATGTTTTCAAATGAGAGCTGTTTGGTAAAGGAATATCAAAAAATTGGCAATGTAGATATTTTTAGACATTCTTCTGTCACCCTCACATACCGAAAGCAGTGAGGAAAGGGAATGTAGTAGTTTGTGGAACTGAAATTCTGCTAAAAATGACAGAGTTTTAAAATAAAAGTTTAGAAGAACTTTAGTCTGCTGAATCTTGTTGGCTTTTTTATGTCTCATTTTGTGTTGTGTGTAAGAGAGTGTAATTTTGCTTTTGTGTAGTATGCCAGCATCTCTGGTGGAACTACTCACATTTCAGATAGCAGCACAGGCTTCTGTTTATCCCTCTGTTGCTCCTTAGAGATGTCTTTTGGATGAATCCTTTAGCAACCATAGCAGAGTGTGTGCTGTACTCTTCCTGCTTCAAGTCAGGATGTCAAAGTTTGGCAAAAGCCGCTCTGTCCCTTGGAGGGTCCTTAGGTAACCTGGTGCTTTGGGACCATTTGTTTGTCTGTTTGTATGGTAGAAAAAGGTTTACTTCTAATGTGACTTTATTTAGTAGAAAGGTACTTTACATGAGTAATTTTAAGTAGGTTCCATCTGGAGAAAGGTAAGTCTGTCTCTCTTCCCTGGCCCAAGACCAGTGGTGGTGGTGGCAGTATGGAAGTGGGAGTCTAAAAGTTATCAAACAGATGAGTTTGAAATAGGGGTGTGATCACCCAGCCAGAGTGAAAATAGCTCTGAGACCCATATTTATACCATGGTTAGGAAACTTGGATGATTTTTTCATTATGTTTATGAAATTATTTGCCTCCTCACTGGCTTTTTGCATCTGTAGTCTTGATTACTGTACACTCTTTTGGTTTTATTTTTGTTTAAGTAACATCTCCCTTTTACTTACTATTCACTTTATTCCACCTACTCTTATGTTTTTTAGTGTCTGCAACTTCAGAGGCAGTGGAAAGCTTAAATTTAAATTTTTAAGCAAATGTGTCTTCTGGGTGAAAATTCTAAGTGTATAAGGTCTAATAGAATTATATTGAAGTATATGTGGCTAACTTACAAGTACTTGGTTTTTAATAATACTTCTGGACAGAAATTTCATGGAGTCTTTAGTATTACTTTAGCTTAAAATTTTAGCCAAGTTGTAAAATTATTTAATTTAAGGTAAATTACCTAAAGGAGGAAATAAACACATGGTTCTTGCCTCAAGTAATGTTCTATATGGGATCTTTACTACACAAAAATTGAATTGTGGTATCTACCAGAAATGCAGATAGTCCTTTTGATATTTGTAATGTTCTTGGAAGGCAAAACTACATTTTGTAAGAAGAACAAAAAAGGTATTTAATGAATTTAGTAATTTTAACAACTATTAGTTATATCCTATATTTATCGGTCTTTCTCTTTCCTTTGTGTTTCTCTAAGCTTGTTTGTTTGTTTGAGGAAAGAGAATAAAAGTGAGGAGAAGCCTACCCCAGATCAGTCAGTAACAATTTAGTTATCATGTTATCTGCTGCCTTAATGCATGCATAGTTTTTAAGTCCTACTTTGAAATTAGCCAATAAATGAAAAAAACGAATCAGAAATCTATATTTAAAAAAATGAACATTATAGAAATATGCTTCTTGGTGCTGTGAATTTTCTTTAAATATATGCTGGTCAAAGTACTTGGATTCAAAAGGCTTCTCCTGCTTTGCTTTCAGGGGGACCTAAAGTATAAATGCAGTATTTTATATTCCCCCAAGTCTTTAAGAGTTCAGTTTTGTCACTGAAGGGAGATGTATTCTCCCACTGACTTTAATATATGTAATACTGGATTCCAGTAGTCCAGTAACTAAGTAAGGTGATAGTGTTCCTCCAATTAGATAAATACAAAAAAGATTAATGTTAAAATAATTGAGGACAGATCAAGACGTTTTGAGAAATCCACTACAGTGACAATGTGATTATGTGGATTATCAGTTGCATGTAAATCTTACTAAGGATGATGGATAGAAATCCCAGATAGAAACAGTTGTAACAATGCACCTTTTGTGGTCTCTGAAATTAATTTAATAAATGTTTTGGAGATTGACTAATACATGGATAGTGACCTTTTTGTTTAGATCAGTGCGAAGTCAAATATATCTTGGAGATTAGTATTGATCAGAATAAAGCCAAAATCAATCTTGGATTTTGAGGGTCAGTACACTTGGAAATAGGATGCAATACTGCAAATGTTGGTTGTGGAAGGCTTTTACAGTAATTATGGGAAAATAATCTTTTACAAAGGTGCAGTGTCTAAAAAAACAGATCAACTGCTAAAGGATTAGTTATTTAAATAAGTAATAAATTCAGCTCATTTCAGGTTTCCTTAGTTTGAGAGATGATATCCAACAAAAAGTTGTTTTAATAACCATTAAAGTTGGTAATGAAGTTTCCTTTTGCTTCAGTGCTGGAGGGAATTTGCCCTCCCTGTTTGGAAGCCATAAACTGATGTTTAGGAAAAGGTTAACCTATGTTTGTTTAGAGAGGTTTAGTTTGTTTGTTTTTTTTTATGGTAAAGTCTCTTCTGGCTTGACTCTTTTCCTTAGATGTTTTGGTGAAACTTAATTTGTGCAGTTGTAAAAGTACAAGTGGAAGAAGTAAATTACAATACAATGTATCTTTGGAATATTGCATAGCAAGTAAAATCAATTTAAATGAAGGGGAACTAATGTTGCTTGCTATGTCAGAAATCTTTGAACAGAACTTTTTGTTTTTGTCTTTAATAGATTTTTTTTTTTGTTGATATTGTCTGGTATAAAGTCTCTGGCTTCTGCAGCTCATTTAAAAATAACCTGGTGGAAATTTTTAAGTATCCTACCTGAGAGTTTTCAAGAGAAGTGAATCTGTGAAGATCTGAATTGACTGAAATGCCTATCTTGTATTAAGTGAAATAGTGCAAATGGTATTTTGTAGAAGATTCCTCTGTAAAAGATAAAGTTTTCCCCCTTATTTTCAGAACCTGTTAAAAAATGAACGTTGTTTTGTTTAGTTTTTGCACAGAAATCATCTTCTGATATAACTTTTTCTGCAGAGAGCCCTGGATGGTGTTCTCCACAATTAATCACTACAACTACATTGATATCTGTGATTATACTTTGGACTGTCACCTAGGCTTATATATTGAAGTTCCAAAAACTATATGTAAGCTGATGGATTGTGCATTTATATTTATTTTAAAATGGATACATATTTCTAATCTTAGTGATGTGTTTGAATGCAAATAGAAGTCTCTGTGTTCGTGTGCATATTTCAGGGACCATGTACCACTCTCCTTAAAAATGAAAGCCCTATATAAATGCAAGCTATTGATATTGGAACTGATCTTCAAAGCTGCTCCATTTAAAGATATTTAACTATTAATAATGAGCTACATTACAGATACATTAGTTCATATTCTGAGAGATCAAAGTGCCATGGTTATAGATAGCAGTTCTCAGGCTGTAAAAGTCCTTTTACCTGAGCAGCTCTTCTTATCAGTGGACTTCTCTTGAATTTCTCATAGTAGTTATCCTCAGAGAAAATCTGTGGTGGGTATATTAAGAAATTTGCCTTATTTGTACCTGAAATAAGACTTTGAAATGTATTGCAGAATACATTACTGCTGAAATGTAATGCAGAAATCTAGAGAGGACTAATATATGCCGGCTTTTGCCGCAATGATATTTGCTTTGGCAGAATCAGCCAAAAAAATACAACAATTCACTAGAAACCCCTCATAAGTGATTTTCAGAATAAAATTGCTTAATGATCAGAATGAAGCTACCTTTAAAAATATCTCAGAAAATGGGGACTTTTACTGTAGAAATATCATTCTTCTTACTGAAGTATTCTGGATGAAATTTGCAAGATTTTCCAATGGACCTTCCCCCATGGGGTAGTGTATGGGTCAGTTTTACTAAGTAGAGAATGTTTGTCCCCAGCTGCTTTCCATTCCTCTGGTTCAAGGACTAATAAGAGAAGATAGTAGAATTGAGTTAAAGAATTTTCATTGCTTAGGTTGTCCAAAGAAGGAATTAGTATAGTAATTGTATTATAATAGTAAATTTATATATTCTGATTTTTGATGCTTTGGTTTTCCTTCAATTAAACTAATGGATAGTGGTCAAAAAAAGTAGTGATTTTTCTGTTGTGCTCAACCTTTATATTAATACTTGTTTACTCTAGTAATTATTAAATAAAACATATAAAGCACTAATTTACCTTGAGCTGACTAGTGAGCCCCAAATGCCTGTGAATTCTGCATATCAATCTTTTCCAAGTATGGAATTCAAATGCCAATATATTTAATGTGCAAGACCTTTAGTGCAGAAAAATATATATAATGAAAAGTCAGGGAGCCACCTGATTAATTTATTTAGTTAGTTTTGAAGAGCCCACTCAAAATGGGTCAGGCTTGCACTATTTGAGCTGACTTTGAGAAAGTTTGGAGGCAGTAGGTAACTTGACCTATATTTTTGAACTGGGACTTTTAGAAACTGGGCTGAAGGAAAAATCTTGTAAACTTCTTTTGATGCACGGAATTATTGAAGTTTGGACACTGACTTAATCTCATTCCAAAAATTCATATATTTAATGTGCACCTGAGTTAGAGGCTGCTTTATTTCTTCATCTGAGAGTTTTAAGTGAAGTTTATTATAATTTTATCTGTGTAAGAGCAGAGGAGGCTCAAGTTGCATTTATCCGGGCATGTGTCTATTAAAAAGGTATGTCTGAAAAGTGATTCCTTCTGATTTTTAATGATTTGTTGCTTCTTCCAGTAGTGGAATTGGGTATTTTAGAAGTAAAACATTCTTTTTCTTTTTTAAAAAGGTTAAGAATGTTACAGAACTGATACTGTGTTGCAAAGTGCTACTGCTTTGATTGGTGTCACAAGTCTCCAATATGTTTTGATCAGCTCTGTCTCTGGCTATGTTAATATGCTACAGTTTCTCAGAAAACACATCACAGTCCACATCCTTTGCCTATTGTGCTATTACCTGTTCATCACAGAAGAAACAAATTGACTTTTGAGTTGGAAAGATTTATGGAAATTTCAGTCTATTCTTAATTTAAAAAAACCCCTGTTAATAGCATTAGTAAAAGTGTGATGTTGGGAATGCCTGCCAATGATGTGACTTCGGTGTTGCTTTTTTAATTACTGTCTCTACTTTTTCCAAGTGGAAAGATGGCCACCAGAATACAAAAAAGTTTGAGAAAGAAGAGGTGTTTACCCTTAGTTACTGCAGTTTTTCTTTTGCTGATCTAGATTGCCCTCTTTTAGTTTTTCCAGATCTTTCAAAATCCTCTACTAAGTCCCAATAGCTCTTATTTGCTAGGATTTCTGCATAAAAAAATGACCTATAATTTGTTTTTCTTATATAGGAGATGCATGTAGTGTTCAAATAGATTTACACTTGGGCTTTTTGGCACTGACTACCCCTAGTATTCTGTTGTAATTCAGTATTTTATATGCTGACTTAATGGGGCTTTACAAGTTTCCCATGAGCATGTGCAAGGACCACTTGAAAATGGAGGAAGGTGGGTGTAGAAATCATCCAGCATACAGAAAATTATGGCATGATCTGATCAGCTGATGCCAAGGACATTGTAAAACTTTACTCTAGATGGGGTCCTTTTGGACCACTTTTATATTCTCTTTACACCATTAGCAATACTTTAAATGATGCTGCTTTCTGGGCAAATATCTTCCAAGTAACAGATTGTAATAAATGTAGTTTTGTGGGTCTGTGTTAGAAGAATGTAGTGGTTTTCAGATCGTTTTGCCTGCCCTATTCAAGTTTTTAGGAGCCCTTGGGACTATCACTTTTTTCTTCAGTATTCCAAAAGGAGCTTGTGAAGACATGAAGAAAATATCATAACTCTCTGTCATGATGGCAGCAGATTTGGTGACCTAACTGCTTAGTGAACTTGCAGATTCATTTGAAGGAAACTTATTTGGGGAAAAGAGCAAGTATTTGGCACAGTTTTGCTACAATCAGCTTTCTAGTGTCAATTCTTTGTGTCAGAGTAGAAGTTTTACTCATGGGTAGCAGTGGTATTACATGGCTCCCATCTGAATGCTGCAGGGTCTTTGTGTATGCTTGAGGCATAACTTGTCATAAAAGTGCTACTGATGAAACAAAAGCCCTTTCCTGTTTTGTTTTTTTTTTTGTCCTAATTGCCAAATAAGAAGTACAGATAATGAAGACTAACAATGCTTACTGAAATAATGCAAAAGAAAAATCAGGCTATTCAACTAAAGTAATTAGAACATTTTGGTTGCTTAACTAATGTGATTTTCTTTTTTTTTTTAATTTTTTTTCTGTGTAATAGTGTGGTTAGCCCTACAAGCAGTTTCCTAATGTAATATCTTTATAGGGACTGAAGCACAGCTTAAGCATGGCAGGCAATTGCAATTCAGTGCATGTGGCGTGGGAAGAGTGACTTTGGGTAAAATCAATTTGTGAGGCATTTTAAAAATTAACTTCTGTCATTTTTGTTTGCTTCTTCCTCATGAACAAAGGAGACTTTCTTTTGGAAATATAAATGGAAATGTATGCTAATGAGTAGAAAATTCCTTCATGAACTCCAAGAGAGGGTTACAATACCAAGAAGAACTGAGATTCTGGTTTCAGGCTTCATCAGCTGAAGGATGCTGTTTGAAAAAAATTCTGCCTCAGGTCACAGCTAAAACATTTATTTAACTAGCCTCATTATAAAGCTTTATAGACTTCCAAGAGAAATTAATAATTCAGAAGGACATCTGTTAGTAAATAATTTAAATAACCATTTTTAAGCTAACAGTCATTAGTTACCTGTGTAATATTTCTGAAGAACAGTTCTCCAATTGAAAACAATGTGTGGCAAGACAAGAAGAGAATAATTTGACAGTCTTCAATATATGAAACACATTCATAGTATTTAATGATTTATACTTTACTGCCTTCTGTAATCCTCATTTTTAGCATTTGACCTTCAGAGTATATTGTGACAATGAATTGCACAACACCAAAGCTTCTGTAAAAAAACTGTTAGTTGCATTTGAGACTTGTCAGTAATTTTATTAAATGGCCTCTAGTTTGTAAGCCTCAATTTTCTTTCATACCTTTGATTTTATGGATTTCTCATCTAGCCAGTCTGTGTGCATTTCTCTTTCATGATGAAAGACACTTTTTTAAAATCTAAAAGTCACAGTATAATCTTTGAGCATCCATGTTGTTATGCCCTGTGTCTTTTCTAGTTCTTCTCTGTAATGGTGTAAAACAAACAACAGCTGGAATTCGAGATACTTTCATGAAGTCACATTTTGAGGATTCTTGCTTTGCTATCGAAATCTTTTCCAATTAAATCTCCTCCCACTCTGTCCCATTGCCAAAATGAATAGATTTTTCTCTGCTGCTGGACATCAAGGAGGCATTTTCAGACTGCTGTTCTTGATGACTTTAAAATGCCATTCTTATAAGCTGGTATAGAGCCCATCTCTGTTTATTTGTAATTGGGTTTGTGTGTGTATTTTTGTAATACATCACTTTATGTTTATAGGCAGTGGATTTCACCTGTAATTCAACTTTCCACACTTGTGTGAAAGCCTTCTGCAGCTTTCATCATTCTGAATTATTGGCAGGTATGTTTTTCCTTCATTACCAATTTTTGAACAGTTAATTTTCTTCACTTACATGTGGAAATGTAAATATTTCTATCTACAGATGGATTAAATATATTCTATTTTAGAGATCATATATCCATAATATATATTTATACTTATGCAATGTGTTGTAATGAATTAATTCCTTTATAGATGCAATATATCCTCTAATTCCTGTATAATTTCTGTCTTCTGTTGTGCTCTTTGTGCTACTGTTAAATACACATGCAGTAGATACTCATAACTGGTCTATTTATGTTGATTAAAATACCATTTTACACAGAAGTGTGTGTTTATGCATATACATGAATTCACATACTCCCATATTTGGTTTTACCATCAATATAAAAGTACAATCATGTTTAATCTTAGCTTTACTGGTAATTTTCATATGTTATGCTTAATCCTTAGGGTGCTGATTTTGTAAAATTGCCAGAGACAATTCCTAATTTTGTAGCCATTTTTTCTACTGTCAAAATTATGTCAGTGTTGCATGAGAGCTCATCATGGGTGCCCAAATCTAAGACTTACACAGAGATGCTTAAAAATGGCAGTTGGCATCAAAACTAATTTTTAATAATCCCACATCTGCAATGAGGATTCACCTGGAGACAGAAATTTTTTTGGGGGTGGAGGGGAGGCCCTGGAGTACAAGACTAAATTATTTTAATGGTGTTTAAACTTTGTAAAGCTCTGGCTCTGTGGTTTTAACTTCTGCTGCAGTGGGATGGAGCAATTGTGATTTACAAACTATTCACTGTAATTTTGCAAGTGTTTGGAAATAGCTGTCTGGTAGAGAAGTTCCACAACTGGAAAATATCACTGAAGCCCAGTCTGCAGAGATCAGTGACATTTCATTCCACCTGTCTCTTGCTGCTCTCTCCCTACAATTGCTGTTGTATCCTGGGGAGATTTGGTCACAGAAGAACCAGAGGTGTTCAAGCCTTCCTGAAGCAGCACAGGAGCTGCATAAGGAGCAGCAATATCTGTGTGTGTGCTCCCATCACAGGTGCCAACGCTGCCATGGCAGCAGTGTTCCTGGGCAGGGGGGCTTGCTGAGCACATGGGGGTGTTCTGTGGGCTTTGGGAATCCTCACCTGGGGGAAAGTTCCTCTGTCTGTGTGTCCTGCACTTACCCAGCAGAGCCCCAGGGACTCGCTGGCAGCTGTGTGCTGTCCATGGGCAGTAGTGAAAGGGAGGGTTAGAGCCAGGTCAGGGCTGCTCACCTGCTGTGAAAGGTTATGGTTTGAAGTGTTTTGTTGTCTGTGTGCAATAGTAATGCTGCTTTATGTCACACCTGGGGCCAGTCAGACACTGAGAGGGCTCCACTGAGGGTGTTCCATGTGGTTACTTCTTGGTGTGTTTGGATGTGCTTCCACTCTAGGAATCCATAAGCTCATTTAAAATATGGCTCTTAGCCCATGGTGGGTAAGGACATCCTTGTTGGTTGTTTTTCTTGCAGTTGAGTGTGACAAAGAGCCTCTGTTTGTTGAGCAAACTCAGTAAAGAGTTCAGCTGTGTCTGAACAACAATGTTAAGGAATATCAGGCTCTCCAAACAACCCAGAAAGGATTATACCAATTTTTTTTTTCCAGATGAGAGGCTGTATTAACAAAATAAATAAAACCGAAGGAAAACAATTACCTCCTTGCTTAAATAAACTTGGAGAGCTTTTTAAAATGTGTTTGAAATCTGGATGTCACATTTAAATCTAATTAGACCTGGAAAGATGCATGGTGAGATTGAGCCAATGTCTCCCAGTCAGCTTTGCACTGCAGTGCTTCCAGCAGAAAGTTGTTGCAATGAGAAGCTGAGTTTGGATGAATTTCTCTTGATGTTTTGTTTTAAAATTTATTTATTTTGGGTTTTGGGGGTTTTGTTTTGTTTGTTTTTTCTTCAGAGAAGTGCTTCTCAAGTACTGTTTATATGGTGTGACCTCCTGTGTGATATTGATTATAATTAATGTTGAAATAGAGTGCATCTGCATTTAATTTTAAAAAGAATGAGCTGGAAAGCATTGCTTAGGCTTGGAATTGTACTTTGTTTTCATGCTAAGATGTGTTACTTCTTGTTAGGAGAAGAACCAAATGTTTGCATGTGTCTTGAAATGGTCCCATTTATTGGATGTGAGTGCTTTTATCTGAGTTCCAGTTTAAGCAGTGATGGCAAGGCTTAGTCTGAAGATTTTTGATAACAGTAGGAATTCATGTAGGAATTATATTTTCTTGATTTAATCTTGCCTGTCAGCTATGAAGAGTTGTGCCTTGTGGTTTGCTGTTTATTAATTAGCTTTTGTCTGGTAAGCACAGGATGGAAAGTTACTCTTGTAGGCAAAGTCAAAACCTCAGAGGGCTTAGGTAGAGCCATTTCTTACCCCTGGCCTCAGAGGGAGCCAGGATAAGCAAGAAATGTTGCCTGTCTTCTTCCGCGGTGCTATTTTCTCTATAACTCCTCATCTGAATGAAAATTTGCTGGGAAAAATAGACAAATTCATAGGAACTTTAGTTTCTCTCATTCAATAATCTGATTTATGTGAGAATACTTTTTGTTTGTTGGTGTTAGAAATAACCAAAATAATTAAGACAAAGGAGGACTCTGTGACTGTTTTTCTGTGAAAGATAATTAAAAACTAAACCCGTGATTACAATTTAGTGTTTGTTAAAGTATATTCAGTCAGGTTTGTAAGAAGAGGAAGGATCTAGCAAGAGGTGGTTGTTTCACTGCATTAAATACCATATCTGCTGAAACAGACTTTCTTTTGTGTGTGCTTCTGCTTCTTCTAGCATTACAAAAATAAATACATCACTTGAAGGTACAAGGTGACACCTTCTTGGGGTCCTCTCTACATAGGATTGACATCCACCTTCGCTTTAAGTCAACCAGAAGTTGGACAGAAGGTGCTATGCACTTGTTAAACTCTGGATGAGACCTGAACTACTTTCCATTGGCAAATTATTCTTTTTACGGGTTTTTCTCTGGCTTTAATACAAAATAGGATTAAAACCTGCTGAACTTTAATCCTGTTATAACATTTTGTTACCTCACATGGTTAGTTGACTCCAAGTTAAGTATTCTGTGGCAAGATTTGTCCATGACTGGTGTCTCTCAGGGGCCAGTGTAATACCACTGGTCCGTCTCCAGCCCCTTGCTGTGAAAAATGTTTCACTTTAAATCATAATGCCTTGATTTTAGTGTTTTGGTTGTCCTGTTGCTTGTGGCACTGCAGGAAATTCCTGGGGCAGGACATTACTGACGAGCCCTGTGTTGGAAAGCCCTGATCTGCTCCCATTGCTGCAGGACAGAGCTGACTGAGGCAGGGACACCCTTGCTCCAGCTCCAAGCAGTGGCCAGAGCTGCCCTTGTATTGAAGCTCAGTCACCTGAGCAGGGCAGGGGCACCTCTGGCAGCTTCTGCACCAGCTGCTGCTCCCAGGCACTCGAGGAAGCTCCCGAGAGCGAGCTGTGTTGTGTACCCACCGCACAAAGCAGTGCCCATGGTGTGGCTGTGCTCCCTGCTGCTGCCTCAGGTGGGGACAGGGCCCTTCAGGGCTGCCTGAGCCCCTGTGGCTGGCAGAGATCTCAGTGCCCTTTAATTGGCATCCCGTGGCTGGCTGCTCATCTCCCCTGCCTGCAGTGCCCAGCGCGTCCCCCTGCAGTGCCACTCTGCTGGGACTTGTCATGCTGGCACGGACCCTGTCCCTCTGGGGGTCCTGTCAGCACTGCTGTCCTCAGGATTGTTTTTCAAGACATGGTTATCAGTTTAATTTGCTTAAAATTTGCCGTAAGGAGAAATAGGCAATGAGGTCTTTCTTCCTGGGAGGAATTTGCACCAGGCAAAACCTGTCACAGAGCATTTGCTGCACACTGTCACACTGTGCTGCTGAGAAAAAGAGCAAGTGAAACTAAAATAGTTTATGTTGCTGTTGAAATTTCACTCCATTATTCTGTATATTACAAGTGCTTTTAGGAAGACCAGATTCTTTAGGAACCAGGCTGGTTCTTGGTGATTTAAATCCTGAAATCTCAGGTCTCTAACACCTTTGTCTCTGCTGTAGATAGTTTTGTTGTTGAATAAGATAATGAATTTCAGTGGGGAGTAAGAAGAAAAGTAGCTCTCAGCATATGGAGAACCTTTCCCACAGATTGGGAAGCCACAGAGTAGATGGATTTAATACACCAGGGTGAACTTACTGACCCTGATAAAGACTTCTGAGTCCTTGAAGTCATCTTTAATGATATGATCAGTTTTAATACTTGGTGGTGGTTATGCAAATTTAGAGACTGAAAAAATGCATGCTATAAGATCGAGAGCCACTGTATCTAATACTTTTGACTAGGTCTGGCATGAGATAAAGTTTGCCTACTTGGACTTTCTAGAAGCACTGTTTGTCTGCTATGTGCTGACAAGAGCTAAGGAGTCTGTTTTCCCCTGGAATCTCTTAAATTACTTGTTCTTGAATCAGTGCTGAGGAAAGAGCACTACTTCATTACATAGAGAATATGTATTTGTTCTAAATGGTAAATATGTGATTTTGAAACTGTCCTTTTTGAAGCATTTTCATCTAATATTTAGTACTTAATGCAAATTTAATAACTTAAATTTATTTTGTTTGAATGGGCAGCACACCAAGAGAGTAGCATAAATAACCAGTTATTGGTGTTTCCTAGGATCAGGAGAGAGAGGATGTGTAAGGCTTGGGATTTTTTATTGTTTTCTTCTTTTCTTTTTCTTTTTCCATCCACGGTAAAACTGATGGCATGCACCTTAGGCAGGGTGTGTTAAGCTGCCACCTGATCAAACCCTGTCACTGTTTTCAGTAAAGCAACTTCATAACTTGCAAATATTATGAATTATTAATAACGATTACTTTGTCCTCACTTCTGGATTCTGCAAGGATTTGTCACCAAAAAAGTCCCAGTACAGCAGTACTCTTTAGCAATTCCATGTCTGATGCTCTGTTTTATATTTGTTAACATGTTTTTCATTAAAAACTCATATTTTATTAAAACAATAAGACAATCTTAAAAGCATTTCAATTATTTGCTGTTGAGGTGTTGCTTTTTTATATAATTGTCTGTATTGTTGACCTTTCTGTGACATTTTCAGAATCAGTGTCACACTGAGTACAGATCTGTGGATCATCTTTAGTTGGCTGGTTTTGTTTTAAAAGCACCATTAGCTTTGTCATTTTATATTGTTTTACTTTGTAACTGTTTGAACTTTTCCTTTGTTAAGGCAACACTGGGGAAATCTGTTGGCATTTTTAATACTTTGGGATCTGTGCTTTCTGTTTCTGAAGACCTAAAAATATTGTACAAATGGTCATTATTTAATAAATTTTTAATAACTAGAATGTAATAATCACTGTAAAACACTGATACATTGTTCTACTTCCTTTATAAGCAGGAGAGGTACTTTTTGAACACTTCTGCCTTTTGTCTCCTGAAGAAAACTTTATCAGAAGATAAAAGCTTTTAACTGAACACATTGCTTGGTAACTTAGGTATGCCTTTTATTTAACTGTGAGAGCTTCAGCAGAGTGTGCAAATTTGTGAAAGGTGGTGCTGTCATGACCAGACTAGCCAGGAGAGTTTCAACCATAGCCTTAAGAATTCCAGTTTGGGTGGGGATTTTTGTTTAGTGTGATTTTTTTTTTTTTAATGTCTAATGAAGCTTGATCGAAATAGGTTTGTGTTTGTTTAAGAGTAAATTGAGACACAATTAATCTTTTTCTCTAACTGCGTTGGTAAATTGGGTTTTGTTTGAAACTGGAGTATAGACAGAGTAATGTTGAAGTGTTTTGGGATCTGCTCTGTGAATTCTCTTTGAGGTGATTAGAACAGACAGCTCCTGGCCCTGAAATCAACACAACTACAGAAGGGATTTTGGTTACTAAGAAATATCACAGCGATAGAAATGTTTCCTTTAGAAAACAGACTGGCTTCTCTTAGTTAAGAGGACAATTTCTTTAAAACATATAATTTATTTTAAAAGGGGTAATGTATATTCTGGTCAAGACCCTTGGGATATTTTCATCACATTATCTAAATATTTGGGAATCTTTAGGATTGTTGGAAATATTTTGGATTATTTTATCACATTCTTTTTATGTCTCCTTTTAATGTTTATAAATAAGCATTATAATATTTTAACTTCTTTAAAGTATATCCCATGATTTCAAGTACTCTATCATGTACTTCTAAGGAAATTGTTTCGTTGTTAGGTTTTCAACACTGTTCCCTACTATTCTTAATCTCCCTCTGTCGTTCTTGGGTGGTATTTTTTTTTTACTCAGGGAACTGAGCTTGGGTACTACAACTGAATGCTGATACAATTAGTGCAAGCCCGGTCTAATTTTATTTTTCAATGTTTTTCTTTCATATGCTGAAGCATAGTAGAGGAAAATCACTGTGAAATAAATCCAATACCTTGATGAAAATCTAGTAACTTGATGAAAAACAACACATCAGTTGTGCTGATCAGGGTGCTGATAATACCCTATCATCATCAAGAGTGTTTACTCATCAAGAGTAGATCTTATGAAACCTCTCATTTGGGGAGTAATTTAATTATTTGAGTAATATCAACATCTATGAAAAATGGAATATAAGAAATTGTTAAGTATTTAGATACTTAGACATCACCATCATTTTGAGAAATTTTGTCATTACCTGTGGGACTATGGGTTGGTTTGATCATATTGGTCTGTAATGGGTTTTAGTTTATGAGGAAGCCACAGTGAGCTGTTCATGCAGCAGCACCTATTGAAATGTTTCACCCCAAGTCTGAGATGTGGCATTGTGTGTCTTATGGTAAGCTCTTTCAGAGCAGAGAGAGGGGGCCCTGGGAGGGATCGTCCAGAGGAGGTGTTTGGGTCGGTGTGGGTTGGGCTGTGAGGTCCTGGCTGCCTGTGCAGCTGCTCCAGAAATGACGTCTCTCACACAAACTGCTTCAGGTGATTCACTCTTGAGATGCCTTTGGATCCCTGGTGGAACTGCTTGGCAGGGCTTTGGGCTTTGTACTTTGAAAACAAAAGCCCTTTCTCTCCAAGGTATAAGTGACAAGTTGGTATTGAGGCAGAGCCTTCAAAAGTGTGTTCTGTTCATCAGCTGTCAGAATGTGTGAGGCTTCCTCCCTTAACAAATGGTAACAAAACAGATAAAAGCCCTTACATGGTGTTTGATAACATCTTTGAAGGTCTCAGGAGGCCTATTAACAGTTGGTTGTATGTGGGATTGTCTTCCATATAGCCCTTCAACAAAGAAGTTAAAAAAATAAATCCTATCAGTTTTTTGGGAAGGAACATGAAAATGAAGGTTGCTAAGAACCCATGAGCAGTCTGTTATAACAAATGAGTGCCAGGAGATGTGAGCTTGCTTCAGGGTCTTTGCTACCACAGAGCATTTTAAGACAAGTATTATAATTTGATCATAAAAGGAACAAGTTGAAAATTGTATCAGAAATCACAGAGCAGTTGTGGTTATTATTTGTGTTTGACTGACAATATACCAGGGAGAGAATGTAATGATACACCCTTCTCATTCAGAGGCTTTATTTTTAGTCTTACTTTCACAGCTGTTTTCATCTCCACCGCTGTAAATCATTCATACATCATAAACAATTTAAGCTGTGCTATTTGTTCCTGAAGTATGAATTGGAGTATAAAATTCACTGGTATCAATTTGTCCTTAGGCCCAAATTCTGTTTGACTCTCAAGCTGTCTCCTAAGTAATTAGCAGTATGAAATAATACCTTCCTAGTGACTGAAAGACTTTCAATTTTAGTTTAACTTAGATTTTATCATTTGATCCTTTAATATGTTCAATCTTTCTCCTTTTGTTGCTTTAAAACAAAGGTGCAACAATCTGGATTGATATGAAATCTTACATGAATTATCGTCGTTAATATTGCTAAATTCTGGGGCTTCCCATGATTGCCAAAAAAGTTGAAAGATTGTTTTAAGTACAAGCTTTGTCATAAAACCTAAAGCAATGGACAATTTATTTTGAGTACTTAAAAACTAAAGAAAATGTCCCATTGTAAATTTTGAATTCCCAGGTTGGGACCAGAATATTGAGCCCATTGTTTTCAGACTGGCAATTGTTAAATGCACATCACTAATAAGAATACTGCTATTACTTCAGGAATTACACTGTAGCCTATTTTTGTACCTTAACTCTTTTAACTCTTTCCACAAGGGACTCAGAATTTAAATTTTTAGATTTTTGATTTTTTATAAGAGTCCTCTTACAGGCTGGTTTTATTCCAATGGCTTACAAAGAGGAGTTTTACTGAATCCTTTTCCTTTACTGAATCCACTTTTCTCTCTTTCACTCAGGAGCAAGGTGATTTTGCACACCTCATCTATAGCTAAATTTGGGAAGCATAAGTTACATTTTTGTGTTTGTCAATACTGTTTTACAGAAGTCCCATGTATTGTCCACAGAGAACTCTCCTTGCTTAATAAATGATTTAGAAACTGTCATTTAGCTACCAAAAAGATGTTCAATTTGAATCTTTAGAAATGGGCCACCACAAATAAATTTAATTAGGACATGCTGTCCCAGAAAAAATTCCTGCTTGACTTTCAAGATCTGGAATAAAAGTAGTCATAAGACAACAGCCAGCTACAGGAGAGAGGAGGCAGCAGATTTTTTGGTTGTGAGTTTTGACTTTTTAAAATTTAAATCACAATGTTTGCTTATTTTTTTTCTTGCATGTTGATATCTCAGTTCAAAGTACAGCACAGTTCAGCATGAATAAAACTATTTTAAAGGGATGGAAAATGGGGTGGTTGTTGAATGTGGTACTATCAACACTGAACTAATAAGCAGTAATAATATTACATGTTACGTTTTAAATACTTTGTCCTCTTCCCCATCCTTTTTTAGTATTTAATTACATGTAATTGAAGAAAAATTATCATATGGCACAAAAGCTGTCCCGAATGTTGTTTAATCAGAATGTGCTGTCTTCTCTCATGCCCTACATTTTAATGTAGGTATAAACTTTTCAATACAATTTAACTATAAATACTGATTTTTATTCATTTTCATATCAGAAGACAAATGGATGACACTGTGACTTCCACTGGGTGTGGCTCACTAGATTTCATTGAAATCCACCTTCTCCATGTTGTAGCAGTGAAGTTCTTTTTGATAAAATAAGAATAATTTCTGTGTTTGCTTTTTTAATGTTTAAAAAAGCAATCACCTGATGAGATTGTAAGGATAATGACTGACTTAGGAGAAACTGAGTTTGTCATATCTACCTCTGAGTTGCACATCCAGTGTCTGATTCCATAGTCAATGTGAGTTGATAAATAAGAGCTTGATTTTTGTTTTATGTTTTTTGGGTTCTGTCTGCCTTTTTAATTTTGTTAATGGACCTGTCATGTTCCTTCATCTTCTCTGCAATTTCAAGTGAAGATAATCTAGTAGCTAAATGACCTTTTTCTGTCGCATCCCATACACTGAAGATATGGTTTGTATTTGTGCCTGTGTGCTCAGAGGAAATAGTTGGAAGACAAGAGACCTATAATGAAATAAAATCAGAAGATTAAATGCAAAAGTGAAGGGAGGATAGAAATAGAAGTAGCCTGTCTAGTTGCAGCTTATTCAAACTCTCAAATGCTTACCAGGAAAACCCAAATGCCAGTTTTTATCCAAAAGTTCAGAGGAGCTGGACTTGTGTGTAAAATCCATGGAGTGATTCCAGTGCCAGTATCTGCAGAGGAGGTGGCAGGCAGATGGGTGATGGAGCACTGAAGGAGAAATGACATGGTGACAAAACTTGAAAGGTGTGGAGGACATAATAATCACCCTTTGGGGTTTGTGGGAGATGTGTTGTTTGTGAGTTTGTGACAGTGCAGCACAGTGAAGAGTTGTAGGGATGGGGCACAGGTTGAACAGAAACTCACATAGCTGAGTCTGGGCCTGAGCTTACTTACTTATTCTATAGGTCTTAACACTTACCTGGCGTAGCAGGTCCAAAATAGATCACCAGGAAAATTACTTCTTGCTTATTTCCTCCCTTATTTTGATCACTGTGGTGGTTTTGAAAGTCAGAATTTTTAATGGAAACTAGATATCAGTAAGTGCTAAAATAGCTGTCCCTGAGCCAAGGCTTCACACTCTGTTTTACATCCCAGACTTGTAAGGTGCATGTCCCAGTATTGAATGTGCAAATGTAAGGTGAAGTCTTGCTGTGGTGAGGTAAATCTCTGTTTGGTCCCTTCAGAAGACAGACAGCATCCTTCCTTTTCATGCCAGCTGAAGCCAAAGGAAGGCTGGAGATCTGAGTGGGGCAGGGTGATAAATCTGGAGGGTGGGACTTGCTGCTTCTCCTGCCAGGACAGGGCCGTTGTAAGGGACTCTCATCCTCTGAGGAGATGCTCCTGTAGTAAAACCTACATGAGCTGAAGAGAAACCAAATCTTTAGTGGCTCCCTCTTTGCAATGTCTCTTGATTAGGTAAGGCAACACAGCTTCAACACAGCTTCCATGGTTGTATTGCTGGAGGTGGAAAAATACCAGAACTCTTCTATGGCTTGATGATCTGCTTGTTCCTAAATACAATCTTCTGCCTTCATGGACTGTGTTCAGAGCTACTTTTAATCACCTTCAGCACCCTGGCAAAGATGCTTCAAGAGATTGTGTGTCTGCATAGCTTTCTTCAGACGTGGTGCTTCTTTCCAATGCTAGTGGTTTGTTATTTTATCAATTGAACTTCTGAAATCAATCGCAAAAATCAGAGTAAGCCTCAATGGGCTCTTTCAAACAGCCCTTTTAAAGGCTATGTTCCAGGTGCCCATTTGGATAGATCATTTTAACCTCTTAGTATAATAAAATGCTTATATTCAGTTAAAGCCATCTAATTGGATTCCTACTCATAGTCTCTTTTTCTCCATAAAAATGTAATAGTACATCTTGACTTTTATTGCAGTCTGGCCTATTTCAATTGAGCTTAACGTCATTAGAGAGTGCTTAACTTGGGTAGAAGCAAAGCTTATTTTCTTACTTGTGTTAATATGGCAGTAATAATTCACTGAACAGGCCTATTGCTGTGAGGATGAGAGCAAGGTGCAACATGAACCATATTGTAATTTAAGATTAAGTGTGTGTAGCTTTTAGACAGAGATCGTTCATTGAATATGTGCAATAGGAAGGCCTGGAGAAAGTTTGAAAATATAAATTTGCATGTAGTAGAACATTCAAAGGGCACATTATACACAAGCTCATGCTGCCCTTGGTTTCAATTTTCATAGCTGTTTATTTGTTGCAGCCTTAAAGTCAGTGAAAAGTGAGGAAGCTGCACAGGACCCTGTCTGAGCCTGGCAGCCAGCAGTGCTCACAGGGACCACAGCTATCCATTTGTTCTTTAAACACCACCTTTTGTGTCATTCACATTCCTCATGACTTTAAAATGACTAAGAGGATGTTCCAGCAATTCACAACTTGTGTGTCACTCAGTAGAATGTGATTATATTTGGGCTGTATTGTGAGGTAGCTCTTGTAAAAAATCTCAGATGGCAAGACTTTCTTGGATTTCTTCCACGTGGAATCCTAACTGTGACTTAAATCTGTATTGCATAAGATTTGTTCTGTGGTAGATTAATTTCTTAATTGTTTTAGTTGCATAAAACAGATTTATTTTCCCCTCAGTCTGTCCAACTTCCTCTTGGCAGACAGGAATTGTAAGCATTTGAATATCCTGATATAATATCCTTTTTAAAAGGATTGATGTGTCACACTGAAACTTTATAGAGTTTCTTTAATAGGCTATCAAGCATAAAACTGATGTGTTGCATTGTGTTCCCTTCCCTGGAAGTGTTTCAGGTAAATGGTTATATGCAAGATATATTAAGCCCTAAGTAATACAAAGGAACTGAATCATGTAGCTAGCTTTGGTGTTTATTCCTTGCTTGGTCAAGAATTTGGGTTAAATGCCAGGTATATATAGAGCCATGTGCAGTACAGCAACACAAAACATTTTGTTGTCATTGTCACTAGTTGCCCATTGGATGGTGTGAAGGTTGACTTGGATTCTCATAGTTAGCAATCAAACTTGTCAATAATCTCATTGACTAGATTAAAATAATGCAGCATTTTGTGAAAAGGACTGTGTGCATTTGTAATAGTAGGCAATCTCTAAAATAAAAAGTATATAATTTGAGATTTAAAATGAAAATTATTGTTTAATTTCTTTGTTACTATTTTAAAATTTATTTTTAGATGCATACTACAACTGTCTTCACTAATGATTCCTCTTAATGGAAAAGCAATAAAAAGATACAGTTCTGCTCTAGGGTATTTGAAAATTGCCTCAAGTTTTCTAAGTAGCTCAAGACATTTTGACATGGTAAGTCTAGGGCTGCTGTTTCTGTTTTCTGTTTGGCAGTTTCTCTTACAAATTCACGTCACATTTTGTATTACATTTGATAAGATAGAATTTACATTTCTTCCTTTTATGTATTCTGTGTGAATAGGAGATACCTATCATTTAAGAGATAATAAATTATTATCTGTGAGTAAAATTTATCTTCTAATGCCTCTTAGCTATTTGTGATAACGTTATGTATGTCATGTTATGGGGGTTGTAGATTACTATGATAAAAAAGGCAAATAGAACTTAAAATAATTCATATGAAATAAAAGAAAAAAATAGATAAAATCCGAGAACTCTGTCCTGCTGTTGAAACAGATTATTTCATTTGGTGTTCAATTTCATCACAGAACTATTGAAGTCATCTTGCAGCTGTATCTGAGTGAAAGTTGGTTAATAAATTTTGTTGTGGTCTTTGACTAGAACCAGCTTCATGTAAGAGGGTGGGGATTTTTCCACAGTGATTTTTGGGAGCTATTCACATAACTTCCATCTCATATTTACTTTAGCTACTATGTTTGAGGCCAAGAACCTAACTTTTAGTGAAGATACTTTTGGCTTGCACCCTAGAGGAGATTTACTTGTGTTATATATGTTAGCTAGGCAGAGTGAATAGCCTTCATGAGCCAAACTGTATTTCCATGGTCATTCACTCAGCTCCAGTGCACTCAGCAGGACTGCATGGGTACAGCAGAAATCAGAATTTGTTTTGTGTGCTCTATTAGCATATATTCTTTCACTGAGAATAGTAGCCTATTATATTATCCATTCCTTTCATGAAATCACAAGGATGTGTGTAATGAGAATGATCATTATGGGATTTTTTTTTCCTGCCTGGTGAATTGTTTATAAAGTTCTTTGTGTACCCAACAAAAACCCCTCTCACTGGGAGAATTGATTTGGGTGAGTATGCTAATTCTGAGTAAGACTGTATGCTCATACTAAGCACTTAATTTTTAAAAGGAATTCCAATAAAGTATGTAATCTAGGCTGAAGATGTGAGCCGTACCAGATACCACCATAACTGGAGAAAATTGCTGGGGGCAAAATTCTGTAGGGTAAAATGGGGCAATAAGCTTTTTTAAGCCTTCCCTAGGGAGAAGAAAAAGAAGATGTTTGGCCTAAATTTACATTTTCTGAGAAAGAGAAGATCCATTTTAATTTCTTCCTATTAAATCTAATGTAACTTTTCCAACACCTGTTTGGAACCTCTGCTCTTGGAATTAGCAATTTGTTAAGAAACTCTAAACACTGCAAAAGCACTGGATATGGTAGCATTCTCTCACCCGAAGTTAAAAGTACTCATCCGAGTGTCTCGGGCTTCTTTTGTACTAATACTTGAGCTATATGGGTTTTGATGTAAATATCTGGTTTTGTATGGTTTACTAGTGTTCCACACACCCTTGCTTTATGTAGAATTTCTTGTAGAAGAGCCTAACATATTTTGTTAAACAAAATGTGACTGTTCTGTACATAAGGAGAATGTGAAAATGAGAGTGGGTGTTAAAACTATTCATGCAGAAGCCTTATCTGAATTCATGTTGTGTGAGAGAGTTGTGCAGTGGTTTCCCTGCTTTCTGAGAGGTAATTACCATGGCAGTTTGTTGTTAGAGCACTTAGAATGAGTATATGAAGTCATCATTGAGAGACTTAAAAAAACTCCTGTTAAAGCAAGTGAAGATTTGTTGAAGGAGAGAACCTGCAGGAATAATTCCAGTGTCAACAAGACCTATTTGGTATCAGATTTTTCTCTGTGCACCATGGCTGTGGAATGAAACCCTCTGTGGGTTTCAGGGACCTTGGCCAGCAGTTCCATACAAGAGGGCTGAGCTGTGTTGCAAGTGGTTTGACAGCGTGTCTTTGTTGTAGAAAACAAAACCACATTATTGCCTGAAATGGGTGATAGATGTTGAAAGCTTTGTCATACCCAGGTCTTGATTCAGAAGCAGTTTTGAATAAAAGTATTTATAGTTCCTGTTTAAAGCTTATGAGGTTATTTAATGGCTATTAGTGTGTTTTGTTTAAGGTGATGTTTTGTGACAGGCAAAAACACTTTAAATTAAAGGTTTGATTTTTAAATTTGTTCATAGAATAAAGGGCATCCTCTTTCAGCTTGGTGCAGTTGTAGATGTCAGGAAATGGAAGAGCTGGAACTAGAGGAACATCCATCCTTGCTTTCAAATTATTTACCAATGATTCAAACATTTTCTTTAGTGGTAAGCCTTTTGCTTTTGTCCAGAGGACTTGTATCCATGGTTCTGATTAGGGGAACTAATAGACTAGGGGAAAAATATTTTCTGCCTTTGTGGAAGCATTCTGCAGCATAAAATACTTAAGTTACAGAGGTTAGCTAATTGTAGTTGGGATAGTCATTCCTGCTCTTTCCTCTGGTGAATATTCAGTATTGCCTTACAAAACTGG
Organism: Ammospiza nelsoni; assembly: GCF_027579445.1. Lineage (NCBI taxonomy): Eukaryota > Metazoa > Chordata > Aves > Passeriformes > Passerellidae > Ammospiza > Ammospiza nelsoni. The sequence continues at coordinate 28,155,769 of NC_080633.1, read as the reverse complement.
CCAGATCTCCCTGAGCAAGGTCTCAGGTGAATGACTCTGGATTTTGATCTCTGCTGCTCCAGGGGAATACAACTCTTACTGGAACTTGTAGAACACAACCTGTTTTATTTGTGCAGTTGATTCTGAATGTTAATGCCAAGATTTTAATGGATTAAAAGCTTCCAGGGAGGCATTAATGTTTTGTGACAGGAATTTCTTTCACAGAAGATGGCTCCACTTTAGGAGATGTTAGGTAGGTGCTTCAGCACATGTTCCAAGTTGCCCTTTGTTTTACTGTCCATCATCTTTGCAGTAATTTGTAAAAAGCTATATGGACTTCCTTCCTCTAAAGGAAAGAGTGGAGAGTAAAATAATTTGTTGTCTGTAGGAGGCCCTAAATTGTGTTTCCCTTCCAGAATTGTGATAGTCTTGGGATGGAAGATGAGTTAAAATATTTAACATGTTCTACATGATACAGAAGGAAATGCTTATGCAAATGACATGAAACGGTATCAATTATTAAAACTAAGGCACATGATGAACTGGTCATGCATAGAACTTACTTCAGGCTTTATTATTTGAAATAGCTGAATGTTTTCATTATATCCAGAGGTGTTGTACATAATTAATTAATCTTTTTTTTTTTAGTTTTTGCATTTAATCAAGCAATTCTTTGCTGAGACAATGGTCAAACACTGGAACAGCCTTTGTGGAGAGATTGGTGATTACATGACACACAACAGTATTTATGAGGCATTTCAACAATGCCCTTAAAACCATATTTTACTTGATCAGCCCTGAAGTGGTCAGGACCAGATTATCATTGCAGGTCCCTTCCAGCTAAAGTAGTGTATTCTATTCAAACATGAGCTGTGAATTGGGTCTGTCCTGAAAGTGTAAATTATGCCATCCTACTGATGTATCTGCCATACTCCAGAGGGTCTGGAAGTGTGCATTCTTCTTGAAGTGTAGCTGAATGCTGTCTGCCTGACAGCACTGGGAGAAGGTGGCCCCTTGGAATTGTGTAACTTTCCCTAGTAAGTGGGCAAACAAAACACTTGGTTACAAATAAAATTAAGGGAAAAAATGTTCAAAGAGGATAAAAACAGGGCCATGAGATTGAGACACCTTTTGGGAGACACTTTGGTCAGTCTTGTGTAGAGTTGTGGGGTTCTTTTTTCCAGATAGAGGCTGAACTCTATTTAAATAAGCAAAGCAAAGGTAAAAATTATATATGAGTGATACTTTCCATTTTATCTCTGTATGTACACATCTGTATTTACCAGCATTAGTTCCTCTGCATCTGTAATGAAATTTTTGTCTGAAATTCCTGACATTTGGCACCTTAGATGGAAAAGTAGTTTAGAATTCCAGGTTCTTCTACTTTTGCAAAGAAGTTCATGTGCTCAGTATTTTCTGCCTGTCCAGAGCATGCCGAAGTGTGTGTTAGATTTCTCTTCAGTGAAGCAGAGATGTCTGTTTGTCTCTAGGAATGCTGCAATGAGAGGAATGTGTTGGGTGTGGGACGTGTTGCACTCTGTGGTGGGTGTATGTTGTGAATCCCAATCATGCTTCAGAAGGGCTTTTCGTATGAACCCTGGATAACACACAATCTACCTCTACTGAAGGGTTGTTCTGGTTTTTCTTTTTCTCAGTAGTAGTCTATTACAGGGACATAAAGCAGGATTTTGTCATCATCTACACTTTTTCTAGCTTCATTCAGCTCCAGAAATGAGAAATTTAGGCCTTAAAAAAAGAAATGTCCTTGCAATGTCTTTCTACGTCATTTTGCTTTTGTCAGTGAAAACATGCACTGCTGTGTTATTATTTGGCCAGAGCATTTGCACAGATTATATGGTGCTGTCACAATTTCTACTAACTTCAACAATTTTTTTTCTTTAAATAGAAGAACAGAATCAAATGACCCTTGACCCACAATTTTTGGTCATTGTTTTATTTTGCACGTCCCACATATTACTCAGCTTCCAGATGTGCATCAAATTCTTGTGGTCTTTTGCTGAGCCACACATTCGAAAAGGGTTTCATATTTTAGTTACTTTTGGATAGTGGAATATAACACTATATGAAGTTTCATGATTTTTAAAAGTAGAACTTCTGCAAGCTCAGCTATCATCTGGATTTACGTTCACTTAGATACAAAAGTATACACCAAAAATGTGGAGAATAATGTGATCATTTCATAGAATTAAAAATCCTTAGATTCAAATGCTTGTCTATAAATGGGATTGTAGGTTGTTGGTTTTTTTTTCTTTGCGGTTTTTAAATTTAATTTTATTTTTTTAATTCAAGAAATAGATAATTTATTTTGTATCTGTTTCCCTGGAGTCTGGCTGAATGAGAGTCTTTAAACTGTTTAAAATGCATTATTATAGTCATCTCTGCTACTCTCTCCAGTGTTTTTTAGGATGAAGTGCAAGTGTGCTTTTAAAAAAGATAACATGTTTCCAGCATGATAAAGCACAAAGAATGCTTAAGTGGAGATAAATTTAAAATTTTTCAATGCCAATAGAATTTTTTTTTCAGCAATAATCATTAAATAAATAGCCAATAAACAAGGCATAACAATATGCAGACTTTCAAATAAAAAAAATAAATGACAGCATGTAGAAAAAAAGATGAAAGAATATGGGGAAATGCAATCAGTTTGTAGTAAAGCAACACTATGGCTTTGACCACTTGTTTAAAAATTTGGATTATTTTTTAGAAATTATTTATGCATAGTTAAGACTTTGGGGGTTTCTATTTATTTTGTGCATGGGAAGGAGGTGAGTTGGGGAAAAGGAAGAGGGAATTTTTTCTATTTTTAAAATTTGCATCCATCAGTTAAAAGCATGAAACATTCTGCAGTGTCTGCAATTTCAAAGTAATGTGTCTGCATTTTTTTTTCCTTCAAGAAAACTTGGGAATTTGATATATATGAAAAGAACTTCTCTGTCTAGCACTGTTCTAGGGTGGATTTCAGTTCTTGATATTTTAGACACAAATGCATTTAATTGGAATTGCCCATGAGAATACTTACAGATCATAAATTTCTCTCTCTTAGAATTGGTTGATTCTTTTTTTATCTCTTCAGTGCTACATCCCTGCTCTGCTTCTGCAGACCAAAGAGTTCGTCCAGCTCCTGACAGATTTCTGGGCATTTACAGCTCTTGGTCATTCCTGTGTGGCTTAAATGACTTTCTATAACTTGTGTATCTTTACCATGTCTAGTCATAGCCCTTGGTGATTTACAGATTTTTTTTTTACTTCTTAATGTGTAATTTACATGGAAAGGATGTTTAAATAGACTTAATGACCTTGATATTTCCCTCCACACTGAAGTTTTCCCATTTTTCTTTCTATCTTCATCTCTATTTATACTTTTTATCACATATTTTTAGGCTTTTGTTATTCCCTTTCCTGGAAAATTTACTTTGTTATTTCAATTTGAATGTTTTAAAATGCTTCCTCTGGAGGTAAGTATTGTGTACCACTTCTGTAGAAAAGAATAACCATATAATGATCTTGCATATCTGAAATCAGATAACCTCAGACAGCTTAAAAATGGGATTTAAACTTTTTTTATTCATCACTGGTTTTAGGCTTAATTTTCCTTTGTATCTGAATGTTCAGATTCATTTGTATTCATGGTTATCAAGTTTAACTAGATAAAGAACACTTTTCTCAGCTTACAAGGATATATTTGACTTATCTTTACTAATCTCAAGTCCCATTTGTCTTCAAGTCTCCAGACATCATGATCTTCATTGTAAATTCTTTCTTTCTTATTTTAGCAGAGTTAGCATATAAAAAAAGTTGCTGCAGGCTTGTCCTGAAACAGCAATGACATTGGTTTCCCAGAACCACTGTGTGAAGCTGTAGGGATCTGCCTGTAGGGAGCCATGTATCTCTCTGCCTTAATCCTTTATTAAGATCAAATGGGACAAGGACTTCACTCAGTGTTAATACTCTTTCTTTTTGAGCCAGAAACTCTCCATTGTATCGCTGTAATAATTTTACTGAGGGTTCCTGACTGATTGCAGCCCAGAGGCCATCCCATGCTATGCAATGATTATATGCTTTCTGTAAATCTGCTCTGAAGTCTGATCTGATTTCTTTCCTCTCTTTCATTTTCAACCATGTGATTTGAAATACTTGAAACATGGTGGGCCAGCCTTTGCTCATTTCCACCCTTATTTAAAAATAATTAGGTGGGAAAGACATTAATGATGTTAATAGCCTGGGATTTTGAAAAGAAGGCTGCACTGGAATGGAAATTGTTCTTTCCCTTACCTTCTTACATAAAAAAACCAAAAAAACCCCAAAAAACCAAAATAAATATTTTTAAGTAAACCAGATTGCTAAGACAGTAATGTTTACACATTACCAAAAAGAGAGAATTCTGTAATTCTGCAGTTTTCAACTTCTTTATAGTTTAGAAAGGAGTAAGAACTGTAACAGTTAAGAGTTAAGGTTTCAGCAAAACACATCAACTTGAAGACATTAGAAAAGAAACCTCAAGCAAGTGAAAAAAGGACTGATGTAGGCTTTCTTCCTTGTATTTTGCTTCTTGCCAAAATCCTGTAGGTTTGTGCTTACCCAGTTAGACTCAGCACAGTAAGTCCTGTTTGCCTTTGCTGCAGCAGAGTGGATTTCAGGCAGGCATCTCCACACCAACCTCTTTATTGGTGAGCACTGGGGGTCCTCCCTTGGGTCTTGCTTGGTCTGATGGAAGGGTGTGTGGGGACCATCACTAGAAGAGATGGTTGGGTACAAGAATGCTAGTTTACAAACCTGTATATATAGCAATGTGATAAAAGTACTAGAACTACTAGTTCTTTTAGCATTAACTGAACAGTAATTCATCTCCTTATCAGCTGCAGTAGACATTAGCTTTTGAGTTTGGTCAGTGTGAGCTGAAATTTTCTGAGAGCCATGCTTTCTCTGTTTCCATATAAAAAGAAAATAGCTAGAAGAGGCTGTTTGAGAATGTTCATTTTGTCTAACCAAGGATAGCATGGTTTGATGGTAGCTTTCTTTTTGGATTATTCGTAATTCCAGAGGTTATGCCACTGGACATCATATGGTAATATTCTTCCTCATCGTCTACAAGTTTCTTAAAAATATTTTAATTGGTTAGATTCTTGGTTAGATTCTGTTATTGGATTTAGGTTTAAAGTGCAGTCCCATACCTGCAGCCTTGTTAGATCAGAATGCCTTTGCAAAGTCTGTATGTAAATATTGCTAATTCTTTCAGAATTGATAACGTGTCTTAGTATCTTTCATAAGGAGGGATCTGGTTTTGTTGCCTGCAGAGCTGGTGTGCATCACTGAGTTAGCATAAGCACCACTTAGAGCTGGAGGAGACAAAGAGGCACTTCAAGGTATCTTCATTTTTATTCTAGATGTCTGCTTCCAGGGTGACTGGCCTTGATCATAAGCTGCATTGCCTAGGAGGCTATCTTAGATATCTACCTTATATCTGCTTTTAAATAGATTCTTTTTTGTATGATAAAAGGTTAATCTGAAGACAGGAGTGTTCAGAGACTGCAGCCTTCACTTGACAGTTTTAAAATTTAGGGGAGCCCATTGCATGAGTGCTTGGTTTATATTAGATCCAGCCTTATCCCAGGAAGTAGGGAGATTATAGAGCAAAGAATACCAAGTACTTTCCAAGATGCTGGAATATAAATGTCCTGATAAGAATGTATGGGTGAGAAAGATTAATGCTGGGGAGTAAATCTTTTCACAGAAGCTTGACATTTAAACCTGATCTGCCAGAGAGCCAGTCATGGATATAAAATCCAAATGTCACTTTTGTGCTTGTGGGTTTGTTTCTTTATGTTGTGAATAGCCAAAGCTGTAAAATATGTAATCAAATTTACTACAGCAGTAAAGTTTAGTGTTTTTATTTTTTTTTCAAAGTAAGGAAATCATTGTAGTGACTACTGAATTATGACTGTCAAAATCAGGAAACAAATTAATGCAGGTGGAATGCACTTTCTGGAATCAATTCTGGACATTGCTCTTTTTTGGATTTGCATGGTTAAGGCAGAATATGTATCAGTCTGGTTTATACAAGTCTTATACAAGCCTGGGTATCTGTGGGTTTTTTTGATATTTTGGTTTTCTTTTTGATCACAATATACCAATATATTGCAATTTTTTCTTTACTATCAGTGTGATTGTAGAAAGCCGTGAGTACTACTCACTTCTTCTGTGTGATTTACAGTACTTTCTTTATCAAAAAAGGCATAAATTGAAAACCTTTAGGGAAATCAGTGAGAAGTCTTATTCTTTATCTCCCTGGAACTGCAGTACAACTTGCTGGAGTCCAGGATTCCCAGCCACCACTGACACCTAATACCATGCAAAAGCCAAAGCTGAGGGCAACAGGTTGACCAAATTATAATGCTGCCCGCAGTGTCTTGCTTGCTTGCTACTAATTCCCAAACCTGAATATCTATGCATAGTTTGTTTTAGGTAATAAGAATATTAATCTGTAAATGAACCACTGAGATGCAAATATAATGTGCTGAATAAATATCAATTATTATTCATTAAAATGCAAATGCAGATAGGCACTTTAGAGACAGTTTAGGTTGTCAAAATAAATGAAATAAAAGTCAGGACATCAGTAATTAGATACTTACAAGAGGTGTGTAGTATTTTACCACAATTGCTGGACCGAGACAATATAAAGCTGCCTTTCCTTCAGCTTTATGCTGCAGCCTCACAACCACTTTTTTCTCCTGTGACTCTTTAAAGTATTCACATACTGCAGCTCATACTTAAATTTTATTAGATGTATTCTAAAGATAAATCTTCCTGTGGCAGTAAATTTTAGCTGTATTCCTTCCACTCACCTTAATGAATTCTGCAGTTGAATCCCTGTGTGCCCTGTAAAAAACAACAGTTTACAGAACAGCGTGAATGGGAATATTTATTTTAGCACTTGATGAGCATATGTTTTCTAGGCTTACACAGGTTTTATACTTTCAGTTCAGTACTCAAGTAAACCATTAAGCCATCTACACACAGATGTCAGTCAAGTAAGTTAAAAAAATGACAATAAAATGTTGTGAATTTTTCTTTTGAATGATACGAAGGGCTTGTTACCGTAAGCACTTGTAAGGGTGTTGCTCAATTTGTAGACACTGTTTTGTGTTTAAGGTGCTATCACAAATTGTGAACAACAAAGTTTGGGACTTTTGTGACATGGACGCAACTGTAATATATTGTTGCTAACTTTTACACACCCTTTGAGGTTATAAATTTGCAGTAATCTACCAATGGCTGCATAATAACAGAGATTGCACTCTGATAACAGGGCTGTTATAGCTTCATTAAGCCATATCTGTGTGTATGTGTACTCCTGCATCATTGATGCTAAGTACAGCCCCATGTCAGCATTTAACCCTTCATTGTCTTGTGAGTTAAAGCAAGTAACATGAAAGTAATTTTATGTGATGTTAGTTAGTGATCTGTTGAATCCCTTGAATCTAGATGGGAATAGGATCCAAATATAAATGGAATATTGGTACTCTATCTACTAATAACCATATCCTAAAGCAAATTAATTTAGAAACTATTGAGAACATGACTTCTTATGTTTTAAAATGAATGTATTTTTTTTTTAATGAGTTCAAGTGATAGATTTTCATGGTCTATTGAAGAATTTCTTGTGGTCTTTTCAAGAAACAGTATTGTTAAATTTGATCAAGTAAGAGTCTGTTTTAGGTGTTATGAAATAAAGTCTATATAAGAATTAATTGCCTTTTAGTAATTTCTGTTTGCACTATGATAGCACTAAAATGGGAGATTATTTTAATGTCATTAGAATTAATTAACATATATTTGGCAAATATAAATTATTATCAAAGTCCTTAGTGAATTCCAAATTACATTCAAGTTGCCCTACTGTGAATGTACTTTTCAGAGGGCAATATCCAAGATTTTTCTGTTTGTGTCAATCCCTGAAGCATAATGTGAAGGAACCATAAAATCCCATGGGAATTGTTTTGCTGTTTCCTGAAGCCAGGCATTCAGTGGCATCAAAATCAGATATAAAGTAGATGAGATGGTGATCTGGAATTGTAATGTTGTGAGGAAATGAAAAGGTACAAGAATTAAGTATTTCATAGCATTATTCTGGTTAAGTACAAGAAAGGAAGAGGAAAGGAGAGTTGCAATAAAATGCTCTGTGTAAACACTGAAGCAGGAGTTGGATGAGTGCCCTCTTCCTTTATGTGTGTTGTCCCTTAAAGTAACTGGGATGGTGGTGTTTGTAAATTTTCATACTGATGTGACTCACTGTTTGCATCTCTGCCTGCTATAAATGCCCTGAAATACTAAAAAAGATGGCAGATCTCCTTTTCATATGGGGGAATATTTTGCTTGTTTTCCTTAAAGGGCACAGTGTGCTGTCAATGATAGCAATTAAATTCTCTGCATAGTGGTAGGAATGAAATAATACCACTCATGAAGGCTAGAAATAAAACACCCTGTCCCCTCCTCTTATGAAGAACACAGAACATGGATAAAACTTCATTTCTTCCCTTGAGTTTACTTCCAGTAGTTGCATAAGGACCTAGAAATACTTGTAACATATCATTGACTATATATTACCTTTTTACTCATTCATCTAACACCTTCATCCATCTGCCATGCTGTTATCGCTCCCTGTTCAGATGAACTTTTTTCTCTAAAAAATAGAGGATTTTGTAATGGATTTTTAAAATTTATATTATTTTTCATTTTTATGTCATTTAAAGATGCTTAGGTATGGCAAACAGTAATGTCCCTATGAGGGCTGCTTGGGCCTAAGGAGTCACACACAGTGTTAATAAATCTAAAGAAAACCTTCCATTGCCAGTGTTTAGAGCTGTGGTGGGGATTCTGTGATTTAAATATATTTATTTAATGTTAGCCTTGCTGTAAAATTGCTATTTCTGAGCTTATTATTATTCTGTTCTGATATATGTGTGTGTGTTATGATATAAAGTACATTTGCAGATGGGAATATTAGATACAAATAGTATATACACATAGTAAATGTTAGAAAAGACACAAAAGGAAAAGAGCCAAAGTGAATTTGGACTCCTTACATGTCTGAGACACAATTTCAAGACAGATTAACATATGCAAAATTGAGATGAAGAGCTGTCTTCATACTTCAGCTTGGGTTTAATTACATAAATGATTCTTCTGATGAGCTGGTTGGGTGTATAGCAGATAACTTAGAGAGGAGGTTCCCAAAGGCTTGGAAACTTCTCACGGAGTATTCCCAAGTGTAATGAAAAAGATCACCAACTCTGTTACACCCAAAAGAGGAAAAGGAGAAAGGGAGCTGTTGAAAATTCTCTCTCTGTGTGTGTCAGCATGCTCTGGGTGTATTTTACCTCAGAAAATCAGGATTTCTGTCAAGAGGGGTTAGTTAAACTGAGTTGCATGAGCTGTATGTATTCATGCAGTTCAACTCTATGGAAGATGAAAACACAATATAGTTCAGGACTATTTAATGGATCTACATAACAGTTACAGAATGCAACAGTGTGCCATTGACATTATTGCTGAAGTAACAGTTGTAATGGAACAAAGTATTTTTGAAAATAAATATTTTCAAAACTGTAAATTTAAATGTAAAAACTGTAAATTGATGGGAAAAAAACTGTATGGAAAAGGACTACCCAGCATTTATTTTGAAAATTATCATTAGTCGAACAAATATTGAAAGACTATGTTCTGATTGAAAATGAGGTTTATCAAATGATGATTGAATAAAAGAAAAAGCAAACCAGAATGAGTAAAAATAGTGTTGAAATTAGTTTTGCAGTCCATCAGCTGTCAGCAAAATACTGTAAGGTATTACTTTGTAGTTTACAGGTATTTTCATATATCACAAAGTTAGCAAGCACAACTAAAACAAAACTATTACTTATTAAAAGCTGTACCTTTTGGAAAGGAATATATCCTGTTGTGAACAGGAGGTCATCACATCAAGGCTACTTTAAAGTTTGTGGAAAGTCCCTGTTTTCTGAGTTTATATATTTTAGTAATTGCAACTATCACAGTAATAAAAAAATTGTCTCTTTTTAAAGTCTAGAACATTCATATTAACTGATAAACTTCAGTGTGTTAGAATAGTAAACTGGGATATTCTGGCATTCTAGTTTTAATAGTCATATATCTGTTTGCAAGTCAACAGGATTCATATGATATTTATAAGTTTTGGATGCTGTATTAGTGTCATGGTGTTTCATTGTGCAATCTGTTGCAGATTATTATAAATGACAGCCCTTCACTGGTTATGCATTTCTTCTGAATGCTGTTAGTGACACCACTCTTTATTAATGGAAGGCTCAGAACTAGTTTTGTTTTTTTTTTTAAAGTTAAAACTCAATTATGTGGCAGAAGGTGGGAGAAATCTACATCAACTGTTTGTTGCATTAAATCATTGGGGCTGTATTCAAGTCACAAGGGCTGGAATTGAGCCACAGGAACTTGTGTCCTTCTGCTTTTGCAAATGATATGTCACATTTTTAAATACTGTTGTTGTCTGAGATTTAATAGACCTAATTGGCCTTACAGATGAACTCTGAAGAATTTCAACTTTGAACTTAGGAAGGGAAAAGAATCTGAATTTTTTCTTGTTAATAATTATTTCCCATATATCAAATAGAAAAAAACCATAAAGAATTACAGTTACTGAATATGAGCTGTATCTTATTTCTCAAATGTAGATTCATTTATTTTGAAATGTCAAGAATAGAGAAACCACCCTCTAGCAGAAACTTGTTTCTGTGGTATGGGCTTGTCAGCATTTTATTATAATTCCGTTCCTCAGGCTATAAAAATTTGCTTTAAGCCAAAAGCTGGATGTGAAATATTAACCTTTTGATAAACTTGGTTTATCAAATTTGGCTGAATTTGGCTTCATTTTGAGTAGTTCAAAGGTTCATCCAAAAAGGAATTTTGTTTTTTTTTGACGAAAATTTGACCAAAAAATGCACATTTGCTGTGTGCATTATTCAAATTACTGCTTGTGTGTAACTGGCTCTTTCGTGCTGCTTATGTGAAACTCTTGGAGTGTTTACTTTATATGGTTGCCATTTCTATGCATGGAAAATAGACACTAATATATGGATGAGATATCTCCCAAACTAACTCATCTCAGTAAGACTTCCTTTTGCTCTAGCTTGGTCTAAAATTCCCTGAAACGGAGTAAATGTGTGTTACAGTTTAAACCTGGTGGGCTGCTCACTCCTTCTCCAGTGGGATGGGAGAGAGAATCAGAGGGGTGAAAATGAGACAATTCATGGATTGAAATAAAGACAGTTGAATAGGTAAAGCAAAAGTGTTGTGCAGAAGCAAAGCAAAACAAGGAATGCATTCACCCCTTCCCCTGGGCAGGCAGGTGTTGAGACATGTCCAGGAGAGCTGGGCTCCATCATGTTTGACCTTTCCTAGGGAAGAAAAATGCCATCACTCCAAAAGTCCCTTCCTGCCTTCATCCTTCTTCCTCCAGGTTTATGTATGGGGCTGAGTATGGTCCCACATGGTATGGGATATCCTTTTGTTCAGTTGGGGTCATCTGTCCCAGCTGTGTCCCCTCCCAGTTTCTTGTGCTTCTCCCTGCTGTGTGAGCAGGAGAAAAGGCCTTGACTCTCTGTAAGCACTGCTCAGCAATAACTGAACCTGCCATGTGTAATCAACACTGTTTCAGTAAAAATCCAAACCACAGTCCCATATGAACTGCTGTGAAGAAAATTAGCTCTATCCCAGCCCAAACCAGTACATTGTGTTAATTCAAAGAGAACTAAAAGCAAAGTAAGATGAATTTTCATGTTGATTACTTACATAGATTTGCTGCTAAATGAAGGTATCTAACTCATCCTGCTACTGATGTAAAATAAACCACAAAGGATAATTCATTCTGTTTTCCAATGGGCTTCTTGCTTCAAGTCCTCAACTAGGAGGTGGCATACTGATATACAGACCAGCACTGCTTTTGGATAGTACCAGACAGCTCCTTATTTTAAAATTTCCTCATGAGGGAAAAGGGAAACAGTTTTTGGAATGTGAGATTTCAATAAAATGTTCTTATTCACAATTATGATGATGCAAAGGATGCAATTGTCTCCTTTTGTTGCCATTCTTTTACAGCAATCAATATGCAACCGTAATATTACAGCTTAAATGTGAAGAGAAGCACTTTATAGAAAAAGATCTGTCTTATGTTAAAACTTCTTTGCCTCAAGTTTTAACTACACATACATTACCTGAGCCTTATTTATCTTTATTGACTTTTAACAGGACCAGCTAAAATAGGGTTAGAAGCTCTCAAGTGAGATCAGGTATAATCCTAGAATTTTCTCAATGTAGGCAAATATGTGCAGCTAGGGGAAAATTCCTGATTGTAATCCATCTTCTTATATTCAACTTCTTCTATTTTTCTGTGTCCTTAAGATAGAATAGGATGTTAGTTGTAGGGCTGAGGATTTCACTGAACTCCAAAAAAAAAAAAAATGAATTGGGACATAGAGCAAGTGGAGCAGAAGAGAAGGGCTAACAGTTGCTATTTTTTTCTGTTTGGCTGGCATATTTCTCATAGTTAAGGAAATTTGGAGCTGTGATTGTATAAATGCAGAATCATCCTGCCTGTTGGTGCCAATGTTCTGCACTTAGTTTACTGGATTACATTTGTATTGCTTGGTTGCCGGGCCAATTAATTTATCAGAAGGTTGGACTTTTTTGATTTTAGTAAGCTTCTGTAAAAATTTAATCCACATAGTTTGGGGCAGTAAGCCCTGACAGGCAAAAGATGGTATATATTTTTCAGTTTTTAAAAATAATTTCAGACTGAAAAGTGTTTTTCAATAGACTTGGAAAGGAATGGGCAAGACTAGGCCATGATTCAGAGGAATGTCCTTTTAAATTAGAACTTTGAGATGGATATAAGTAATGTGCTCAGATAGCATAAATAGAAAAAAAATGGGAGTAGAAAAGGTCCCAAACAGATGCCTGGCAGCAATTTTTCACAGAAACAAAAAATGTGTGGAATGTCCTAGACATGATTATACAACTGAGAGGTAAATGTTGCGTTACTTAGGGAAATTCAAAAGTATCCAGGGGCATGTGGGACACAGTAAACTTTGAAATGTAGAGAACTATTAATGCTATTATATGCTTCAAATATCTTCTAATGTGCTTGGCTATACAGAGATACTGACACTGAATTAACCATCACTTTTACGTGGTTTAGATCATCACCACCTCTCCTTTAGTGAATCCTCTGGGGAACTCATATGGGTAATTTGTTCAATTTTTGCCTTCTTTTGTCTGCTTATTTATAGGTTGCTTCTGAGTTCATTACACGGACGTTTCCCATCCTTATGGTATTGATTTGACATGCTCTGGAATCATGATGGTTGTGAAGTCTCTTCCAGTGGGCTGGCAGTGGAGAATTAATGTTTGGTGTGGCAGAAAGGTGAGTTTAATCTGTGCTACTCACTACTTTCCATGTGGAGCTTGTTTCTTTCCTAGAACCCCTTTGATTCTTCTTACAGAAAATTTGAAATATCTCGAATCAATAACAATTATCTTTACCTAAGATGTAATTTACAGATAGAGCTGCAATCTGCAAGAAGCAGTTCCACAAGTAGACTGCTAAAATGGACATGATTCTTATGTGAATATCAGAGAGCTGCAGTTTATCTAAATGAAATATAGAGAGTTTAAGATTTATATTTTTGTTCCAGTTATAAATAAGTCTGAGTAAAGAAAGTTAGGAAAGTCTCTAGGAAATAATAGTTAACTTGCTATTGTACACTTACAAGTCAAAAATTGATTGTACAATTCATCACAAGTGAACTTATCTGTGGGGAGCATATCTGTGACCTAAAATGTAATTGTAGGTAACGAAATAATGTTGTTCTTTTCATCTGCAACTTACTTGTCAGTATAGTTTGACCATAAATCCTACAATGATCAAAGTTGCAAAGATTCATTTCTGACCAGGATAGGAAAGACTCTTTTCTCTGAAATAGCCTGATTTTTAGTCAATTCATGACTTTTAGAATAAAGCCAGGAGTTTTTTGTGGAGCCACTATTTTAACAGTTAATAGGCTGACTAGGATAACAGTTTTGTGCTAACTATATTTCAGTTTGTCCAAACCTATTTAATCACTTTTACATAGAGGCTTCTAATTTATTTGCTTTTCCACTGTGACAGATCTGACCTCACAGTAAAGTGTACACATTACTTTCATAATCTGCAAGCCACTGTTTTTTTTCCAAATTATTTGGTTTTGTTCAACAGATTTTGGACAAAATTCTATGAAACATGGAAAAATTGTGGGCCAAAAATCCTATGGTAGGCAGATATGGCTGGATTGTCTAAAAGTATTAAAAAAAGCTTAAATCCTCTCAAAAATCATCAACAATCTTTTTATATTAACCACATAAAATATGCAGAGCGTATGGTGTAGCTGATGCATTATTGACAGTTAGTTGTCCTAACAGACAGATGTGCTGTCATTCAAAATTTATGCCAGCAAAACCAGTAAAATAGTGCAAACATTAAAATACTTGTCTATTATCCTCCATAAATCATACATCTAACATACTGTTATGAATATTCTAAAAATTCACTGATTGGTTTTGTTTTGGGCTTTTTTTCTTGTTAAATAAAAATGAAACAAATGTTAGTGGTTGGATGGTAGAAATTGAAGATGAAATAAAGCCAGAATGTTCAGGTATTATCATAAGAAAGGCAGGGAGTACTAGTATTTTTGATTTCTATATACAATATAGAAATAATATAGAAAATAATTGACACATTATCATAATTGCATTTATGTTCATGATATCAAGGTCAAACAAAATAGTATTAACAGTAGCAGGATGTCATTTTACTGATTCTGGCAGATATTAATTGAGGTTATAATAATTTGGTGGTGCTGAAAAGAGGTGAATATCAAACCCAGAGGACCTTCACTGTATTGCATATTCTTTACCATCTGTTTTGGGAATTCCATATTCAGCCATGGACTGGGAAAGGATGGAAAGTTTTATCTCCTTGTTTTCCATTTCACTTCTTTAAAAATTTTGCTTTCAAATTAATATTATGATGGCATGTGTATATTTTTAATTTGAACTTAAAAGTTTGCATTTTTATAACAGAAAAACATGTTTTCTATTAAGTGTTTATATTTTGAAGCACTGAACTTCTAATTATTTATTCTGGTTCAAATAGTATTTCCTTGGTCATTAATGAAAATCATTAATAGTTTCAGCAATAAGTGTTAGCTGTTTCTCTCTCTGGTCTCTGAAATCTTTTGTAATAAGAGGAACCATTTACTTTGCCCTTTTAGTGGTAAAAAAAAGAGAAGTTATTTAAAAGATTTATGCCAGTAGAACATGGAGAGTATTAAATGAGCTTCACATTGGTTCTAAACCCAATAGATATTTAACCGAACAGTATTAATGGATGTTCAAAGGCATTTTGATTAGTTCATGCAACCAGCTCAACTTCCTAACAGAGGAGGCATGGTGATAAATGTGTTAAAAGAACTCTGTTGATTAAGCAGTGTTGCTCTTTTATGCAGTCCCTGGCAATGTAGCAGCATAGGAAGTACAAAGTCTAAACTTTACCAGCTGAATCAACACAAGAACATTTTGTTTTGGTTTTATGTAAAACTGTTGTTGTGATAGTTAAAAGATACTGCTTCCTAAGTTCTCCAATATTTCATTTTGCTTTAATTAAATTTTCTACATGTTAAATAAATATTGGATGTAAGTTTGAATTGACAGTAAAGTTAGAAAATCAAACAATGTGCATGTCTTAAATTAACAAAAGCAATGATTGTTTTCTGAGTCCACCTGGCTGATCTGATATAGCTAAAGCTTTGCAAAAATGTCATCTTGATGGACATATGGAGCTGAAAAACATCATCTGATAATTTGTGAAAGGCACATATGTGTTTAAGAAGATCTCAGAACGGGAACAGTTTTTTGCTTAATGAGAGACACTTCAGGCTCATTTGTTGATACATCTGACCTCAGCTGATCTCTCACAACAAAGGGAGCACCCCAAGAGAGGTCCAGGGGGCACCCAGCTGCCCTGGGTGTCCCTCACAGCCCCCAGCAGCCATGCAGGGGTGGGCACTGGGCATTTTGGGCTGCTGGAACTAAGGCCATAACAATGTCACTTAACACTCCAGTCTTAGCCCTTAAAAGATGCAGCAGTGTTGCTGAAGGTGACCTTTTGTCTGAAAATGAATTGCATGTGTTACAGTGATAGTAAAACAATGGTTTTCCTATGTTTTGGAAGTTTTCAAATTTTTTCTTTGTGCTGCAGAGCACAATGTCTTCAACAGAGTGTGATCAGTGGCAAATTTATGAAACTGTTTGAATATGGCTATGCTAAATGTTTGGTCTTAATACTGAGAGTTTTTTTTAAATTGTTTTAATCTTGTGGGTGGTGTGTAAATGAAAGGAAAAGAAATGTTTTATTCAGATCACCCAAGAAAAGTGGGAAAATAACTGAAATAGCTGGATGTTTCTGTTAAAATGTGTCAGTGCTTGGCTAAAATGATGGCACTTATATAGATTTACATTTTGAACCATGAAAAAGAAAGCATTTGGGTTCCAGCTGGTAATTAACCCCTACCACTTTTTCCCTGGCCTCAGCTCCTCTGGCAGGGTATGTATTCTGGAGGGAGGACCTAATCTGTCTTTTATCCTCTCTAATTGCTCCTATAATTGGGTGTGTATGTCTATACCCACTGCAGTGGTTGTGGCCCCATCTCCATCTCAGGAAGATGACATTACTGAATCACATCTGCCACACCTGGCACAAGGCTCTCAAGCTTAGAGTGAAAGTGGAATTTTCCTTAAATGTAGTAGGATGTATGGCAAAGGAGAAGAAAGGACATCTAGGGCTTTTGTTGTTCTGTTGATTTATTTTGGTTTTGCCATTTTTGTTTTGTTTTGTTTTTCTTTATTTTTGTATTTTTCCCGGTTTCTCTTATTTATTCTCTGGGAGCCTGTGGCAGTTGTTGTTGCATTTGCACAGATCTGAGTGACACGACTTTTGGCCATAGGCTGCATCAGGTCTCACTGCAAATATCTGATTACCTCCTGACCAGCAGCTAACCCTGCTCTCCAGCTGCTCAGGGAAGGAGGATATCTCCAACCCAGCCATTAATCAGTGTAATCTGTTACTGGCCTTCTCACATCAGCCCCGTGCCTTCACCACATTCTCCCTGCTTTTATTCCTGCTTTCCCCCTGCCTGTCAGGGACTCTGAGACTTGGGAGTCCTCCCAGCTTCCTATTACATTACTTCCCAGTAGCTGGCAGGAAGAATTATATAGTTATCCATGGACATTGCTACAAGATGCATTTAATGAATGGCCAGGCTGTCAAATGTTTGAAATTGATGTAGGAGGAATGTTTCTTGCCAGTTTGAATAAGTGTCTGAGATCTGGGATTTGCAGTAAGTGTACAGGTTCTCAGCTTGTCTGGGCAGCAGCTGCCTGCCTGCAAGAGCTCTGGGAAGAGAAATTAAGCTGTGGAATGGCTGTGCTTCTAAAAAATGTCAATATTTGCCTGCTGTGTTGCTGACAATTTTTAGTTCTTCTTGTAAAATGTTCCCTAATTAACCACTGGCATGAGATGCTCCATGGGAATTAGATGTCAAATTTTTCAAAAAGAAAGGAAGAAATATTTCTCAGCCAGCTGGGAGGAATTGGCAGCTGTGCCCAAAGTCTTGATATTGCTAAGTCAGTTCTTTAACTGAAATGGAGAGTCAGATTAAGGCTTGTGAAAGTTGCATGATAATTTAGTTTCTTCCTTATTGGTCTGAAATGTCTGATATGCATCTCCTCTGATTCTTTGCTCTTACTTTTATGTGGGTTTCCATAAATATGCTGCTTGAGCTGAATCACATTTCCTTTGCCCTTACAATTCTCCATGAACAATGCAATAAAACAGCTCATGAAAAATGGTATACTAGTAGGATTTAATTTAGGCCAGTGTTTATAGCACTTAAACCAGTGTATCTTAGGCCTATCCTGTGTTGACATAAAAAGCTCACAGAGAAAATGACATTATTAAAGTTATAGAGCTGCTGTAATGTACATAATCATATGGTTCTCTTACACCCCTTAAGAACTTTTTCTCTCTACACCTGCTTTGTGTAAGGGGAAAACTTCTAGGATATTAAGCATGCTCACATTGTGTTAATATTTGAATTTTGGCACAAGAATTGATATTGACAGTTAGTCCATGCAGTAACATGCTTCTCATGTTTCTAAAATAGTGTTTTTTCTGCTTATTAATAATAGGTATTTTAGTGTTGCTCTAAAATGTAAAATAGAGATTGCTGAAAATTACCTCAGGTGGAGTAATTTTCAGAAAGAGAAAAGTCTGGAGACAGCAGAAAGCCTGATATAGGGTCATTCCTGCCAGATACAAGAAATTGTAGTGAGATTCTCATGAATAATACTTTTATACAAATAGGATATTTTATGGCAGATATAAAATTAAGACTTCAAAATTAAGGACGTAGGCAAAATCAAAACTGCTGCTTTGTTTCCTTCATCCGCATGCACAGGTTGTCAGTATTCTAATACATGGCAGAAGCATGATTCCCTATTTTCTGAGGAAAAGGGCTTCCATATGCCTGGAAGTAGTAAAGTAGCAGCCATCAGTGTGGAATTGACTTTTCAGGATCAATGGCTCTTAATGAATAAATTGATACTTCTCATTGCTCTGTTTCTTAATGTTTATTATATACGTAATGTTTAGAGAAAACGTGGATGTAATAAGTAACGTAGTTTTTAATAGTTACATATTAATTATTGCAAAATTATGTAATAATTACTGTTGTAATATTTAATAAATGTGTTGTAAACTACATAGGCTAGCTGAAAAATAAATGGTCTTGAAACTTGGAAACCGTTTCTAAGAATGTGTGATGACTTGCAGATTTTTAATTAATTAATTGAAACCTTCCTCTTTGTTTACTCAGAAATGAGTCCAGATTAGTAAAGATGTGCAATACATTAAAATAAACTTCTAATTTATTTTCTCTGTGAAAGGTTTAGAACAAGAAAGATTTCTCTTGCATTATATTTGCACCACTTTTTATGTTTTGAATAACAATTTCAGATACAAAGTGACTCCTCAGAAATACCATAAAATGAGAAAAGCTTTAGGGCAAGTTGTGCTGTTAGTGAGTGATGATACTTCTATCTGGCAGTTCAGTTGGCTTGAATAATACAAGGTTTATGTGATTTATTATCTTACAGTGCTGGAGTAGTCTACTAATACAAATGTTTCCATTTAAAAATAAAGTGAACTTACTAAATGGAAAAGATAATGTTTTATTAATTTTTCTTCTTGGTTTTATATTCTTGTGCCCTGCAGCTCTAGTGCAGCTGCTGGAAGTGCAAATGCAAATACCAACTTGCTTAATGGGGTAATTAAAGGCAGTGGAGGAAAGTTATGTAATGGATACTCACTAAGTGTAAAATGTATTCAAGCCTTACCATATGATATTTTAAACAGTGGAATTGTCTCCTGGGGTTGTAAAGGCATTGTATATAACTTGTGGAATAGTTCTTTTTTTCTGACATTGGATGTAAAAAAAAGTAAAAAGCTCTTCCTAATTCAACAGAATCTAAATTCTTTTTGTTCATTTTACTTGAGTAGGGTAATTTGACATTTTTTTCCCCATTATTAACCCACCTTCCCAATATAGCTAAAAAACAGTGTATTGAAGTCCTGACTAGCAGCTGCATTATTAGGAAGACCATTATGGAAAAACAGTTTTCAGGAAAAATGCTTTGTCTTCAGATTATGTCCATCATTGCTCTGCACATCTTTGTGTAACTGAATGCATCTGAGGACAGACTACAAGGACACAGAGCATTGTGCACTTTAGCAGGGGAAATAAAAGCTGTTTAACATGTTCAGAAATCTGTGATTAGATAATTGAAGGCTTTTGTTTTCAAAACTACCAGGTTTTGAGACTGGACTTTGTCTTTTTAAAACTACTGTGCAATATTTTGAGACAGCTTCCAGTACATTGGCCTCCACAAATCTTTCCAAAGACATAGAGTTTGGCTTACTCACTAGAATTGTTTCCTTTTGTAACAAAGTATAAAAATAGTAAAAATCAAGTGTAATTCAGTGTAACCACAGTGATAAAGTTATAACTATATAGAATTCAGTGTACATTTGAAAGGAGATTTTCTACATTTTAAAGAACAAAGCATAAACTGGCTCTCCTATTAAATCGAATGTGTATGAAACTACAACATATTTCAGATGAACTGAATAAAAGTTTGGGCAAAATATATAGTATGGCCTCAAATAGAACCAAGGAAAGTTTAGATTGGATATTAGGAAAAACATTTTTCATGGAAAGTGTTGTCAAGCATTGGAACAGGCTGACCAGGGAAGTGGATGAGTTGCCAACCCTGAAGGTGTTCAAGAGATGTGCAGTTGTGGCATTTAGGGACATGGCTTAGTGGTGGACTTTGCAATGCCATGTTAACAGTTGGACTCCATGGTCATGAAGATTTCTTCAGCCTAAATAATTCCCTGATTCTCTTATGAAGTGTTAGATTATAGTACTGGAAGCCTTGGAATGGGTGCTCCCATGGCATATGAAACTTGGTCTTTTTGCTTTAGGTAGGATCCAGTTTGAAATGTTTCAATCCTGAGCTAACAATATTGGTATCACCCACAGTTTTTCCTCTCATTCCTGTTCCCATTCCACTCTTTTATCCAAGTTTGTCTTTTTTAATTCCTTACCTAATATTCTAGTCTGAAAATTTATTTCTACTACCTACCAGCCTTTTTATGGAGACAGTGTAGGAACAAAGGGAATCTGCTCCAGGTTTGCCTTGCAGTGACAAAATTAAGTGCCAGAAAGGTCCATGCTTGGCTGCTGCAGTGCTTCTCATGGTGCCAGGATTGCACCTGTGTAATGAGTCTCATGCAGAATGTGGAGTGAAGTTGGTGTAATGAAACATTTGACTGATGTTCTGTGATTACTGCCTCTGCTAGGAATTCCATGACTTGTGATTCTTAAAATTTTATTAGATTTCTAAGAGTTCTTTTCTTGTTTTGAGTAGATCAAAAGGTATATCTCTGGTGGCAGACACTCTCTGCTTCCTAAACTTCAAACTCTTCTATCTTGTAAAAGTATTACAGTAGTAATTTTAAGGGAATTCATTACCAGATGTTTATCTGTTAAATTGTGGGTGTTCTGGTTTTGTTTGTTTGTTTGTTTGAATTAACTTCTTATTCCCCACTCCATAAAGAGAACCCAGGGAAAACCAAATCATGACCACAAGAATCACCCTAAGGAATATTTTTGGTTGCAGAATAGCTAGATTAAATTAGTAATGATCAACTAAAATATAGTTTTTCGATGGAAATTGTTAATATCAAGCAGAGGCATAGCTCTCATTAGCTATATATTTAGGACTAACAATTTAACTGCAAAGCTTGTTATATACATTACAGAAACATTCCAAAGGACATAATTTTATTTTTATGGAGTCTCTAATAATTTTATTTTGTTACTGTAGGAAAAATAGGATTGTGGTTTTCTCTTTCTTTTGGAGGATGTGGTTGGTGGGAGGATGCAGTCAGTTGGTGGATTTTAGTGCTGATGCATTTCTTACTCTTGTGTTTCATGGGCTTTTCTTACCTATCATGGGAAATTTACCATTGCCTTTGTCTGTTCTCCTTTATAAATGCAGAAGGTAAATCTTCATATCCTTTAAAAATAAGTCTTTCTGCAGATTTTTCATTTTGGAAGTATTTCCTGCTTACCTAAGCTTATTTGTTGATCTGATTCCTCCATTCCAATGGAACTACTAGTTAAGATGTTACACTGATATTAAAACCTGTGATTCACTGTTTCCACTGGATAATTTTGCTAGATTTGCTTGTTTACTTATTTTTTTCATCATTTCTCTTTTGGAGTTTGGCTGAGGGCTTCTGCTAGCATTGAAATAAAGCTGTTTAGAAAATCTGTTATAAAAATATTATTTCTGAAGTCTATTTCTCCTCTAAGACTGCAAGATAAGGATCTTTTAGAGTCTGTAAGATAAGAGTCTCACAGTAGTGACTCACAAAGACACATGTTGTCATTAATCCACAATGATGAACAGCATATACACCTTGTCTGGTATTATTTCAGCTGGACACTCTTAAATCATGTTACACTGTGATTATATTAAGATTATCTGATTTTGCATGAATGTCAAAAATCTGATTGGTATAGATACTTTTGTTTAATGTATAGATATTTAATATGTATTTAATTGTGACCATTTTTCATCACGCATAGAGTTAGACATTGCAGTTTAAATGTTCCATCAGTAGATTTTTTTTTCTTGTTGTTTTTTATTTTTAATATTTTACCTTTAGGCCTTTACCTTTAGCTGAGTTCCTCTTTGGCAGTGTGGAGATGGGGTTGCTGTGTACCTGGAGTTGTCCCTGTCTGCAGCCAGGCACAGGGTTCCCCTCTGGTCTGTGGGTGCTGTTGTTGCCACCACTGTGTATTGAGCACTGGGGGCTCTTAGCAGCACCTGCTTCTGTGGTGGGAACACTTTTTCCTAAGACCCTTGTGAATCCTACAGGGCAAAAAATTACACAAGATTACTATCAGTTTGAGTTTATCATATTGTGTATTAAGGTTTTAAAATTATTTTTGTGTTGGTACTTCATCTCTGGAATCTGCATGCTTCTCCACAGGATTGACTGCTAACAATTTCAACTCTATCACAATTCTATCAGCCTTCAAATTAACTCAGAATATGGTGCCTTTCCCCACTCTCCTTTCCCAGAGCTGAAATATCTCCAATATTTTTAATGTGTTTCCTCACCATCGTGGCTAAGCACACAAGCCAAGAGTTGTGTAGAAAGCGTTTAATGCTTGTAAAAATAATAGTGATTTTAAAAAAGTGCTTGATGGGACATATTTTCCCTTGAAATATATTGACTGACACTTCTTTGTACCTTGTCTTGAATTCTGTATTTTCATAGAATCATAGAATAGTTTGGGTTGGAAGGGACCTGTCCTGAGGTATCCCAAGCCAGGACAGGACCTTGAAGATCATCTAGTTCCAGCCCCATGCCATGGGCAGGAACACCTTCCACAAGACCAAGTTGCTCAGAGCCCCATCCAACCTGGCCTTGAACACTCTCAGGGATGGATGTCCACAAGTTCACTGGAAAATGTGTTCCAGTGTCTTACTGCCCCAGAGTGAATAATTTTTTCCTAAAATCTAAACCTACTCTGTTTGAAACAATTCCCCCTTTTCCTGTCACATTTTACTCACATAAATAGTCTCTCTCCAACTTCCCTGTAGGCTCTCCTCAGGTACTGGAAGTCTGTCATTAGATCACCCTAAAGCTTGGTCTTTTCCAGGCTCAACAATCCCAATTCTCTCAGTCTTACCTCATAGTAGAGGTGCTCCATCCCTCTGATCTTGGTGGCCTCCTCTGGACTCTCCAACAGGTCCCGTCCTTCCTGTGCTGGGAGCCCAGCGCTGATGCAGCCCTGTGGCTGGGTGGGGTCTCTCTCAGCAGAGCAGAGCAGAGGGGAAGGATCCCCTCCCCTGCCCTGCTGCCCACGCTGCTCTGGGTGCAGCCTGGATATGTTTGGCTTTCTGAGCTGTTTGAGTGCCCATGGCTGGATCATGTTCAGCCTCTCATCCAGCAGCAACCCCAAGTCCTTCTCATCAGGGCTCCTTCAAACCTGCTCATCTCCCAGCCTGTGTTGATACTGGGGGTTGCCCCCACCCAGATGCTGAACCTTACACTTGGTCTAGTTAAACCTCAATTTTATGTATTTTATACCCTATTTTATATGTGTTGTATATGCCCTCTAAGGTATTTTAATTTTATCTGATGAAGATGAGTAGCCAGGCTACTCATAAGACATGGAAAGTGCCTAGCAGAACTCTAAATAGAAATGTACTATCTGTCTAGAAGTGGGAAATAAAAAAAAAAAAAAAAAACTATGAAGGAGTATGTATCAACTGGATTGAAAAATCTGTTATTAGTCACACTGCAAGAAAACCCAAACCGGGTTTATTGTTGAATTGTGTTGTTTGTGTTGTACAGACGTGTTTTAGGAAACAGTGATATTTTATATTTTACATAATAGACTGACTTTAATTTTCAAAATCAGTGCCCATGAAATTTGCAGTTGATAACTTGTTTTTTAGAGTTGCAGAATAATCTGGACTGGCTGGTAATATGGATTTATGCAGGTAAAATATGATTTGGTCTAACAAAGTCAAAATGATGCCTCTAGAAACAAGAAGTGCAGGTCTTATTTTCAGAGAGCTCCTGGATTCTTGACTGAGGAAAACAGTGACTCTAGAGAGGGCTTAGGGAGTCAGAGAAGAAAAAGTAACTCCTCAAGAGCAACCAGTTTGACAAATATTAGTTCAGTCTCTGGCTGTGAAATAGTGTAGGGAAGGCTAAAAGTCAGCATTTAGTAGAAAGACTAAAAGACATGTTTTAATCTGTGAAATCAATACTGGAAGTATTCTCAGAGATTGATGTGGATAGTTTAAAAGCTTGTAGAAGAGCAGGAGAAGATATAGAAAAATATCACATAAATATTGTTTGAGGAAAGTACAAAACCCTCTGTTTATTTCATTGATAGCAATCTTTAGTATTACTTGGCATAAGAGGCATAAATCCTTCAGATGGGGAATAAATATTGGGGGCAAAAAATATTCTGTTAAAATAGATGTGTTTTTGAAAACTGGAATGGACTGCATGTAGTGATATGGAAATACCTGGGGGGAGTTTAAAGATTGGTAATAACCAAGCAAAATCTGGTCCAGTAAATCCTAGGAACATGTGAAACTTTGAGGCAGCATATTTTGCAGGTAGTCAGAGATGTGGTGTGAGGAGTACAAGTCCCTCTGTGTAGTAGTGGACACAGATAAGCTAGGTTGTGATTTGATAATTCCAAAGGTGAGCTGAGATTCTGTAGCTCCATAATTTTAATTTCATAAATATCTTCTTTTGGTGAAGAGTTTGATTTTTTAATTATTTAAATAATAATTATTTCAGTTTGTTTCCTTTTTAAATAGCTGATGGAGTTTATTTTGGAAGGGAAGTGTTGTGTAAAAGTTAGAGGCCAGCTTTTGGTGGTAAGAAAAGTTCCATCCCTGACAAATATCTTGGGTTATGCACTTTGGTTATGATCAAACAGGGGAACTTCAGGTATGATGACAATAAGTTCAATTAATATAATAAAAATCATTGCCTTGCTGGGTGATAATATACACAATTTATCCCATAGAGCCCAACCCTAAGCTCTCAAACCAACATTCCAGCCTGACTTCAGAGCGTTTTTGCTTGGCTGTGGCAGCTGTGTTTTTCTGCATTTGATTATTGTTGGCAGGCTACAAAGGCTGTTCTCTTCTCTGCCTAGCCAGATGTCTACAGTTGTCTGTCATACTGGAAGTGTAAGACAGCAAATTCTGTAAATGTTTCTCAGTCCAGAACAGTGATTGGCTGGAAGGGAAGCTTATGAAAAGCATGAGAACAGGGAATAGAGTGTTTTGTGAATGGAGGTGCTGAAGAACTGTAATTACCATATAAATAGGAATTTTTTTATTGTTACAGAAGGAAGGAACATACTCCAAATCTGGAAGCCAGATAACATGGGCGTAATCTAATTTAGGTGTCTGTAGCTGAGTTTGTAATATGGCACTTCTTCTATGTTCAAAGTGTATTTTGATATTTTAAGGTTAGATTCTTCTGACTGCTTTTAGAAATATATTTCCAGGCAAGATAAATAGTATCTTATTGACTAGGTCTTTATTGACTGTAATGAAATATAGCTGAAATGTAGTTAACATCAATGGACGCTGATGAATCCTATTCAAGATATGTATTCAGAACACCACAGGCTGTGCAATATTGCACATTTCCATCAAAAATGCATGTACTTCTGAAATAGTTGTGAGAAAATTATACCCATTCTTCTCAGTCTAGCTGTATGAAAGTTCATGCACTTGATTAATAGAGAAAAAGAAATCAAATGCATTGTATGGTTGGCTGATTTATGCTGAAAAATGCTCTTTATCTTTGATCTCTCAGATTGCAGGTCAGGCTGGATTATGTAACTTTTGTTTCAGAACATTCTGTGCAGATGTGACTGAACAGATATGTGAAGAAAAGAGTTCTTTCAAACAAAAGCTGGACAGATTTCTTTAGCCATTGTCTGTCCTGGATACAATTAATGAAGGCTTGAGAAGCAGCCCCACTCCTAATAAATTGCAGTAAGCTTTTAACTGGTATTTTAGAGGGAGAGGAGGTAAGTTTGGATGAGTGGTTCTGACCTGTCATCCTCTACTTTCTTCCCTTCAGAAGTATTTTGCCTAAGCTTTCTTTTTGTGTTTGTTCATGTACCTTTCCACACAGATGTTGAGGTTTATTTATATACTTCAAAGAAATAATTTTACAGGAAGTACAAGTATTTTAAAGTGACTGCCAACATACCCAGGTTAAACTGGACATTGTTCTTTTAATCTTTGTTAAAGTTGTTTGATTCAATATTGAACTTCTATAAGCCTTTTATTGTTTTTTTACTTTTAATGTAACTTGGATATTAAATTTTAATGAGTTTGTACTTTTTAATGAGAATATTGAAATCTTTTGTATGAGTTGAAGTGTTGATACCATGAATATGCAATATATTAAAATAATAGATCTTTGGTGACTTAGTGAAAATAAGCAATGGGATGCTGCCAGAACCCTGTGGTTTTGCATCAGCTGGCAAGTAGGCTCCTATATCACCTAAAGTTTTTGTCAACACATTTCATATTTAAGAGAAATTATTAAAATGCATGCAGGAAAGTCTTACAATGGCCTTTCTGGTCAGTCTCGAAACAAGGAAAGGAATGTTTTCTTCTTTATGATAATATTGAAGTATTGAAGCATCTGTGTTCTTTCCAATTTTGTGGAGAATGTAACTGTCAATAAAGTTCAAAATGCAGGACTGAAGCTGTTGACAGGATATTTATTCATGAAAAGTACAAGGTATAAAATCAATGGACAAGTTGTGGTAGCTTTAAAATATTTATGGTAGTAGGTGAAACAGAGAACTTTAGAACTCAAGAATAATAATTTCTGTTGATTTCTATTCTTTTGTTGAATAGAATAAAAGCATGTGACCCCAAAGTGATCAGGCATATATTGACCACTGGAGTTTCTTCTGCTGTTTTGAACTATTCATTTTAACACCTTGAGCTAATTGGATGTGTGAGAGGCTATAATTAATTAAACAATTTAGATATGTTTACGGTATGTCAGAGAGTAAAGGAAACTTCTTAAGTGCTGTGTTGTGGTATGTATCCTCCTGACCTGTGGAAATTCTATGGAAATACTGATTTGAAAGCTTAAGAGCTTTGATAATGTTTTGTGTTAATGAATCACCTCATGTTTGTATTCAGAACAGTAATTGGGAGTGGAAAAAGTCTCCTCTTTGGTAATTAAGAGTGCTGAAATGCTGTGGTTTGATGCAATTTTTCAGTTATTCTATTCCTGCTTTTATACACTTCCTGTTGGAATTTGCAAGGCCAAGAACTTATTCCAGATTCTACAGTGTTAAGGTTTGACACTGGCGCAAGGCCAAATGCCCCCATGAAAATACACTTTCTCTGGTGTCTGCTGTGAGATTTTGACCAGGAACAAACAAAGCAGGCTCTCACTTGAAAAAAAAGAAAAGTTTATTAACTAAACTACAAAAACAATTACTAAACTACACACAAAAGAAAAAAAGAAAATACAAGGAAAATGAAAACCTCACAAAAACACTCTCCTCCTCCTCCCCCCTAAATTCCCAATACAATACATCTTCCAAAATCACCAATTCTGGGTCCAGCACCACCCCTTTAGAATGCTCAACTTTCAGTTCCTCAAGAGGAGAGGGAGTCCTTCCGTGTGTCGTGGTGGCCTTTTCCGTCCTTGTTCCGGTGCTCTCACCACCAAACAAGAATCAGGGCTGCTCCCAGGGTTGTCTTTTTAAGGATGCTTTGTCCAGTTCCAGAAAAGCACAGTATCTCACCTTTGGGACATCTGTCCCCCCCATATTTTATATACCCCCTGGGGCCGAGGGGTACCCACACTGAATCTTCTTTGGCTCTGGGACATTTCTCCCCCTGGACTCAGTCTCTGTATCACACAGAAACATGGCTCTGTCCATGGCTACACAAAAGAGTCCAGCATAAAATGCCACTCCATCTTCTCCATTCTTCCAACATCTCTCACTCTCTCTCTCTGGTCCAGACCTTCATCACTCGTCTAGGAAGGGTTAATGTTCTGTGAAGTTTTCATTGTCCAAGAAGGGTTAAAAACTCCTCCGAGCGGCTGGACTCCTGGCTGCACCCCCCCACCATCTCCTCAGCCGGGCTGCCTGCTGCCAGCACATGTTTACTAAATTTCAAGGTAACAGCCACAAACACAGGCTGCACTTTCTCTCTCTGTCTGTCTCCAAGGAGGCGGGGGGGAACAGGCTGCCCATTGCTTTCCAGCATTTCTTTACTTCTTCCTTCCACCCTTGGGGGGGCCAGGCCTACCTCTCCCGGGCCGGGCCGCATGGCGTTTCCCCTCCCTCCGCCCAGCCATCAACTGGGCCGGGGGAGAGACCCAACTCCTTCCCGCCGGAAATCCAAAGAGAGTTCTGAAGGAAAAGATCCCTGCTTTTAACTCCTTGGGTTTGTGGTCTCAAGAGGCGGATCCAATGCCCCACTGGTCAAACCAGGTGCTCATCTTAAAATCCGAACACCCATTGGTGACCACAGCACAAACAACATATCCCAGATGTCCCATTTCCGGTCAAACCACGACATACAGGAATGCTGAGTCCTGAAGTTTTGCTTGCTGTACATACTGGTAACACATGTGTATGCCCAGAAGGGGATCTGGGAATAGATTTGCACACTGAAATGTAGCACCATTATCTCCCTCAATAGCTCTCAAATATTTAACCTCCCTTTAGAAATTAATAGATGTTTAGTCATCGAAAGGGAGGTGTCCTGTTGTGTACTTTGGCACAAATTTTCATCCTGTCTGTGTAAGGAAGTTTGGAAGAGTTGAGGAGTTCAGCAAACAACCAGAGCTGCCAAGAGCTTTGTGTTTCCCAGGACATGAGTGCACCTGGCATCTTTGAGGACTGGCTGAGGAGGGTGATGCTCAGCCTACAGGTGTGTTCTTGCCCTGCTGGGGATGTTCTGGTTTGTTCCAGTGATCTGCTCCTGGTGCAGTGCTGAGCTCAGGTGCTGCCCAAGGCGTGCTGCCTGCTGGTGTCACATGCCCCATCACCCTCAGATGCTGATGCCCTAA
The DNA here is from genome assembly GCF_027579445.1 of Ammospiza nelsoni. Lineage (NCBI taxonomy): Eukaryota > Metazoa > Chordata > Aves > Passeriformes > Passerellidae > Ammospiza > Ammospiza nelsoni. The sequence goes on along the minus strand of NC_080633.1, from coordinate 28,126,389 downwards.
AAGCCACCACAAGTTTCTGATGCCCTAAAAACCATCAGAAGAAGGCACAAGATGCTGCCTTCCTCCCCAGCATCTCCCTCAGTGGCCAGGTGACAACAGGACCCACCATACCACCACCCTTCCTCGCAAATGTCCGTCAGAGAATTGTGCTTTCAAGCACTGTATTTATAAACACATGTGTAAAGTTGTTAAATATGCACAAGGTAAGTTAGTTTTTGGTAAATAACTGGAATTGGTAATTAATTGAGAAAAGTAGAATGAAAGCCTAATAGAGGTGGAGCATATATTTTTGCAAGGATTAAACTAAAAACTTTTAACAGAAAGATGGAAGGAAGTGTAAACAAAGGAAGAGAGTTTTGTTGATATTTTATTTATATATTTGTATATATTTATATATATTTATGGTATAATCCAAATTAGTGTCTCCATGTTATATCTGTAATATGCTTAAAATTATTCTTGCAAGCTTATTTTTTTTTGTTTTGTTTTGCTGGTTTTAGAAACAAGGCAGGTCCACACTGAAGGTTAAGGAAATAGTAATTTCCAGCTTTTATCTGCTTTCATACAGTGATTGAGGATGCTACTTCTGAGTACACTTTATAGAAGTATCCCATTCAGAAAATATTTCTTTTTATTGGCTTTTCAGTGGTTAGTCTTGGTTTCCATGTCTGCCAAATAGCTTCTCTGAGGAGCCTACATATAGGAAACATGCATTTATTTAAAAATGCAGGGAAATAACCAGGAAAATAAAATAATAAATAAATCTTCTTGCAATACAAGGTGAATTACAAAGTAGCTTTAGAAGTATTTGTTATACATATTCAGTCTGTAATTAATCTCAAACCTCTCTTGTACAGCTAAATATTTTCTGTTGTAAGGTCTACTACGTGAATAGAAACATTTGATTTAAGTTAAACATTGAGTTACCTTATTTTTGCTTCCTTTGGTAATATTTAGTGGCTTCTCTTTGCAGTTCATGTTAGCTTCATTCTTTTTCTTTTTTTTCTGCATGAAACAGGATCCTACACACAGTTTGATAACTGAATCTTAAGGAGAAGCATGTCCATGAGTACTAGTAATGAAATTAAATTTTTTATCACTTTCAGTATATAGTTTGCTTGGACTATAAATTAATTAAAGTACTGTCTAATTCTGTAGGACTGTTGGTTTATCCAGGGCTTCTGGATAATAAATCCATCTCTGTAATTTTTTATCTCTCTTCTGTGTTACAATGATTCCTTGACTTGGTGCTCATATTTTTTTTTTTTTTCAGTAGAATCATAGAAGTGAGGACTACAAATAGACATTCCATCACTAGCAAGAAATCTGTATGGATTTTGATTTTTTTAGTGTTATTTTTTTTCCCCAGTACCTCTTACAATAAATAGTCTGATAATATGTTCCTCTTTTGCTTTTATCTGTAACTTGAAGTGTCAGTCTGTCTTTTCAGGATTAGGACATGTGTTCCATTAACTTTCATGCCTCCCTGGCAGTATTGATAATGAAATGATAGATGTTGAAATAACAATGAGAGATAAGTATGAGCACTCTCCAGGAGCACATTGTACTAACATAATGCCATACTTGATACTTGAACTGTCTGATATTTTTCTTACACTGTAAACTAAAAAAAAACAAACAACAAACTCTTGGTAGAATGATGGAGTTATATGAATCCATTTTAATTTATATGTTCTCTCAAATATTAATGAAAGTGTTTAGAAATTTTATAGAGAAGATATAACTCAAGTCATAATATTACAATTTATAATTATGAGTTAATGAGAGTTTCAAGCACTTAATATAGTAAATTTTGCAGTCATCTATAGCTTAGAAATCTCACATTTTGCATAACAAAATTTGCCTAAAATACCTTTAGTGACCTTGACTTGGAGATTTTGCAACAGTGCATTTGGATTTATTCAAACTTATATTATTATTTTGAAAACAGTAGAAGCGACTCATATATGTATTTCTTAAGCAGTAACCTATAGTTTCAAATGACTGAAGAATGAAACATTACTAATACAATTTCACTGTGGTCAGAATTCTTGAGATGCTTTGTTAGAATAATTAGAAACCATGGATTTACAAACAATGTATCTTTATACAGATATCCTCAGTCAACATAAACTTTATTGTAGTGCAAAACCATGGGTTCTAGGCAGCAACACTGACTGGTGGAAGACATTTGTCCTTTCTGTGAAATCCCATTCCTGAGCAACTACCAGCACTGCTTAGATCTTTCTGTCTTCAGGCTTTTCTTACCTTAACATTGATCTATTTTTTAGCTTAAGACAGCATTTTAATAACCAGGCCAGTGCTCTGTTCTAAAGTTAAATAAATAAATGCATTAAAAAGACAAGCTTTGGACAACCTTTTTTGGTTTTTGGTTTTTTTTTTTTTTTGGTTTTTTTTTTGCAACAGATGATGTTAGAAACCTGAACTTCCACAACACAGTTTGGAATCAACACTGTTGATTTTGCATAGGTTATACCTGCTGAAGATAAATGAACTACAGGTCCAAAAAGTAAATCTTCTGGGTATTAGATTTCAGAAAAAAAATATCTGAAGTGTGTGCAGACTAATCTTGCCAGTAATTGAACATTATTTACATTATTTTATTCTTCAGAGTACACTGCAAAACTCAGTAAATTGTAAAATGCTGTGATGGCAAGTAGGAAGTGGTCAGCCTCTTTATTCAAAATATCTAAAAATAAGCAATAATATGACCAAGGTGTTCCACAAAAATAAGGTTATTTCAACCATTGTTTTGGTTAATTTCCTCATTGTCTCTTTCTTTTCAGATGATCTATTATTTTTTGGTAAAAGTAAATTCTAGGGTCTTATCAAACTGAAAACATTGAGATATAATGATAGATAAGTTCACTTTACTATAACACAGCTTTTCTGTTGTGGATTTATTTGTGCATATTTACTTGAGCTTTCTGGGTATTAGAGCCAATATCTAAGCAGTCTACTTAAACATAGCATGTTCACCTCAATCTGGAGAAAATAGGTCAAATTCTGACATATACTGTGACTTCATTAAATTAGAATTCTGTCTTTCTGCTGCCAACAGATTGATGACAAATTTAACTGGAAAATACTTAGGGTTGATCACCTTTGCTGATGTTGGGAGAGCAGCTTCAGTTTCAAGCTTATTGTAAAAGATAAGAATGGTGTTTTGTGCATTTCTGTAGTTGTGTTACATTAAATGAAAATAGTCTCTGCTTTACTTTAAAAAATGTATTGCGTCTATCAAGTTCTGTTGTTTATCACCCTAAGAACTGAGTGTTGTCCATTGGGGTCAGATTGCTGCCAGGGTAGTATGACCCTTCACCAATGGCACAAAGATGGAAAGATGTCCTTAGCTGGGGAGTACTGTAAGGTACATATGAAGTGTAGTGAAGTCCTGCTTTATAAAGCCAGAAGCAACTTCTCTTATTGTTATTATTGTCTTCCTGTGTCAGTGCAATAGTGAATGGAAAACAGAAGGTAGAAGCTAGAGCAGGGCAAGAATCACCCAGATATTTGCCTGAATGATCTTGGAGGTCTTACCTTGGTTTGGCCACAATGGCCTGCTTATTTGTAATGGGGCAAACCTTTGTGGCTTCACTATGAAGAAATGCACGGTCAGCTCTAATGAAAACTATTGCTCTCAGAAATTACACAGAATGACTATAATAAAAACACTTCGTGTCAGAATATGAAAATATTGCTTGTTTGTGCTGAAAATAATCATATTCCAGATGTTTTATACTCATTCCAAACATTATACTTACTTCTATGTTCTGAAAATAACTGCTTGACAACATATTTTGTAGATAAGTAGATAGTAAAGCTTGCTTCTCTTCCCCCATGGTGTATCACAGATGGAGTAAATGGGGCTGTAACTCCCTTGGGTTCTTACAAATGCACTGCCTTGGTTCAGATGCTGGAGCTGCATCATTGCCTTGCTACTAAAACTGTCCCACTCAGTCTGGCATAGGGGATGCAAAGCCCTTCCAGATTAAACTGACAGCTTTGCTTAAAATCTCTTTATGGATTGTTAATCACCAAAACAGAGGCTATTCTGCAAATATTTGCTGGGCTGCAAGTGTTCTTATGGCTGGATAATCTGGTAGATTTGAAAGGCAATGGTGAGCAGCTATTGTGAATTGGTGAACAGCTATTCTGAATTAAGGACCACATAAAGCACCAAAGTGGTAGCTACAACAAGAGTTTTAACTTATCTAATTCAAATTATTGTCTTTTAGCTTGGAATAAGTCTCTCCCTGGAGTTCAAGTAAAGACTTCAGGATTTATTCTTAGAAGGATCATTTTTAAATTACAGGAGAGAGGATTGAAGTGAATGAAAGTTTTGTTTAGAAACACTTTGAATGTGTTGAATTTCCTTTTTTATTTATGATGTATGTTGAAACACAGAATACAGTTGGAATTCATGAAAATCTGTCTCTACATCCACCTTCCTTCTTTTATTTTTACCAGACACTAATATGTAATAGGTGGATCTGTGAAATCTGTTTTGAAGATGATTTTTTTTCCTCACTTTTTTTTTCCCCAGAAGAATTTTCCTCCCTCTTAACTGTGGTTTGATGTTTTGCTACTTACACAAGTTGGTATAATAAAATTTAAGTAACCTATTAATTCAGTTGAGGAGTTTGTTTCCTGTCAAAGGATTTGTTTTCAAATCTTGAGTCTTACTCTTCCTTTGCCCTATGACAGATATATAGAAAGGAAATTAATGTTCCAATCTACTTGGAAAGCACATTTAACAGGAAAGGGAGGGCTATTTTTAAAGTAGGAAAGGAAAGTGTTAATTGTAATAGGATTTTGAAAAACATAAAAACTATACAGAATTAACCTATTGTATAAACAAAATTATATATAGGAGGTGTCTAAATAGAAGAAGTGCAAATTGTGATATGTAGCAAGCTTCATGTTTTGCTAATACAGCTCATAGGTTGTATAAATATGTTTTGTTATTTTGGCAGTTTCTGAATCCTAGTGCTGACTGAAATATCTGGAAACTTTATCTTTTATAAAGTTTAACATGCACAAAAAATACATTTCTTTTTTGTTTTTGAAATTATTAATTTAGCTAAAGCATTTTCTGGGTTCAAAATCCTGCATCACAACCACAGAAGTCCCAGCTGAAAAAAAATCTAATGGCAAAGGTGAGGAAGACAACAGTTGAGGGATGCTGGAATGATGAAGGTAGTTCGTATTGCAACTGTGTGGCTAAGTGCTTTTGACTCAAAGGGATGTCAGGTGAATTCTTCAACCCATACAAATGGAGTGCTCCTACAACTTAGCTCCTCTGTGCCCTTTCACAGTTAGAAAATTTCTGAATGGCTTCATCAAATTTGAAGTATTTTAATTTTCTCAGTTTCCCTTACATGTTTATCAGACTTTCCCCATGGTTAAGGTAGCAATTTGGAATCAGGCACAAAATAAAGAGGTTACTATTACTATAAAACTTTGTGGTAGAGCAGTACCTCCTCTAAAGCCAAGGTCCAGCCTCTCTAGCGCGCTGCAGGTTTAGCTGTCATCTGATGGAGAGTGGAAGTTTTCCTGATGCATTTCCATTTCCAGGCCCCCTCCCACAAAGGGCTCTTTTAGCACAGCCCACACTCTTGCCTGCTGCTGCTGCTGAGCCCCTTCAGCTCATTCCTTGTCCCCCAAGCCATGGCAGAGCAGCACCCTCACAACTCTCATTCTTGTGCACTGTTTAATGGGGTGCTTCAAGCTTACTGTTATGCAGTTATTTTTGTGGCTCTTCTGTTTTGGACGGCACAAGAGTAGGTCTTGCACTTTTCCTGTGCTGATTTCCTGATTCACAGTCTGTGCCAGCTCCCACTAATGTCAGGACTGGGGCCATTCCAGTAATTGTTTTGGATGGAGAGCAGAGGAGGAGTCCTCGATTAAGCTCACTTTCAGCAGACTAACCATTTATTTGCTGGTCTGTCTTCTAATGGCATTTTTATTTACATGACCTCTAGTTATGGTGTCATTACAATATAACTATGAAGTTTATATATTACAAAATTACTTTAATCTTTACTAGATAACTAAGAGGCAGTGTGATGGAGGCAGATATACTCCTGGAATTTAAGCTTCCATATTTCTGTTGCTACCAATCTCTTTAGTTTGGCCAGCTATGTTTTTAATAAACTGTCAGTCTGACCAGCTGTATGTAGTGAAGCTGGAAGTAACTTCTTTCTAAAGTCTTTGTTTTTCTTTTTTAACCTTTGTTAATGGACTGTCAGGTATAGTTGGGTTAATAGCTAAAGGACTTGTAACTGTTACCTTCAGTAATACTTAGTGTTAGTTGTTTTATTACCACTGTGAGCAGAGTGGATCAATGTCAGATAAGTCTTATACCTGTTTGGGATGGGAGAGGTTCCACAAAGATGTTCAATTTACCTCAAAATGTGCTTCTTAACATAGTGTAACTGCATTGTTCCCCTTTGAAATTAAAGGAACATCTGAAATGTGAATTTCACAAAAATCGAGGGGTTTTTTTTCAATTATTTCAACATTTTAATTTACAGTTAAATTTTAATGAATTGAGTGATTTAAATATATTTCTTTTTGGGTTTAAAATTATAGAATTGTATTAGAATGATAAGTATTACTTAGGTACAAGTTACAGTTCTGGTACTGTAGTTCACATATTTTCTTGTGCTCCAGTAGGATTGATGTGTCTATTAATGTTGTGATTTAGAAATGGTGTTCCCACTGAAACATCCCAAAACATGTGCAGCTTTTATGAAAGTTTACCACTAAGCTACTATCAATATTTGGAAAAATAAAGACAAAACAAAAGGTATCAGTGCACCATATCAAACATGTGATCTTCAACTGCAGTTGTTTCATTTAGCATTTTATCCCTAGAGTGGAAATTACATTAGGCCCATGATTATTGTAGGTTGTATCATTCATCAGTCAGACACTTTTAACATTGCTTTTTTCCAGGTAACTACAAAATTGAATATCTATTTTCCTTTTTTTCCCCTTTTCTGTTTTGTGGGTTTGGTGCTGTTTTGTTGTAATTTTGTTTTAGTGCTAATTAATTGTTTCAAATATGGCAAATGAAATAATTTCATGGGCAGTTTGAAATGGGTAGGAGAGCAGTAGATTGGCCTGAACCTGGAGAGTGGGGAAGTGAACAATGGAGGCATGTTTTCATTAGATTAGAAATATTATTCTTTGCAACTCAAGGTGCAAATTATCCTGTGCCATAATGTTCTTTTCAAACACACAAGATAAAATTTGCATATCTAAATTGGATCAGCTTGAATGGGTTTCCCTGCTGTCTCATCCCCTCAGCTACAGTCTTTCTGAAATGGCCTGCAGGTGGATCCAAATAGTAGTTTTTAAGTCTATTTTTAAGAGCATCTTTGAAATATTTTTTTTAGCTTTATATTGATTTCTTGTAGTGAACATCAGCAAAATTTCTCCTATGTCTCATCTAAGTATAATCTACATGATAATTAGAGGTTTAAATTTAGCTGTGCTTACATTGGCTTTAAGAATAACAATTTAAACAGAGTCAATAAAATCACAGTTGTTTCATATTGTTAAAATAATAACTTTCCCTTTCCCCCTTTCCTTTCATCTTAGAAGTAGTGTAATGTTTTATTATAAATGTGACAAATTTTGCCATCCAAGGGAAGGCCCTGCAAACAATCTTGTTCTTCAATCACTGATATTGTATTTACTTGGGTTTCTGTTCTCCCTTTCCATAAACTCTCACCACTTTGATAATATTTTATTACATTAATCAGGATTGAAGTGTATATATTATATTATTATATATTATACACTCTATTATCTCACCTCTACTAAAACAACTGTGTTAATAGATTTTTATCAAGTATGAGTACCTCATCATGATCTGCAGCATCCTCATGAGGGAAAGTGGAGGGGTAGGCACTGATCTCTTCTCTATGGTTAGCAGTGGCAGGACCCAAGGGGACAGCAGGACACTGTGTAAGGGGTTTTTTAAGCTGGATATTAGAAAAATGCTCTTTTTCAAGAGGATGGGCACTGGATCAGGCTCCCCATGAAAGTGAACACAGCACCAAACCAGGCAGAATTCATGAAGCTTCCAGGCAATGCTCTTCTGCACATGGTGCAATTTTTGGACTAGGAGTTGGACTGTGTGCTCCTTGTGTGCCCCTCCAAACTCTGAACATTATATTTTTCTATTATTCTAATTAATTTCATCTGGCTGTCGAATTTATTTTGTGTTCATTTGGTAGTATGACTTCTTCTGACGAATCAAGGAGAAATAGCAAAAGAAATAATTTGACTTCTGTGGGCAACAGGACTACATCTCAAAGACAATATTTTATTTCCTGTAAAATAGTTAGGAAGTTTTAAGGGTTATAATTTCACAGTGTCTCTCTGATGAGTGTAAAAAAATTGTAGCCTAATTTTAGGCTTTGCTGGTGTTTTTACCAAGGAATGGATGACCTAAAGCTTATCCCAGTCCATCTGTTTTACTAGCTGTGCATGTGTATTAACTGCCAAATGTTGATGTAAGAATAAGGAGTAAGATGTCAAGATGGTCCTTGGGCTCCATTAAATGAACAAATAGAAGCAGAAAAGGGTTAGACATAACAGAGCTTCTCCAGAGCCTCTGTCCAAGGTGCTGAGGGTTAGTGTTCATCTCGGCGTTGTGGGACAGTGCCTCGTGCTGAGGGACTGGCTCAGGGGGTGACTGTGCTCACCTGCCACCATTGTGCTTGCCTCAGGGTTATATTCTGGGTGGGTTTGGGGTTTAGAGGCATTTGGTTTAGGTTTGGGTTGGCTTTTGAAGTTTTGTTTCTGATTTTGTTGTTGCTGTTGTTTTGTTTATGTTCTGGTTTTGTTTCTAAACTTCTTACCTGGTCTGTGTAGAATGTCAGGGTGTTATAGAAAAATGATATTTGGTTTGCTAGTTTTATATACAGATGATTAAATCTCAACATTTTCAACTCTCTCAGTTTATCTACTGTCCCTAGTTCAGGTTAGTGTTTCTGTTTCTTTACATAGGAGTTCTATTTAGTTCTATAAATAGTTCTCTTTATGTATTGTTGGAGTTTTTTTCTCTTGTTCTTACCCAGGTAATTTGAAACTTCATGAGAATAGGCTAGGATTATTGTTGTATCACATGACGATGATACTCATTAGTAAGAGAAAAAACCCACCCTAGTTACTGTTTCTGGATGCAACATAGCATTGCATGGTTTTTTTTGAAGATCACAGTAACTGCCTTTTCCCATCTGAATGATATTCAAGGAGGTGTAATTGGCCTAAATGCCAATGATTATGTCTAACTCATGGAGCCTACACAGTTATGCTATCACAGTAAGAGATTAATGATACTACTGCAAAAACACCTTGGATATCATTGGTGTAGGGAATAAGGAATAAGAGATATTCCAGTGGTTGTTCTTGGATTGTAGGATTAATTCTCTTGCTTTAGACTTTTAGAGAATACCATAATGTCTAAATGTTAATTCTGGCATGGGGAACAAAAAATACCAGCATTTGGGGAGAAGATTCTGACTGTGCTGTAGTGGGGAGAGGAGTTGTTGAACTCTAGACAATAGAGTGCTGTTGTGCTCAGTTTGTTAGTGGACTAAAAAGGAAGGATGAGCTCTGTGCAGGAAATCTCACTTGTGCAAACACAAACAGGCATGTCTTGAAAGTTACCTGACACATCCCCACTTAGCACTGCAGTGATTTGGCACAGTTGACCTGGAGAGAGCAGAGAAGACAGCGTTCTCTCTGGCTGGTCCCAGAGTCAGGCTTTGGGCACTGGGTTAGTGACAGCCTCCTGTACTTCTCCAAATATGGGCACTCTGCATCTGCAAGCTACTGAGCCTATGTCTAACCTGTACTTCCCCACAATCTGTGTGTGTGTGTGTGTTTGTGTGTGTTAGCCAGGCAGCCACAAACCACCAGTGAAATCGGCCCACAGTGGCATCAGGTGCACCTTTACTGACTGTCAGGTGTTATCCTGATGCTTGCTGATCCATGGCCTGTACTGATGTTCATAACATTTTAACATAAAGCACATTTCCAGATGCCACATGGATACCATATTGTAGTTCTGAGAATAGACTGAGTAGAACAATGCTTTTGAATATTGTAAATGTTTAACTTCCTTTATATATCCACATATGTTAACATAGTATGTTCACCAAACTATAGGTGTTTGGCTTTTTATGGGGAATCACAGGCAATATGCCATCATAGTTTAATAATCTGTAATGAAATTGTAATGAATTGGTAAGTTGTAATGGATTTCCTTGCTGTTGTCTCTCTGATTAATCCTTAGTCTTTTAAATTGCATTTACTGTTTATAATCCAATGTGTTTCAGTAGAGCAGACATAACACTTGTGCTAAGTGTCATTTCTTATCTTTTAGTTCTTAGTGTTTACCAGCAGATAGAACATGGATTTTTAGTTCATTAGGGAAAATCAGGATACAGAAAAGTTAATTAATAATGAAAGAGTTGTTTCTGTGTAAGAAAAAAAATACCTTCAAAGTTTTCCAATAATCTTTGTTAAAAAATGGTGTGTGTGCTTTGCAAAGAAACCATTTGTTCTGTGATAGTGAAGCTAATTATTCTCAGCACACTCTAGCTATGTCAAATTACAAAAAGAACATCAGACTCTGTATGTTGTAGGAATTAAAACACCATCAGTTGAGTTAATGAAGAGCGTACAATGAATATGATCTCATTTTTTGCAATGCAGTTTAAGTGAAAGCCTTTTAAGAACTGTTGCAAAAATCATAATTTAGGGGGGAAAAGAAACAATAAAGCAAATGTTTGCTATCTGTTTTAATTACTTTCTGCTTAGAGGTATGCATTAGGTTTATTTATTGTTTGATTTCAAATTATTTCTCTTAAACGGTTTAAGAATACAGTGGCTAATGATCCATTCTGAAATCAAATGAATAGAGTCTTCTGTATTCCATTATACAAAGCCAAAGAAACTCATTTTTGATTGTTTCATTATGATATTGTGTGAAGATCACTACTTGAAATTACAGATTAGCATAAGCATGGGAACCTGAAATAGAATATGAAACACAGAAGAGAAAGGGAATTATTGCAATTTTTTTTTCAAATGGGAAAAAAAAATGAGAGTGGATTTCTGAATTATGTACCAACTGTGAATGTGGTGAAAATGCCATTCTCTATTAACATTTCAATTATTTTTCTTTCTGTAGAATTCCTTACAAAGACAGCCCTGTGAAAACCTCCCAGTAATAGATGTTCTTGATAATTTTAAAAGTTTGGTGGAAAGAAGATATTTTGTCCTAATCAAAGATAATAGCAATTTTCATTGTGCATACATGCAAGAGAGATTGGAAGATTTTTTTCCTCCTTTCCACCAAAGATTCAAGGTGTGTGGTTCTTCCCTGTGTCAAAATTATGTATGCACTTAGAAGACTTAGAATATGAAGTCAGAAGCCTGAACTCTTAACAGAAGCAAGGAACCTTTATTGTACTTCACCAGTCCTTTCAGATATAAAAATTAAGCATTGGGAGTTTAGAGGAAGCCCTGTCATACTGCCTATCTGCAAATCAAGAATAATCTTTCTCAGAGACCACTGCAATCAAATAACTCAATATAGTTAAGTTTTATATTAAAGGAAAAAAATTTGATTCACAAGGTTGGAAATCAAACATTTTTTTGACTGCCAGTCAACCAATTATTGACAGAGAGGGGATTTGGTGTAGGCATATGCATGTTTAAAGTGTTTGACATAATGGTTCTTTCCTTAATCCTGTCAGTATATTACTTTGCTATGGCAACCCTGTAGCTTTACAGGAGATGAATTTATTGAATTGCACCCTCCTGTACAATGTGTCCTGCTATTCAGTGAGTTTCAGTATTCAAGATGCAATCAGAGACCATAAGATATTTAACTTCCTTTAGATAAGACCATGTACAATAATCAGATTTGGGCAAACTTCTACATATCTTATGGTTATTCTTGTATATCTGTAGAAAGAAGGAAGGACTACAATGATCTGGGGATTTAACATTCAGTTATCCTCCAAGGTTTCCAAAGATGGTTCCTTATAATTGTTTTCTAACAGCCCTTGGAGGAAGCAGAATATATTTTTTGTTATCTTCAAATTCATGCAAAAGTCTGAATTATTTGTTTTTGAAGTTGATAAAGAAAAATACTAAATAGTAATATTATAGTAGTATGTTTTGTACATATTTAAGGATTGAAAATACCTCAGAACCAATCTGTCTGATGGAGAAATTAATATTTGAGCATATGTAGAAGTGTCTGCAGGAAGTGGGTGGAGGTGGACCCGGTGGTGAGAGTACTTTAGCAACATATTGCAAAATTTGCTATTTTCTTTTCACTGTGTAGGATGTCTTAGAAAAGTAACCTTATACTTAGGCACTGATATATCAGCCAGACAACTGAAGTTGTGTGTTGTATCTGTATTTATATATGGAGGCTAAGAGAATTTAAGCTGACATAAATTGTGTTAGTATCTAGTTAACATATGAATTTTAATATGTGTATTTAAATTATTAATGTCAAAGCATAATAACTTATTTTTTTCCTATTGATACATCTAGGAAGTAGGTTTTTATGTGAAGTTTGACTTCTGCTATATACATGATGTATTTTTTTTTTTTGCCCTGGTAAATCATGTCTATCTATTTACCTGAACTCAGCATCATTCAAGCATTGCCATGGTGGTTTCAAAGTCATGCTTCGAATTTTTAATGCTCTCCACCTCAGTTTATCTGTGTAAATTAAATTTCCTTGTCCCAGGGAAATCGTGCTCTATTCATCTAACTGGATGTTAACAACTGAACTGCATGCTGATCTAGAGACAACTGCTTTGCAAGTTTCTATAATATTTCAATAATAGTTCAGTCACTGAGAATCTCCTCCACACCATTTCTTCCTTCAATGAGTAGTATATCAAATGAAGCTGTCTTATATTCTGCAGGGAGTGTATGCCACTGTTGGTTATTTAGACCAAGGTTGGCTTTGAATCTCATGGGAAAAACCTGTGGAAGTACCAGAGCTCACACCAACAGTTAATTGGAAAACTTTTAATCCTATTTTCAGATACCCAAATGTAATAATGATTGGAGAAACCACGTTATATTGTCTTTTGTCATCACAGTGAAAAGGAATGTTGCCAATTTTATGAAGAATTTTCCCATCCTGAAAGTGTCACATCACCTTAAGCTTGGTTTGATCCCTTTTAATGAGGCTTTAGTTGTAATGCTAATGCTGATAATTTAGGATACATTTTTCAGCAGCACACAGAATGTATTAAATGCATTGCGATGTATATGCAGAAAATTAAGTTATATGTGGTTGTGATATCAGGTACCCTGGTGCACAGGTTTGGCTACTTGCTTTATTTTGCCATAGAAATATTGGTGTAATGAAATGGAGTTGAGGATGGTGCCCAGCAGCAGAGGGGAAAGAAAAGGCAGCACTTAGGGGAATGGGAGTTTTTGTTATCATAACTCAGAATTTTGAAGTCTCTGTGTTCTGAAATGATAACTTGCTTTGATTAATATGCCCTTAGAATTTGCTAACTTTGTGACCTTCCTTATTTAGACTTACTTTTTGCATTGTAGTTTGCTCCAGAGTTGACTTTAATGAGTGACCTATAGTTTTCAATAGTAAGATGGATCAGTAGGAACAGATTTGCCTTCCATCTCCCAGTTAAAGCAACTACCATATAATGCAAGTATGATAGATGGAACAGACTTGTGAAGTTTTAGATAGTATTACAGAGTATTAGTATTAGTATAGTATTACAGGATTTATTTTGAGATACCATATTTAGGGCTGTAACTTTAATTATAACCTACGATTCTGCAAAGTAATATTATTAATGATAAAATAGGGTTCTATCTTAGGGCTTATTAAGTTAGCAAATCCCAATTGAACCTTATTTATTAATTTAGAATGGTTTAAATCTCACACCAACTTACTCTGTGTCCAAATGGTGTGAGATACATTAATCAGTTTACTAAAGTTACGTTCCTCTTGATTACTGTTCTGTTGAAGCCAGCACAAAACACAGAGCTGTACTTTTGGCAAGCTAAATTAAGACTCTTAAGAAGTTAACAAGTTTTTAAAAGCTATTTCCACCTATATTGTGTTTGTCACTACTACTGAGTCTGTGCATTTCTGGAAACCACTGAATGTATTGGTTAAGTTAAAAAAAGCTGCACCAATGAAACAACTCACTCAAGAAATCAGCCTTGTTTAATTTTCTTATTAATTTGTATTACCTAACTAATTTGAGAATTGATAACAGAATGTTTGAGTGATTTATGGCCTGAAAAGAAGACCAACATTTCCCTCCTTGAAAATGGAAATTGGCTTGTCAGACATTTAGATGAAGAATGATCAATCAATAGGATTTTAATAAGGAAAAGCTTTAAAATTGACTGAAGGTGGCTTTTGTTTAAGGTGATTTGGTATGTGCATATTACTAAGCTCTCCCTTGAGAGGATTTTCAAACACAATAATGGGCACTGATTTTCTTTGTTTATTTCATTCTCTTTCTGTTCCCCTTTTGCCAGGGATTTCAGTACTTACCTCTCTCGTGTGTTTTTGAAATCTCCCTGCCTGCTCTTGAGGTCCTGTGAATAATTTTACTTATTTGCATTTAAAACTATGAGTTTTAACCACTGTTTTTCTCCAGTGAGCCTGTTGTCTAGACAAACATTTATTTTCAGTCTAAGTTCATGCTAGACATGGGGGCTAGCTGTTTCCATTGAACACAAATTTCATAAGTACATGCACACACTGGAGGAACAGATTTGACTTGGAAAGATCCATTAAAATATTGTATTTTGGTTGCCTCTTGGAAAATCTAGTATAATGGGCTTGGATTAAAAAGCAAATGGCAATTATGGTCAACTGGGTTGGTTTGTTTTGTCCATTAGTGAAGTCCCTATTGGACCCTCTGAAACTGAAGTAACTAAAGTTAGATTAAAAACGCTCCATTCTGTGTGCAGTCTTCACATACCTATACAAACTATATAGACACAGGACTAATGCATTAAAAGAATAAACAGTCTATAGCACACCCTCACAAATTCTGGTTGTCCCTACTTCCTTGCAGTCTTTTTTTTCCCTCCAGTTAGGTTTCTTATCCTGATTTCAGCCTGTTTTCTTGGCTCTTCCTATCACTATTGTCCAAGCTTTCTATCCTAGTGACTTAGAGGCCACCATTATCTTCCACTTTTGTACCCAATCTTATTTTGTTTCCCCTCAGCACTCTGAAGCAACTGCAGACTGGGATCACAGTTATGGAGGAGGTTCTAGGTTGTGCAGGCTTCCCTTTGGAGGTTGTGATGGGAAGAGCACACTGATCATTCCCAGCACAAATGAAGTTAAGTTTTTTCCCCAAAACAGGGGTTACCAAAAGATTTTAAGTGAAAATTTCACCACTTCCTCATGTGGGTTTTTTGCCCTTTTTTATTAAGGCAGAAAAAGTAATGGAGCCAGATTTGATCTTCCCAGTCAGTTCTCATCTTTGGATAGGATCTTCTTTATGTGGTTGGCATTGAAGTCAATGTAATCTGAGCAGAAAGGACAATATTTATTCACAGTTTAAAGCCAGAAAGTAAAATTAGGCAGTTTAATCTGACTTTCTTCAGTTCTTGGACCATTGCATTTCACCATGATATTGATCTGTTTAGCCGAGTAACCTTTGGTTACATTACCAAGTCAAAGCGAACATTTCTCTTGAAAACAAAGATGGTAAATACAGTTTTTCATCATGTATCTTGATCCAAAGCTGAGTGGCCTCCTTGATAAATTCATTGATTTCTTACTTGAATTCTTCTAGCTTGATCTCCCAACAAGCAGTTCGAGACATAATTCCAGGCTGTACCTCAGTGTGCTCTCCTTACAAAGAATACTTGTTTTCTGTGACTATTTCATGCCAAGGATGTTGATTTTGTTGCCTACATTTATTTTTTTTTTTGATTGAAAAACCCACCCTATACCAGTGAAAGAATGGCTAGAAAAATGTCTAGGTATGAAATAGATTAAAAACCAAACAAACACCACCCTTCACCCTCCAGTATAATGAAACAATAAATCCTTAAAAAAACATATATCAGTCCAAGAATTGCTATCTTAACTTAAAAAAAGTAAAGAATTTATAAAACCAGAACTAGATGATGAGATGTTTCTAATCATTCATGTAAGTAGAATCTTCAATAATTTTTCAAAAATAACTGTCTTGTGGCAATTCTTTTGTAGTAATCAGGAAACACTGAAGAGTTTGTGTGCATTATTAATATACTCCAGTCACTTTGTACATGTAATGCTTTCTTACTTCTCTGCAGCTCACACATATAACTCTTAAAGTTTATAGTTTGTTCTCCAAATCCATGATCTAAGAGAATGAAACAAATTTAACAGACAGGCATTGTGATACCTCTAATATTTGCAAAAACAGTTGTTCTGGGGCAAACCATAAATAATTGTACTACTTGTATGAAAGAGAACGGGTGGCTTTTGCTTGTTTGTTTAAAAATTGCAAGTTTACAAAGGGGATGTGCATAAAACCCCTGAAAGGGTAAAATCAAGACCTCTTACCTGCTTTGAAAGCAAAATAGAAATTTCCAATAGCATGACGTGGTCGAGTGTGACACCTAGAGGCCATATGTTTAGGATTCCTAAACAATAACTTTGGCTGCAAGTTTTGCGCAGCATGTGCGATTTTGGACTTCAAGACTGGGGCAGGCATATTTTGAAAAATTAGCATAATTTTTTTTTCATTTTTAGCATATTTTTGTGGCTTCCCTGACTAGGATCCTTAGCATTGATATAAAGAAAAATAAGAGACTCCTTCTGAATCTGGCAAAGAGTTCTTAATGCTGTGCAGCAAAGATTAAAAGAGCCCTGTGCAGCTTATTCCATCCTGAAGTAGTCAATATCTAACAAAGTTCTTGTAGGTCCCATCTGAAGAGAATGATTACAATATGCTTGCAGCTGTAGTAAAATATCTTCAGGAATGTCAGGCTCTCACACAGTGCAGAACTAGAATTTTTGGCCTGTGAGTTTGTCAGGGAATGAAGAGAACAAAAGCTTCTTTTAACTATTATGTGAATTAATTAGATCATGGATATTACAAGGAAATACACATATAAGGGAATACACTGTACCTTCCTAACTTCTCTAAAAGTTAGTGGGGCAACCATGTCACTGCATCCCACGAAATGGATATATCCAAGGACATCCTACCTCATATGGCAACAGAACCAGATTAGCATGTTACAAATTTAGAATACTAATCAGAAATATTTGCTACTCTATTATCCAGTGGGCATTGGCTACAATAAACTCCTTATAACCATAGAGCTAAATGAATACGAGATAGGTGACCTAGTTGTTTTTGGCAATATTTGTTATTTTGATACCTAAGAGAGGGGGAAAGGTCTTGGAGATCAATCAAAACTAGCACAGTTCAGATGAAGAGGACTTTCACTTTTCTGCACAAGAAATAAAACATTTTTTCACTCTCTAGAATTTAGGCTATTCTAGTATTCATTCTGGAGGATTTTTTTGTACTAGTCTAGTACTCATGCAGCAGAGATGGTTTAGTGGAGTGCAGTTGTAGAGTTTGTAAAACATCTTATATAGATCTATAAAATTGCCAGAAACTTCTCTAAAGATTTCTGTTTTGACCAGTCTGAAATTGAAGGCAGAAGAAAGTGATGCTGAGCATTGCTCTTTGTTGTGTATTGCTTACTCTAGCAACAAATGTGTGTATATATTTGGTAATCTTTGCATGCTTTTTGACCTTACTATGTGTAGAAATACAACATCATCAGGATATAAGGTAATATGATCCTGAAGCTTTGATTCATGGCTTTTCATAAAGAGAAGGGTGTGAGCATGGGACTGCCTGGTAGCAGAGGAATACTGCCAGCCAGATTCTATATTGAATTATGTATCTTATAATTTCCCTCTCCAAAAAATAAAAGGTATTTCATGCTTATTTTGTCATCCTCTAACTCTTTAATGCTAGGAAATGTGAGCAAAGTTATCAGAATATTTAATGAATAACACTTTGTCATTTTCATAAAGGTCTTTGAGGTTAGTCATACTTTTTGAAGAGAAATGAAAAGGTGCTCAGTTTTCAATTATTTGTTTGAGTAATTTACAGACTTCTTGTAGCTGTTTTGCCTCAAATAAAATAATAGGATTATTTAGTTTGGAAAAGATGTTTAAGATCATGGAGTTCAGCCACTGACCTATCTCTGCCTAGTCCACCACTAAACCATAACCCCAAGTGCCACCTCTAAGTCTAAATATATAATTGTATCTCTTCAGGCTCACATGTTGGTGCTCTAAGGAGCAACAATTGCACTATTAAGTTTGTGATATGCATACTAATGTCAATTGTAGTTCATTTCTATGCTTTATCTAGAAGCTTCTTCTCAGAAATACTTAACCATTTATTCGGGAATGTCTAAGCCATAAACAACTGATAAATTATGATTGTTAAGTATATATTAGAAGATTACCAGTAGGCTGGAAATAGTGCATTGTTTACTGGAGGGAGGGTCCATGTTCACTGTAGCTAATGGGAGAGGATAATAGGGAATCAGGTACACTGGAAATGGCTAACAACAGCATTCCCAGAAAGGCATGCTGACAGCCACTGAAACTTAAAATCAGGATATATTCCCTCTTGTTTGAGCAGTCTAATTCCTGCAGATAGGTTGGGGAGGTTGTTGGTGGTGTTTGTGTCTTCAGACACCAGCCTGCTCTTTGGCCTGGGGAATCACTGGCCTTTCCCCATCCTGAGTAGAAAATGACTGCATGTAAGGCATAAACGACTGAGTCCCAAAACCAGCTCTTCAGAAATCCTCTTTTTTTCCCAGACACACAAATACTTTTGCATAATAAATATTCGTTCCATTTTGTCTCTGCGACCTATTTCTGAACAGTTTTAATTCATTATATCTTCTGACAAAAAAAAAAAAAAAAAAAGTGGAATTATTCTTTTGTGGTTCATTGATTTTGTGACTGATAAAATGGTAAAACCATAAAAAGTAGTGTGAAAATATTTTACTTTGATATTCTATATTTAATTGTTTTGAAATATGGAATTCTATAGTTGCACAAATATAAGAAAATATTTGAGTGTTTGTGTACATGTCCTTACCCTCTCTCATGATGCTGCTTTGTTCTGCTGTCAAAACCCACTTTGATTCATTGTGCCAACTACATGGATGATCTGTTCCCTGATGATGTTTCCAGATGATCTGAGTCACGTACAAAATATTCTCAGAGGCTTTCTTTACACATTCATTAAAAATTCCAGATAGAATCCATTGTATTTAATAACTCTGAAAAGGGTGCCTTTTCCCCCAGTCTCTCTATAAACTTGAGTCTTCCTCTCATGCATAGCTCTGGCTAAAAAGCCAATGTTTACTCTTAATTTTGCAAAGGAATATATAAGCTACCTATGTTTTAAGCACGCAAGTAAATACAGCTATTGTTGTAGATTTCCTGAGGTTTTTAAAACTTCTTCAAACCCTTAGATTCTGAATCCTACTTTTCATAAATTGTGAAGCTGGCATTGTTTTTATTATGTTGAATATTCCCAAGTCCCTCTGCACAGCCTGTTAAATAATGTGGGTGTGTGATTAACTTAAACACAGATGTAGCTTTAAAATTGATGTAAATCAATGAACTCAGAAAAAATTTTGGTTTATATTAATTTTGTCTCTAGTCCAAGGCAAAAGCTGAAGAGGAAACCATGCTTTCTAAAGCTAATACAGCATGATGTAGAAGTGAATAAAATGTATCTCCTGAAGTGCTTTTAGCTGAGGGTACAAGTTCTGGATCAGGATGCTATAAATTTGTTAAGATCATGGCTTTCTATGTATCCCTTATCAACCTATAATCTCCTGATTGTTGCCTGTTTTTCAACAGCTGAGGAACAGTAATCCACACTTGCTTATCTCTCTTAATCACAGCCTCATGGTGCTATAGCTCCCTGAGCCTTTAATTCCCTCTTAGAGGCGTAACAGAGTGGAAAGTAAACAAAGACGAATTTGCAACCTTCAACATTGCTAATTTGCTCTGATGTCAGAATATTTAAACAGGCAAGGACTTGGG
The DNA here is from genome assembly GCF_027579445.1 of Ammospiza nelsoni. Classification (NCBI taxonomy): domain Eukaryota; kingdom Metazoa; phylum Chordata; class Aves; order Passeriformes; family Passerellidae; genus Ammospiza; species Ammospiza nelsoni. Next base: position 28,106,222 of record NC_080633.1, on the reverse strand, counting down.
AATTATTTGATCACAACTGATTTTAATCTAATGCATGTGAAAAGGCTGAGTCTGGGAAGGCTGTGCAAAATGACAGGCGTCCCAAGAGAGCTTGACTGAAGGTTTCTTCTTTAAACAACAATAGCTCCATCATTTTTCAACTCTGGGTCCTGTGCTCTTACTGTGTATTTTTTGTTTGCATTTTTAATGTAACTTTCTGAATATAATATTGGTTCTCTTTAAAATTCCTCATTTGCTTCCCAGTTTATAGGTGTCAGAAGCCCAATCTTTAGGCTTGTTACAGTGTCTGTTCACTGCTTAGTGGGTGGGAGAGATAAAGATCCCTATTTAAAAAGCATTGTCTCTTTCCACGTTTTTGTACCATCTTGACAGCCTAATGTAGCCTGCATACTTTCATATGTAAAATGATTGATAACTTGATCTTCAAATTATTTTAAATTACACAGTTGACGTTTATGCATGTATATATGTGTATATACTTGCTGGATAGGAAAGGATGTTTTCTTGTGTTATATATTATGTGCACACTTCATCTACCACACAAGTGATGGGCTCACACATACATACACATTATCATACACACATATTAATCTTTGCTCAGAGCAGATAGCTGTATGCCATTACCTGAAATAGATTTGATAAATATATGCAAGACAAGGTAGTGTTTTTAAATTTTTTTTCTACATTTTCTTCAATTTGCCTTCATATGGTCTTAATTGTCTGTTCAATGCATGTGTAATCACTTATTTTTTTGTTGTTTACAAAATGGTTAATGCAGCGTACACGGTATTACCAGGACAAATGTCTGATGCTCTCTTAATTGTTATATATTGTTCTGTTTATATCTGTTCTGGTGGAATGACTTGTATTTCTGAAGCATGTCTGATGATGATTTCTTCTTTTCTTCTTAGTGTGTATCATTTGGGATATTCCTGGGAGAGACGTGTCTGGGAAGCCAGCCTTTTGCAGTCACTCTCTGCACTGAGATTACAGCGCTGGGCTATTTGTGTTTCTCCTCATCCTTGTTTCTCTGTCTCTCACTCTCTCCAGCTGGTGTAAATGACTGCTGCTGCCTCCCAGAGCAAGATAACCTGCTCAGTCAGCTGGAGCCCCCTGCGGACAGCTGTCTCGCTTTTAGCTGATGGAAAACTGCTATAAGCGCTGAATGGAAGAGCGTGGAGCAGCGCCCATACCGGCACGGGGAGCTGCAGCAGCGGCAGCCGGAGCCAGCGCGGACTCTATTGTTCCCCGGTGTTAAACAGCTTCTCCTTCCCCACTGCCATGCACAGCGGCGGGAGAGAGCCTTGCGGTCCCTTTCTCCCCGCGAGGGAATTCTGAGGAGGGAGGATCGTGTGCGGAAGGTTTGGCGGCGGCTCCGGAGCGGCTGCGGGCGGCATGGGGCTGAGCGAGGGCAGCGCTGCGCCCCGCGGGCCGGGGGCCGCTCTCGGGATGCTGCTGCTGCTGCTGCTGCTGCTGGCGAGCTGGGACACCCGTGCGCAAAGTGAATTTCAAACTTCGTCCGTGTATTTGTGGAAGACCGGTAAGTCAGGGTGATAACGCAGCAGCAGTGTGTTGAGTTTTTGTTGTAAGTAATGACCTTTTTGTGTGCTTTGTGTATGTGGAGGGAGAAAGTTAATCTAAAATAACTAATGTTTGCTGGTAGGATTATAGGGGGAAAATAGGTCATCTTACAGGATTCCACCATCCAGGCACATATTGCAATTAAAAAAACTCCACATTTTAGTCTGTGCCACTGTTACTGGGATCTCTTATATATTTTTAAATCTGTTTAGCAGCTCTGTGTTGTACATAAAGGTCAGAGCATTAGTGCCTGTCATCAATGACAAGGAACAATTATTACAATTGGAGTCAGCATCGTTAAAAGTGCTCTAAACATACTGAATTTTCACAAAGAAAGATGTGATTCAGCACATCTAATCTTTGTGTCCTGTGCTGACATGTAATATATTCAGTGTGGTAATTGATGGGGAGTTGGGTTTGTTAAATTTAGGTTTATTCCATGGTATATAGGACACGTGAAAGCTAATGATGGATTAGGTGAAATAATCCAAGTGATGCCAGATCTCATAACCAAAGAGCCAAAGGCAAATAGGCTATGTGGATTCAGCACCACAGTAGATGGATAATTTCCTCTACTTTGATCCTAATGAGTTACGTGTCTGTTTTAAAGATTGCATAGTCATAACAGTGTTTCAACCTTAACTCTGCATTAAAAATCAGTGGGGAATTTTCTTGTGTCTATTAATATATTACATTAATTCAGGACTTAAGCAGTGATGAATATGTGCATTTTAGTTGTCTTGATAGAGTTGCAGTTCATATGTAAGTAGAATCAAACTCTCATTTAGGAAATTTAAAAATTTCTGACTGGGAAATATTTCACATTGGCTTTGGCAGTTACCTTACTTTCCTGTATGTTGCCAGGAACAAAACAACCCAAAAAGTAGTAGATTTGTTTAAAAAGTGTTTTTTTCATTAAAGGATAATAGAATAATAGGAGAGATTGCAAATTAATCATTTGTCTGAAAAATAACTTGGAGAAGACAGTCTCTTTCCTAGATGGAGGGACACTGCTTTCTGCCACAGAAGCAGATCAATTTACAATTACAGTGATATCCTGAATTTTTTAAAAGGCTCCATCTATCCAGCTGCTCAGAGAGGAGATTAAAAGGAAATTCATTTAAACAAGAAGACAAGCTTTCCAATAACACTAGAAAGAGAAATCTGAAGAAGGGAAAATCCTTTGCAACTTTCACTTCTAACTGCAAGATGGGTTACACAATGACAGTGACCTTTTTTCCCTTTAAACTGTTGACAAATTAAAACCAATTTACACTTCCATTACAGATCTGTAAATGTTCAACACACACTTAAAAAGAGGTGATATATATGCACAGGTTTATGGAAAGGCACAGTAATAATATAACATTTTCATAAAGCATTTCACATTTACCCTAAGTTGCTAGGCGTCAGCAGAATAAACTCTCCAGCATTTTATTATGTCTCCATTTAACAGTGTAATGGATTGTATTTAAAAATGTTAAAACAGTAACATAGTTTGAAGATAATAATAATTCTGGTGAACTACTACTTAAGGACACGTGCAATCAGTTTGCTATGGACTTAACTCCACTTACTTTGCACATGGTACACGTGCTTTGAAGTAATGTCAGCTAAACCAGCACCAAGGAAACCATCTTGGCTTTTGTCTTCACCCCCTTTTCCCTTCCTGGCAAAGACTGCTCTTAAGAAACTTTTGTGTAGGACAGGTATGATCCAATTACTTTGCCTGATGAAGAGCTAGCTCTTGCCTTCATCTTTTCTTCTGTGACATCTCTCGCCTGTTTTGCCTACAGTAAGAAATACTGCAGCCATAACATCAGTGATGAAATGGAAACAAGATGAAAAACAAGTAATGAAAAACAAGAGTGGCTCTTTTCAGATGATGAAAGGCAAGATGCAGTGAATAAGACACTGCATCTGTGTTTGGCTCCAAATTAAATTTTTGTGCTCTTTTTTTCAGCTGTGTATTGAATTCTTTTGTTTTCCCTCCCTCCAGTCGTGGGAGGATCGAGAAAGTGAACTGGAAGAACTGCTGGTCAGTGGTCTGAAGTGACATGTAGTACAAGAGGTACAGAGTTGAGCTAAAGTATCAGAGAGATAAACAAAACTGAACAGTAGTGAGCTCATGCACTTGAGATGATATTTTCCTTCTCCTTCTGTGAATGAGAGAGGTCAGGAGAATGTGGCTGAGACTTTGTCAAGGCAATTAGCTGGATTATAGGCCTTCTGGGACCTCTTATGTCCATTTTTTGAGAAGCATGCTATTTTTGTATTGAATTTAGTCTGTCATCAGCTTTTCCAAGTGCTGTTCATGACTTGCATCTGTCTTGTTTTTATTTCTAAAGGTTTTTGAAATAATGTCTACTTTGTGTCTTCTATACTGCTTTACTGCATTATGTTTTCTTAAGGATGCCCTTGACAATAATGTGCAATGACTATGAGGTTTGAGTGGAGGCATGCTTTGTTTTATATAATAATAGTTTTCTTTTTATGTTTTCTTATATTTATGGGGTTTGAAGGGTTTTTTTTTTTGTAGTTGTTGTTTTGTTGGAAAGAGGGGAGGAGTGTTCTAATGCAAATTTCAAGTGTTTGCTTTCAATCCTTGAAAAGCTCTCAGAGGACCTGATTTCCTGTTTACTACCATCCTCCAGTCTACTGCCATAAAAATCTGAGGTTATTGCAATTCTCAGTTTAACCATTTGGGGGTTTAGTTATCTTTGATTCAACATATACAGTGTTGTGAATAATCTGCTTTGAGCAGGGAAGTTGAGCTAAAAGTTATCTCCAGAGGTCCCTTCTAATTTCCACCCATCCTGTGATATAGGTGCCATCACTGAGTCATTTTTACTGCTCCAGCTGAAACAACTTTGAAATTTTGGCTTTTGTTACTTTTTTTGATCTGTTTAGAGAATGGGTATTTGATATTCTGGTGTGTTTAATGGATCTTCAGAGTTCTGAATCACGTTTTAATGAGCAATAGTTGATTATACCTTCAAGTGAGTGAACTAGGTTTCTCACCAAACTTTCTCATTCCATTCTATGCAGACCATTTTATTCAATTACAAATACACGGTTGGTTCATTTTGTGTGGTCACTGGGAAAGCCATCTTGGCTTTTTAGCATAAACTAAAGCAAAGTGATGAAACAGCAAGATTCCCAGTGTTGAGTCATGGTGTGGATCTGGTTGATGATCTGAGCTAGACAGCAGCAGCTTTTAGCCACTCATGGAAGAGAAGTTGGGAAACTGGGGACTGGTCATTATATTGGTGTGGGGCAGACACAGACTGCCAAGTGTTGAACTATTTATGCTGAAAAGATGTTAATGGCATGTTTTGTTCATGAGTAATTTCCTTTCTCTGATTTAACTGATTTCACTTGCAATGACCTGTTGTTTGCGTCAGGTTCTACACAGCTGCACTTAACTTCTGCGAGTTTCTCAAATGCCATTTTTATTCTGCCTTAACTTTTATGATTTGCTTTAGAATTTTGCTGAATATTATTGAATTTATTCGGAAGGGGAGTTGTCAAGACTGGAAGAAGGCTCTTCTCATTGTTGCCAAGCAATAAAACGAGAAGCAATGGGCAGAAACTGTTGCACAGGGAGTTCCATCTGAATACAAGGAGAAATTTCTTTACTGTGCAGGTGACCATACACTGGAACAGACTGTCCAGGGGGGCTGTGGAGTCTCCCTCACTGGAGATGTTCAAGAACTGTCTGGATGCAATCCTGTCCTGTGTGCTCTGGGATGACCCTGTTTAGGTGGGGAGGTTGGACCAGATGACCCACTGTGGTCCCTTCCAGCCTCACCATTCTGTGGTTTTCATATTCAAAGACGCCTTGTGATCTTGTGATACTGCCCACCGTGGGCTAAGATGTTGTTGTATCTGTAAGTTCTGCATTGAACAGTGTGATGACTGCTGATTCTTAAATGAAGATACCCATGAAGTTTTCACTTTTTTCCCTTTACATGAAGGTGCATATTTTTCTTAGTCTCTCATGTCATCATGCAGGACATGTATTTACCATTCCTTTACACAAATGACTAAGCATAGGTGCTTCTTGCCCCATCAGAAGTCTCTTTTACTTCTTTCTACCCTCTCTTTCATATGTTTTTGTTAAATTAATTCACATGTTGATGTGTGATGTGCTGTCGGTGTTGGGTGTAATGCTTGCCTACAGTTACTATGAGATATATATATATATTATATGCAGATTAATTACTGAAGAATGCACAAAGTCTGCAAGGTTTGATCACATTAAAATTGCATCTTCCAACAGCTTGAAGTGGAAGATGCAGCACTGGATTAATGTCTCTGTAACAAAAGAAGTCATGAGACAAAAATCCAGGAGGCAGTGCCTTTTCCATTTTTATTTGTTTTAAAGACTTGATCAGATCTCAGATAGTACAGATAGGTGTAGCTCTGCAGAATTATTTGAGAGATCTGCAATTGTTGATACTGAGACTGGTTATTGGTACAACAGTCACAGTTTGACATTTTCCCTTCTTTTTAACAAGGGTAGAACTTGACATAGGCTTTCTGTGGGTAACAGTGCTGTTTTAAAATTAAAGTGGAAATAGGAAAAAGGCAGTTTCCTCAAGAGAACAATAAAGTATCTATATTTTCCTGCTTATGTTGTGTCTCCTAGATGAGAATTGGTCCTTAGATGATAACTTGTTCAACCTTTGATGCAGGCAAGAATTGGAGGAAAGGCAATAATATGTGTGTAGGCAACATACAGAATATCATTGGTACTTTTGGGGTAGTGGAGGCCTGGAGTGAAACCAGGGGCCAGGTGGTTTCTACTGGGGCCAGAGGGGTGTTGTAAACTCTGCAGGCAAGAGCTCTTTTTAATCACTTTTTGATCTTTTTCAAACAGTATCTGTATGTGATTTATTCTTGTTCCATTGCCTTGGCAAGAGGGCTGCACAAAGGCCTCCTAGTTCCGTATAAACAAATGTTTTCTGTTTCAAGGTGTTTCTTTGGGATCTTGTCACCAAATCACACTTCACTGCTTGATATGAACTTGGGTCTCAATACTCCTCTGATTTTCAACATCTTGGTTTTCTACTTACCCATAGAGAGCAGCAAATGCAACATCTGTACCATTGCATGCCTGTCAGGTTTTATGTTCTAAGGGTTTGGTTTCAAAAGTGGAATTTTCAACAGTTCTGAAATTCCTTTTCTAACATCTTTGGTGTCTAAAACTCATAAAATCACAGAATAAAAAGTCTATTTTATTTTCCCTCTGCGTGACCCTAGGACTGTCCTATTTTCACTGCACTGAGTGTTCCTATCTCATATTATTGCCTGAGGAGGACAGAAGTCCTTCCTAGGACTGGCAATCCAGCAGGCATTTCAAATTGTACCTAAATACACACTGACAGGAATTATCAGAAGGGAAGAGGGAAAGAGAAAAATTACCTAACCAAACCTCTGATTAAAACAAGCCTTTCAAGGACTGTGTCATCTTGAGCTGTTCCATTACATAGGTGAAACTCCCCCATTTGTTCCAGTATTCTTCTTTTTTTTGTTTGATTGGGTTTTTTTGTGATTTATCTTTTTAAATTTTTGTTTGTTTTTAAAACCTGAGTAAGGACTCCTTGCACTAATTGCACCTTGAGACTGAAGACAGATAAGCCTGTGTCAGTAACTGGGAAACTCCTGATTTTAAAGAGATTATGAAGAAATGATCTGAAGAGCAGGATTAGATGCTAGGGAAAATGCTAAATGAGAAAAAGATGTTTTATCTTGAGGACTAACTGTCAGGAAGGGAATTCAGATATGATGATGAAAGAGGGCAGTGAGGATCTTCTTCAAGGGAAAATTAAGCCCTAGTTATGGCATGGTGAACTTCAGCTGGTGCCTGCATATCCTTGAGGAGAGAGGTCTGTCAAGATTTTTAAACTGTCCTTGATTGTAGAAGGTGTTTTGGGGGATTCATCTTTTTGATTATCTGGTCTTCAGTTAAAGAATAAGATAAAAGGAATATTAAGAAAAAATGTATTTTATCACCTTTTCAAAGAATAAAAATTATTCAAGCAAAATATGCTAAAGAAACATTACTGCTAAATATAAATGATCCTCCAGGATAGAATCTGATTAAGTGTTGGTTACACATACACTGCATAAATTCATATTAATTAGAATTTATCACTTTTATTACTCTCTGTTATGTGCATCTAAGCAACCACACTCTTTGCTGTCATCTCCTAGTTAAATCTGATTTTATGGAGTCAAATAGGGCTTGTCTATCTGGGTCTTGAATTAGGACGTATTCATTTTCATTAGGCACCTTCATCACTGTTGCTTTTTGCCCTCATTTATAAAATATCCTTTCAGATATTTTAGTCAAAAGAAATTTTGCAAAGCATGTATTAAGTCTTTGATTAATGCAAAAGACTTGTAGTGCAGCCTGGCAACAGAATATTTGGCAGAGATGCAGAAAATGGGTTCTTTAAGGAAACTATTTATAAATGTTGTTTAGTAATCTGTCCTTATTTAACAAAATCAAAGTAAATATTTAAATGTTTGGATAAAAATGCTGTGCTGTGAAATTCTTTTTCTCTTATGCATCTACTTTGCCATACTTGGAGTAGGAAAATAGAAAAGTGTGGCTGATATTATAAACCTCTAGTTAAGATAAACAAGTACTATATGCTATGGTAATGGTTGATTTCACTTGGAGGATGGCATTTTGAAGCTGTCAGAAAAGTAAAAAATGGTAGTTGGTAATGTTGTACTGGTAGCAGAGGATGTCTGGATTGTTTTTAGCAAGTGCCCTGAAGTGCTTATGCTAACTGGATCAGCTCAATCCCTCAGCTCATAGGGGTGCTGGAATAGGAGAATGCCTCAAAAGCTATGGGTTTTGTTCTGCAGGCTGGGATCCAGTGTTGAATTAATTCAGGTTTTTAATACCTTATAGACCAGGGTTTAACTTTACAGTTCCCTATTTCACTTGATGTTATTTTTTATCCTGTGTGTCCTCTGAGTTCAGATTACACAAATGTGTATCTTTTGATACAATAACTCCAGATTTAACAGAATGCCCAATTCCCAAAATAGAAAGTACAGTATTATCAATGACAAGTAAGAATCAATATTTTGAGTTAAAATTTTCTATGGTATAAATTAAATTGTGCATTACACTTTGTATTGTAAGTAATTTCTGGGGTAAAGGAAAATACATATATTTATCCTGTTTATTGAAATGTCCTGGATTCACATGTTTTTTTTTATTCTAGTCTTCTGTGGTCTCTTCAAAAACAAGTCCTCTTTTTGTAACAGGGCAGAATGACCTTTTTTCTGGATGCATGTCCAGTCAAAATCTCTGTTTCGCTTTCATAGACCAGTGAAGCTGAAAAAAATGGTGGGTTCCATAGGTGGGTAGAGATATGTTAAAATTCTCAGTAACAGAAGTTTAAGATCTGGTGGATTTGTGTAGCACCACAGAGAAGATGATGGGCTGACAGAGCCCACAGTGGGAGGCAGCAGTAGCACTGGCTTGGATTCTAATTATGGCTTCTTCTTTCTTCTTATGTCTGTTTCTGTCTGGTGAGGCAGAAAAAATATATGGAGTCACTAAAGTAATGGAACAATTAGAAGAGAAAACAATATAGAGAAATCCTAAAAATCCATATTATTAGGTAATAGTTTTCCTAGTTAATCACAATTTAAATAACTGTACTATATAGATATTAAAACTTATGCAAGCACTTTTGTTACTGCTAAATTATTCTCCCCTAGGAAATCCCATTGCTTACCATTTTCATATGAGTGCTGTACAGTGTTAAACTTATCAGTGTCTGGAATTTCAAACACAACCCAACAATCATTTATTGTAGCTATCAGCACGTTCTCAGCATTAATTAGCACTCTGAGTTTTGGTGCTGCTGACATTGCTCAAAGTCATCAGTAGACCGCAATAGCTGGAGGTTTTTAAATTGCTTTCTGTACTTTGTGAGCATTGCCAAGATTATTTTGGCAATTTCATGTCTGTGGAATAGAGAAGGAAAATCTGGTGTGTTTGCATGGATTCAGGGGAGGAGTGCCATGAGATGCAGGCCTTATTGAGTGGCTCAAATGGAGGTTTCTTGTGTGATTCCTTGTGAATGATGTTGCTAGAAAGTAAGCTTCCCAATGTCCAAATACCAGTAAGAGATTTCCATAGGTATTTTGAGGGAGAAAGAGATTGTGTGACCATTCCTTGCAGTGTGTATTATATAAAGTGAGTTTGAGGGTACTAGTTGGAAAGGGTTTCTGATGTAGTGAGACAAACATTTTTGAGATTGATGACATCCACTAATCCAATAAGAAATTTCTTAATGAGACATTATTACTTTCTACCTCCTGTATTATGCAAAATGAAATGTTTTATTGGTGAACAATGGTATAACTCTCCTTATGTGTGCTGGGAAATAGCTATTTTACCACCAAGCCATTAGAGAAATAGAGAATAGAACAGAGAGAGATTGTTTTATAATGACTCGTGTTTGTACGATGCCTAGCCCAACTGAATTATCTTCATTTGCTGGTGTTCCTATGTTCCACAGCTTTATACAAAACAACATAATTATGACTTGTTAAAGATGCTGTTTACAAAGATCTGAAGATAATTTATTAACATTGTCAATGAGCATCCAAATAACATCAAGTAGTTCAAATAGCTGATATCAAGATGCTGTACTAGAGGATACTGGAGGAGAGAATTGTTTTCATAAGAAAACAGTATCATAAAAAACTTGGAAAGCTGATTCTATGTGTGATAGTTCCAAAATGCATTGTTGGGAGAAGAGACATGTTTGCAAAAGTTACTTAGTATTACTGCATTCACAGATATGGCAGTCATGCCTTCTTGCAGTGTAGCAAAACTCTTGTTTTGAATTTTATATGAATGTGCTTGATTATCCTAAAACATCACTTGTGTTGTGTAAAATTTTGCTTGTTTTGCAGTGTTCTACTGGCAGTTTAATCAAATACACATTGTGAGGAATTTTTTGCTTGATTTCATTCTCCTGTGGCTTTCAGTCAAAATAATTCCTGTGTGGTATTCACATGCCCTCTGAACAGAGAGAGAAGCTATGAGACAAGCAGAGAAGAAGGAAAATACAATTCTTATCTTGCTTGCTGTGCCTGTGTTGTGCCAAAGTAGAATGCAATATGGAGATTGTTTACCCAAAGTGAGGATGTTTTGTTCCCTTGGCCTATCAGGGCCAAGAAGTGTGTGTGTGTCAGACTGTCACAGGACAGTCATGAGAGAATCAGAGGTGAGTGCATTTCTGGAGCAGTTGTGAGCAAGAGTGAGTGCATGGCAGATTCAGTTTAAATACAATGTACATAGTATAGTATAATAAAATAATTCTTTAGCCTTCTAATGATGGAGTCAGATGCGTCATTCTCTCTCGTCTTTGTCGGAGTTGCCTTTGATTTACAATATTCCTGGATTAGAGGAAAAAGGTGAAGCAAGAAGACAAAAACATTAAAGTAGTCATAAGGCTGTTACATCTTGCAACAGGGAACATAAACCTTATTTGCAAAAGTTATGTTATAAGCTAGTAAAGAGGCTGGATCTTGAATCCAGCCTCAGCTCTGCACATGGTTTGCAGAGGTGACACTGGGAATCTGCTTGTCTGTAAAGTGCCATTTACATTAATATAGTTTTCTATAGGTATATGCAAAATCAGAACAGGACAAACTTTGGGTCTTGAGGTTTTTGATACAGTTATTAGACAGTACCTAAGGGGTGCCAGTGCTTTAGCACCCTCGTAGTACATGACATATGCAAGCAAAAATTGATGTAATGGAGAAGACCAGGACACTTGAGAGAAAGGAAGAAAGAGATTAACATGAATGGAGAATTCAAATATGAAAGGCATGGGGTAAGCAACCAGCATGTTTGGGTATTTTTTAATGTTGAAATCAAATATTTAAAATTGAGAGAAATTGAGTGAGATTGAAAAACTCAGAGGGCTTGAGTGAAGGAGCAAATTCTTGTATGAACAGATACAGACTTTTTAAACTAACATGATTTTTCTAATGCATCAGCCTGGAAGCTATTTTCATGCCATATATAGCTCTATGTGCATTCTTGCATATGTGATATGTAGGTGATGGTCTAAAGGCACTGTTGAACAATTCTGTATGGGTTCGTTAGAACTAATTTACCCAAGTCATCTTCTTCCTGAACAGTGGCACAGCTTGAATTAGTGATCATATCTAATTAGAAGTCTACTTATTCTATACCGCTAATTCCTTTTTAGAAATTCCACCTTCGTGACTGCTGAGCTTGCTACTTTTAGGAGATATACTTTGAAGGCTGTCATTGAAACAACTTTTTTTTTCTTGTTTATTTGTTTGTTTTTGTAATCCTAAATGAAGTTCACAGTCAGCATTGCTTTTTAGATGGCAGCGTTGGAAAGACTGACTTGTTCCTGTAAGGTGTTCTTGGTGCCACGCAGGAGATAATGAAAGGAAGAGGAGGAAGAGTGATCAAGTGACAGAGCATGCAAGGAAGATTTGTAGTCTTTAACTTGACATGGATGAATGACTCATGACTCCCCATATTTCAGCCTGATAAATGAATGTCAACACCTTGGGAGTAGTTTGGGTACCTGAACCAGAAAGCTGGGAAATTCAGGTTATTTTCAGTGCTGTACTTCATGTCTTTGTAGGGAGCTGCAGGAAAATGTTACTGTGTGTGCTCTCTGAAACTTACAAAGTAAATTTCATGACAGATTTGTATAGGTGATTTATATTTTCTTCCCCTCTATGTTAAATATACTTTAAAAGCTTTATGGAAGAACTCCAGGTGATGAGCACATGTACTGATTATAACTGAGTCTTGGTTCTTCTGTCACAGTACAGATTTGAGCTATTCTGCCAGGTATACTGCCAATTACATGTGATAAGAGTAAATTTAAAATTGTGAGTTTGTTGTAAAACTATAGTACAACTTGGTTTTTGAGCTAGTATCACTTTTTTTGCTTTTTTTATCTTAACTCTGCAAGAAGTTCATTTTATTGCTCTGAGGATGTGATGTAGTGAATGTCTTCTCTTAAGTCTCTGAATTTTCTAGATTGCATGCTTCATAGTTTCTTTTGAACTATACAGCTTGGTTTCTCTCTTAACAGGAAAGTAATAGAGTTTAAGGGTCAGGGTCCACAGAAGCCAAATTGGGCAATAACGATTTTACTTTTTGGTTGCAGAAGCAGGTATTTAAAATAGGTATATTTTGCTGAAGCCTCACATATAAAAGGAAATTGATGGATAGAAATGGAGTGACAATTCAGTGAACTAAAAATTCCTGCCATGCATGCAGAAAAAAGTCTCTTGAACAATCTGTTGCTTATATAATGTCCTCATCACTCTTATTTAAGAAATGGGTTTTCTCATACTGGTAAGAGTATTATTTGGAGACTAGAGAGAGGCAAACCAGTGAACCTGTGTCAGAGGAAATGACATATTGTTGCTGTCCACATATAGATGCTATTATTTGGTGTAAGCCATTTTAAGAAAGATGGTAGATAATTTGCTTGTAAAGTAATTTATGTATCTTTCACAAAGGTTGTGAATGTGCCTCGTGAATTTGCAGGTTTAGTTCATTAAAGGCACTTTTCTATATATCAGCCCATGTCCTAAGTATGTTGTTTCTCAGACAGTGTAACACACTGCTATCCAGAAACTTGTTGTTGTTGTTATTATCATTATTTAGTTTTATTTATTTATTCTGTGTATGGAATACATTCTGTATATAACTCCATGAGAGTGATAAGTAGCACAACTAGAGGCAGGTGTTAATAAAATATAGGTTTAAGGAGAAAGTAAGATGAAGAAAATGTGCAATTTAATTAAAGAGAAAATATTTTGTTTTATTAACAAAATATAGGTTTAAGGAAAAGGTGAGATGAAGAAAAGGTGCAATTTAATTAAAAAGAAAATGTTAAAAGGAAGAATAAAGAATTAGTTTTCAGTCTTGTCATGCCTATATTAGTTGCTAATGCAATTCTGTGTTGCAATTTCACTCCCCTTTAGGACAGACATTCATCACATTTTATGCAAATATTACCAGAGAGAGTTATTTTGGAAAGAAAAGACAAAATATGTTAAGAAGCCATAAAAAAGATGCCCTGCTTGCTGTGTAATGAATCAGATAATACAATGCCTTTTTGTTAACTGTTTTTTTTTTTCATTGAGAGTATGTAAAAAAGAAACAAGCTATCATTAGCTAAGGCTTATTAAATCTTCAGAATGTTATTAAAGTAGTTTAATCTAGTCAGGCATATCTGAAAAAACAATGAAACAACCCTAAATATATAAATTGGAATGTAGACCATGAAAGATATCATGTCAAATAAAAAAATATATAAGTCTTTTGTGTTCTGTAACTTCACCTTTGTCTGGAGCTTAGGCACAGATTTCACATATTTTGCTGCGCTTGGTTATAAAGGAGGAGTCCACTTGAAGTAGAAGTGCTGCTTTTGGTTTTGAATTTTTAAAGTAAAGATGAACAAGACTCCCTGAAGAGAGAAATTCATTAAGAAAGCCAAAGACTTTTTGGAGAATATGTTCTCTTCAGGGTGGTTTTCTGTTCTCCACTTTGTATGTCTCTGAGCATGCTGGAGCTTCTAATGAAAAAATAATACAGTTCATTAATGTGGAAAAACTTCTGAAAGTAGCTACAGTCTCACAGCATTCTGGGAATTAGTTTGAACATAATTGGTTGGATGTCAATATTAAAAAGCACTCTAATGAAAAAGAAAATGCTCAAGCTATGATAGTTTGCTGCTTGTGATGAAAAATTTAATGAGGCTGAATAATTAACCCCTTTTCTCTTCTTTCTTCCCAAACTGCCATGTCTTTCCTAATTTCTGCTTTACATTTATTCTAAATATTTTAAGCAGTAGAGTTTCTATGACTGTAATAGGAAGGCTACACTATTGTTTGTATGTTGCACTATAACTAGTTTGCTTTTTTTTTTTAATCCTTTTTACCTTTGTGGCTAGATTACTCAAGTGTAGTTTGTCAGTTGTCATGCCCCTCAGCTATGACTTAGCTGAGCTGTGCTTCATGAAGTGTAATCTTTCCTGATAAATCCACTGACTAGTGCTGTGCCAAGCAGCACAGGACCTGCCATTTACATAATGGTTACTCTAATTGGTTTAATGGAACTCCAACCCCAGGCTGAGAATTACTTCCTTCTGAAATGTGATCATTGCCCAAATACATACACTTTCCACTCACTGGGTTTACTCCTAATCACTAATTTAATAAAGTTATGAAGCACATGGAAGCTTTTTCATGCAGAACCTATTCATAAAAATAAGCAACGTAACAACCAAGCAGAATAAAACAATGCACACAAACAGAAAAGTCAAAAAACTACAATGTGGATATTTTCCTCTCATATCTCAGTTGCCATCAGTTTGATATGATATGCATTGTTTTCTTAAATATATTGAACTCTATGTCAAGTACAGATAGATGAGAAATGAAATATTTTGATAAATTCTTTAAAACACAGTAGGTTTTTGTATAATATAGAGGTTTTACTAATTTTTCAGATCTATCATCTAGAAATATTGTTTTTCCATTTATTTTTGGTACATATGATAGTTTTTAGGTCCTCATTCCAGTTTCTCACGTGGCTTGTATTAGCACTTCCATATCCTCCCCTTTTTTTGTTTCAGTGGGCTGATGGATACTCTGTGAGAGATTGCTGTGGCCTGGGTTTGTTCCAGCTGCCTGTTCACTAACTGCTCAGTATTTTGGAGAAGAAACGTGTTTTTACTGCCACAGGCCTCTACCTGCATCAAGAAATTGTTGTTCATCCTTTTTGTCACATTGTGTTAAGGTACTTCCAAAGAGAAAGATGAACCATGAAGATGGTCTTATTTATCTCATGCTGTCAACATCTAAAAATTTTCATCAAAGATGAATGGAAATTGGAAGACAAAGCTTGAACCAATTGGGTGCTTTTGTTAATGATGTTCTAGATCTGTGTAAGTTGCAAGCCCTGAATATCAGGCACATCATGATGGCAATGCAAACTGGATGTTAATATTCAGCTACTCTCCGTGGAGACATTTGGTGCTTCAGAAGGCTGCTGTTCTCTAGAGCCTGGGGCCTCAAAGATAACCTGGAAGGCCAGATAAGGAAATTGATAAAGCTGTCAGCGGTTTGCTGTGCTCTACTTCCCAGGGTATGAGCCACCTTGTCACATGGGATACTCATGATATCACCCAGTCTATGACATTGAGAGATCACAGCTTTTTCCTCACTTCTGAAGCAAGTGAGAAACTTTTAGTGTAAGCTTAATAAACAAAATATGACAAATATCTGTACTATCTGTAAACAGGAATTTTTGCTTTTTATCTAATTCCATTTCATTCAACAACTGTGTGAAGTTTTTTCTTTTCATCACAGTCAAGAGAGAGGTAAATTTGAATCTTTCTAGGAGGAAGTTTAGTTCAGCTAATTAACTGTTGTAATAACAGTGTGCATGTGTTTGATTTTTCCATTGGGAAGATAAAATTTCTTGGTCCAACCTAATATACATTTATCTCCTGTGAATTTAATGTCATCTCTCAAGGTAACAGTGCAAGTGCTCATCATTTTCATGGGATAGTAAAGGAGGAAATGGTCTCTATGAGACATTCCAAGATGTTTTCTTTTTGCATTTTAATTTATATTTTTTAATAAATATTAATCTTCTTTAATATGTATTTTGTAGTATCACTTTCTTCATGCAGCTCAACACACTGAGACTTCCTTTGTCATATCCATTAAATTTTAATATAGATCACAATGATGGGGCTTTTCCCATCAGAGACATGCTTAAGCTTTCTTCTGTCTTGTTGGAATTACACCTGACTTTTCAGAAGCTCATGCACTTATATTTTTTTTCAATTTCACTTAAAGGAATGAATATATATATGTCTTAGTTGCTGTTGCTGACACAATATACATTCAGACAAAATGCTCAGTGCCAATTTTCTTGTGTTTAAACAACCATGTTAAAACCTACTTAATAAAAAAAGCTATGAGGTGTGTCTTGATCTTATTCCCTTTTCAGAAGATTCTTGGCTATTAGGTAGCTTAGCCTGTATGCCTTAGGTAAGGAAGAACACCTAATCCTTGAGTCAGAAGGAGCTGGAAGCAGAAGATGAAATTAAGTGACAGATTTTCTTCTTGGTTTAGAATAATTTTTAGAAAAGGTAACTCCCTTATTTTTCAGGAATATGGGTGCCTGCTAGAATCTATTCTGAGCATAATGCCAATGTAACTTTATCAAGCAGATCTGGTAAGAAAACAAATATATGAGTTTTAGATTAACATAAGATATTCTTGCATCTTTATTTTTTCAGTTGTAATGAAGGATGTATTTTTTAGGTGAGGAGGAAGTTTAATGTAGATTTTTGATAATTCTTATAGCTACTGTATATTTGTAGTTAATGGTTCAAGATCTTAGTTCTTGAAAATATTCTATGGAATTAAAGTAATGGAAATTACTACTTGCTCATGTGGTGCTTACCACCTCTGAGGTGCTTTGGATTAGTAGGAAAAGAAATCAATGCAGTGTAGGTGAAAAGGAATTTACTCCTTGCAATAACAAAGTCTCTGCGAATTAAGTTTTTCAAGTATAATACCCATAATTTTGAAATCTGGTAAATGAGTACCCATGGCTTGGCTGTTGGCAATGATTTTGTGTCTAAATAAGCTTTTCACAGCTATTCTGTTTCCAAAGCAGAGAATGCTATGTGTGTTTAAAAATAAGTGGTTTCAAGAAGAGTTTCAAAATGAGAACAAGTTGTTTAAAAATCTTCATAATGGAGAAGCTTTCAAATTGAAATTTAGTTCATGGTAGCCATTTATGAGTCAGGCAGTTCAGAATGATTCCAAGCTGCTGCTTTTATCTGCCTTGATAATAATGCATCAATCTGCTATGCTGGTAAAGATACAAAAATTGATCCCAGCAGCACAGAAGCAACACCCATTTTGATTTTAAAGGTCAGGCTTGTGCAATGCCTTTTGATGAATTAGTAATTAAGTCATTATTTTTTGATAACTTTGGTTAGCCTTTGTTTTTGTGAAGTATTAAGATGATTTTGCTTTTCCAATTTAGTATCCTTATGTAGTTTCTCAGTACAATTTGGAAAGGTAAACAATTCTTCTGCTGCAGGGATGTAAAAAATGTATAAGCATTCTTGCAGCTCTAAGATTGCCTGCAGTTTCAGTGCCATCCAGCTATTCACAGTGGCTAACACTGCTCACAGTGGCAGTTTGTTTACAAACAGGAAATTGGATAAAGCATTTTGAAATGCAATATTTATGCTCTGCCTGGTGTAATTAAGAGTTTCTTTTATTAGACTCTTTTATTATTACTCATTTGCTTGTAAGAACATATTATATTTTACAAATACAATCCTGTGCTTCTGTGTTTTTAGAATATTCCTAAATACTTTGTGGTGATTCTAAGTCTTGGAAATGACTCTATCATTGTAGTGATGCCACAGAATTACTTAATGTAGTTTTCCTCAGAAAGATCTTTGCTGTCTGTTTCTCAGTGTCAGGATTTCTAACATCCTGACAGATTATTGTAACTCAGCAGATGGTCTCAGACTTGATCTTTAATCAGTGAACTCAGACTGAAAGTTTGGCGTTTATCTGCTCCATTCTTAGCTATGGACTAATAGTGGGGCAGATGGATTCACCCTGTTCAGTGGAGTTGTCATAAAGAGTGCTCTTTGGAACAGTAAATGTTGCTGTGAAATGCAGCTAGTGCTGCTGACATTTGGGATTGTTGTACTTGACTTCTGATGTCTTTAAAATCCTCATTTGTGAAAATGACAGTTTTATTCCACAAAAAGCCCTTTACAGTTGTCAAAGGGAGGTCAACCAACCTTGTTTAAGAAAAGATGAGTACCTGAGACAAATAAGGAAACAGATACCTGTATTTTGCAATAAATGTATTAAATAAGGAAATTCCCTCATGTGGGTTTTCAACTTAATTGCATATTATGTAATATTTTTATTGCTTGTATTAAACTTTTTCTGAACATTTGCAGCAAACTGTATAAAAGTATATTTTTGAAGAGTGTACATTGTCAAAAAAGTATATTTAAGATTTGTAGGGTTTTTTGGTGCTTTTTTTTGTTTTTTTTGAAAAGCACATATGTTAAAGCTGTCAATACAATGGTTGGTTATAAGTAAAGCTCACAGCACTATTAATACTACTTTCTCAGCATGTTGTTTTCATATAATGTGTTCTCTTTGTGTCAGAGTATTCTGCCATTAGTTCAGTGGATTTGGTGACAGGTTGTTATAACTGCATTTCAGAATATAGAGATAAAATCATGATCTCTATAAATACATATCTCTGTCAACCAGAACTAGCTTCTTCTCTCAAAGTGTAGAGAAAATTTTCTTCCTGACAGTTTCTAAAAAGTTTATATTTTGTTCTTTGTTAAAAACAAAGTTTCTAGGTAACAGGAAGAAAAGAAACATTTTCCTGATTAAACCTGTATGTTTAGGTGTGTTTCCTTTTTGGTACCTTGATGCCTTCAAGTATGAGCCTTAATTTTATCATCATAAATTTTGATTCCTGAACTAATCTATCTTTCTTCAAAGCTCTTGATGCTATCCCTGCTTAAAAGTGCAACATGAAATGATACTTTCTAGATTTATTCCTGGTGTTTAGAAATAACACTGTTTTATATAGTGAAAAGTAATTAAGTGATTCTCTAAATGAAAAATACAAGGCTTACATGAGACTTTCTTTTTTGTTGTTTTGGGCAATGTTCCCTCAGTAAGGAATTATTAATGGCAAATCATTTTGGTAATTATTTGTGATGGATTGGACTAATTATTAGTAATGGTTGCATCTCAACTCCCTCTTTCTTCCCCCTAAGTATAGTATCCTGGATATTCAGTGTTGAGAACTGCTTTAGAAGAACGTGCCATATGGCATTGCTTGTCTTCCCTGATTGAATGTAACAGCTGTAGCACCAGCTGTTACTTTGCAGATTCCTGAGTAGACTGTATAGATTTCATCTGCAAGTGCTCAGGCATTCATATTTGTTTTCAGGATGGATTGTCTGAAAATTAGATTGAGATTTATTTGAAAATATGAGACATCCAAGTATGAATATTGTTTAAAGGTAGGAGTATTTTCAGTTAGCAATCTGGGACTTTATATGCAAAATAAAAGCATGGCATTTTCGGGTATTTTGGTAACGCATAAACTGTTGGGGGTTTTTTTTACAAAGTTTCACAAATAGAAGTAATCAATTGTATCTCTTTAAAAAAAAATGAATAAAAAACAAACCTCTCTATGGAATCGGGCTACATGTATTCAATTTCCTTGCAATATGAACACATAGAATGCATAAATGTTGCATTGCATAAAATTTTCATGTTGAAATGCTTCACATTTATTAGGATTTTAGAGTTACTAAAGTATTTTAATTTCATTAAAATGATGACTTAATGCTTTCCTCAACAATGTAAAGACTTGCTTAGAGTAAAAGCTAAGAGGCTTTTATTGACATTTAGAAACTTGTTAGTAACTGGATCAAAATAACAAAACAGTTTTCTGTGTCAGAGTTTGGATAGAATTCATATTTATTTATTTAAAGTTTACAGTAATTATTTCTTCTATTGCATTTTGCTGGTGAAAAGGTCCCAGCAGAACTAAGCAGGTACTTTGGAATGCTGGAAAGAGCAGGGTGCTTCCAGAGTGGCTCTTAGAACACCCAAAAAAGCTTGAGAGGCAAAGATTCAAGGAAGGAGTTTGTACCCTCAAGTAGTAGCAGATAGGGTGGTATTCACAGTCCTATGGGAAAGGCTATACTGTATATCATTAGTTTATCAGTGTGTGTCCCAGCTTCTTTTGCCCCAAACTGGTGGATGAGAGCCTTTGTTCCCTTCAGGTGTTTATTTTGTGGCCTTTTGTATGCCTGCCTTACACATGTGAGTGTTCTGACTGCTCTCTGTCCCCCACAGAGAGGTTGTATGCTTTCAAACATTCACAGTCATTCTGGCTGGATGGGTTATTGATGAAATTGCTGTTCAGATCTGATGACAATTTAATACAGTACATGATAACTGAACTGAGTGACCTTTGCTGCAATTGATGTTGGCCTCTCTCCCTGTTAAGTGACCGCCTAATTTATCTAACTTAGGGGAAGTACTGTGATTGCTGCATAAACTGTCTGGGACAAAGATATCTACCATTCATCCTGGAAAGGTTGAGTGGACACTGGCAATCAGAAAAGGTCAAAGAGCCTGATTTAAGATTGTTTAATTTTAGTGCTCTTTTTCAGAGGTAAAAGTACATGATGTAGCCAAGTGTCCACATCCAGCGTAGGTGAGTCTGGTGGAGGCAAACCAGTAGCACAGAAGATTTTAGAGTGTCACCCAGGCTGTCAGTTTATAGGTATTAGACAGAACAAAATACAAGTTATAGACTTAGACTTGTCTTCAATTTTCACAGAAGAAATCTAACTTTTTAGTTATGTCATAAATTTTGTATACATGTAGTTAATATTTCATAGAACTAGACACAAACCTTTAGTGAAATCTGGTAGATATTAATCTGTTAAAATGTGATATTTTGGTTAATTTAACAGGCTATTTTCTGCAGAGTTTCTGCTGCTTCAGAACTTGCCTCATTCAAATGGCATTAGTTACCACTTTTATGCCAAAGCTCAGAATTGTTGAAGAGAAATGAAGAACCATCAATCTGCATATTTTTCTTCAACATATATTGTTATAATCCACAAAGATTATTTTCTGTTTGATTATTCTGAATTTTGGAGTGATTTAGCAAGAGAAGTGATGTTGTTACCTCCTGCTTTCTCTGTTATCCTGATCACATTAATCCATTACCTGTGATGCATGCATACAGAGTACACAGGAATTTTCTTCCAAGTTAGAATATTGTGTAGTATGTTCGGACTTTTTGCCATGTATGATAATGCTCCCTCACTTCCTCTGTTTTTAATTTTATTTTTGTATTTCAACCTGAAACATTTGGAGATAATTTTTTTGTTAGATTTGTTCTGTTATAAGTCTTAACCATGGCTGTTGGGAATCCTGGGGGTTAGCAGAGTGGCACCATTTAAGTAGATGCAAACTTTGTTTCAGAATCATCTAAGTGACCAAGTCTATTCTAACATGAATGTATATGCAACTCTTCACTCTAGGCACCCAATTTGCTAGTATCTTTAGAAGTTAGTCAGTTTGGGGAGTAGCTATGGATATCAAATTACTTCAAATCATTGAGATTGTATAATAAACTTATTTTTTTGTATTTAATTAGGTAAATTTCAGTGTGTGCTTCCATAGCACTGGTGCATTAATGCAGAGAAGGGCTCTACTTACACAGCTGTGAGATTCAGGTCTCCTGAGTTAGGATTGTCCTAACTTGACCTGTATGAAGTGCCCTAGAGTTAGAAATGGAGCCACTTCCATTTCTCATCCTTATATTGGTCACTGATGAGATGTATGTAAACACAGGCCACTTCAGTCTGTTTCACCAGGTTTTTGTTTTACTTTCACTCATTCCCTAGGACTGCAGACACACGTGCATGTGTGTGAACAAGCTTGTTTACCCAGGGCACAGTGTGACTTGATTGAAGTTTCATTACAAGCTTATTAACAGCTAGGTTAAAGAGAGTGTGTAGACTGTCTGGGATTTAATTAGTTCCCATCAGCAAAATTATTAGCACAGTAGGTCAGAGTTACTCCTGCCAAGTGAGAGCTTCAGTAATCAGTGCAGTATCTGGGTCAGAGACCAATCCCATCATAAAAGCTGTGATGGCCTGGGCCTGGAGGGGCAGGGTCAGAGCCAGTGGTGCTGCCAAGCTCGGGATGGGGAGCTGCTCCTCATCACTGAGAGCATTAAGTGCTGAGCGTTAGCTGTGGCATTTTTTTTTTTTAATGTTTTTGCTGACACTCTGGAATACCAGCCACTGTCAGTGTTCAAGCATGAGGCAGCAGCTTGCATGATGAATCACCACCATAGGAGGTGTGTGAATTGGGATGTTTATCCTATGAAAATTGAGCTCTAATAAGGATCCCACCACAGAAAGTAGGAGTTAACAGTCAAAATATTAGAAGTTGGTCTTCAATTAGCTAATCTGTCAGAATTTGCTCATAAGTTTTTCTTCATATTTAATTCAAATGGAAATAAACTATTTTTTCACACATGCTACCTCTGTGTTCTTAACTCGTACAGGGCATCTTTAATGCTGAAGTGTGTTTGGTGAAGAAAGTTGACAAGGCTGAGAAACAATCCTACTGACGTGTCTTTAAAATATCTGTTTATGCAGTTTGCCTAAGAGTAATAGGACAGAAGGAAAATGAGAATGGGGACAGTTGGTATCTAAAGCTTTCCCATTATATAAAGGACAACTGTAGTATTGCTCCATCTGCAAAGAAATTCTGCCGGTAATTCCCCCAGAACTGTGGGAAGAGTATCCAGCTCAGCTCCAAAGCAGAACCACTGTCATACATAATACATTGTTTCCATCAAGGTTGTTTTCTTTCAGAGAATTACATGGGCACTCACAGGAGTACATTTGGGCATCTTCTGTAATAATCTTAAACATAAAGGTATGGTTTTGTTTTTTCCAGGAGGGAAAATGTGAGGCAAGTTGCATGCCAGAAAATATTGTTGATGACTGTTTTGTGGAAAGCAAAAACATATGGTAGGTGCAAATAGATAATTCAAGGAAATACTTCCCTGTAGAAAATACACTATTTTTAAAAATTTGACTCTTCCTATTCATTAGAAAAAATTATCAATATTTTTTCCAATATTTAAAATAATGACATACAATTCTGATTTTAGGGTTTTTTTCATCATTTTCTTAAAAAGTAGGTGGATAAGATAGATTAATTGGTACTGTTTTCCAGGGCAGTGTTAATAGAAGTTTGTTTTTGATCTATTAATAGCAGAGCAATGTGGCAATTTGGAACTGTTTGGCATATTAGGATTTTGTAAAAGATAAGGTAGAACATCTGTTGAAAAATCATAAACCCTGCTGTAATTAACCAGGCATCCACATCCAAACATTCGAGGTTGGTTTATAATAAGTTAAACTTTATAGGTTATGAACACACATAAGACAGTGTTTAAACAGAAAAGTATGCTGTTAGCTGTTCAATTTCATACACATTTTTGCTTTGTTATATATAAATGTTCTTCAGAAAAGACTTTTCTTTGTCCTTTTCTCTTCATCTGCCAGCAGTCTTTGCTGTACTTTGTGTTTTCAGTTTGCATTCATAAGTGATATTTTTTTATAAGTCTTAAAAAGTCACAGTAAAAATAATGGAAAAATAATGATTGTTTTGGTGCTCTTTGAATTGCTTTTGCAATCTGAACCCAAATGTTCCAATGACAGTGCTATATTCTCATGTTTTCTTCTCAAAGCGTGTTTATGGCTTTTAAGAAAAAGGAGAAAGAAGCAAATATCTTTAGATATTCACACATTATTATTTTACCCAGTTATCTAAATCTCTTAAATTTTTTATTTTCTGGTGGTTTTCTAGTCCCAATGTATAATTCTAACTCTCAAAGGATTTTTTTCTTCCCCATTTATCGCAAATTTGCCACAGTCTTGCAGCAGTATTAGCAACATTTAGTGTAACATTAGCAGCATCTAAATTAGAATGGTTTTGTTTGAGATTGTATTACCTTAATAGCTGTACAGATGTTTTCCTTGACTGGTCTGGAGTATATTAATGCACTATTTAGGAGACTTCACCTTCTAGTCCTAATGCCTTGTGCTTATATGCTCCTGTTGTCTTTGGGCTGGCATGATCTGCTGTGTGACACAGGCTGGTGCTCTCCTGCTTCTTGACCTTGCTTTTCTTTGTCACCCTTATCACAGTGCTGAAGGTGCACTCTGCAGCTTTCCCCTTCAAGGTCCTGTGCTGCTGGTGCTTCTTTCTTTCCACTCTTTAAAGCTTTGTTAGGGAGCAGGTTGGGGTTGAGTGGGAAATGGGTATCATTCCTTTGTTATATTTTGGTTTTTTTCACCTGTTAGTGCTAGCAATGAAGCCAAGGTCTTTTAAAAGGCAAAGTTTTGTGCTGTGTGTCAAAGGGCTTCTAGAATTATTTTTATTAAGTGTATCTTCTTAGTTGTCTTCCTCACATTCATCTAATTGCTTCTTGTATGACTGAAATAATGTAGTAAATAAGAAATGTCTGGGTATTAGTGATACAGAATAGAACTATAGGACTCCTAAAATACCAGTCTGCATCCAGTCCTTGTAAAAACACAAATATTTGGAACTGCTCTTTTTCTTACCAGGAATTTGGTAATGGATTACTCCAATAATGAGTGGTACTGGAGGAAATAGCATATGCTGTAAAATTAAGGAGTGCATTGGTATAGTAATAATACATAGAACTTCTTATTTCTTACTAAAACTTACTTTGAATATTGGTTGCAAATGTTGCTCTGATGTTGTTTTAAACTTGTTTATCCCTTATACCGCTCCTCAAGTAACAATATTTAGTAACCTTTAATTTTTTTTTGGTCGTGTTGGAGTTAAAGTGGCCAAAGAATTTAAAATATATAGTAAGTGAATCTTTAGACAAACAAAAAAAAACAAAAAAACCAAAACACAACTCCATTGTGGGCCATGTGCTTTTGTGCTGAATCTCAAACCATTATTTGGGCTAATTTCTATTTTCAAGAGAAAATGTTAGAAAGAAAAGCTCTTGAATGGAATAACCAAATGAGTTTGCCTTGCCCCTATGGTTCTCTTACTTTACATTTTTCTTTCCTTACTCAAACCAGTGCTTCTTGTCACATGTGTTTCTTCTGTTATCCATTTCTGTAATTTTGGACCCAATTGCATTAAATAATCAAATGCAAAATTGAAATCTGGAAGACCTTCAGAGACAAAATATTTCCTAAAAAATGTGTAAATGGGAAATATCCAGGAAGGAAACCCAGAAACTACTATCCCCACTGAGGGTAATCAGGTAAATAACTTTTTCATGTACTGGCCACATTTCAACATTCTCTTTCAGTTGTATATCAGTTCTGCATTTTTCACTCAAAACCAATTAAACTTCTCTGTCAGTCTTTAAATTCTATCATACAGCTGGAATAAAAGATCTACCCTAATTTCATAGTTTATATCTAGTATTTTTTATATTTCTTCTCAGTGTATGACCTGATCCAAAATTAACCCAGTGTTTTAATTCCTGACCCTCAATCTGTGATGCAAAACAGCAATTCAGAGAAGAGTCTTGTTCTGCTTGCCATGTGCCCACACTGATGAGTAGTGCCAGCTCTTGAGTGAGCGTGGCACCATCAACTCCAGTTCATCAGTGTCATTTGGGCTAAGAAATTACTTAAAAGAAATTATGTCAGTGGCTGTGGGGCCTGTGCTGGCAGCATTGGGCAGAGCATCCCTCTTCCTCCCTCCCTGAGCCATTATATAATTGCCTGCTAGATTTTCAGGCTCTGTTAAGAATCTGGTGCAAGCCAAGCTTTTAAATAGTTATAGTGGGCACTCAGCAATGTGTGAACAGAGTGGGAGAGCCCTGTCAGGCCATATTGTGTGCTTTGACATGACTGGTAAATTGCTGCTGCTCTGGAAGAAAAGCTTCCTCCGTGCTTGAGTTGTTGTCCTCAACTCCAATACCAGCTTACAGAAACCATAGGTTTTGTTGAGATATGGCAAGTAACTGCTAGGAGACTTGTGGCAGCAGTGGCATGACATCTTCCTCTGCCCATCTTCCCAAAATCTAAACTCTGCTTAGGGGACCACAGGTAGTTAAGGGGACCGATGACAGCAGCGGCAAGTGATCTGCTTTGTTCGACATTTGGGATGTTTGAGCAAGTTTTGTCTTCCTTTCTGATTTTAAGATACTATTCATTGACTATAAACAGCAGGTTTTGGCATCCTACGTTTCTGCAAATACACAGCAATGTACAGAATGTGAGAAAAATGCTGTCAAAAACTGGCCATGGTAATGAAACGTGTAGAAGAGAGAAAGATAAGAAGACATTTTACTTTGCATCCTGAGTAACATATAAAATGCTGCTTAATACTGAATATGTCATTTAATGCAATGCTTTTGGCTTCAAAATTTGTTATCCATTTAATTTCAGACTTTTATTCACAGGAGTCTCTTAATCAGATATCCAGATACTTGAATGTAACATGAAGCAAGGAAGATTTTTAATATATGCAGATCTAGGAGATGGGAAATATGGGAGCACAATGAGACACAATCAGTAGTGGGACAAAAGAAGGCATTTGACTGCTGAAAGATAAATGCTAGATGCAAGGGAAAACAGGAAATTGGAGATACAAAAAGAATAGCAAAGAGAGAATGAGGAGGGTTAAAAAAATCTAATGAAAAATTTACTGTTCAGTCTATTGACCCCTCAGGCTGCTAGAGTTGCTTTGCTTTGATAGGTACAGAAAAAGGGATAAATTCTCAGTGCCAATTTTGGATTTTTGATGTGGATACCGTGATGAGGCAAATTATTTTAAGCTCTCTTGATGGAGATACTGACTTGAATTAGGTGACTCTTGAACAGAAATTATACCCATAAATTGTGCTTTATTCTACTGTAATATGGATAAATTAATTTTCTTCATGTTGTCATGAAGACATGTTGTCATGTTGTCATGTTGTCATAGGAGTAGCATTGTTAGCATGTCATGTCATCTGTAGCATTCTGTGGTAAAGCTACAAATATAATATAAAAGAAGACTCTGAAATGACTATCCTGATTACAATTTGGCCTGTAGTTGGAGGCCAGTAACTAGCACTGTATCACAGGGATAACACTGGATCCTGTCTTACTCATTAATGATCTGCTTGAAGGGTCAGGGTGAACTCTCATCAGCTTTGTAGGTTACACCTAACGTGGCAGAGTGCCTGGGATGCCAGAGGGTCACGCTGTCATCCAGAGGACCTTGACAGTCTGGAGAAATGTGCTGCCAGGAACCTCCTGAAGTTCAGCAAGGGCAAGTGCAAATTCTGCATCTGGGGAGGAGCAACCCCAGGCACCAATATTTGCTGAGGCTACCCAGCTGCAAAGCAGCTCAGCAGAAAAGGAGCTGAGGTTCCTGGTGGGGTTGCTGGTGGTGCCAAACTGAACACAAGCCAGCAGTGTGCCCTGTGACAAAGGAGGTCAGTAGTGCCCTGAGGTGCATGAGGAAGAGTGCCAGCATGTTGAAGAGGGGGATCCTTCCCCTTCACTCAGCACCAGTGAGGTCTCTATTCTAGAGTTCTGTGTCCAGCTCTGATGATTAAGATGATTAAGGCTCTGGAGCATCTCCTCAGTGTGAAACTTCCTTAATACCTGCATATCTTTTTTTTGCTACACACTGTATATTGGTGTTTCTTGCAAAAAATATGTCTGTAGGAAAATTCAAAAAAGAATATTTTCTGTTTGTTAAGTTTTGCTTTGGTTTCTGATACTTTTCAATGAAAAACTGAATGCTTGTTGAATGGGATTTTGTGCAGCTCCAAAGGATTGTCTTGGAAAAAATTGAAGACACTTAATTGAAGTGTAACCCTTCCCCTGTTTTCAAGGAGTATCTGTTGTTCTATTTTGATGTTGAAATTCAGAGAATAACAAAAATAAATATATCTACAGAAGCTCTTATTTTTTAATTTAGAAAGATCCTTTTTCAAAGTAGTTTAAGAATGCTCAAAAATCTGTTTACTATAGCTGAGAAAGTATGATTAGAAAAACTTTGCTATTGTCAACCACAAAGTCCTCCTTAAGTCCATAGTCAATTAACTGCTGATTTTAAACTGATTTTAAAGAAGACAAACATAGTTTATGTATCCTTTGTAGGTAAGAGCTATATAACTTTACATATTGATGTGTGTGCATTTATGTATAAAAAAAGTATGACTGCAAGTTTCATTTGTACTCCAGTGCAGAGGTTAAGGTTTTGTTGTTGTATTTTATTTCTAATTTGCTGTAACCAGCTTTATTCCAAATTTACTGGTTTCTCATCATCTTCAAGAATTCCTAGTGCTGTTTTTGCACTATGACAAATCTCCCCAACTGCAAACTAGAAGGTAAGCACATTCCCCATTTATAGGCAGCACAACAGGACTACTTTTAGATCAGAGTCTTAGCAATGTGTTAGTAAAGTAAAAAGCAACTTCACTATTAAATGCAGACATAATAAATACAAAAAAGGAGTATAAATATTTGAAGTAGGATGTGACCTCGGATGTGTAGAGTGTATTGGAAATATGGCAAATCTATGCTTGTGTACCTGCCTTACCTGCTTTACCTACTGTAGTCTTGTGAGTTGAAAACAAAGGCTTCACTCTCATTACAAGCTGTGGCTGATCTAGGGAGTTTCATGTATCTAGTGAAATGTTTTCATCTGAATCTGAGAACTTTCTGATGGACATTACAAAAAAATGTGTGTGTTTATATATATATGTATACATAGAAATAACTTATTCAGAATTAGTTATATACCATCAATATTAACATACTGATTAACATACTAATACTATGCATATTAACATACATATAACACAATGCTATTTTTACAGATTACCATTAGAAGGGAGATATTCTATAGACAACATACTATTATAATACTATATACAATTTTTAATGTGAAAAATGCCTAATATGTTAGACATCTTATGTATAGCACATATGTACATACATGACCACACATGGCAATGCTTGATACATTTTGGTTTCCTGACCAGTTAATTTGTTTTTCCTTGTAAGCCATCAGCTGTCAGGGTTATAATTCTTCTGTATGGTTATAAATCTTTCTCATTTGTTTTTTTGAGATAGGACTAATTAAAATGCTAGCTTTGTGGTTTGAAA
The DNA here is from genome assembly GCF_027579445.1 of Ammospiza nelsoni. Classification (NCBI taxonomy): domain Eukaryota; kingdom Metazoa; phylum Chordata; class Aves; order Passeriformes; family Passerellidae; genus Ammospiza; species Ammospiza nelsoni. Next base: position 28,076,787 of record NC_080633.1, on the reverse strand, counting down.
GATCTGTTACATTTAGTGAAGTATTCAATCAAATTTTTCGTTCTAATGAGATGTATGCAAGTGTCAATTCTGTCTTCCACTTTGTTGTTCCTTCAATATCCTTCTGTACTGTGACAACACCTCTTTTATCCTGGTTGTCTGAAGTTTGGCTGCTTGTATCAGCCATCATTCCTGTATTGTGCTGAACAGATAGGAACCCCTATTATTGTCAAACCCTTCTCTACAATACTTCTTAACAGGGGCTGTCTTTATCAGACTACAGTGAAAGCTCAGCTGGTGTGACTTTTTTGCTTCACAAAGCCCAGTATTTTAATTTCTACCTCATTAAAACTATGGTGTGATGGCAATTCTGACATTTGTAATGTATTCTGTTTTAGTATCTGAACATGCAGTTCTAGGGAGCAAAGTCAAAGCACTGTAGAAAATTGAATCATAAGGAACATTTAGTTCAGCCTTGTAAAGATTACTTGGTTTTAAGCCTATGTTAGTAGAGGTTTCATGGTATTTATGGACAATCTGATACTATGTCAACTGCCTTTCTTTTACATGACTCATTAATTTTATAATGTTTTAATTTCCTAATTTCTAAGCTAAGTTTTTGGCACTGAAATGAAATTAATTATTTGTGCTATTTCCCATGGACAACTTTTAAAATTTTCTTCATGAAGCAAACTTTTTGCTCTGTGAAGTGTGTTTTGCCATAATTATGTCTTTTTTCAAACCAAAGGTATTATTTTTTTTCTGTCCTTACAGTAGGTTTTTTTTTGGTATTGTGCTTGTTATGTTGTTCTCTTGATTCTGTGCAATAACTCTGGCAGAAAAAAGTCCTAAATAAGCTTTACTTGCATGATACAATTTGATTTATGTTTCTACTGGTAGCTGATGAAATAACTCTGTACAGAAATCCAGGACATAATTCTGATACATTTCAGAAAAAAGTAATTATTTTGGTTTGATATTCTGAATGTAAACATAAAAATGAGCGAAGCCTTTTTGTCAGTATACTGTATAACAGCTCAAAATGATGATCTGTTACTGCAGACAACTGACTCCCACAAAGCACAAGAGAGTAGAAAATAAAACTAGAGTTGGGAGGAAGACCATACTCTGGATGATATTGCTGGCAAGGGGAGTGGAGTGACATAAACAGGAAATAGAAACCATTCTCCTTGCTTGCTTCTAGAGGATATGACATTTTCATATTTTTTCTTTCACTTTGTAGTCCACCTTCTGTGGGAAAGCCCCATAATCCTAGCAGGAAAATAAAGTCTGTGGCTGGAAAAAATGGAGCAAATTACAGCTGGTTGAGTATGAGGAGCTTCCTTTTTGTTGGCCACCATTTGCAGAGAACAAAAAAGATGTGTCAGGGAGAGTTTTGCAAATTTGACTGGTATTGAGTGAAAAATTTGTGAGATTTATGAAAAATGTTTTGAAGAGGAATAGGATGACTCATGTGCTATGCTTTGAAGGATTGATTACTTCCACTTCATTAGAAAAGCAGGCAACAATGTATTACTTGTCATTTCAGCATTGTATTTAACATTTAATCTTTCAATTGCTTTATACACTTAGCATTATGATTGATTACTGACTGTTATATCCATCAGCACCATAACAATGTTGGTCAACTTTCAAAGCAATTATCAAACCAGAACTAGTAAATAAATACAGCTACCCTAGTGATAGAAGTCACAGAACCATGTGATAATCTCTAGCAATAGTATGAATTATGAAATCACATAATTCTGTAGAAATTGTGAAATAAAAGAGATGAAGTATTATTTATTTGTATATGTTGGAGATTTGAGGAGGAATAATCAGTCAGATTAGAAAGTTGTATTCTCAGAAGAGTCTGTTTTGGGCAGCACGTTTTATTGTGAACCTAAATGAACAGGATAGTGCTGCCTTGATATGCAGTCTTTAAGAAAGAAGAAATTGCTATTTTTTTCTGCAGCCATTCTGACAATGGAAGGAGAAATGCCACCTGGAATGAATAATTTCCTTTCTGTGGCCTGGCCTCCTCCTTCTTAGATATGAAGATGATAAATCACTAAGTAAAACAGCATAAACCAACAGCAGGGATCCTTATTAATAACAACTTTCAGCAGTCTTTGCAATCACTCTGAATGCAAATGACACTGTAAAAGTGTAGATTTTTTAAAATCTGAAGTTTGTGTTTCCTGCTAGCTAAGAAATTTGCCTGGATTTAGGGGAACCTTCAGGTGTTAAAGCTTTTGGTTTGGCTTTGGGAGTGGTGTGGGTTTTGGTTACAGGCATCTTGTCTACTCTTCTGGATGGACAGAGGAGGAAAAGGGAATGTGAGGCAATAATTCTGTGATGAGAATTAATTGAGATTTAAATTTTTGTTAAGGATCTGGCCCTTCTATATCTTAGACAAAGTAAAAGAAAATGTTGGTTTAGTTTTAGATTTTTTTTTTTCTTAAAAGCTCTAGTTTTTGTTGCCACTGATTTTTTTATTTTTCTGAAAAACGCCCACATCTGCAATGAGAGGTCCCAGCAAAGACTCTGAAATGGGGATAAAATACCTAGATAGGATAAATGTATCTTTTCTGAAAAATTTATAAGCAATTTTGATTTTACCTTTGTCTTCTGTAAACCTTTCCTAACATTTTAATTTAAGCACAGTAGCTTGGGAGACCTTTGTTTCTTAAGATGAATCTCTGTTAAACCAGGCCTGGTACTACAGGATGCCCGAGGTAGATTTGCATTAGTGTTTTAAGTTGGGACAGAATGTGGTTTTTGTGTGGAGCTATGCATTGGTCTCCATTTGCTGTGCTTCCCTTCCTACTGGAAATCACTGGGTGCATATCAGATTCCTTTGGGTGAAACTGAACTGAACTGTGCTGTTTGGGAGCACAGTAGGATTTTCTCCTACTCCTAAATGGATTTTGGTCCATGGAATGAAACCAGAAGTCCTTGAAGACATGGATTTCTGTGTTACATTGATACTGCTTGCTTGGAAACCTCAATTCCACCCAGTGTAAAAGTAGCATATACGGGACTGGAATGAGGAATTCTGTGATCACAGTAGACTTCAGTTTCTGAGGTTTCTTGTCACTTTTTGTAAATGTTTGGGTGCCGACTATGTAGAATACATAAACATCTACTTGTATTTACTGGGGAACATGTTACTTCCTTTCCCACTTGGTCTGAGTTGGTTTCAGTGTGTGACTGTTATATGTGATTGAAAAAGCATGCCACCACACTTTATAGGCTTATGATAATTTTCTTTCTTTCCAATGTGGAACTCAAATGTGGTTAACAACTACAAGGGAAGGTTATTTCTCTTAAAAATCTGATTTTAGCTGCCTTTTTGGAATGGGAAAGAACCAGTTTATCTAATAAAACAATTCACACACTAGAAACATGTCCTTGTAGCTGACTTCAAATCATATATAAATCAACAGCAGCTCCGGGAAACAAATTTTGTAGGCTGAAAATTTTACTAGAAATTACTAGGTGGTTGTGAGTTGCTGGTTTGTAGTAGGGAATCTAATCTTGTCATTTCTGTAGCGTTAGATAATGATGTAAACACTAGCATAGCTATTCTCCATGCAGAAACACAAACAGTATTTAGTTTGTATTAAATTCATTTTAGAAAAAACATGAAACTTGCAGGTACAGAATGTTGTTACTCATCTAAGTGCACTTAGGTAAATTAGAGGGGCTGGCTGACACACTGAGTGGTCCTCAGATTTCTAAAGATGCCTGTAAATTGTAACTGCAATTCAGTGTGTCAAGCAGTTTTCTTTACTTAATAGCAGTCTTAACTTAAAATACAGTGCAGTATGAACAATATGAGCCCCAGCATCAGTCCCTGGGGTCACTTCACAGTGAATACCAGCTACAGCTTGAGCTAGTGTTTGCTAGACTTTGAGCCCAGCAGTCCAGACAGTTTTCAAACCATCCAGAAGTCTGTCCAGTTCTCATCTTGTTAATGAGGATCCTGCAGGAGTCAACATAAAAAATCTTCTTGAAATCAACTTATATTGCTGTGTTTTCTCCTCATGCACAGGAATGATCCTCCCTTGGTAAATCTATTTTGAACTTTCATGATACTGCCTTATTGTCCTTACTGTTCTTGTGAGTAATTTCTCAGAAATGTGCTTTGTGACCTTGGCTGTGACTGTGCTGTGGCTGGCCAGGCCTCTGGGTCCCTGGATCTGCCCAGCTGTTGCCACTTCTCCCATTATCCCCCTCTGTTTTTTTTAATCATAAACATGGCCTTGAAGGCACAGCAATCTGTGTTCAGCACCCCCACCTAAATAATCTCTAATTCTATGGGTTTTCATATGTCCAGTTTCTTTAAGTAGTTTATATTCAGTTTGGGCTGTCACACTTCCCAAAGCTTGCTGTTATGTGAAGAACAAGACAATGAAGTTTTGTTGAACTGTGTCAGTCGTTGCCAGATCATCCTTCGCTAACCAGCCCACATCCAACCCACCCAGATCTTTGAGCTTGCTTTTGCTGCTGACAATGTATTTAAGTGAGTGCATTTTAAAGATGTCACATGCACAGCCTACACATGTTGGGCTGTACTTCGTATAGAGCAGATCTTGTTTTGGAAATTTGTGAATGTTTTTCATTATGTTCAGCCAGTTCTACAATATATAGCATCTATGTCCAGCACTCAGTTATGTCACAGTTATGTCACTTAACTGAACTTGAATATTAGGGTAACATTTCACTTGATTATTAGGTCAATATTTCTCTTGTATACCTCCTTTGAAAGGTATATTAATATTTTTATACTTTATTCCTTCTCTTATCATTCCAATAGTATTTTGAATGTCTTGCAGGTCTCATATTGTCTCTCTACAAAAGGAAAAGCTTCCTAGGTAAACATTCACTTTTATTATAGACAGTAATATATTAAGTTCATTTAATTTGAGTGACAGTTGCATAATTCTGTTTTCTTGACAAGTCCATGAAAATGGATGAGCAGGGTCTATATTCAAGAAAATAATGAAGTTCCTCAGATTTTGAGTAATGATAGTAAAAATCCTTTATTGTTACAATCTATATAACAATGAATTCAAAGGTTTTCTATTCATTTGTAGATCAGAATAATAAGCCCATTTATAAAGTTCCATTTCATTTTATCATTGTAATTATTTCAGCATATGAAACTGGAATAGTAAAAATCAAGCTTTCAGGAGGTTATTAGTGATTTAGCAATGGCTGCACTTGACTTATATTGCTCCTACCCAAAAAGCTTGCAATAGAATCCAAATAGAATTATTTGTATTAACATTTCTCCTAATAAATATGTAAATATGCCTGAGCTGATTGAATCTGGAAATTAAAATGCCTAAATATGTTACGATATGTATAGGGAGACTGAAGATTGTGTTCTCCAATATAAAATGAGAAAAGATAGCTTATTATGTCGGAAGGTGAACCCAAGATTTAAGTCACAACTATTTAAGTATTCTGTTCAATTTGTTTGCTATTTCACTTATAATACAGAAGAATTGGCTTCTGTAAAAAAATGTAGGAGTTGGCTGTTTAAGAAATTTTATATTCACATGGATATTTTCCTATCAAATCTGCCTTCCTGTGTCTCAAAAATCTCCAAGCACAGACCAGGCTGCTGTAACATGCCCACTAGTGTAAGAGGAGCACATGTTTGGCAGCTCATTCCCCAGGCAGTCACGTAGTCCATTATTTTATTTGCAATGCTGCAAAAGCAATATTGAAAAGAGGCACAGCTCTCTGCCCACCAGCAGCCAGGCACCTGTACTACTTGTGGTGAAGCCCAGCAGTTCTTTGCTTTAGGGAAGGCTTCACACAGGGATTGTAATTTGGTTCTTGTAGATTTATGGTATCTGGGCATGGACCACATGCTTGTGTTGGTATTATTCAGTAGTTCTGTAAAGTAAACTCATCATGACTGCTGGAAAGGGTAAACTTTATTCTGGCCAACTCTGTGTATGCACTCCCTTCAGACACTTTGTCTCTAATTGCTAGAGAACTGTCATGTCTGTACTGGTGATTTTTGAGTTAACATTGCAAGAGGAAAAGACACTTTCAGAAGTTAAGGAGTCATTTAATTATCTCATGTGCTGCATGAATAAACATTCTGACTGTGTGATACTGCCTGATCCTAAGAGAGAGAGGGGTCAGCCTTTTCAGGCTCAAATTTCCTAGGCTGGTGTCTTTCAGAGCGAATTGTGTTTAGTTTTGAAAGGAAATAGAATCCAGTATTTATAGAAAAATCTGGATTTGCTAAAACAGTATGTTTCTCTATGCTTACAAAAGGGGAATGCAGTGAGTTAAAGGTGATGAACTCAGTTAAACTATGCATATTTAAATAGTGTTAGGATCAAATTCAGTATTCCCTTGGAGTATTAAGAACTCTTTTCTTTTGAACCTTCAGTTTTATTTATAACCAGTACTGGGACAATTCTATGGAGTCTATTTTTTTAATATCATCATAGTCAATGCCAATTTAGGACAATTTGGAGCCAAAGGATGGAAAGGGGAATCATTAACACACATACACAGATATCAATCTATGGTATCTGTTTGCCAGCTGACCTCAGGCGAAAATAGATTGAAGATCAAAAGTGTCAAAAGGGAAATTCTGTGTCATTATGAAATGCTTCAGCTTGTCTTCTATTATGTGAGTAATGAACCTTTAGTTTTGGATCAGTGTGTTTACGGTTTCAGCTTGATGTCTGAGTCACAATTATACATGGTTTTGATAAGCAGAAATGGTTTAGACTGAGAAGCAACTGTGAAATGTTCACTGTCAGTGTAAATATTATTTTAGTTCCAAGTACAGAGAAACAGAAACAAGTTTTCAAAACTGGATGGTTAATCTTGATCAAAAGGCAGCAGTAAAATAGAATAACTCCAGCTTTCTGCCATCTGATAGAAATTATTATCTGGAATATCTGTGCTTGAAATGTAAATTTAGATTTTGTCCAGTTCACCTAACTATGAAAGAATTTCAAAAATGTGTGAAAGGATGTAATTTAGTAGCAAATTATCAGTGAAACTGACAATGAATGATTTTTAATCAGACATTTGCAGGAGCCATAGCTCAAGCTTTGTAGTTAACCATCGACTTTGCATTATTGAAAATGATAAAATGAATTTATGTTGAGTGCTCTTTTTCCCATGGTGACTATTTCTAGTAGTGACAATTATTCATTTGTTTTGCATCAGTGTTTTTTCATTTTGCTTGATGTCCTAGAATTTTAAAATGCGGTAAACTACAGTGATGGTGAGATGAAAAGCAAGTTCTTATGTAGTCTTATGATCTAATAGTCTTCAAATATTTTAATTTTATTGTATTGTTTTCTGTAGATATATTGCCCAATTTTAATAATAGAATATGTTGATGAGAGTTTTTTCCAACTTTCTTATGTAAGAGGAAAGCATATCTTTTGAGCATTTTAGTTAATACTTTAGAAGACGGATATTTCTATAGATTAAGGCTGTTTTGGTATAGTTACTGTTATATATAGATATGTGTATGTATGTACAGCTATCATTTTTCTCCCCTACTTTCCATTCCAAAAGTTAAAAAACTGCAAAACTTTCAATTATTTTCAAGCAATAAAATAACTGTTCCTCATATACAACACCTTCCTACCCCCAGTTTCAACCCCCAAAATACCAACATACCATACCACTAATTTTTGTTGTTGTTGTTGTTCTCCTTATCCAACCAAAAATAGGCAAATAGGAATTTAAGATTTAAACTCAGCAAATATTCAGGTCATGTGCTGATGGTGGGTATCACCATAACTTCAGGAAAGCCTTTTGGAACAGGCTGAGGTTAAGTAGCAGAGTATCCAGCCCATTACCTTGCCCTGGTGAGAATGGTCATGGGGGGTCAAAATTAGATATCCTAATGTGGATGCAGACCATTGAAAAGCCATGTTTTTAACATGTTAATTGAGCATTTTATAGGAACTCCAGCTGTGGATAATATGTTGTCCCCTTGTGGCATGTATTGTCTCAGAGAGGATTTGTGCTTTCTGGTTATGTGGACATAAAGTAGTATAGCATTAATAGTAATTTTCCTTTTGAAAAATCAATGATGCTGTGGAGACAATTCTTACATACCTCATACATGTATATGTGTATATATATATATATATATATATATAGTCAATTCTACCCACATTTAACCCTCTTTGGTCACTTCAGAATTGCCTGTAAGACACACCAACTTGACCCATAGTTTTCTCTTTTGTGCTGGCCATTTTGTTTGAAAAGCACCCAAACTACTGTTGTTATATCCATCATTACAAAAAATTTTGAAAGAGGTATCTAAAACAGAAGAATAAAAACGTTTTATCTGCAGATCTTGGATATATTTTAGCATTTTGACATGAGCTTTCTTTACTGCTCTTTAAACAAGTGCATTGCAGTAAAAAGAATGAAAGTGTAAAAATGTGAATTGCTATCTACTGTGGAAAATAAAAGATGAAAGGTGAAGACAATTTCTTCTTTGCAAGGTTGCACTATCACCGAGCAAGTAATCATATATTGACTGGAATAATTCATTCCATCCTGCCATACATTTCTTCAGAGCAGAAATGTAAAGTCATTGCCTTCTGTCTGAGATGCTCAAAAGTCTCTCCGTAAGCTTCAAGTAAGTCAGTGAAATAAGAAACAAAATACTTTTCAAGAGAGAAAGAAAATGTAACAATTTTGCTCCAAATTTGAAAGTCATCTTGCTGTAATACCAGCATTTTGTTTTGACATACAGCTGCTTATAACTCGTGGTGATTTGTGACACCTCTGTCATAAAAGGATGTAATGAAACTTGGGGGTTGTATTGCAGCTCATTCAAAAAACAAGTCTATGCCTGCTCAGGATTCCTGTAGCATTGCTTCCGAGTACTATTCTCAGATTCTGGAATTGTAGGATATTTTTTCTGTAATCGCTTGGTACATTCCATTTTGATATGTATGTATATTGAATGAAAATATAGCAAAGTAATTTGTCAATATTCTTATTTCTAAGTGTGTGGTTTTTAATAATTGTCCAACATCACGTTTAGCAGTGGTCATACTAGAGGTACTGTAAAACAAAAGTAAAATATCACTAACAAAATAAAT